>NW_020954557.1:48416042-48691870 GCF_900497805.2 Vombatus ursinus
CTTTCTTTCTTTCTTTCTTTCTTTCTTTCTTTCTTTCTTTCTTTCTTTCTTTCTTTCTTTCTTTCTTTCTTTCTTTTTGCACACATATAACACAGTCAGAAAGGAGGTTTAAGAAAGTCTGTTGCCCAGAAATCTCTCACTGCTGATCCAGTCACTGGTGGGGAGAACAATTTTCCAAGAGAAAGTTAATATTTCCAATAGGAATAGTGCCCTATAGAAACTTTGCTAGGAACTAAACAAGTCTACACCAAGGGATTTTGAGCATCAAGCTGACAGTAGCTTGGTTTGTGGAATAGCCAAATCATTCTGGTTTTTGGATGAGGAAGGTCAAATATTCTTTTCCTTCTGATTTTGTCAGGCATAACTATTAAATATGCCACATTCACATGTAAACACACACACACACACACGCCCAGGTCAAATACTATAGGAGTTTTAAAAGCTGGATGCAATAAAGTGCTCAACACTAGGGAGAACTCTTCAAAGGCTCTAAAAATTGACTTTTCTGTTTGAGCAAGACTTTCAGCTCGCTTTCTTCCATGACAAGGCAGACTACTACAGCAATTATAGGGAGAGCAGCGAAGCCTGGCTGAAACCTTTCTGCGCATGCATGCAATAATGACTAATCTCTGAGCTGGTGGACTCTGCTTTCATTCTTTCCAGCTCACAGAGACAAATTCTCAATATTAAATGTGAATTCTCCATTTTCAACTATGGACCTGAGCAAATGTTTCTCAGATGAATCAGAAGCAATGCAAGATGCTATATCCTGCTGGGGTTAAGCTTACAAGGCAAAACTAATCTGCAACTAGGAATTTACCATAGCCATTGACATAAATATATCATGGGTATGCACACAAGTAATGGAGCCTATTCTAATGCAATTAACTACCAATTTAGTGTTAAAACAATGCTAAAATAATATCCTATAAAAACCACTGTTTAATTTGAACTGCTAATTGATCACATTAGAGAGACTACTTACAAAGCTAATTCAGCCTGTTTAAACTTTACATTGGGAGAACAGCCACTGTGAAGTGATCAGCAATGTCAAAACCAGCACTATAACGCAAAGGAGGCAGACACATCTGGAGCTGAGCTGTTATCCGCAAAGCTGTCTTTAGCTTACTATAAGTGACAATTCAAGCTGACAAATACTTAACGGTGGACTAAGCTACAGCAACAAGAAGGGATAGAAGAGATAGGAGCATCTCTTTCTTTCATAAAGAATTTGCAGAGTAAAAGGAGTGAGGCAGTTCCCTTTTGTCCACAGATTTACAAACAAATACAAAAAATAAATAATATTCAAAGACATTACATATGAAAATACTGTTCCCATTTGGGTCAATAACATACACATACAGCATGCCTACATATAGAGAATGGAAAGTCTTCTTTATTCACAGACAGGAAATATGGCAGTGCACTATCAGAATGCTTTGATAATTCTAATTTTTGTTTCTGATGCTGAGATATAGGAAAGGGACCGCATTCACAACTTAGTTAAATACTTCCAGTAGCAAAGAGTTCACTTTGTTCAGGTCTTGTGGTTTAGAGTAGTTAGTGTTCCTCTGCACACGGACCACCTGTGAGGTACCCATTTGTGCCACTGGTCCCATTGGTGTTGGTGGTGGGGTTGTGTGGGTTCTTTGCAGGAAGCACTGAATCTTCCTCATCTGAGCTGGATTCAATATCACTTCGGTCATCCTTGGACACCTGCAGAATGCCCAGAATACAATCAGCTCATGGGAAGTCACCTCTGTTGGGATCATGCCAAGAAGCTCATGCAGTCATACAATATTGAAATAGATACAAACACTGTGAAACAGCTCCATCAGACTAAATGACCCCTAAGTCTCCCTCTTGTTCTGTTAGGCTATGACTCTAAGAATCATTTCATTTTCTCATATGAGGAGAAGGCAGAGAAATATAGTGGATAGTACACTGGACTTGAAGTCAGAAAGGCAAGTTCAAATCCTGCCTCAGATGTTTGTTGGCTTTGTGATCCTGGGAAGCCACTTAACCTCTTGGGGCCTCAGTTTCCCTATCTGTAAAATGAGAGGGTTGGGTTAGATAGACTCCAATGTCTTTTCCAGTTCTAAATCTATGATCCAATGATGAGATAGTACAGCTAGATGGAAAAACTTGCAGTAGGATTGCAAGAGAATTATAGGAATCAGCTGTTAAAATAATGGCACTCAAGTTTAGGTGTCTCACTCAGTCATTTAAAATATAATTCATCAACAGCCTTACCAGACCAAATCCACCAGCTTGGGACTGACAGATTTTAAAAAGGGGAATCTATGAAATAAAGGGATAAGATAATTGGCCAGACAATATTTGACTGGACTGGCCTATATTGTTCTCTAAAGACTAGGACTCTCATACTGGCAGGTCTTACTATGACTTCTTAAAAAGTTTGAATTTGATTTTTATAATTCTAGAAATAGAAGCCATGGATGAAATAACAGAGTCCAGAGAGATATACTGAGGTATGCTAATCTTTTAATATATTTGTTTATTTCACTTAGGTCTTGGTTAGTAAAACATTCTTATGATCCTAATATGCATACAAATTATAGGTCTGAAATGGGTAGATGGAATGTTCAAGCTAGTTAAGGAAGAAATGGTACAGCTGCATTTTAAAGAAATCTTGACTCCAGGAAAAATGGGGTCTGAAACTTTAGTAATCATGGATTACAATAAGACATAAGCAGATCTAGGCATATTCTGTGGAGTTCAATTTTTTCACAAGAGGCATTTTTAAAAGTTATTTAAGTCTGGGGGTAGGGGGCACAACTCTAAGAAAAGACTTAAAATCCCATGGCTAGAATCCCATCCTTATATACTCTCTTATACCTAGGTGCTTAAGAATGCTTAACCTTATTAGTAGAGTCAGCTGATCCTGAATAAATAAAGTTTGGGAAATAACCTAGACCCTGTAACTCTTTTCTAGTGCGGGGGTTGGGGGAGGAAGAGGTAGTGGTCTGCTGCCTTGAAAATATTCCTACTAGCTTGGCACAATGTAAATCTGTCTAACCTTGTTCATTACTTCTAATGCCATCTATTCAAAACTGAAGCTTACCCATTTATAGTAACTACACTGTAACCTCTCTATGATACTATTTGATATACAGCTCATCCATAATGGCCCCCCAAATCTAGAAGGTTTAGTTCTTCAAATACCTAAAGGATGTCATCAGTTTATTTTACCTGTAAGATAAAATATGGCATAGGTCCCTAGCATATTAAAATTAGGTTTTAGGATATGTTTTTACCCCCATTTATCATACATGCTACTACAAACAAAAAGAATCTACATTTGCAGGCTTGAGGAGTTTGGGCTAAATTATATTAAGAAAAATCTATATAAATGCTACCTTCAGAGAACAAAGTAATATAGGACACCAGATTCACTTCTTTCCTCTGGGAAACACAAATCTGTAAGTCATGCTTGAGAAGAAATCTTAATGCCACAGATGAGCTAGGAATAGCAGCTAAGATGCTCTCAAGCATGATATCTATAGTGAGACTAATGCCCTTCTCTTCATAAAATGGGAGAAAAAAACAAAGATGTAGACAAGTAAGGATGAAAGTAATCCAACTGGTGTTGTCCTAGAACTTTTAGTTCACACAACTGTCTGAGTTATTATTTTTTTCCTTCTAAATGAGGCCTTTAAACAAAAGTAAAGCCATTTTGGATAATGGAATTGAAAATTTCCAACCTTTAGGTTTAATGCATACATTTAACCTTTACAAAGGAGCTGGTCATCTGTTTTCATAGCAAAGTTAGATGGCTGATTTTAATCTTCCCTGGAGAAAACTTCAGCACTATGTTATCCCTAAATAATAACGCTGAAGAGGCTGGAGAGGTATAACACTGGATGGCAGGCAGAGAATCCACAGAAGATCTGGCATTGGGTCTCAGAAATCCTGTCTCCTAATCTTATGCTTGGTCCTAAGTACTGTGTTCTGTCATTCTCCCCTGAAGAATGAGTAACTTCATGATCTAAAGCCTAGCATTTTCTACTTTATCCTTGTCAGTTTGCCAAAAGGTTTAAGGTAGATGGAACACATTCTTCTACATCCTGTGGTTTCACCCACATCTTAAGGATCAAAACCCATAGAGGAAGATCAGATAGAGGAGCAAGCAATATAGGAACTATTCTGAAGAAATGTTGACTTATGTTTATCCAAGGGATGGAAAACTGAACACCTCCACACTAGGTTAGATTGCAGGCAGTGGTGTGTAAGGGCATGAAGTGGATGTTATTCATGAGCAAGTCTGAGTTGCAGCATTCAGTTAATTCAATCACGTTAGAAACATATGCATGGAGAATTTTTTTTCTTTAAAGCCCCCTCTAACAGGTTATGGTCACCCAGTATAAGTACAGATAGAGGTCTAAGAAACTTACATGCAAAGGATTCCATTTCCCAGCCTTCCAGGATGGCAGGAGGAAGAGAACAGACAAGTAAAAAAAAAAAGTCACAGAGGATGTTTCAGAGAAATCACTTGTCAAATACAGATAGATGACTAAGGATTAGAATCAGAGAAGACTTCAGGGAAATCAGCCTCATGAGTCTACTGTGAATAATAGAGATCCAATTTGTTTCTACTGAAATTCAGTTGGAAGATAATGCTTTCCTAGTATCACTTTTAAGAAAAAAGAAGTATTCAAAATGGAGAAAGAACAGCATTCAACTAATGCTCTTCTCATAAAGAGAAAAATGTAAATATATTCTCTTCTCAATGAGAGAGAAAAAGCATATAAACAACATGCTATCATTAAATCTAAAACTGTAAATGGAGAACATTTACATGTGAACATCAGTGAAGCAATGCTAATGCTTTCCACCATAAGTGAACACTAAATAAAATAGTAGGAAAGCGCAGCCTTAAATTGACTAAAGTTTACATTAAGTACTAAGGAACAACTGTTTTGATAAAACATACAACAATAAAAGAAGTTATTACAGGATTGGAAGAAAAAAATAAATGCCATTTTCCCCAGAAAAACGGTTGATGTTGCCTTACCTTGCCCTTGGAAATAGCTTTGCAAGCTATCTTTATAATCAAGTAAGACCAGAAGCAATTCAGGACTTGAATTAGCAACAGTAGCAAGTTGAAAACCCACCAGGATGGGTATGGTCCAACAATTTCCCAGCTTTCAAACAATGTTGTATTTAATACCCTAGAGAAAGGAAGAAGGAAATAGTTATCAAACACAGTCCAGGTAACTTTGATATCACTGGTGCTCTTGACACAATTTAGAGTATCCTGCATCCAGGAGATATCCTCCAATCACTGAGTCCCTAGAGCACTGCCTTTCTAAGTATGGCCCACAGATCACTACAAGACTGTGGGGTTCCTTCAGGTAGCCCAAAATCCAGCTGCTTAAAAGTATCAATGTTTGGGGGCAGCTAGGTGGCGCAGCGGAATAGAGCACCGGGCCTGAAGTCAGGAGGACCTGAGTTCAAATACCGCCTCAGACCAAACACTTGACACTCACTAGCTGTGTGACCCTGGGCAAGTCACTTAGCCCCAACTGCCTAAAAAAAAAAAAAGTATCAATGTTTGCACTGTAACATTATCCATACTTTTGTTTTTGGCATGAATAATTAAATTATATTATTGTTCACTAGTATCTCATCAAGGGCAACATGGCACAGTTCCCAGTGGGTGTTCAAGTGAGACAGCAGAAACTGGGTTCAAGTTCTGACACATCTTAGCTATGTGACCAGGGGCAAGTCACTTGGTCTATTAGTGGCTAGGGCAATTCTCTCAGACAAGTTGTGGACAAGCTGTTGATCCGGGTTGTTGAAAAGGAGCTCACCAATGAAATCACATCAGCAAAATCTCATTGATAAAATCATAGGCTCAGACCAAAATCATTTTCATTATACACAAGATTATTCTCGTTACTTCTGGACCATTTTCTGTGGTTTCAAGTAAAGGCAGCATAGTGGTATGGAAGGAATACTTGGTTAGAGTCAGGAGAATTGGATTCTAGTTCCAATTCTTGACAGTAACTAGCAACCTCCAGCAAGTAATGACCTGTCTGAGCTTCAGTTTCTTCAATTATGAAATGATGGAGTTGGACTAGATAATCATAGTCTTAGCTCTGAGCTAGGACCCCAGAGGACAATGAGCCAGCCTTCTCCTGTTACACATCAAGAAACACGAGACCTGGGGAGGTTAAGTGATTTGTCTAATGCACACGGGTAGTGTCGGGGCAGGATTTGAACCCAGGGCCTCTGATCTCAGTGTCAATGTTCTTTTTTGACGTCCTTTCCAACTCTATGATTCTATAGTTCTTAGTTGGTACATTAGGCGGCCTAAGGGTCTCTTGCTCTATTAAAAGAGGTCTGTATAAGGAAAAAAACTTGAGCACAACTGCATGAGAGGCGGCTCAAATTGAACTGTCTTTGTTTTGAAGATGGAGTAAAGGGAGGGAAGAATGAAGAGGAGTAAGAGGAGCAGAAAGGTTTTTCCCCCTTCCTCATTTCCCTCAGCTCCAGTAATCAGCTAAAGTTTGGGTTATTTGTTATAATACACATTTATTTTTTGAACATTTTTTTTTCTGGAGGTGTAGATCATATTCCCTGTGTCCTGCTGGGTTGTTTCTAAAGATGTGCACATAGGCCAGTAACTAACCCCACTACTGCCCATAAACCTGTCTTGCGGTCACACCGAAGAAATGGTCTTATCATCAATTACTCTTTCTCCGGGTAGTAACAGGGGCAAACCAGGCTTGTGTGATGAGCACAGCAGAGCATACTGAAAGCCCCAATAATTTCCTTCCTCATTGATTGTCTCAGAGCCCCGTGCTTATTTTGAATTTCATAGGGGATTTGGATTTTTTTTTCATTTAACAGAAAAGAAAGTTCTACAGAAACAGGAGTTCTGGCTGGACAATACTGTTCATTACAAAAGAGGCTTCATTAGATAACAATACTAGCACATGCCATGGGAATGATAGGGGTACTAGATATGCCCTGTTACACTATTCACACTAATGTGGAGTTAGAACATCTGCCAAGACAAAGGGCTCATACTAAGTTCTGAAATGCTGCATCAGAATTCAATAGCTATGTTATAGCACGCTAGAGTCAAGTGGCTGGCTACCTCCTGATACACTTGGGAAAATATAAGGACACCAAAGGAGGTATCTCAGTGAAAGGCTAGGCATGAAAAATAACCACAAAATACTGCGAATTTAGATTGAGAGAAATATCACACCATTATATGGTCTCAGAAAAACCAAAGAACTCTAGAAATGAGGGAAGAAACCAAAATGGAGATCACTAAAGAGTACACCATTGTTTTGTCACTATATTGACCATTTATAATAGATGTCAAGTGAACCTTTTTTGCTCCTTTTCTAGTGGGTTGAAAAGGCACTGATTTGTCTCTGGAAAAATTAATAAGACTCAATAAACATGTATTAAGTACCTACTATGTGCAATGCATGTACCATGTGCAATATTATATCAAAGTTCTTCAGTCCTTTTCAGGAAATTGTCAAGCAAGTAAGACATACAAGAATAAGAAATAAGTAATAATTGAACTAGAGAGATTACCTTATTTGAAAATTTGTGTTCAACACACATTTTAAAAAAAATTAAAATAAACAGGCATTTATTTCTTGGGCACCTGCTGAGTGTGTGTGTATGTCAGACATAATGCTAGGCACTGGGAATAAAATGCAATAAATGAAAATCCTTAATTTCAAGGAACTCACATTTAAATGATGCACATGACAAGGATGCATATCACTATATACAAAATACACACACACACACACAAAATACAAACCAACACAAAGCAGTTAAATACCAAGTAGTTTGAAGAGGAAGGCATTAACAGTCAGGAATCAGGAAAAGCTTCAAATAGAAAAGGGTGCTTGAACTTTATCTTGAAGGAAGAGAGGCATTTTATGAGGCAAAGGCAAAGACAGGAAGGCAGTGAATTCGGGCATGTGGGGCCATCAAGTCAACAACCATTTCTTTCTTTCTTTTTTTTTTTTTTTCAACAAGCATTTCTTAAGCTCCTACTGTGTCCCAGGAACTATTCTTAGCAATAGAGATACAAAGTAATTAAAAAAAACAATCCTTGTTCTCCAGGGCCTCAAAGTCTAATGGGGAAGACAATATGCAAAACAACTACATACAAACAAGATTTAAACAGGATAAGTTGAAGGTGCCCTAAGAAGGATGGCACTAGGTTTTAGGGGGCTCAGCAAAGGCTTTTCATTGAAGCTGAGACTTTAGCCCAGGAACCTAGAAGGCATTGATGAGGATGGGGAGGATTCCAGGCATGGGAGACAGCCTGTGAAAACGCCCAGAGCTGAGAGATGGAATGTCTTTTGTGAGAAAGCAGGGAGGTCAGTGTTCCTGGATGTCAGAGTACATGGAAGGGAGTAAAGTCTAGGAAGGCTAAGTTGGTACAAATGGGCCAGGTACAGGTGGGCTTTAAAAGCCAAAAACAAGATTTTATGTTTGGTCCTAGAGGTAATAGGGAGATACAGGACTCTGTCCTGGGCCATCTCCTATACTATTTCACCTGCTCTTACTGGCTTCCATGGATTCAGTGATCTCCATGCGGATGATTCGCAATCTACTCATCTAGTGCTAATCTTTCTGCTGACCTCCAGTCTAACATCTCCAATTGGACACCTTGAACTGGATGTCCTATAGACATTTTAAACTCATTATGTCTAAAACTGAACTCATTGTCTTTCCCCCTGAATCCTGCCCTCTTCCTAAATTCCCTATTACTGTTGAGGATACCTCTATCCTCCCAGTCCCCTAGGCTCACACTGTCATCTTCACCTTGCTACTTTCTCTCACTCCTCAAACCTAATCTGTTGCCAAGGACTGCTGATTCTACCTTTGTAACATTTTTCATAATATATCCCCTTCTCTCCTCTGTCACTGTTACCAGCCTGGTGAAGGCCCCTATGATGTTACACCTGGGCTATTACAATAGCCTGCTGGTTGATCTTCTCACCAGAAGTCCTTCCCTATCCCAGTCCATCCTCCTCCCAGCTGCCAAAATAATCTTCCTAAAGTGGAGGTCTGACCACGTCACCTCCCTATTCAAACTCCAGTGGCTCCCTATTGCTTCCAAGAACAAATTCTCTATTTGATGTTCAAAGCTCTTCACAACCTGCACCCACTTCCACCTTTCCATTCTTTTTATATCTAACACCACCTCTCTTACCCCATCCACTCTGAGATCCAGTGACACTGGTCTTCTTGCTATTTCTCATACAAGACACTCCATCTCTTGATTGTCAGCATATTGCTTGGCTGACCCCCATGCCTGTAATGGTCTCCTCCTGGCTTTCTTCAAGTCTCAGCTAAAATCCCACTTTCTGCAACAGAGTCTTTCTTGGGTCTCCCTTAAATCTAATGCCTTTCCTCCACTGGTTATCTCTAATTTATTCTGTATCTTGTTTGTAAATAATTGTTTGCATATTGTCTACCTATTAGACTCTGAGTTCCTTGAGAGCCAGGGCTGTTTTCTGATTTTCTCTGTACCCCCAGGGTTTTAGCACAGTGCTTGGCATACAGGAGGCACTTAATCAATGTTTATTGACTGAATGACCCTTAGAGTTTATTGAATTGGGGGGAGAAGGATGTGACATGGTTAGATCTGCAATGTAGAAAGCTCAATTAACAGCTCGGTGAGGGATGGGTGGGAGTGAGGAGATACTTGAGGTGGGGAGACCAACCAGTAGGTTGGTATACTCTTGGTATAAAGTGATAAAGACTTGCACCAGGCTCACAGCAATACCAGAGGAGAGAAGGGGTCATATTTGAGAGATACTATGAAGATAGCAGGAGCAGCTAGGTAGCTCAGTGCATAGAGTGCTGGGCCTGGAGTCAGAAAGACTCCTCTTCCTGAGTTCAAATATGGCCTTACTTACTAGCTGCATGACCTTGGGCAAGTCTACTTAATCCTATTTGCCTCAGTTTCCCCATCTGTCAAATGAGCTGGAGAAGGAAACTGCAAACCACTCCAGTATCTTTGCCCAGAAAACCCCAAAATGGGGTTACAGAGAGTTGGACACAACTGAACAACAATGAAGATAGTATCAACAGGACTTAGATTGAGGTGGGGGTGGGGAGTAGGGGGGAGACTGGTGTCAAGGATGAAGCCTAATTCTGGGTGACTAGGAGAGAGGTTGGGGGTAGGGGGAAGTTGGGAGGAAAGAAGAGTTCAGTTTTAGACAAGTTGAGTTTAAGGTGTCTATGGGATATCTAGTTCGAGATTTCAAATAGGCCGTTGGAGATGAAAGACTAGGGCTGGACAAATAGATTTGAGAATCATCTGCATAGAGATAATTAATCCATGGGACAATTAGTACAAGGGCATAGAGAATGACAGACATCACAGTATAAACACTGGCCAAATGATAACATCCTGATAGAAGAGGTGGAGAGATATGTAGAATTAGAGAGTGCCACTATATAGTATAGTATCATTTTTTTCTTTTAATTAGCAGCATCTAACCACTAGATGGGAGATTTGGCACACTTAAAATAAAATATTTCATTCTATCTGCCTTCTGCACCATGCTGTTGGTGTGGGTCTCACAGCCTGACCCAGTGTTGCAGAGTAATTCTGATTGGACCTTGTCTTCTGAGACTAAGGCACTGGATTTGACAGGTCTTATGTATTCCATTATACAAATTCTTTCATCAAATGAATGAGCTAGCCATTTTTTCCCCCTAAGTTTCATCCAATATGCATGGCTGTAATTAAAAGTAGTAGGAGCTATAAATGTACATCGAAAAGAAGAAAAGATTTAATTATTATTCATTTTGGAGTATAAAGAATCCCTGGCAATCATTAGTCACTGAATTCTAATAACTGAACCTAGGAGAGTAATTTTAATAGGCTGTTACAAAATGTGAAAGACTCTATTTGGACTATATCTTATAACTCTCCTATGGTTCCTTCTTACTTTTTAATGATCCCTTATGCTAAATTGGATTATCTCATAAATATTACACAAGGTAAGGTGAAAAATGGATACATTCAGGAAGGAGGGAGAGGTTTATGACCTGTTTTATAAGCAACAGAATAGAAAAGACAGATGAGCCTTACTTTAATAAGACCCTTATAGACTTGAGGAGTTATGAGGTTTGGGATTCCCCCATGTGAATTACAGCATCCTATGCTCTATCTACATCCTGTGGTCTATTTCAAACCTCAAATTATAGGATTTCTGTAGTCACTATGTTCAGCAAAGCTCTAACTACTTACTTACTTGACAGTTTTCCAACTAAAATTTTTAATGAACATTAGACATCACACTGGTCTTTTTGGATCATATTTCTCGTAGTAAGTTCTTATATATCTTACATATTCTCCAAACTTAATAGCTGGTCTCATAGCATAATGATGTCTGAAACATTAACGATGACAGAGAGAACAAGAAATGTGTGGGTTTTTAAAAAATTCCTGAAGCAATCTCATTATACAAATGAGTCATGTGGTTAAACACTGAAGATAAGGAAGGGATCTATCACCAAAAAAGAACTTGTCAAGGCTTAGTTTTTTCGATTTATCTGTATAAAACCATGCTAATGGCTACTAGATCATCAGGCATGAAAAAAGAAAAGTAATATTCTTTTTCCAGGTGCCACATAAAATGAGTGTCTTCATCTTGAGAAGATCTGCCTAATGACAGTAGGCTTTCTTTGGAGGGGGAAGGGGGAGGGTGCCAAGGTCACTCAGGGTCATAAATAGGATCATAAACTTCTGCTTGAGATGAGTAAAAAAAAAATTTAGGGCCTTTCATGAGGAATATGAGTCAACATGGATGGTGATTTACCTTAAAACTAGGGTACTCTCTAAAAGCCAACTCAGAACTCTGGCTCAATACGAGAGCCAAATGAAGCCTTAAAATGTGTCATTTTCTACCTTAGCACATGCATATTATGTACACTACCACACCAGCAAAACGCTGGCTTTCCTTAAAGATAATCAGCAACCTACCAACATGCCTTTCTTAGCCCAAAGGAGGCTTTAGATATAAATGCATTTCAAATCTACTTCACAAAACAGCAGCTGTAATCAAAATGCTGGCATTCTAAACCCACACTTAAGAGAAAAAAAGGGAGGGAATAGTTTACCAAAGCAAAGCACTGTACTGAGTTTCCAGGGTTTCCTATGACAATGAATAGCCTGGGCCTGAAGTAATATCTGCCTGACAGTTTCCACCTATTTTACACTATTCAGGCTTTATTTCCCCCCAGATATGTCCTTTTCTAAAACATTTGTTTCAAAGACACACATAGCTCAGAATTCTGACTTTTGGGGTTTGTCAGCATGTTTGTCAGCTCTTAGTCTGACAGTTTAAAGCAAGGTTTCTTAAATTGTGATCCATGAACTCTAAGAAAAAATTTTTTATGATTATATTTCAATATAATTAGTTTTTTTTTGTAATCCTGTGTTTTATTTAAGGTATTAAAAAGCATTATTCTGAGAAAGGGTCCATAGACTTTGGACTTCAAAAAGGGTCCACGAAAATGGGTTAAGAACACGATTTACAGAACATCGTACATGAAAACAGCAATACTGCAGTGATGATCAAATATGAAAGACTTAGCTACTCTGATCAAGACAATCATTGAAGACAATTCCAAAGGATTCATGATGAAAAATGCCATCTACTTCCAGGGAGAGAACCAAAACTCTGAGTGCAGATTGAAGTATACTAGTTTCCCACTTTATTTTTTCTTCCTCCCCCCTTTTTTGCAACACGGCTAATATGGAAATATATTTTACATGTCTTCACATTTATAATTGATATCATATTGTTTGCCTTCTCAATGGGAGGAGGCGAGGCCAGAGGGAGACAGAGAATTTGGACATCAAAATTTAAAGAAAGAATATTTAAAATATATAAAAAATTTTAAAAAGAAATACCTGTATAGGGTGCAAAATGGTTTGCATGGTTATCTTATATAACTTAGCTTTAATCTCATTCATGAAAAAAGACTGTAACAGTAACAGATGAGAAATTTCCTAATTGACACTAAGAAAGATTAAATGAATTGCCCAGGGTCACACAGATAGTAAGGATCTAAGGCAGTACTTGAACAAGTCTTCCTGATTCTAAGCCCAGCACTGTGCGCCACCTAGCTGTCCATGTCAAGGTCTCCTTGATAGTGATGCCCCATGTTTGCAGCTCAAACTGCTTTCCTAGGTTGCTGACATCTTGCCTGACCCTTGCTTCAATCAAATACCTTGCTCTTTGGGATTTATGTGTTCCTGGTCCCTTCCTACCTGCTTGGTTTTAGCCCCACTGCCTTAATCTGACTTAGGATACTTATATGTGTCCTGACTTCAGATCAGTCCTGGCTCCATTTTGGATTCTGGGCCCTGGTTCTTCTTCCTGGGTCCTGCCCTGTTTCTATAAGTCTCAGCTTCCTCTCTCTCTCCATACTCTTCTATACCCTCCTCCATGGTCCAGACACAGAAAATGAAAACCTGACTATCCATGTGACAGAACAGATACAGAAGAAGGATTCTATTTTGCACTATGTCTCTTGGGGAAATGAAAGAGCTTATCTATTCACCTGCCTCTTTGGGAGTATGCTTAATCTTTGGCTTCCTGCTTCTGGAGTAGGTTGGTGCCATTTATATTTTCCCAGTAGAACCTTAAGTGGAAACTTCTGTGTGAGAAAGGTTCTCATTAAGCACAGACTCAGGCCAAAGGAGTTTGTTGTGATGGCGGCTAAATGACCATTCTATTGATTATAGCTGACAGGAGTGATGTAATCTGCACAGTTGATAGATAAATGAGGCTCTGCCTCTGCTCCTGGAGATGGAACTAAGGGCATGCTACCATCTTTATGCCTATAGACCATTATTTATGTTTTAAAATGAAAGACAGAATGCAACCAGAAAGGAATGGAAAAAAGCATCAGCAAAACACATCACTTACTAGCCTGCAGAGGACTCACAAACTACAAAGGTTTGAGTATTCATGAGACCTAAAAATCTCTGTCTCTTTCTGTGAAGCACATATCTCTGCCAATTCCAAAGTAAATTTAGAAAATTGGGACACCTCCCTCACCCAAGTCTACCCCTTTCCTTTGGGCAGCAATACTCATATCATCCTGGAAAGATGACTGTCCACTTCATAAAAATCACTAGACAAGACTTTAATGCTGTCCTGCCTTGGGGAGAATCTTCTCACTGCTGAATATAACTCTGCCAGCATGTTTCTTCCTTTGCTCAAAGGAGCATGAAGAGAGGTAGTGTTGATTTATGATTCTTGTATGAGTCTGGATGTCAGTAATTCAAGAGTTTTAACTCTAGCACCATCTTTACCAGACTGTCTCCACCTGCCTTTAGGGAAAGCCACCCAGCCTCTCAGTTTGTCACCTGCCTCGGCTGCAAGGAGGAGATAATGATGCATCCCTAGCTGAGAGGTGGTTTGAAGATAATGAAGGCTATGTGAATGCCAGTGCTATACAAAAGCCCAAAAGAAAAGGTTCACAGCTATATATGGGACGGTCCAGTTGGAAGGGTCTATTCTTTTTTTTATTTTTTACCTAAGATTTTATTAAAATTTTTTATTTTACATTATCACAGGGAAAACTGTATCCTGCTTCCTTCTCCTCTTAAAGAATCATCTCATATAAACATATGGTATTTTCAGACAAAAAAAAAAAGAAAAATCAGCACAACTGATCAACATGTTGAAAAAATCTGAAAACATGCATTGTACAACACTTCCCATTTCCACGAAGGGGTGGTACGGGGGTATCCTCTCTTTATTCATGGCATGCTTGAGCTTTATTGCATTCATTTTTGATATTTGTGTGTGTGGCTATTCTTTCCATTTACTTTGTTTTAGTCATTGTGTATACTCTTTTCTTGGCTCTGCTTAACTTCATCTTGCCTTAATTCCTATAGATCTTTCCATGCTTCTCTGTATTCATCACATCGTTATTTCTTACAGCATAGTAGTATTGCATTACAATCATGGACCACAATTTATTTAGCTATTCCTCAATCAATGAACATCTACTTTGGTTCCAATTCTCTGCTCTCACAAAAGTGCTGCTATAAAGATTTTGGTGAATATGGGGACTTTCTTCCTGTCAATGGCTTCCTTTGGGTATAAGTCCAGTAATGAAGTCTCTAGGTCAAAGGGTGGGAACATTTTAGTCACTTTATTTGCATAATTCCAAATTACTTTCTAAGATGGTTATGTCATTTCACAGCTCCTCCAACAATAAATTAGTGTGCTTATCATCCTACAATCCATCCAACATTTACTATTTCCATTTTTTTTGTCATCTTTGCCAATTTGCAGGGTATGAGGTGGAATTTCAGGGTTGTTTTGATTTGTATTTCTCTTATTATTAGTGATCTGGAGCGTTCTTTCATGTGGTTGTGAATACTTTGCAATTCTTCTGAAAAATGTTCACACCTTCTGACCACCAATTTATTAGGGAATGGATACTTTTCTGATTCTTAAGGACAGCAGAAACCCTTTGAGGATTTTGGGTTTGAGGGACAGGATGGATCCTATGTCACGGATTAGCTTATATTATTTCAAGCTTCTATCATCTGTAGCTCTGTTTGAGGGAATGCAATTTGACTTACAAAATTTCCAAATATATCATCATCAGCTATGTTATCATGAGATTGACTGTACTAATCCTCAACAACTATAACAGCTACACTTCCATTTCTGTTTTGATTCAAATATGCACAGAACTCAAATTTCAATTTTACTTTAGAAAAAATTCATCAGAGATTTTACTTGTTAAAAGAATAAACAATTTGCTATGAAATTGACTTTCAATCATGGCAAAATGGAACATACTTACCTTTACCACCATTTACATTTTTCAAAAGATCTTCAACATCAGATAGCTATTACAACTTACTGAACAATCTTTCCTTCTTTCTACCTTTGTTTTTGCAAGTCTTTTTACAACAGTATTTAGTGCAGGGATTATACAGCACTTTTTTTGTGCCATAGGCCCCTTTGGCAGTCTGATGGAACTCATGGACCCCCTTCTTAGGATAATGTTTTTAAATTTACAAAATACATTCATAGGATTACAAAGGAAAACCAATTTATTGAAATAGAGTTATCAAAATATGTAAATAAGAGAAGTACATGGACCCCCAGTGAAGAACTCCTGATTTAGTGTCTTCCTGCATGTTTACCAAACTTTCTTATCTCCTATTGTTTATTGCAGAAATATACAAATCACTGTACCAGAGATTTAAGCTAGAAGGTACCTTATAAGTAGTCCTTATATATATTTATATAACTCCCTTATATGTAGTCCAACCCCCTCATTTTGTAGATGAGGAAACTGAGAGTGAGAGATGTTAAGTGATTTACCCAACTTCACCCAGTGGCAAGGATAGAGTTCAAATGAAGGTCCTCTGACTCCAAATCCAGGACTCTTTTCCACACTTGTAAAAACATTTTTCTTTTGTATAATTGTCTATATTTGCATATATATACATATATGTCTACATATACATATGTGTTGTATACATACTAATTACCTGCTTTCTTTACACTATTTTACATCTTTCCATATTTCTTTAGGGGCAGCTAGGTGGTGCAGTGGACAGAGCACTGGACCTGGAGTCTTCCTAACTCATCTTCTTAAGTTCAAATCCAGCCTCAGACACTTACTAGGTGTGTGACTCTGGGCAAGTCAACCCAGTTTGCCTAAGTTTCTTCATTTTACGGAAATGGCAAACCCTTCCAGTATCTTTGCCAAGAAAACCCTGAATGGAGTCATGGAGAGTCAGACATGATTGAAAATGACTGAACAATAATATTTCTTTAAATTCTTCATATTTGGCACTCTTAATTGCATTATATAAATGTTTAAGCTAACTGGTTATTTGAAGTCATAACCCATATCCCCTCTGCAACCTTTAACATTGTTGATCTCTCTGGCCACTTTTGGATATTATCTCCTCCCTTAGTTTCAGAGGCACCACAGTCTCCTGGTTCTCCTCTTACCTCTCCAGCCAATCTTTGTTTCCTCTCATTCCCTTCTTAGCCCTAACGAATGCTGGTAACAGCCCAAGACTGTCCTTGGCCCTCTTCTTTTCTCTTTAGGTTCTCTCTCTGGGCAATATCATTCACTCCCAAGGACTCAACTACCACATCTGTGCTGGTGAATCCCATACCTATATCTTCCTCTGAACTTCAGACTCATGACTCCAGCTGCCTACAGGACAACTCCAGCTAGATGTTCCCGCAGCACCTCAAATTTAGCATGTCTCAGGCTAAATCCGTTCACTATCTCCCCCTTAAACCTACGCCTTCTCCTAACATTATTATTTCTGCCAGTGGCACCACTGTTCACCTGGCCTTCCATGTTTCTAACTTTGTAGTTGACTTCGATTTTTTCTTTCTCAACTAATTAGTTAGCAGCTGAAATTCTGGAAATATTGCTGCCCTCCACCCTGCCTACCAAGATCTTTGTAATATCTCTGAATCCATCCCCTCCTTCTCTAATCTCCCAGAAACTACTCTAGTATAGGCTCTCATTTTGATTTCCCTAAACTGATAGTGTTAGACTTAATTAGCAACAGAGCCACTGATCTGTACATGAGGATCCAGGCAGGTCACATATTGATTTAGTTTTAAAATGTAATATTATCTATACTTTATTGTATTTTTTATTAAATATTTCTCAATTACATTCTAATCTGGTTTGGGTCTCACTCAGGAGTGTTGTGGGCTGTATATATGACTGTTCCTACCTAGACTCTTTATAAAATTTCCTATTTCACTTTCTCTTTTCTACAGCCCACCCCTTATTGCCAGAATCTTCTCTCTGGTATATAGGTCTCATCATGTCAGTTGTCTACCCACCCCCTCACCCCAAGGCAATCAGGATTAAGTGACTTGCCCAGGGTCACACAGCTACTCAGGTGTTTGAGTATATGAGGCTGGATTTGAACTCAGGTCCTCCTGACTCCAGGGCTAATGCTCTATCCACTATACCACCTATCCTCCCCCAGCTCCCTTTTAGAAAGCCTTGTTGCACCCAAATACGACTCAAAATTATTCACCTACTATTCAAGGTCCTATAGAAACTCACACTGTCCTACATTTCCAGCACAACTTAACTCCCCTCCAACCATATACTCAGGCTCCCAAACATGCACTGCACCACGGGCCTTTGTGTGCTTTTGTTTAGGCTGTACCCTATAGTTGGAATGTCTTTCCCTTCCCCATCTTTAGCTGCCAAATTCTGACCTATTCTTTGTAGTGGGAACACTAGCTCCTTCAGGAAACCTTCTCAGATCTCTTCAAATGGCAACAACCTTGCCCTCCAATTACACACATCACTTTGCTTTCTAAATATTGAATATACTTATCAGTATATTATCAGCTCTCGGTGTAGTTTCTATGCAATTCAACAGATATTTTATTAAACACCTACTGGATCTAAGAGCTGGTGCTAGGTACTGGGGTACAAAGGCAAGCTAAGGATAGGAAACACAACATATTAGTGGGTAATTAAACCCAAGGAAGTGAAAGAAGGTAGAAAGCACTAAGAATTAAGAACCAGGGGAAGGATTAGAGAAGGCTTTCCAGAGAAGTTGGAACCTGAATAGACCTTTGAAGAAAAACAAGGAGAGATGGGGTGCCAAGTTCAGGGAACAGCTAGCAGTCTACCTGGATTTGATGTTCACTGAGTGGAGTTATATGAACTAAGTCAGAAAACGTAGCTTGAAGTCATAATGTGCAGGCCTTTGAATGCCAGACTGAGGAGAGTATATTTTTCCTGAGGCAATAAATAGGAAGCCACTGACACGTTTTGAACAGGGAGGGTGACATAGTCAGTCTTGTGCCTTAGGAAGATCATTTTACCAGCTCTGTGAAGGATAGATTAGAGGAAAAAGAGCCTGGAATTTCCAATAGGTAGATTCATTAATCTTTTAATCAAGCAATCAATACACATTAATTAATCACCTACTATGTGCCAGGCACTATGCTAAGGATATAAAAGTGCTGAGGACACAAAAAGAGGCAAAACACAGTCCCTGCCTTCAAGGAGTTTACAATCTAACGGAGACAACATACAAGCAATGATATACAAAGCAAGCTATATCCAAAATAAATGGGAAATAATTAACAGAGGGAAGGCACTGGGATTAAAAAGGGGAAGACTTCCAGTAAATGAAGGGATTTTAGCTGGGACTTAGAGGAAGCCAGAGAAGTCAACAGGTAGACACAAGAAGGGCAAGCATTTTCGGTATTGGGGACAGTGAGAGAAAATGCCCAAAGTCGAGAGATAGAGTATTTTTGTTGTGGAACAGATATAACTGACAAAACCTGTTTGGATTGCAGGGATGAAGGAGATGGGAAAAAAATCAATGATAACGCCAAGTTTTTGAAATTGGGTCATTGAGAATATGCTGGTACCCACAACAGAAATAGGTTAGTTTGGAGGAGGGGCAGGTTGATGGGAGCCAATCTACATTGGCAGAGTTTCCTCAACCAAAGTTCTTACACTGATGAAATCATAGATCAAAAACAAAATGTTTCCCATTATATAGAAATAATGTGCATTATTATTTCAGCTCAAAATGTTTCAGAATGGGAAATTTCAGGCTGGATAAAATATAAAATTTGGGCCAGGTATTCTTTGAGGCTGTACAAACCCAGGTTCACTATAGCTGCCATCCACCTACATCCATTCCTACGCCTTTGGTCAAATTTTAGGAGTTGATATCTGCCTACATTCTTCCTTATGTAATTGAGAATCACACCCTGTAGTCTAAAAGAGACGACAATCATGCTTAGTAAGGAGATGATAGTCTAGTCCTGTATTTTCTTTCTTATAACTCCTGGTCAGACGAGCAAAGCTGACAGATTTCGGCAACAAGAGTTTGCTGCCTTCTAAATCACTCAGTTCTTGTTTTGACCTATATAATATATGAATTGCATCCTTCATTCAATCACACAATTGGACATGTGTGTGAACCTGGGTTGGGAGCACATTAAAGAATAGCTGATCCCATTTTGTTCCCAGCAGTCTATGTCAGATAAAATGGATATTCTTTTTTTTTTTTTAGGCAGTTGGGGTTAAGTGACTTGCCCAGGGTCACGCAGCTAGTAAGTGTCAAGTGTTTGGTCTGAGGCCAAATTTGAACTCAGGGACTCCTGAATTCAGGGCCAGTGCTCTATCCACTGCGCCACCTAGCTGCCCCAACAATGGATATTCTTAAAGTTTCCTCTCCAAAAGTATATCTAGTCATCCTGCCTTATTTACACTAAACAAAAGAAACTACCTTTTAAAATAAGAAATGTGTCTCCTCTTAAAAAAAAAAAAAAGAATAGAAACTCTCCTCCTTCAGAAACAGCTGTAATTTTACTACCTGGCAACTATTAAACCCAGGAAGGCAGAAATGGTCTAGAAAATTGTGAAGAGAGAGAATAGGGGAATAAGTGTCATCTTAATGCCAAGATAAAGAATCTGAATGCTGGATAAACCATTTTTGTTGTTGTTCAGTCATTTTTCAACTCTTTGTGACCCCATTTGGAATTTTTTCTTGGCAAAGATATTGGAGTGGTTTGCCATTTCCTTCTCCAACTCATTTTCCAGATGAAGAAACTGAAGCACATAGGGTTAAGTGACTTGCCCAGGGTCACAGTAAGTATCTGTGACTGGATTTGAATTCAGGTCTTCCTGACTCCAGCCCTTACATTCTATATCTGTATTCTACACTGTATCACCTAACTGCTCTGGATAAACCGTAGGAAGTCTCTTTTCCATCTTTCATGATCAGAAAAACTGAAAGTGCTCTTATTTTCAACTATAAGCTATAGAAATTAGTACAACTGAGTAGCATCTCTATGAAATGAGATTAGTCCAAATGAGGTGGTACTCTATTATCCAACAATACTATTTGTACTTTTGTTAACAGGTAGATGGTATAGTGGATAGAGCACTGGGACTAGAGTCAGGAAGATTTGAGTTTGAATCTGGCCTCAGATTGTGTGACTCTGGGCAAGTCACCTGAATGCTATCTGCCTTAGTTTCCTCATCTGTAAAATGGGGATAATAATATCTCCCTGCTTAATAAACCCCAATAGATCTTTATTTAAGCCTTTAGAATAAACAAAAAATTCCTGTTTTTACCATTTATAGCACTTCACAAACTGGCTCCAACCTACTTTACTACCTTATTATACTTTATTCTCTTTATGTATCCTACTGACCTAACAAAGAAGCCTTCTTGTTGTTGATAAAATGCCAAGAGTAAGGAATAACATGTCTTTGTATTCTCAACACCTGGCACACATAATAGCTGCTTAATAAATGTCTATTGTTTTATTGATTCTAAATTATCTATCTCAAGAGTTATTTATTTATCTCTTTTTGCTACAGAATCACCCTTGCTTTGAAAGAGTGAACATTTGGGGGAGGAGGGGATAGGAGATTTGAGGGGATAAAGGCTAATGGATAATGATCCCCATCTTCACTGTCTAGCCACAACCCATATAACATCTATTGCATGTTCATACACTCATGAAACATGTATAACATCTATTTTTACTACACAGAACATACTACATAGTTTACTACATAGTTGTGGGCCACATGTTAACTTAGAAAGCCACAAAGTAATGTCATCTATGTTTTATTGTATTTTTATTTATTTTGTTAAATATTTACCAATTATATTTTAATTTGGTTCCCAGCCACACACAAACTGGACACCTCTAAATTGTAAAACAGAGGAAACAAAGTTGCAGTGAGTTTTGAAACAGTTAGAAAGGTAGCTTTGGGATACTGAAAGTTGTTAAGACAACTGTAGTTGAAAACAGC
The DNA here is from genome assembly GCF_900497805.2 of Vombatus ursinus. Classification (NCBI taxonomy): domain Eukaryota; kingdom Metazoa; phylum Chordata; class Mammalia; order Diprotodontia; family Vombatidae; genus Vombatus; species Vombatus ursinus. Next base: position 48,437,904 of record NW_020954557.1, read on the forward strand.
AGTGAATTTGCCTAACCATTATTTCCAGAAAGCTATGTCAAGGCACCAAATACCTAAGTATATTACATGCCCAACATTTCTAGGCACTATGGGGGGAGAGGGTGACAAAAAAAAAAGTTTGTGAGGGATTTGCAATCACTTTGGGAGGCATCAAAAGAATGGGACAGACTGTGATTACTATGGGAAGTTAGTTAAAGCTTTAATCTGCTTGGAGAGCCCTTGCTGATTTTAGCAGAGCGGGATGGATTTCTAAGAAGCTGCCCTTGAGGACCCTCCAAGCTCCAAATTGGCATCTCAGACAGATGTTGCTCTTTTCATATTCATGGATTCCCATTCTGGATTGGGAGGCAATCCATTATTGCTTTTTTTCCCCCAGAGTGGACAATCCAGCTGTTTCCCTCCTTCAGCTCAGGCTGCCTCAAAACAGGGGTGAGGGAGGGTGGGAAAGGCTGAAGATCAAAGTCAGTAATGAAATGTCAGAGAACCAGGCCACGTGGATTCCTAGAAGAGAAAGCCCCACAGAATAAACTAAATGCTCCCGGACAGGAACAGGTATTAAAGAGAGACCAGGAGAGGTGGGGAGAGGGCTTTGGGGCTGTTTGGTTCATAGGTCCTCGTTCTGGAACACTTGTCTTCCCAGGTGATCCACGAAAACAGAAACCTTGTCTCATCCAGAAGAAATGAAACACACTTATGCAAGCACAGTACCTTTTGTCAACGAAAAAGCTACTTGTTGGCTGACATCTGCAGCTGTTCCTGTTACAGCTCCAGAGTGATCTGAATGACACTAGTCAAGGTACTGTGAAACCTGTCTGGCATTATTTCTCTTGTGTTACTGCATGTTTCATGACTACATGAAAAATTAAAAGTGGTCTGTGGTACAGTAGAGAGTTATTATTTATGGTCAAATCTGCCACCACCCCTTCTACTGATCTGCCGACTTCTACATCAGCAGGTTCTCAGACCTGTTTTATTTCCTGGAAAACAATTCTTTGTCTATACTTGAAGTTTCCACTTTCTCTCTTCTGCCTCTCTCCAACACCAATCTGATTCCCTGTCTTTCTCTCAAGACCTTTTAAGTCTGAAAAGTACAGCTTGTTTCACCAGAAGCTAAATCACTAGTAAAATAAAGTATTTTTTTCTCTCCAAAATAATATATATCTCTAGATGCCTCTACATTTCAATCCCAATTTTGATAGAACTTACACTATTAGAGTGTTATTGATTTTTTAACCATTTAGCTAGATTATTAAGGTAGTAATCATTATTTATATAACATTTAGTTTTTCCAAAGTGGTGTATATGTGCATAAAATATATTGCAGATTGCATACATTTATTATATATATTATATTGCAAATTGCAGGGGCTATTTATTAAAGTCTCAGGCTGTACAAAGAGTCATGGACATTTTAACAGAGCATGAAGGCACATTCAGTCTATACACATACATACATATACACCTACATATGCATATATATGTGTGTATATATATATAGTTTATTTTCCCAACAATCTTGTGAGGTAGGTGAGGACAGATATTGATATCCTCATTTCACATATTTAAAAAAGAAAGACTGAGTGACTTGTATGATATCACCCAGTTTGAGATGAGAATCCAAATCTTCTCTAGCCCTATGCCTCTTTATATAGAATATTACACTACTCTTAATATATTTCTGGATGCTTTAAAATTATATGGATATTTCATAATAGACCTAAAGGAATCCAAATGTTCCTTGTGGAAGTAATGATATCTCAAAAAAAGAAAAGTGTAACTTTTGAGTATTTCTTCAAATATCTGGCCACTCATCTATTTCATCTGTACTAAAGAGGAAAATAGCGCAACTCACCATATATGAATACAACTGTGCCTAATACCAGTCATTGTATAGTAGTGGATGTAAAAATCAATCCATGTTCTTTAAGGTATTTATCGTGTGTCCAGGATTACTAAACATTGAGGGGCATTTTTAAAAAAAGAAAAAAAAAAGATCATGAGGTCATTAAGTTCAACCCCTTTGTTTTGCAGATGAGGAAAATTGAGCCCTAGGGAGGTTAGATGACTTAAATGAAGAGATACAAGTGGTAAACATTAGAGGTAGCATTTGAACCCTGGTCCTCTGATTCCACAGACAGCACTTTTTTGGGGGGGAGCTAGGCAATGGGGTTAAGTGACTTGCCCAGGGTCACACAGCTAGTAAGTGTCAAGTGTCTGAGGCCGGATTTGAACTCAGGTCCTCCTGACTCCAGGGCCAGTTTTCTATCCACTGCACCACCTAGCTGCCCCAGACAGCACTTTTTCCACTGCAATTTATCATATGGTTGGTGAAACAACTAAAGAATATAAAGAAACATGTCCCAGATTGCAGTCAATGTGTGTTCTCCTGATGATGACTGGGTAGCATGAGCTGAGGCACATTGTGTCAACAGAGATCTCAACTACTGAACTAAAATAATATAACAGACAGGAAATTATTTCTGTATAATGTACTGTGAAAAGTACTTTGCCAATTATGTTGTCTGTTGTATTGAGTTCTATTTGGTTTATCTATTCAAACCCTTTTTTTTCCCAATGCACAGTCACTGCCCAAGAACAGAATATTTTCAGTGACCAGTGTGAATACTAATATTTCTATTCTTGTTGATGGAATTACTGTTGGCACAAGGTCATCCTTTCACAGTTTAAATCATAGTGGATTTTTTTTTTAAATATGCTGAATGGATACTATAAGGCAGTTGTATCAATACTAACCTTAACTCCTTTGATTTCCTTCCACAACAGTGAAAAAAAAAATGCCTGTGACTTTAGTCAATGATAGGAAGGGAAGCCGGTCAAGTTGAATCCTTTGCAACAAATCTGCAGGTCTTTAAAGAATTCATTTCAAACTGCACCCATGCCACAGAGATCAGGGTATGTGTCGCAACACATTTTGGTTTAGGGCTGACACGCTTATGAACAAGTTAGCAAGAAAGCATTCACAAAATACCCCTGGCATTAGGAAACACTAGTAAAAATGAATCCAAGCAGGGCAATTTGATTCACTACTGCACATACTGGCAAGGAGGGCAGGGAGGAACCTCAGCAGATTGAATTGCATGTGTTCCTTCTCCTTCAGGCAAGACTACACTTGTGCAATGCCTAACAAGGGTGTGTATGTGTGTGTGTGGGGGATCTAAATCGAATCAGATCTGGGATCAGAGCAGTAGGGATCAGATAAGATTCCAGAACTTTCTTTCAATCCACACATCCGTGTTTAACTACTTCTGTTAACAAGAAATTCTCCATCTATAACCCACATCCTCTACGTGTCTGTCGAAGATGTCTTCATGCAGTGCATAGAGCACTGAGTCTGGAGTCAGGAAGACCTGGGTTGAAATCTGAACTCAAATACCTGTTAGCTGTGGGACCCTAGAAGACCCTGGCCAAGTCACTTAACCTCTGTTTGCCTCTTGTTTCCTCAACTATAAAAAGGGATAATTAACAGAACCTACCTCCCAGGGTTGTTGTGAGACTCAAATGAGATAATATTTGTAAAGGACTTAACACAGTGCCTGACCTGTAGTAGGTACTTAATAAATGCCTATCCCTTTTGTTTTTAGATAATTTTATCTTTATTAGCTTTGGGCTTTCAAGGGCTTCCAGAACAAGACTGCTACGACCCAGCACATTACTAGGCATGTAGCTCAATAAATATATGATAGAAATGTAAGAGGTTCTAACATTTGGTGATGACAAATATAGGAGGAATGTACTGCAATGGAAGTGAGGCAATCTGGGTCCTTCACTCTAATGGGGTGATGGGACCTGGACCCCAAAAGGCTGGAAGCAACTCAGTCTCTTAGTAGACTCCTGTGAGAAAATCTTTCCTTGTTCCAAGCACATATAGAACTGACCCTGTAATTCCTCAAATAAAAGCTGTCAGTACAGGCACAGGGTGCCTGCCCAAGGACTCTGTCTGAGGCACCTGGACTATCTTGTCCTTTCTCCCCTGATGATATCTGGTATCAACAGAGCTTTGTCTGTTGACTCCCTGAATTTTCCCATACATTTCTTTCCCTGTCCCTTTTTGCATATAAGCATAGGCAACATCCTCATTAGTTTGCAAGTTCCCTAAAGAACTTCAGTATTACAATAAACTTTGCCACTTGACTGGAAGATGGTTTGAGTGCACAAATTCATTCCAGGTGACACCCTGACATTTTGGGGGTCCCAGAACCCCTAAATCGTGTCAGCACCCCTAAACCACATCATCCCCACTCTGCCACTAACTTTCTGTGATAACTCGGGAGGAATTGTTTAACCTAAGTTTTCTCATCTGTCAAATGAATGCATTGGACTATATAATCTTTAAGGTCCTTTTAGCTCTAATAACCTATGAATCTGGGAGTCAATATGAATAACTCATTTGGTTTTCACAATGATATTTTTAAACTGCAAAGTTATTCTAAGCGGCAGCATCTCCAAGCCTAGGTGTGACCAGCTCACATCTCCTTGCATCAATGGGTCTCACAGATTGTATCTTTTTGGTTACTCTGCTGTTGTTTTCTGGAAATACTTTCTTTTCCTCTGACTTACCTCATCCTCCATTCTCCACTTAAATCTCACCTTCCTTCTATATATTATCTTCTATATATTATCCATTAGTCAATTCATTAGGTTGTAAGCATCTTGAGAACAGGGGCTGTCTTTTGCCTCTTTTTGTATCCTCAGTGCTTAGCACAGTGCCTGACACATGGTAGGCACTTAACAAATGTTTATTGATTGATGATTGATTATATCCTATTTAGATTTTCATCTGCAAACAAATTCTCTACCATTCTAAGTCAGTTATCTGAAGGAAGAATTTTTTTTAAGTGTTTATCATTGGTGAAATCATGATTTGTATGGGTGGAACATTTACCAAGTTGTATGTTACTAGGTAAAAATAATATTTCCTCTTTGACATAAATAGTAGAGTCTGAACTTTGGAATCATATAAACATACACTTTTTAAGCTGGAAGGAAGCTTAGAAATCATCTACTTCCTCATTTCCTTTACAGCTCTGAGACTATATGATTTTATGATTACAGCTGTCCTGTCTCATCTCTATGTTTGTTTTTTTTTAAATAAGAAAACAAAATCCAAAGTAATTAAATGCCCAGATAGATACATGAACATGTCTTATAACTGTTGTCACCTGCAATTTTGATTCTTCTGAGATCATGACTGTCCAACCTACTTTTTTTTAGCCCTATAACATTAAGAGAATACTGATTAGTATCAGTAAGTGATAAAATTAATTCAAAATTCCCTTATGCTATTTCATTTTCTGTTTAAACATAAACATCTCAGAAATTGTAGCAGCATTCATGAAGATGAAACAGGAATATAAGTACACACACACACACACATAATGCTTTGATAAACATGATTTCATTTGAACCTGAAAACTAGTAGAAGAAAAGTACCATGCCTTAATAATCTTGTGTTTTCTTTTTAAAGCCTTCCTCTTCTTGCACTCATAGTAACCTAGCTAATATCCTTTAATAAGTAACGATGACTCTCTGTCTCCTAACTGCCTATCTTTCATCTGTCCTGGTGTTGTTTATTTTCTGCTAATATCCTTTCATATCCTAACCACTTACGCACTGTGAAATGATCTCCAGATGCTAAAACATAATTTAACATTTTTGAAATGAGATATTCTGAAGCACACCACTAGTATTCATACATTTCTATGCCAAGATCTTAATATCAGTTTTCCTGATTAAAAACTTTTTTTATCAAAAAAAAAAAAGACTTTGGACATCAATATCATTAGATAGGTTGGTGAGATCTTGTCTTAAGAAACAAGTGAGTGTAAATACCAGTTTCCCTTCAAATGTTTCAGAAATTATTCATAAACAAGACCATAATTAATTGAGAAAGTAGAGACTGGGTTCCATTTTTGTCATTAATTCATTGAATTGTTTGGGAGAAGTTGTGAAGCCTCAGTTCTTGGGACAGTAAAATGTAACAATTTCTATGAAGTTTTATGTCCAGACGCCTCTGAGTGGTCTGGAAATAAACCTGTATGAAGCCAAGTATCTATTTCTTCACATCACAAAGTCTTCCCTGACCACAGGGAAACCTCCCACCCTTCTCCACTTTAAACTCATTTGTTTCACTACATGAAACTGGATTTTTTTTTCTGTTTTGCAGAAAGTCTTACAAATAACTTAAATATGTAATTTAGCATGAATTCTCCAAGTAACATTATCCTCTAGCATGTGTGGGTATGTCTTTTTTTCCTTTTGCCAAAAATGCTCTAAAAGTGGTAGCCCTATAGACTCCTAATTGCAGCACTTCCTCTTGTAGGTAAGAAGGTCCGGTAATTGATCTGCAGGGCAGAAAGGCAGCAGCTGTTGCAAATAACCCTAATAAGAGATCTACCTTTGGGGTCTTTACAGTCAACTTTTTTTTTTTTTGCTTTTCAGTGAGGCAGTTGGGGTTAAGTGACTTGCCCACAGTTACACAGGTAATAAGTGTCAAGTGTCTGAGGCCAGATTTGAACTCAGGTCCTCCTGACTCCAAGTCTGGAGCTCTATCCACTGTGCCACCTAGCTGCCCATACGGTCAACTTTTAAAGAAGAGCCAGCCCAAACTTCTGGGCTTGTGTTTCCAAACTGGTTGGGTTGCCATGACTGGAAAGTTCCTTAACAGACCCTATACAGTTTTGGGGGAATCTAGCTATCTGGGGAGCTTTTCCAGTTATCCATGTTCCTCTATGTTTTATTTTTCCTTGTGTACTATGCAGTGGGCTGTATTGCAAGCTGTTGCAAGTCTTAAGGTAAAGCATACACCCAAAGGCTTTAGCAGTGATGACACTGTGCCAAAGGCCAGAGATGACTTCATCTTTGACAGCACCTTCTAAGACATATGAAATGGGTCTGGAGCTGTAAAGATCCTTCAAGATCATCTAGGCGAAATACTCATTTTAGGGATGAGAAAGCTGAGACCCAGAAGAGAAGTGACTAGCCTAAGGTCACACATTAGTGAGGAGCAGAGCTAGGATTCCAAGACAGGTCATCTGCCTTCAGGTTCAGCGCCTCTGCCCACCCATGTTGTCACCGTCACTTATTTTCGTCCATCTATTCCAAAGGCATTTAACCTGCAACTGCATCCATTTAACTTGCGTTGGAGTGTGTCCAGCAACTATGACTATTTAATGAATGCTAGCTGAGGTTCATAAATGGTGATTTATCAAACATGATTCCATGAGTATGTACCAAGACAAAATCTCCAGGAATACATTATAAATCCAGCGGCCTCTAGTCCAATCTTTGATCACTTTGTCTTCCTGGATATGCTGATTTATAGGGCTATTACTAAAACCTCATATATGAAAGGCATGGAACCATACTCTCCTCTCTTCCCTTGAGATATTTACCCTTCAGGCAGAATTCTCAGGGGAACGTGTCAAGGTAATTGTTTTTGCCCTGTTTACTATTAAGCTTTCAGTTTTAGCCAAAGCAACAAACCAGCACCCCAATCTCATACCCCAAACCGGAAAAAAGGACAAATCCATTCTCTTACCAAAAAATAGTATGAGCTATAGGAAATTGTTATAGGGAATGAGGTTGAAACTTTACACAGAAAATAATACAAAGTGTTTCTGAAAGCAGTTTAAGTGCAAAACTAAAATAATCACACTAAAAGAAGTTAATATTGAACATTACTGCCATTACCTGCATGGATTTCTTTTAATGCTACCCAAAGCCAACCTCTATTTTTAAGTCTCTTATTGAATATGGGCCCTAGAGAGCCAAAGAGCTAACTAGCAAACTATTTCGCACTATTTACCCTTTATTCCCAAGACAGTCGATAGAAATTCTGGAAACAGCACCAAATCTACTTCTCTGTACTGCCTTTTGTCATATTAAGGTTTTCAAAATCTAGTCTCAAGGTGGCAGGAAGGTATATGGTTGCAGCTGCTTAGAGACTGTTGCCATGGAGAACAACAGGGGTAATGGTAGAGAGCTGTCTTGCTATAGCTAATTTAGGGGGAACTGGAGAATAGCTGGGCACCAAAATACATCTGCATCCAAAGAAAGCTGCATGTGGAAAATTGATGATACTCTTTGTTGAACTCACATCTCTATTATTTAACTTGGTATTGCATCCAGCAGGTTGGCCCCAGACCACATCTCTTCATTCCCCTGCCCTTGGGCTCAGTTCACGATCCCATCCCTTGCTAGTACATTTACTTTGGATGTTGCTTTCTGCCTCTGATCCATCTGCTTAGCAACCCCATATTGTGACTTCTGACTCTGGCTTATCATAGAATGCATCTGGCCTTTACCTCTGGAGGAACTTTCCTCCACGTTTCCCCAAATGGGAAGATCGCAACCTGCATAAAATATACTCATTTGGCTTTAGTAAGGTCATGGCAAATACAAGGGATGAGGCTAGGGGGAGCAGTGCAACACGACCTCTAAATTTTGGTTGTCTCTTGAACCAGCTCACTTCTAAGATATGACCTTTCAATATTCAATCTTACCCCCAAACTTGCCTTTATTAATCTGTTTTTCATTTTGCGTGTTTAAAAATTAACCCATTTCAAATGTTTAAATTCTGCTTGAAGGAGCTAAATAAGCAATAAGCCATGGCTTTGAACATTCTAAATCTGTTGTAACTCATAAAAGAAACTCCAAATTATTAAACACATCACACAATTCAGGGTGATAAAACACCCATTATCTAGCAAAGGACAATTTAGCTGTATCACCAGCTGCATAAAGGATAACCTCTTTCTCTGTGCCTGGTAAACTCAATGCTTATATTATGCATTTAATAATCTCCACCATCTGTCATTTAATTTACTAGCAACATGAGTTAACACAGTGTAAAAGGGTAAGGCTGAGCCATGCATATTCTCACTGGTCAAATATGTTGGGTTTACTACTCAGAATTAATTGTTAGCACAACAAAGCGCTTTCAAAGTTTCCAAACACAAAATTTTTTTTTCCCCTGACAAAAAAACAATCACACTTCAAATAAATAAAAGGCCTGGAAAATTCAAATAAGACACATGGTTCTATCTTATGTTAATAGAAATTAAATCTAAATGCCATATTTAGTGTTTGACCTAAACAACTGTGTTGCAAAAATGACTCACACTCATGCAATATTTTTCATGGTAAGTTGCTTAAGGCTACTTTATAAACCATACACCTGGGGTACCACTAGAATAAGTTCTCTTTTAAGGTGAAGGGCAAACAGTAAAATGAGTCCTGCTAGGAATTGAATTAGCTATGTTTAGACAACAGTAAAATATTAGCTTTCTGCAGTCACTTAGCCTCCTATGTGGTTATGACTCCTAAGTAAGGGGTATGACTCAGATGTATTCCCAATATCTTAAACACTGATTTGTGAGTGCACAAATATGAATAAACAACAGTAGTCTTCAACAAAAACACTGCCCAAGTGAAGTTAGGCACGTTGATGATAATGCTCATAGATTCACAGAGCTAGACAAGACACATACAGATTATCTAATCTAGCCCCCCTAATTTTACGCATGAGGAAACTGAGGCCCAAGGAGGCTAGGTGATTTGCACACTTAAAAGCAAGTAAGTGGTGGACATGGGATTCTAATCCAGGTCCTCTGACTCTAAATCCTTCATTCTTTTCTGTTTTACTACATTGGATCATTCATTATAAAACCTCAACCCTACTTGGATGCTCCTAAATGAACTTTCTACCAATATTATCATTCTGGAATTTTAAAGAAGTGAGAAATTTAAGAAAACAGAATTCGATTTTAAAAATAAGTTGCAACAGGAATGTATTTGAGATATGTATGTGATTTATGCACAGGAAAAGAATACGTAAGACTAAGTTACTTTCTGCCTGCAGAACACTGAATTTTTTACTGTTGGTGTTTAGCTTTTTACCAAGAAGAGGCTGTTATTTAAATCAAACCTGAAAAGGTTTTTTTTTTTGTCTTTTTTTCCTCAGACTCTAATACTGCGTTATAAAAATATTCCTTGTACCATAGACTTTTGTAGAAAAAAATACTCCTAATTGATAATTTAAACTTGTCTCTATCATAATTATCCATACTTAGAAAAATAGAATGGTTCCAAGAACACTAGCCTAGGAGACCGGGGACCTGGATTGGCCATTCAGCTGTAGCTCTGTTCTGTCACTTGTTAGGGATGGGAGGGGCTGAGCTATTTTCAATAGACTGTAATCCAGAACATGCAGATGTCTAAGATGGAATGAGGGAGGCAAAAATACCTAAAACCCAGGAAGTACGGATTTGGAGCCCAGAAAGATAAGTGACTTCCTATTGGAATTGAGGGTGGGTTGTGGCTATAGGCCTGACCAGGTTTTGACCAACGAATTGAGGGTGAAGTGAGCCAAGCAGAATGAGGTGGGGTCAGCAGCAAGAAGGTCTTTGCTTAGATCCATTATGGAAGGCTGTGAAGGCCAGCTCTGTTCACCAGATTCAATGGATCATAGAATCTCAAAGCCACAAGGCATTTCAAGTGCTAGCTAGTCCTACTGAGACCTGAGCAAGTATCATCTCCACCACACTCCCAATAAGTGGTCATCTAGCTTTTGCTTGATAATTTTAAGAGGAAATCCACTACCTTCTGAGACAGCTAATTCCACTTTCAAATAGTTCTAATTATGAGAAAGTTTTTTTTTTCCTTACATTAAGCCTAAATCTGCCTTTTAGTAACTTCTACCCGTTGCTGCTGGTCTTGCCCTTTAGAACTAAGAATAGGGGCAGCTAGGTGGCACAGTGGATAGAGCACTGGCCCTGGATTCAGGAGGACCTGAGTTCAAATCTGGTGCTTAACACTTACTAGCTGTGTGACCCTGGGCAAGTCACTTCACCCCATTGCCTAGCCAAAAAAAAAACAAAAAAAAAAAAAACACCACCACAAAAAAACAAAAACAAAAAAAAAGAACTAAGAATAAATATAATCCATCTTCAATATGATAGTTCTTCAAATATTTAAATAAAACTAATTCTCATATGGGATGCTCTCAAGGGACTTCACCACCCTGGTTGTCTTCAGTTTATCAATGTGTTTCCTAAAAAGTGTTGCCTAGAGATGAACAGGATGCATCAGCTGTGATCTGACCAGAGCAAAATACAATGAAACCAGGATTTTCCTAGTCCAACCCACCATGCCTGACAATGTAGTCTAAGATCTAATAGCTCTTTTTTCTGCCATATTGAACTGCTGACTCATATCCAGTGTAGAGTACAATAAACTTCTCAGATCTTATTCAGATAAACTGTTGCCTAACCTCATCTTCCCCATCTTCTACTTGGGAAGTTGATGTTTTGAATACAAGTGTAGGAGTTTACATTTTTCCCTGTTAAATGTTCTATCATATTGAGTTCTTTTTATTTTTTTTTCTTTTTTTGGGAGGGGGGAGGGGTTAGGCAATTGGGGTTAAGTGACTTGCCCAGGGTCACACAGCTAGTAAGTGTCAAGTTGAGTTATTTTTAGATACCATCATCCAATTCGTCAACTATCTCTCATAGCTTTGCATCGTTTTCATAATCTAGTAAGCATACCATCTATGCCTTTATTCAATCATTAATAAAAATGTTCAACAGCACAAGAACAAGTGTAGGCCCCTGGGGCCCTTCACAAGAAAGCTCCTTTTCATGAGGCAAAGAAACAACAATGGCCATTCTTTGGGTCTAGCCATTCAATTAGTTTCAAATCCACTTACCTTAGATCACAATCTAGCCTACACTTCGCCCTCTAAGATTAGAACAAGAAACTGTCAAAAACTTTGTGAGAATCTAGGTCAAGTATCTACAATATTCCCTTCACTCACCTGCCTAGAGGTCCTGTCAAAAAAGGAAAAGAATTTGGTTTGGAATAACCTACTCATGGTGAAACCCTTGCCAATTTTCTTCTGTGTTCACTACTTCTCTATATGTTCATGACCTTTAATAATATTTTCAGCAATTTTGTCAAGAACCCATATCAAACCCACTAGCTTAGGCTTTCAATATTCCATTCTCTTTTCCTTTTTTTTCAATGGTGTATTTCCCACAGTCTTTTGAAATCACCAACAGCGGCTGATCATGGTGGCACACACACACCTGTAATCCTAGTCACAAGAAGGCTAAGACTGACAAATCACATGTGTTCAGTTGTGCACCTGTGCACAGTTCAATAGTAGGCTAAGTGGATCATCTGTCCGAATTAAGTTGGGCATTAATATGGTAAGCCCACAGGAACGTGGGGAAGGGAGGCCAATGGGTCACTTAAAGAGGGAGGAAGTGTTCTAAGTCAGAAATGAGGAGTTGAAAACTCCCATGATAATCAGTGCGGGACCAGGCCAGTAAGTAGTCCCTGTACTTCCTGCCTAAGAGAAATAGGGAGATCTGGGCTTTAAGAAAAATCACTGATAGTAAGTCAGAAATTATATGTACTTATTATCATTATAATTACTTTTAACCCTGAGTTTAGTTCCTCTGGACTTGGTGACTTGAACTCATAAAGGAAGATATTGTTTTACTATCACCCTAACTTACTATTTGTTTCCATGGTGATAGCATTAAATGAAGTTAATATTAAGGCAAAGAGAAGAATTTAATGGCAGGAGAGAGCTTAGAAGGTGGGGAAACTAGTGACACAGTGGATAGAGCAATGGGCCCTGGAGTCATGAGGATCTGAGTTCAAATCTGGCCTCAGACACTTACTAGCTGTGTGACCCTGGACAAGTCACTTAACCCCAATTGCTTACCCTCTCCCCCAGGGGAAAAAAAAAAAGAAGAGTAGTAAATATAAACTAGGTATAAAGTCATATACCTAGCAGAAGACCAGGATTAAACTGTAAGAATCTACTCATACTGTGGACTGTTAACCCTTTTATCTTATTACCTTATTTCCTCTCTCCCCTCTGCTCCATCATATATTTCCTCTGTAATAATTCACAGTATATCTTCTAGACTCTAAGCTCTATGAGGTCAGGGACACTGTTTTATCTAAACTTGGTTTCTCTCTAGGTCTCTGTAACACAAGGCTCTATGTGCCATAGGTACTAAGTGCATGGATTTTTTGTTGTGTTTTTTGCAAATACCTTAGTGTTTAACACACTATTATCAGAAATGAGTGGAAAGAGTTGTGCGAAATAACTTGGTCATTCTCTCTGCAGGGAATCTGGATTTGGGGGACACTGATAAACAAGGCTGATACCTTGAAACTGGGAGAGGACGCCAAGGAGGTTGACGAAAATAGTGAGATGACACGATATATTCTGTGAAGCAAGTCATGTGGAATAAGACTAGAAGGGCAGATTGGAACCAGACTGTGGATGGTAATAAATGACAGGCTGATTTCACATTTTATTCCAAAGGCAACGTGAAGTCACTGAGGATTTCTGAGTAATGGACTTATATAAGGAATATTATTTTGGCAGCAGTGCGTATGATAGACTGGAGTGGGGTTCTGCTTATAAGAAAAAAAAATAAATCCTACTAAGTTTAAAGCTGACTTCAACTAAGCAACTATCATTTCATGATGGGCACACTGCTCAAATGAATTAAGGATGTTCCACCTAGAAAACATATCGTTCCTCATTGGTGGGGGTAGTGAGATGCTACTTGTTTTCAGAGCTCGAAAGGGCTGTCATGAGAATGAGGAATATCCTGCTTGGCCTCAGAGGATGGAACTAGGAAACTAAAACAAACACCACAAACAGAAGCTAAGGAATCAAGTCTTTGCTCCAAGAGTCAAGGAAACTCATGCAGATTTTGAGAAACTGAAGATGTCTAAGGAGGGAACAGCTATCTGTAAATGTGAGCTTGGCCCCTGAGGGTGGAACAGGGAGCAATAGTTGAAAGATGTAGAGAAGCAAAATTTATCTGAATAAAAGGAAAAAAACAACAATAGCTACAACTTTCCACCAATTACTATGATCACAAAATAGAATGAATGTCCTCATCTTCAAGCAAAGGCTGCATGGCTACTTGTCAGATAACGCTGTTGAAGGAATTCTTGGTCTGGCATAGGTTGGACTAGTTGGCTTGTCATGTCTCTTTCCATTCAGACTCTGTGAAGCTAAGCTACAGTAACCAATTATCTAAGGCATTTTGATCTCCCTTATTCTCTTCAAAGCAGCAAATAATCAAAGGGATACTATGTTCTGAAAACAATCAAGGAAACCAGTCCAATATTTAATACATATATCTATCTCATGCACATTATGTTTACATTATTATATTAATATTTTATATACATATTTATATTTATATTTCCTATATATACACACATAGCTCCATCACTAAATTTTAATCCCAGAGGAAAGAAGTATGCCTCTTATCCTTTTTTTGTATCTCTAACACCACGTAACATAGTCCTGGGCATGTTCTTGATCCACATTTGTTGACTGACCAACTGATATAATAATTATGTTTAAATAAGATGAATCTATCTTTCTCCTTTCCTTAATCCATAGCCTTTGTCAGCTTTGGAAAATGTCTCTCAAGTGTTGCTGCCAAACCTTAATGTCAAATTCAAGACTCCCATTCAGAAACAGTTTTAGCCCATGTACCACAATGTTACTTGGGTTTTTTCCACATGTGATTGAAAAGCAGCCTGACTGCAAATGTTTTTTGACATTTAACTTGAATAGAAGAAAGTAACTTAGATGACTCAAGCTTCTAGCTTAAATAACCACCATTAAGAGAAAATAAGGATTCAAGGTTCCCTTGACCCAATAGTCAAAGGGACTCATGCAGATTTCTGGAAATCTGAGGATGTCCAGGAGGGAGTAACTTCAGGTCCACTGATTTCTCACTAGCATGTCAGTCTTTACACCTTTTATTTTTTTTCAAAGAACTTCATAACAGGACTAGATTGATACCAAACTTTGTTCATCCTAGTAGCAGTAAATACTCCTATTAGAGTGTCCCTATACTCAACAATTGCATAAGACAAGAGGCCCAGTTCTGTTCAAAAAAGCAGCAAGATGCAAAGATCTGCCATCAGTGCCAACCCAGCACATACCCAGGAAAGAAAGGCTCTATTTACATATTATTGTATATTTAATAATACTCCGATTTGTGTGGCTGATTCAGTTGTTAATTTTAGCTCATGGGGTCTGGATAAAGAACGTCTTGTTCCACCTTATATATAAAGAGTTGAGTTCTTATGGTGTAATTTGCTAGGATGATGATTATGTGGAAGTGGGAGAATTTTTACCAACAATAAATGTCTTATACAGTGAAAATAGCAGCTTTGCTCCTACATTCATTTAGCAGCAGGAGGCATGAAATGGCCTGGCCCTTGTGAATTACTGCCGAAGTACATTCCAGATGCAAGTAGATAAATGGCTAAATATAAACCCAATTGCTCAGTTCTTTTGTTTCTGTCCCACCGCTAAGCAACTTTCAAGTGAAAATGTTTGCTATAGCATTAATTCTTTACCAGTGAGGCTCTGCAGGACAAAAATGAGTTCATGTGAAGTCAAAGCAATGGGAGATTTCCCAAAATACAAATTAAATGTACATACACACACAGGCACATGTGTATATACACACAGCAAAACCTGATTAACCCCTCAAATTCTTGCACTTGGTAACTAAAATGCTACTCCAAATCGATGTACTACTTCTTTTGTCGTAGGCAGATCTTATCTTTTAAATGACCAAGTACTATCTTTAAATGATCATGTCATATCTTGTGTTGTCCCTTATAAATTGCTTCCCAAAGTGGAAATAGTCAAATTCCCTAATGGCCTTTTTTTGACAGTAATCAGTAAGTAAGTTATAACCATCATCTGGGGACTTTCCAGGGTAATAAGAAAGTATTACATTCCTACTACCATAAAATGCTCTTTTGTCCCTCACAGGCTGCCTCTTGAATGGGAAGTAAAAAATATCCCTGTTCCAATTTGGTCTAATGACAAATCAGCTGCAACCATTTCCAAGGGCCCTTCAGGATTGTAAAAAATAAATCCTAGTGAGAATTCCCCGAAGAGGATTATCTTGCTCTCTACCTGGCTGGGGAAGAACTGTTCCAAAAAAAACTTTGTCCAGAACTATAGTGACCCTCCAAAAACAGGAACTGTTGATTCCAAAAGGAGACTTTTGGAAATGACTTGATTAAAAGAAAAGCAGCAAGTGAACCTAAAAACCTCTTTAGCCTAAACTATTTCATAGTTTTTTTTTCTGTATTTATTTCATTTTAGTTCTTCTGCATTCTTGGTTAGCTCAAAGTAGGAACAACCAACCAACCATCTCTTGTAAAGTACCATTTGCTTCAAAGCCTTCTTTCCTCTAGGCATTTACCCTCTGGTAGGGATGGAGCAGAAACTATTTAACTCCTTACTTTGTGGCTAGGAGAGCTGAGGGCGTTCTCAAATTTCTATATCAAACTTTTTAAAAAGTTAATTAAAATAAAAATAAAACAAAATTAAACTGAAACGCCTATATTTAGATTATGGTTTTTGTTTTTATGAAATCCTTTTTTAGGGGCAGCTAGGTGGCGCAGTATACAGAGCTCCGGCCTTGGAGTCAGGAACACCTGAGTCCAAATCTGGCCTCAGACACTTGACTCTCACTAGCTGTGTGACCCTGGACAAGTCACTTAACCCTGACTGCCTCACCAAAAAAAGAAAAATCCTTTAAAAAAAAAAAGAGACAGAGAGAGAGTAGCTTTGGAAAGGAAAAGGAACATATTTCCCTTTTTAAAGGACTTTTCAATTTGATCCTGAGAGTCCATCACTGGACATACATAGCTAAAGAGATTAATGACAAAGAGAAAGTTGCTCTACACACCAAAATATTTACAGCAATACTTTCTTTTTTTGAAATTAAATTTTTTAAAATTATATTTAATTTTTTTCTAACTACACGTAAAAACAATTTTTAACATTTGTTTTTTTCTTAATTTTGAGTTCCAAATTCTCCCCCTCCATACTTCCTTTACCCCTTCCTTTAGAAGCCGAGCAATTTGATATAGATTATACATGTGCAATCATGAAAAACATTTCCATATTAGCCATATTGCAAAAGAAAACAGTCCTCCCCCCCCAAAAAAACAACAAAAAAAAAGGTTAAAAAAAGTATGCTTTGATTCACATTCAGACTCCATTAGTTCTTTCTCTGAAGAGCATTTTTCATCCTAAGTCTTTCAGAATTGTCTTGGAATATTGTATTGCTGAAAATAGCTAAGATCATTGTGTATTATTGCTGTTACTGTGTACAGTGTTCTCCTGGTTCTGCTCACTTCACTATGCACGAGTTCATATGTCTTCCCAGGTTTTTCTGAAAGCATCCTCCTTCTCATTTCTTACAGCACAATAGTATTTCATCATAATCATATACCACACATGCCCAGCCATTCCTCAATTGATGGGGATCCCCTCAGTTTCCATTTCTTTGCCCCCACAAAAAGAGCTAGCAGCATTTAACTGTGGTAGCAAAGAACTTGAAATAAATTGGAATCCCATTGCCTAGACAATGGCTAAACTAATTGTGGTACTTGAATGTAATGGAACACTACGACAGATATGACGAATCTAGAGAAGGATGAACTTATATGAATTGATGCAAATGAGTTAAGCAGGGCCAGGAAACAACATGAAATATACAGGAAAACAATAATTAAATGACTACAGTAACAGAAATGAAAAGAATAATCACCACAAAACAACTGAAACTGAATGTTCTGAAATCATAAAGATCAAGGTTAGCCCCATAGAAGAGATTTGAGAAGACACTTTTTGTAGCACTTGATACTAATGAAGACCTCTTTCTTTTTTGAAACTGTCCTATTCAGGTTTCAAAGACAGTAAATCTGTTTTTCCTTCTACCTTCTTGATTACTCCTTCATTATCTTCCTCACCTTCTCTTTCTCTCACCTCTAAATTTCCGTGTTCCCCAAGAATAAGTCCTCATCTCTTAGCATCTCTCCCTATCAACTTTCTCACTCAAAGACCCAATCTACTCTCATGGTTTTAATTAGTACCTGGATGAATGGTTTCTAGTCCTGATCTCCCTCCTGAGACCCTTACATCTCCAACTGCTAGCTGGACAGCTCCACCTGGATATTGTCACCTCAAATTCAACATGACTAACACTGAGTGAGTTACCTCTGTCACCAAACTGATTCCCCTCTTTCTTTTAATTTCTCTATTGCCCTTAATGATACCATCATTTTCCCATTCACTCTAGCTAATCAATTATCAAATTAAATTGACTCTGTGGTTTTTGGATGCTTAGTGCCACTAACCCATTGAAAGCCTACTGCACTTTATGCCTGGATTTGAATCATAGGATCCTAGATTAAGTTAGAATGTTTAAGGTGAACATTTGCCCACATGTATTTAACAAGGTCTCTTCTACCTTTAGAAGTCAGTCTGCACAGCCAAAGCTTAAGCTGTACACAATCTTACGGATTCTCAGAATAATTTTTTTTTCCTTGATGAGCTTTCACGAAAATGGGATGTGAAGAAAAAGGGGTATATGTTATCTATTTCCCTTGAAGGTGTTTGTACCTTACCCCTGCTACCATCACCTACTTCAGATAAATCGTGTGACCCTGGGTAAGTCATTTGCCCTCCGCCTCAATGCTCTACCTACTCCAACGCCTCTTCCCTCAGCCATCTTTTCAATCTCACTAAATTAAAGTTCTGGTCAAATCAGAACATGGGTGTGGGGCACCATTCAATAAACTCCAATTGCTTCTTATCACCTCCAGAATTATATGCAAAATCCTGTTTGGTATTCAAATACCACCCCCCTCCGCCCCTCCAAACTGCCATCCAGTGACATGCCCTTTCTTTCACAAGACACTTCATCGCTCAACTCCAGGCATTCATTTTCACTTGCTGTTCCCCATGTATGCCTGAAATTCTCTCTTCTTATCTGCTTCCTGGCTTCCTTCATGTTTCATCTAAAATCCCATTTACTATAAGAATGCTTTTCTGATCTCCCTTAATGATTGTGCCTTTCCTTTGTTGATTATCTCCAATTTATCCTATCACTTATTTATACAAAGTTGTTTGCCTCTAGTCTCTAGTCTCCATTAGACTAAGTTCCTTAAGAACAGGGCCTCTTTTGGCTTTCTTTGTATCTTTAGCACTTTACTTAACAAATGCTTATTGACTGATCCATCCTTCCTTCTTTCCTTTCTTCCTTCCCTCCCTCTTCTATTCCTTCCTTTCCTCCTTCTCTTCCTTCCTTCTATCCTCCCTCCCTTCCCAACTTCCTTCCTTCTGTCATCCCTTCATTCCTTCTTTATTATTCTCCTCACTTTCCTTTATTTTTCCTTTTCTCCTTCCCTTCCTTCTTTCCTTCTTTTCTTCCTTCTCTCCCCTCACTTCTTCCCTCCCTCCCTCTTCTATTCCTTCCTTCTGTCCCTTTCCTTCTTTTCTTCCTTCAATCCTCCCTCCCTTCTCAACTTCCTTCCTTCTTTCTGTCATCCTCTCATTCCTTTTTTATTTTTCCCTTACCTTCCTTTATTTTTCTTTTCTCCTTCCCTTCTGTCCTTTCTTCCTGCCTCCCCTCACTTCACTTCCTCCCTCCCTTCTTCTTCTATTCCTTCCTTTCTTCCCCTGCCTTCTTCCCTTCCTCTCTTCCATCCTCGCTCCCTTACCAACTTCCTTCTTCCTTTCATCCTTTCCTTCCTTCTTTATTTTTCCCTTCTTTCCTTCTTTTGTCTTTCCTTTACTCCCTTCCTTCCTTTTTTATTTCTTTATTTCCAGCCCTTTGCATAATTCCTGGCATACTTAAATGCTTATTGATTAACTGATTAAACTAGCATGATAATGAGACAGAGAGTTTGTATAACACTTCTCTTTGGGGTGAGTAGGTGCTCTACTGGGGCTTTGTATGCTATCAATAAACCTTGTGTTTTGAGCATTTTAGTGTAAGGCTTTGACAATATTTCTTGAAATCCCTGAACCTGACTGTCATAGGGGGAGATATCAGTTACATACACAAAAACTAAAATAAAAGCTACAACAAGATAAGTACATGAGAAAAGAGTAACGGTGTATGTAGGGTCTGAGGAAGAAAGTTCCATATCCAGTTGAGAGTGGCAGGGAAATATTTGCAGAGAAAGTGGCAGGAGGAAAGTCTCCTTAATGGAGGACAGGAGTCTTAAAGGATTGCTACGAATTCAATATGGGCAGAGAAGGCAGTCTAAATATAGAAGCCGTCATTAGCCCAGGAAAAGGGCAAAGAAATAAAGGACATGGTCAGGGGATAGTGACTAACAGTAACAGTAACTATCTGTAACAGATATCTACTTGTGTAACATATAGGAGAGTGAGGAGAAATGACATCATATTTAAGTAAAGAAAAAATTGCTTTAAAAGGCAATTCAACTTCACTCAGAATTGTCTAATTTTCTTGCTCTGACTCATCACTTCTTGCAATACATTTTTTTTTAAAAAAAAAAACTGTATTTGGGTCACTCCTTTAGCTTAAGTAGCAAAAAGAAACACATCTTACTTATTTTTGTAAATATTCCCCCCATGCTTAACACAATGTCTTAGCCATAGAAGATTACATTTTAAAATTGAATGTTTGTTAAAGAAATGAATGGATGTTCACAATTTCCCTAAATTAAAGACTCACCTGCTCCTTTCTAACAAAGGATGATATCCCTTCTTGGACTAATTGATCACTCAGAGTTCTTTCTAAGAAGGAAGTAAAAATCTGGTCACTCTACATAGCTACCTGAAGGGCTAAGAGACCATGTCACATATCAGTCAACTAAACAAGAGCCAGAGATTCACATGAAATCCAACTGATATGAGAGATGAAAGTAGGAATTTCTTGTTGGAAAACATCAGAGGCTTCAGATTTGGGGGAATGTTGTTGGTAGAGGAGCATTAAATGTATTATTTATAGTCCTTTAATCTGTACATCTAGCATTAAACATAAATATCATCACTTATTTTTATAGTACTTGGAACATGCTTTGCCCTATGGTTAGATTTATACCGAAGGCAAAGGCAGAAGACTCTGTTGCTGTTGATTTAAATATCTGAGGTTCACCCAGATCAGAGCTATCTATTCCCAGTCAATTCTTTGCCTGATTGGGTTTAATTTTTGCACAACACTGACATTCCCTATTTTCAAAAAGTTATTTTACAAAAAAAAAATTTACAATTTTCCACTAATGGAAAGCTTTCCTGGATACATAAAGAAAAAGAAATGTTAAGACTATAGTTTAAAGAGCCCTTAAGAAGGATTAAGAAGATTTGGGTTCTAGGCCTAGCTCTGTTATAGCTCACTAGTCTTTGGACAAATCATTTCAGGTCTCAAGGCTTCAGTTTTTTCATCCAGAAAATAAAATTATACCAAATGATTTCAAAGTAATTAATGTAATTATGTAATTACGATTCTACAACTTTGTATAAGTACATATCAAATATCAAGTCCTATAGTTAAAAAGTTCTTTTCTGACTCTCTGTAAATGATGATTTTTAGTACCATCTGAGATTATCTATTTAGGTTCACTTTAAAAAGATTCCAAGGCCTTAATTAAAAGACTGAGAAAACTACTTTGCTTATGGCAAATGGTCTCTATCTAAATCTATCTCTATTTCTATCTAAAACCATTTTCTATAATGGAAAAGTTATAGATGCCTTTCCAATAAGATCAAGGATAAAGTAAGGATACGCACTGTCTAGCTATTGCAGTAAAACAAGAAAAGAAATTGAGGAAATAAGCAGAGGCAAAGAGTATACAAAAACATCACTTCTTGCAGATGGGATGACGATATACCTTGTAAAAAGAGTGAATTGAAAAATTAATTGAAACAATAACTTCAGCAAAGTAGAAGGATATAAAATAAAATTTTAAAATTGTCAGTCCATCTGCATATTACTAACAAAAACCCATCAGGAATAGATAGAAAAATAAATTCCTTTAAAAATAACTACAGAATGTATGTAACATATCTGAGAATCCACCTACCAAGACACACATAGGAATTACATGACCATAATTACAAAACACTCCTTCTAAAAAAAGACAAGCTTAAATAATTGGAGCAATATTAGCTGATCCTGTTTTTTTTTTCTGTGCCAATACGATAAAAATGACAATACCAAATTTTATTTATTTATTTGAATTGTACCGATAAAACTACCAAAGAGTCATTTTATAGAACTTGAACAGATAGAATTCATCTGAAAGAATAAAAGGTCAAGAGTTTCAAGGGAAGAATTGAAAGCAAAAAAAAAAAAAAAGAGTAGAGGTGACCTAGCAATACCAGATTTCAAACTATACCACAAAACTATTTGGTGCTAGATAAAAAATGGAAAAGTTGATCAGTGGACCAGATTAGGTGCATGTGATACAGAAGCAATGAAGCATAGTGTTTAACAAATCCAAGTATTACATAAAATTCGCACAAATTGTTTAAAATTGTTGCACAAACAAAATCAAAGCATAGAATTAGAAGGCAAATAGTTAAATAGGGAGAAAATTTGCAGCATAATTTTTTTGAATGAGAGTCTGATATTAAAGCTATATAAGGAATTGATACAAATACATGTGGGTGTTGTAGCAACACCTGAATAAAAACTATTTCCCAATAAATAAATAAATGATCAAAGAATATTAGTTTTCTTCAACAGAAGAAAGTTAAACTCTTAATACTAATAAGAGAAATTACTAATAAGAGAAAACCAAATTAAAACAGCTTGGAGGCTTAACCTCACACCCATCAGATTGGCAAAGACAACAGCAACAAAAACAAAAAAAGTATAATGATAATTGCTGGAGGGGATGTTGGAGGTCAGGCACACTAATACACCCTTGATGGAGCTTTGAATTGATTCAGTCATTCTGGAAGTCAGTTTGGAACTATACCAAAAAAAAAAATCACTAAACTGAGCATATGCTTTCTCCCATGCGAACTCCCTTTCTTCTCATTCTTTTCATTTCAAAACCCTTTGATATTATCTTCCACTCTCTCCTCAGCATCTGACAAAGATGTGGTTCCTTCTTCTTGCCAAGGTCAACTTCTCTACGTGTGCATATGATCATATCCCCTCCCATCTACTCCAACAAACTGCATCCATAATCATCCTTGCCTCTCAAATCTTCATTGTATCAATTGTATCATTGTTTCAATTGGTTCCTTCCTTACTGCCTTCAGATATGCCCAGATCTCCTCCATCCTCAAGTGAACTTTCACTAGACCTTACTATCCCTTCTAGTTATCATCTTACAACTCTCCTTGCATTCTCAGGTAAACTCCTTGAAAAAACTGCCTACATTCACTCTCTACTTCCTGTCTTCTTACTCATTCTCTAAGCCCCTGTAATTCAGCTTGTGACCTTATCATTCAGCTGAAAATGCTCTCCACAGCTACCAAGGATATTTTAGTTACCCAATCTGATGATCTTTTTTTTCCCCCAGCACTACTCATTCTCCATCAACCTTTTGTATTTTATACTCCTGAGTGCCCTCTCCTTCTGAATATTCACTCCTCTTTAGCTTGTGACACTCCTCTCTCAGGGTTTGTCCCCTACCTGCCCAACCCTCTTTCTCAGTCTCCTTTGTTGCTAATCATCCATATCATGACCCTTAAGTGGGTGTGTTCCCCAAGATTCTGTCTTGGGCTATCTTATCCTTCTACATTTCCTCTCTCTGGTGGTAACCTTTTCAGCTCCAAAGGGTTTAAGTATCATCTTTATGCTGATGATTCACGTATTTATATATCTAACCCCAGGATGTCCTTTAAATTAAAAAGTTAAAGGTAACTTTAAGTTCCACAGCATCAATTACCTATTGGACATTTCAAACTGGGTATCTTGGGGACATCTGAAATTTGACTTGTCCAAAACTGAACCAATCTTTCCCCCAAATTCTCCCATCTTCCAAGCTTTCTTGTTTCTGTCAAAGATTCCAGTCTCCTAGGAACCACAGCACTGTCTTCAACTCCTTATAGTCCTTCACTCCACACATCCACTCAATTGCCAAATCTCGCCATGTTTACCTTCCCAACACCTCTCACATTCGACCCCTCACATAACTACCATCTTAGTTCAAACTCTCATCATCTTTCACCTGGATTGCTGTATTAGCTCCCTAACTAGTCTCTTCTCTACTGCAAGTCTCTTCACACTCTAGTCCATCCTACACACTGCTGCTAAAATAATTTTCCTTATGTGTAAATCTGAACATGTCACTCCCTTACTCAACCATCTCCAGTGGCTTCCAATTGCCTCTAGAATCAAATGTAAGCTCTTTTAGCTTTTAAAGTCCTGTACAACTTGACCCCAACCAATTTATAACCTCAATAGCTATTACTCAACCTCTTAAATTTTCAGATATGGACAAACTCATCTGCTCTCGATTCTTCATACATGACACCATCTCCTATCTCCCATGCATCTGCACAGGCCATTCTCAACACCACTCTATCCCCATGCTCAAATGAGTACTTCTCTTCCTTTAAGATGCAGCTCAAGCATCATCTTTTGTACGAAACCTTTCTTGATTCTCCCACACATATTGCTAGTGCCCTCCCTCCCAAATTCCCTTGCATTTAACTCTTCTGTATATGTTCACATTTATTCAATTTATATTTTTGCTTTATATATTTATATAAGTACTAACTATTTCTGCCATTAGAATGTAAGCTTTCCACAAGTAGGGATTGTGTCATTTTTTTTGTATTATGCTATCCCCAGCACCTAGTATAGTGCCTGGCACATGGCAGGGACTTAAAAAGTACTCACTGATTGATTAATCTAGTGTTACCACTTCTGGAAATTTATCCCAAAAAGGCCAAAGAAAGAGGGAAAGGACCCATATGAACAAAAATTGTTGTAGTAGTACTTTTTAATCATAGCAAGAATGGGAAATAATGGATGCCCATCAACTAGAGGATACCTGAACAAATTTTGGTCTATGAATCTATTGGATTATTGCTGTGCTGTAAGAAATGATGATAGGGAAGGAGTCAAAGAAACCTGGGAAGAGTTGTATGAACTAGAAAAGAAGCAGAGTGAAGTGAGCAGAAACAGGAGAACAAAATGTGCAATGATTACAATATTGTAAAAGAAAACAACTATTAAAGATTTAAGAACTATTATCAATACACTGATCAATCAAGAACCCAAAAGACTGATGATGAATTATGTTTCACACCGTTTGGCAGAGGTGATGGACTGAAAGTGCAGAATGAAGCATAATTTTAGATACAGCCAATGAGTGAATTTATTTTGCTTGACTATAGTTATTAATTATAAGGGAGGGTTTTTTTTGAAAGAGGAAAAGGAAAAGAAGGGAGGAGTAACACAAGAAAAGAGAAAAAGAAAAGAAGATTAAAAAAATCTTAAAAATATATACATGAGAGAACAGAAAAAAACACAAAAGAGGACACAGACATTTAGGGCAGTGTTGGAATCACAGAGTTAAATTTAATATCTATTTAAAAAAACAAGTTGTATATAATAGAGATTCATGGTGTCATAAATTATACAACCTTTTGTCCTACATTATTTGAGTGTAGAAATGTTCATCTTTATCAAATTCTTAATAATAAAAAAGAAAATCAAAAGAAAAAAGAAAATTACTACGTTGTTTTTCATTGTTGCTAAGATATGAACACCAGAAAGTCCATCCCAAACCAGGTTAGAAATAATAAAAGTCCAGTCATGATTCCCAAATGTAGCACTGGGACCTTGAGACTCACAGGATCATTTCAAAAAAGAATTTTAATAAAGTTGTGGGGACAGTGAGGTATGTAAATTAATGTGTTTGCTGAAACTCGTCTCAATTCCCATAGGTTTCCCATCTTAACTCTTAGTCCCTCTATTTATGTGGAAAATGCATTCTGCAGCTTCATGCCTAAATTTTCTTGACAGAAGGAGACAATAAACTGTCTGGCCTTATTCTGTATTGCCCCAGAGATGAGAACCACCCAAATACAGAGAAGTGACTAAATCGCGAGTTGATTTTATGCTGGTATAAGTTATGTTATCTTCAGTTCTGCTATATGAAAAGGGGAAAAAAGTCAGGAATTCAGTGGCAGCAGTTTAGTTCACCCCAGTTTGAGGAGAAAAGTAGGTTAGAAGATAAAAATAAGTTATGATTCAAGCTATGTATTCAGTTACATTTTAGCAGCCATTCCCAAACCCAGATGACAACGTGGAAATAATTACGTGGAATGAAACAGGTCTGGGGAGATGAACATCAGTCACAAGGTTGCCAGTAGTCAGCACTGACCACCTTATACATTTCCTTCGACTCCCAGTCCAGTACTTATTCCTCTGCATCATGTTATCTCCACTAGGACTGTACTATACAAGAAAGATAATATCTTAGCCCTGAGAGAAAAGCGAAAGAGTCCACATGGGGAAAGAAGTCTAAGGGTGAATGGACAAAAGTACTGTGGCAAATAGTGCCTAAGCCTGAAGGAGATATTTTTCTACCAGAAATTTCCCTATACTCTACATTATAACAACACAATTTCTGAAGACAAAAATAAAATGAACTATATCAAATTAGAATGAAACCTATAAAGCCCTGTCCATCTCTCAGGACACAGCCTTCAACAAAGTGAGCTGTGAAAGCTGTGATGGCTGGGATGTCATGCAGGGGTTTCAAATAAATTTTACCAAGGTTGGCAGACACAAAGATCTGATTAAAATTCTGAACGAAGAAAAACAAACAACAGTTGAAATCAAATTTAATTGTGTTCTCAGAAGGCTTGCCTCATTAAGTCCTGAATTCCCCATTTCTGCAAGTCTTCACATAGGAGCTAGATGACTTTCTCAAGGACCATATAGCTGGTTATCAACATAGAAGTTTCCTTCCAACTTTAAGATTCTCAGATTCGGTGGAAAGGAGTTCAGTCCTCCTTTCTCTACCCATATGGAGAATCTGTTTTTTTAAATACTTTTTAGCTCTTACTACACTTCACCCTTTTATAGCAACTCTAGAAACTGTTTTGCAAAGCATCTCCCCACCCCATCTCCAACATTGGAGGTAAGCATATAGTAGTCATCGTTGTTATTCAGTCATACCCTTCTCTTCGTGACCCCATTTGAGATTTTCTTGGCAAAGACACTGGAGTGGTTTGCCATTTCCTTCTCCAGCTTATTTTATAGATGAGGGAACTGAGGCAAACAGAATTAAATGACTTGCCCAGGGTCACACAGCTAGTAAGTGTCTGAGGCCAGATCTGAACTCACAAAGATGAGTGTTCCTGATTCCAGACCAGGCACTTCATCCAATGTACCACCTAGCTGCTTCAAAGTAAGTATATAAACAGTTTATAACAAATGCCTACAATTTTTTTTTGCATGTGTGAAAAGGTTCCCCCAATTACCCCTGCCCCCACCCCCTTTCACCTTAACTACCAAACTAGCAAGTAATATCCTTATCTACTTAAAGTAATGTTTGGAAGCAAGGGAGGTTTCCTAAATGTTACAATGATTTAGACAAAACAAGGAAAATGTCCTTTTGTGTTTGCCATTCGAGTACACAATGATTGGGGGCAGAGTTTATATAAGGTTTTATTTTTAATTTAAAGCATTTGCTGGTATAGCATGGAACCTGTCCTTCAGTGAGGAATGAGGGCCCACATCTCTCCAAGGAGAAAAGTAGGGAAAATACAGTTCATTAAAACCTGGATGAATGGAACTATGCAGATAATAAGGTGTTCTGGTTCATTCCCATTCAACCAGAAAAACCTGATTTATTTTAACTTGTTGATGAAAATTCCTATAAAAATGCATTCATGATTTCCTGCCTTAGGAAGTATAGTAGACTGAACATAATTTAAATTTGCTTTGATGGTCCAGGATATTACAGAGCCTTAGGTCATTATTTTGAACATCAGTTGATGTAAGATTTAGGACTGGAAGGTACCTTGGAAGTACCTTGGTACCCAGTTCAGCTCCCTCTTTTTAAAGATGAGAAAACTGAGGTCCATTAGAGGTTAAATGACTTGCTTAAGGTTGTAGTGAATAGTGGAGGCAGGATATGAATGCATTTCCTTTGACTCCCAGTCCAGTACTTATTCCTCTGCATCATGTTATCTCCATTAGGACTGCACTATACAAGGAAGAACACTAAACTGAGAAAAATGGTTATTAATAACCAATGATTTGGGGAAATTCATAGTTCTCCCCTTTTTCTAAAGTCCTGTTTTTAAAAGGTTGAGGGTGACAGCTGGCTTAAGCTTGGGCATTCTGAGCTGCCATGAGCTAAGCATTAACATGGTGAGCTATTGGCAATGGGGAGTAGGGGTGGTGTGAGGTAGTGGGGAGAAGATGGGATATACCAGGTTGTATAAGGGACAATGAACCAGTCCAGGTTGGAAATGGAGCAGGTAAAGTTCCCTAGCAGATAATGGCATTGTGTATGTGAGTAGCCAATTTCCAGCCTTCATGAGAGAGGGAAGCAAGAAGGGAAAGAAAGAAGACAGGAGAAAGGAAGGAAAAGGAGGGAAAGGGGAGGCAGAAAGAAAGGAAAGGAGGAAGGAAAGAGAAGGGGAGAGAGGAAATGAGGAAGAAAAGAGGGAAGAATAAAAAGGAAAGGGAAGGAAAGGAGAGGAAAGAAGGAAGGAAGGGGAGGGAAACAGAAGAGAAGGAAAAGGGAAGGAAAGGAAGAAGAGGGAAGGAAGGAAAGAAGAAAGGAAGTAAGAAAGAAGGGAAAGAGCAAAGGAGGAAAGAAATAGGAAGAAAAAGAAAAGAAAAGGAAAAGAACTCAATGAAGGAGGGAATCCATGAAGCCAGAGACTTTGGGGGAGTAGAGCTATTACCTTTGGCCAAAAGTTGATTTCCTTAATGTTACAACAGGACCAGTAGGTCAAGGTGCTTTGTCTTTAATACTTGGCATTTCAAATTTTATTAATGGTCTCTGCAGCTAGCCTGCCCATGTTCTTATTGATGTAAAACACAGTGAGTTCTGAATGATGAACATTAACCTCAAAGAGCTTACAGTCTAGCTGGGAAACAAGAAATAAGTACATGAAAAGTTAAATGATGGCTAAAGAGTAGCTTATATTTACATAGTGTTTTAAGTCTTACAAAATGCTTTTATATATATTTCACTAGAACCTCATAATACACAGGCAGGGTAGGTGCTACAAGTGTTACCCTCATTTTCAAAAGAGGAAACTGAGTCTCTAAGAGATTAAATGGCACACCTGAGATTACATGTTTGGCAAGTAATCGCCATTAAAGCTCGCTAAATTGAACTGCGCTGGCAGAGCCGGGGCTCTGATCCAGCTGATGTCAACGATGCCAGGTATGAAATGCCAAGAATCTTAGAGCTGGCACATCTCCCGTCCCTTCACTGTCAGTAACATACCCAATGGCAGTTACTATGGCAGTGAAAGAAGCCTCCTGAATTCCTGGGAAGAAGCTCAGAAACGACCTTGACTTTCTAGCCTCTGAAAACACCCACACTGCGGTCATCCACAGTGATTGTTAGTCTGGTGCTAGGTTGGCCCTGACTAGTTAGTAGACTGTAAAGTGAGGTACAGAGTTCAGTTCTCAGTTGAATTCAGTTGAAAATTAGGGGCCCAGAAGCAGCAGCAGCAGCAACAGCAGCAGGGCAGTGATGGTTGAAAGGAGGGAGGTTGTGGGGATGACATGGTCCTGCTGTGGAGGCACAGAAGGAAAGATGCTGCAGAATGCAGTTGCACCTAAAGAAAAAGCCTGAATCAAGGTCTAGCCTTCACATGCTGAATTTGGTTTTATGGCAAACCTGGCTGAAATGCATCTATTCTAGAAACTGAATGATATGCACATTGATTTAAAATCTTTTTCACACATTAGGCTTGGTACTGTTGGAGATGAAATTGGTCATTCTGAAATTTCAGTGGTAATGAAAACGCATTTTATAGGAATGTATTTTGATACTCTGACATTCTACCTTTTCTTTTTTTCCTAGCAATGAATTTTGCACTAGGAAAAAAAAAATCAAGGCATCGTCTCTGAATAGACAACGTTACTAGGATACTGCATTCTCTCTCTCTGTTGACTCACTGCTCTCGCTCTCTCTCAGGAAAAAAAAATTCCCTTCTGCATGAAATATGAAAATATTTGCCTTATAATAAAATTAAGCATTCTTTCCATTCAAGTTGCCTGAGGCTGATTGTTTTCTTTTCTAGAAATCAACTTGAGGCTGAAAATTTTTACTATCTTTCTCTACCTCACCTTGATCTTTTGTTAGATCATCTCTGCAATCTATTTAATATAAGAACCTTTTTACTCTTGCATATTGAATTAATATGATCATCACAGAAGAAGTCATATAATATCTTAGCTCACATTAGCTGTTTCACTCTTGTCTATCTCATAAAGGCATTCATTCTACATAGTTCAGTCTGAAGAAGCTAATTCTTAGCAAAAGCAAAAAAAAAAAGTCATACTGAGGGCAGCTAGGTGGCACAGTAGACAGAGCACTGGTCTTGGAATCAGGAAGACTCATCTTCATGAATTCAGACACTTACTAGCTGTGTGACCCTGGGCAAGTCACTTAACCCTGTGTGTCTTAGTTTCATCATCTGTAAAATGAGCTGGAGAGGGATATAGCAAACCAATATTTTTTTCTCCAAGAAAACTCCAAAGGGGGTCACAACACATCAGACATGACTGAAACGACTCAACAACAACAACAATAAAGCAACAAACCTATGCAAAATGGTATTGGGAGGTACAGACATGACAAGATGTGTAAAATATCTGCTTTCTGTAAAAGTTAATACGGTCCTGAAAAAATCAGTGGGAAGAAAGAGGTGGGGGGAGCGGAGGCTGCTGGACTATTGGAAAACTGGATCCATTATTCACAGCTCTACAGGCCAGAGTTTTAACTCCCTTAAATATACCAGCTTCCTCCTCAGTATTCATGCTTCTGATTAAGTGGTATTGCTCAATTCCTGTTGAACATTGATGCAATAAGTGCTTTGCTTATTTTAAATGGTGAAAATTTTTCCAGAGTTAAATTTACGCAGTTCTTTTCTCCTCAATAAAATTTACCTGCTAATGTAAGATGGAAACATTATGAAAAATGTACTGAAATTCACAATGGCGTAAAGAGCTCAGCTTTTTCCCCTCACATTTAAAATGTACCATTTAACACAAGCAGAAAAACAAATTTCAGAGCAATTTCTTAGAATTGATTTGAAAAAAAAATCTATTCAGTTTTTACATATTTGTGAACTCTGAGACTAATCTGGTAATCACTAGCTATTCAGAAAAGCAAACTTGCAATGTTCCTTTGGTAAATGTTTCAGCTTGAAAAGCAAGTCAAAGAGAAAGCTAAACTTGACACATTCTTTTGGTTCCTCAACACCAAAGAACTGAAAATCGTATTAAAGAGTCTGTTTGACAGCTGAATAGTCCAGGTAGCTCTATAGCAACTTAAAAAAAAAATCCTGCCTAGACCTCTAGAGAGTACAAATCTGCAATTAATTTCCCTACATTGCAGAATGGTGCACTGTAGAAAGAGAGATTCAGAGAGCTAATATTCTTTCAACTGAACCACAGCAGAGAAAATGATGGATTTATGGTATAAAATCCACCACTGAAGTTATGCAACTGACTCTTTTGATAGAGGCTGAGAGGTGTAAATTTGAGGTCAAAATAAAGCCCACAACACTGCCCTGCTTGAACAGAGTTAAGATGAAAAGATCCCAAAGTCCTCTGATGCCTCTGAAGGCAAGAGTACTTGGTAACATGCAGAGACTTCAGTGTTAGGACATTCATTCTAGTCCCCGCAGCTAATGGGCTAGCACAGAAAATGAATGGAAGTTGAGAGTACAGTCTATCAGTTACAACGGTTCTTTCTGATAGCAGGGAATAGCTCCAGTGACTTGCAGTAATTATGATTAACTCACCCTGGCTTTTTGGTGATGGTTCCAAGTTATCTGCTTAGTGAGCACCCATGATATGCACTGGGCCTGTGACTTCACTGTTATCGGGTGCTCCTGTAGGGGAATCACTGTAAGGAAACCTTCTCCACCAATGCAGATCAGTAGCTGAACTGTTCTGCAAATGAGCAATGAGGGGTTAAGTGACTAGGCCAGGGTCACAAAGCCAGGATATAAGCAGCCATCAGAGGCTGGACTTGACCGCATGTCTTCCCGACCCCAAAACTGGCTCTCCATCCACTATATCATACTGCCTCTCATAATAGCAGTGATTAAAACAAAACTTGGAGTCAGCACTAGCAAGAATCAGATTCCTCTCTGTATCATAAAACGTGCAATGATTACAGAGATGATGTTTTAATCTTATAACTAGCATAAACTATAACACATCATTACAACTTCTCACTGAACAAAGGGAATGCCCAGAACTACAATACATGTGGTCAGTGTAGTGGAAGAAAGCAGAAATAGCTTTAAATGGCTTGTGTCTATGTGTAGACACACTAAAAGTGTAATGTGAATTTTTGTAGACTAGACCTTGAAAGAGATGTCATAGTTTAGCAGAAAGATGCTTCATAGTTGTTGAAGTTGAAAGCAGAACAGACATGAGAGGATCTGGGTCCTAGCCTTGGCTTTTCCGAGGCCTTAGGACCTCGTACACATCCTATAACTTCTCTGCTTCAGTTAGCGCTCCATTAAAAAAAAAGAAAATAATAGCGTTCCTCCTTCTCCCCACACACAAACCACTCCACTCACAAAGATGCTCAAAAGATAATAGGACAATAATAACAATAATGTGTACTCCACTAAATACATACACTTCACTCACAAAGATACTCAAAGCATAATAACAATAGGGTAATACTAAGACAAAAGATATAAAAAGAATTTGTTCATACAAGTATTAAACAACTTAAAACTCATTATGATCATCCCCATACTAAGTCTTGAAGACAGCCAAATCAACTACTGGTATGACGCGACTTAAAATGGTAAAAAAAAGAAAACAAAAACAAAAAACAACAAACTACCAGGATGGATGGGTTCATTTTGGTCAGGATCAAAGCATTACTGTGCTTCCTCCGAATGTCCCTTTCTCTATTCCTGGTATTACTTTTCTCCCCTGTCACCTACACTTAAAGTCTTAGAGTTATCTTTGACTTTTCCCCTGAATCCTGACACCCAACAAGTTGGCAAGTCAGAACTTAATTAATTAATTAAATAATTAACTAAAGAACTTAATTCTTTGCTGTTGTTCAGTTGTGTCCGACCCTTCATGACCCTGTGGACCATACCATCCATGGTTGTTTCTTGGCAAAGATACTGGAGTGGTTTACCATTTCCTTCTCCAGCTCATTTTTTACAGATGAGGAAACTGAGGCAAACAGGGTTAAATGACTTGCCCAGGGTCACACAGCTGCTAGTAAGTGTCTGAGGCCAGATTTAAACTAAGGAAAATTGAGTCTTCCTGGCTCCACGCCCAGCACTATCCACTGCGCCACCTAGCTGTGAGTGTTACTATTGCTTTGAATTTATTTCTGATTCACAAAAAAGAACTGGTTAATGATGTGGGAAGGTTGGAAACCTCAGGAGAACCAGCCCTGTATTTTAGAAGCCTCAATTGAAATACATACATATGAACCCTCAGCTGTAGGAAAGTATATTTTAGCAATTTCAAAGCAAAAACAGGTATGATCCCATGACCAGCTACTCTAAGGCAATGGTTCTTAACCTGGAGTCTGCAGATCTCTAAGGGGTTTGTGTGTAGATTTCAGGGGTTCCATGAATTTGGATGGGAAAAAATTCATCTTTACTTTCTCTAACCTCTAAGTGAAATTTAGCATTTCCTTCAATGAGGAATGCGGGCAACATTATTCTGAGAAGGGATTCATAGACTTCATCAGATTACAAAAGGGGTCCATGATAAAAAATAAAAATTAGAAAGTTTAAGATCCCCTGCTCTGAGGTACATGGTTTAGAAGAGACAAGAAGTTATTTAAAAACAAACAGACACTGAATAACTGTCTAACCCGCAGCAAGTCATTTAACCTCTAACTGTCTCAGATTCCTCAACTGAAAAATAGGAATAATAGTAATAACTACCTTACATGGTTATTGTAAGGATCAAATGAGGTAATATTTGTAAAAACACTACAGTGCCCAGCACATAGTAGGTGTTACATAAATGCTTATTCTTCTCCTTCCCCCCACCCTCAGGGTGGTTAAGATTCTTGCTCAAGCTATGTGACCCTGGGCAAGTCACTTAACTCCGATTGCCTCCAAGAGAGGGAGAGAGAGAGACAGAGAAAGAAAGAGAGAGACAGAGATAGAGAGAGACTGACAAAGACAGAGAGAGAGAGAGAGAGGGAGACTCGCTCAAGGTCACACAGGCAGGATTTCAAGCCAAGTCTTCAGTCTCCAGAGCCCTTGCTCTTCCCATTGCGCTACATGAATCTGTAAGATTCCGTAAATCTATGGTCTGCAAAGAATTTAAAAACTGAGGATGTAAAATAATGGTTTCCTGAAATGGAGGAAAATGACTGTGACAAAGGCTATGGAAATTAAAATAAGTCCTAATTCTATTGCAGGTTTTTTTTTTTTGGAAGTAAAAGCAGATTGTTTAACCAAGACTTACCCAACAACTAACCTTTGGGCACACTGAGAAAAATGTCACTCCCTAGGCATCCAACTGCACATCTGTCATATGCTTTTTTCTTGGAATAAAGGAACAAAATTCTTTCTCTCTAGATGCTGCTTATCCAAAACTTGGCTACCCTCAAGTAGTATGGCAGCAACATCACTTCTCTTGTGGGTACAGGGTTGACCAAATATTGATCTCATTCTTTATATAGCCTCAGCAAGTACTCGGGGAAGAGATTTTGTATCACTAAAACAGGAGGTACTAATAACAACATTTTCATTCCTGCAAGACTTGTTCTTACTCTTCTGGGCTCTGCATTCTAGGAAAGTCAGCTCTGCCTAACACTAAGCAGAAATGGAAGCAAAGTTGTTTCTCAGTCTCAAGGAAAGCAATCAATACTCATTTATCAAACACTATATGCTAGACACTGCACCATGTGAGCATTAAATCAAGACAAAAAAGATCGAGTCACTACCCTATCTCCACCTCTGGGCTTCTTGGTTTCCTTGTAGTCCCAGCTAAAATCCACCTTCTAAAAGAAACTTTTCCCACCCCCTTTAATGTTAGTGCCTTCCCTCTGCTGATTACATCCAATGTGTCCTGCCCATATCTTGTGGTATGTAGCTGTCTGTATGTTGTCTCCCCCATTAGACTGTGAGCTCCTTGAGGGCAGGAAGTGAGTTTTTTTTGTATCCCCAGTGCTTAGCACAGTGCCTGGCACATAGTAGGTGCTTTAAATGTTTTTTGACTTTGTGGACTAAGGAGTTTATATTCTCTTGGGAAAAACAATACCTACATAGGAAAAAAAAATGTGATTTCATGAATATAGGGAACTCCTTCCTCTACCAATGAATGTCAGTACTTTCTCTGTAACTTATAATCTTAGAGAGTTGTCTAGACCAGTAGTGTAAAATTCAAATAGAAATGAGGCCCCTAACCCATACATAAGGATCTCTATGGCTGCATATTGACTTAGAAAACCACATACTAACATTATGTTCAATTATATTTTCATTTTGTTAAATATTTCCCAAATACTTTCTTCTTCTAGCTCAGGCCACACTTGGAAGTGGTACTGGCACATGTCTGACACTTTCTTCTTCTTCTTTTTTTTGGGGGGGCTAGGCAATGAGGTTAAGTGACCTGCCCCAGGGTCACATAGCTAGTAAGTGTTATGTATCTGAGGCCAGATTTGAATTCAGGTCCTCCTGAATCCAAGGTTGGTGCTCTATCCACTGCGTCACCTAGCTGCCTCCATGTCTGACACTTTCTAGTGACATGCTGAATGTCACAAAACAAGCACATGTCAGAGAAGGGACTTGACCTCAGGCCTTCCCTGGCTCTGAGTCCGGTGCTCTATCCATTAGGACAGGGAAATGTCATGTAGACAAAGTAAATTCAAGGTAATTTCAGAGGGGAGCCCTGATGACTGGGGTTGGGGAGGATCTGGAAAAGCTCTCATTTAGGAAGTGTCATTTGAGGTGTATTTTGAAGAAAAGTAGGGATTCTACGAGACCAAGGTGAGGAAGGACTGGGGATGATAACCTGTGCAAAATCATGGAGATGAGAGAAGGAGTATCACATATGAGGAACAACTAGTTAACTTGGCTGGAATGCAGTCTTTAGTCACTGTGAAAGGCTTTAAAAACCAACCAGTGAATTTGTGTTTTATCCTGGAGGCAATGGGGAACCACTAGAGGTTTTGAAGCAGGGCAATGTCATGGTTAGATCTGTGCTTTAAGAGTATTACTGTGGCAGTTAAGACTCCTGAAATGGAATTCAGGCTTCTTAGCGAGAACAAAAACCTCTTGTGTGTCTAGAGTCTCTCTATGTCTCATCTTTTCTCTGTCCTGTCTTGTGGTAAGTATTGACGGGAGTTGGCCTTCTCTACTTAAGATTAAATATCTTTTTCAACCCTTATTTCCCTTGTTTTAGTCCAGTTCTGTAGGAGAATCAGCTCATCACTATCCATAGTGTTAATTAAGCCTATTTTGTAACACTGAATCATCTCAGGAAAGAAGATTAGCTTACTCACCAGAGAGGAAATATACCAAGTCTTGTGGTGATGAAGACGATTGCAAACATGACAAACATTAGGTCACACAGTTTTTGAAACTTGGCATAATTTGCCATTTTGGCAGCCTGTAGGTAGAAGAAATGTGACATTAATTTAGTGGTACTGGCAAATGAAAAGCTTCTATCAATATGCATAGACTTTTCCCAAGCCACAACTGACCAGCTGCATCATAATGCAGATGAATTTGAAGTGCCAGGCATCAATATTTATAAACCATCCACGGTTTATAGGAGATATCAGTCATCATAAATGAATATACTGATTCATTCAAATGATACATATTCTGTCACATAGAAAAAGTTCAATCATAAGGTTGAGTTAAGATAAGGAGGAAGGGGACATTCTTGCTGATATGGTAATGTATGATGTTATTGCTTTGTGGCATCAGAGATGTTGGATAATCCCATTAAAAAATAATGGAGATCCAAGTACTAAAGTTATCCAACACTATCTGGAATCTTTGGGCTTTATTGTCTCTGACCATTTCAACTTAAATGTTTGCTTGTCCTTTTATGGGTACAGTGATTATAGTCTGGGAATATGCTCCCTGACTTGTTATCATAAACTTTGAAACAAAGAACAAAAAGCCAAAATCATGTCATGAATCTCTCACAAGTCAATTAGTTAAATTAACTTCAACATTATTTCCTTTTAAAAGGAAGGTTCACCAATGCTGGAAGTGACTGATGGTGAGATGCACTCTAATAATTTAAGGGCACTTTCACTCTGCAAGT
Source organism: Vombatus ursinus (assembly GCF_900497805.2). Taxonomy (NCBI): domain Eukaryota; kingdom Metazoa; phylum Chordata; class Mammalia; order Diprotodontia; family Vombatidae; genus Vombatus; species Vombatus ursinus. The sequence goes on from NW_020954557.1 coordinate 48,475,226, forward strand.
CAGCCTATACATGGAGATGATAGAGATGCCTTAATCTTGCATTCCCTAAGTTCATCCATTTTGTGAAAAATTCATTGATGATCTAGATTAAACTATTATCTAAACATTCTACTTCCCTCCTACATATTTGTGCAAAAGCATAAAATGCATTCTCTTCTCATCTCGACCTCTCAAAACTCATACCTTCTTTCAAGGCAGGTCAGAGGCTACCTCATCCATTGAGCCTTGTCTGATCCTACCAGTCATTAGCATTCTTTGACACTTCAAATTTTCTGATATAACTCACATATATAAATATATATATACAGATACACATATGTATATATATATGTGTGTGTATATCTATATCTATATCTATAGATTTCCCAGTAGAATGTAAACTACTAGCACAAAACCTTGCTTATAGTGCTTCATAAGCATTAGCTGTTGTTAGTCAAACACTTCTGAAATAGTTAAATATCTCAAGGTAAAAGTGGTGAGGCACATAAAACAATGAATGGTATATCTAGGACACATTCCTGCATGTTACAAAGAGATCTTCAGGGATGTGAATGCAGCGCTACATACCCAAGGTACCAATAAACTTATGATATCATCCTCCATTTTGTAGAGGGCTGCCATTAGCTGAATTCATACTCAAAGGCTTGTTGATAGTATTTACATGGGTTGGCAAACAAGTGCAGTGCACAGTATTTATTTTTAACTCTAGCACTTAAAGTGCTATGATTTCTCTGCTTTGAGTGAAACACAAAGGGATGAGAGAACTGCACAGGCCAGAGGAAATACTTATTAATGAAATGGCACCTAAGTAAATGAACTACTGATTTGCTGAATGACTTGTTTCTGTTCCAAGAAAGACAGTGAGAATTAGAATTCTTTAAATTGAATGAAAAAATAAAAAGGCAACTTACTGTTTATTTCTGACCTAACCAAAACACAGAATCTCTCATGTCTTATAAAGCAAGTGGATTTTCCAGAGTACCTTTTTATACGTCCAATGCCCATGCTGGCCATGAAGTCTACTTCTTTTTAGACAGTATTCAACCTGCCCCTATTTCCTTTCCTAGATAAAAACAGAAGATTGCATAAAGAGGATTTCAAGGCTGCAAGCTGCTGCCTGATTTCCCATCTCTAAGGGCACTGAGGTTTTAACCAAATATCGACTGATTTTAAAAGAACTATTCTTGGGCTTATTTCTTCCCTCGTAAAACATTGTTCTGAATATATTTTATTTTGGATTATTATCCAACAGAACCATTAGCACAGGCATCTATCCTATTAGAACCATTTTCTTTTATAAATCATAGGATTGTAGATCTGGAGTTAACAGGGACTTCTGAGGCCGTCCAGTTCAATTTTCTGATTTTACAAAGGAGGAAACTGAGGCCCAGGGAAGATGAATGACTTTTCCAAGACTGGTAGTAAGCATTAGATGTGGAATTTAAACTCTGACCTTCTGACTCCGGCACCAGCACTCTTCCTTGTACCACAAATCATCTAGATTAAATTCTTTACTAAAGCATGATATATTTTTCAAGTTCTGAAACACTGTCTTTATCATAGAGTCATTCCCTAGAATTTCATCTCTATATTATTTTATATATTATATGTATATATTAAATATTTTATATATTATATATTTTATATCATTTGAGTCATGTTTAATAGGGCTTGGGACCACTTTCTGTGGCATTTGTAGTATCACAGCTAGTAGGAATTCATCAATAGAATGTAGATTTTAAGGTATATTGGGTCTATCCAACTGAAATCTGAACTGAGGTACACTGATTTTTTTCCTCATTAGGAAATCTTCAATATCATGTTAAAAATGAAGTATTTAATTCACTAATAAAACAAATTGAGTCTGTACTCTAGGAATTAAGAACAAGGATTGTATCTGAACACTGAGAGGCAGCAGGTACAGTGGATTTGGAGGGTTCAAATCCCCTCTCTCCTACTTGCTACCTACCCAACCTTGGACAAATCACTTTGTTTCTCTGGGCCCCAATTTTTTTTATTTGTAAAATGAGAGGCTAGGTTAAAAGGTCATTGAAGTTCCTTCCTGCATTAAATTTGTGATCCTAGGAATTATTCAGCAGATATTAGAGATAAATACCACGCCTTCGGAGGAAAAAAAAACCAAAAACAAAAAACCTCCACTAAATTATTCCTGTTTAACAGTGTGAATACCCAATGGATGTTGCTGTCATGTATGTTTGTGTGAGTTATAAACTAATATCCTCCCAGATATTTTTCATAATATGAACAGGATATATTACTTTGGGGGTGCCTCACTTCCAATATTTACATACACTTCGCTGCTTCAGTATACATCATACTCTGAATACTACAAGTTGATATTTAAATAGGTAATAAGAACTATAAGCATTATATAATCCTTTCTATGCATAGCACCCCCTTTAAAAACTGAGAGAAAGGGGATTGAAAAAGAAATGTTGAGAGCATCACAGTTTATAATACATTGTTATACTAAAGGAAACAAAGCCTAGTCAATTATGAGCAGGAAAATAATAAAAAAAATTATGAATAGGAAACCATAATTATGATTTCCCCATTGCAATATCTTTTAATAACAAGGGTGGAATAGTAAAAAAAAGTTTCATTACACTTTTAATAAAGAACCCTAACATGATAAAATATTTATCGCATAAAGCTTTTTATTCACTAAATTATAGATGCATTTGTTTAAACTGATAAGGAAATGCTCTGAAGCTTCAAAGCAAGAATTACTTGTAATTACAATATTCTCCAAAATGCCAGTTTATCACAATACAGAATAACTATGGCTTCCTTGGCAGGCTTACTGACTTAGGTGCTTTGCAATGTTAAAAGATGACCAAGGGCTCTCACCTCCAGCAGGGCATCAGCTGCATCATGGAGACACATGACCAGGGTCCCCACTCGGGCCATATTGTTGACATATGAAAAGGTGATCAAGGAGATGGTTGCAAGATGATGCAGGAACATAATAACAAAGTCCTTTAGGAGAAAAAAAAAACACATTGATATTAGCAACAACATAGTATTCCCATGTTCATCTAATGTGTTGAATCATGCTATGCTCAGTACAAGGTTCACTTTAATATTCCTAGAATTTATAACACTCCCAGGGGTCTTGAATGCCCTGAGCAGGATAAATTGCATGCAAAGTATATACAAAGTAAGGGGATATATAAAATAAGGAAGCAAAGGTTTTGTGAACATTCTCCAATTCTAACTCGATGAGTCAAACTGCATCATCTTCAAAGTAATATGCCTTATTTATATTAAGAAAAATCGCTGTGGGGGTTGAGTGAAAAGAGTGTTGGATTTGGACTGGGAAAGCCTAGGTTTGAATCTCAGATCTGACGTGAATTGTCTCTTTGGCCTGAGGCTAACCAATTTATCTCACTGAGGCTTAGTCTACTCATTTGTAAAATGAGGCTGCTGTTAGACTGTGTGGTCTCTTTTGGCTCTAATATTCTGTGACTCTCCTCTCCTCTTTCTATATACTTTGTTGGTTTCATTAATTCTCATGGATTCTTCTATCATCTATGCAGATAACACAAATCTACAAACTCAACCCCTATCTCTCCTGAGCTCCAATTTCTTACCTTCCTGTCTCACAAATGCTGGCTTAACAATTCCACTTGGACATAGAAGGCATGTTGGATGTGTGCACTTCTCTGAAACTCAATACGTGCAAACCAGAATTCATCACCTTTCTTCCTATACCTTAGCTGTCTCCTAACATTCCTTTATGTGCTGAGAGGAGCACCATTCTTTTCAGCACTCAGGTGCAACCTGGGTCATCCTTGTCTTTTCAATCTCAAACATTCTTATACCTGATTAATTGCCAATACTTGTCCATTCTACCTCCTCAACATCTCTCAGATCCTATACCTTCTCTCTACTTGGAGGGCTTAAAATATGACATTCTGGAGGGCAAAGGGGTTAGGAGTACAAACAAAAATCACCTCCCCAGCAAAACTGAATATAATCCTTCAGAAGGAAAAACGGATATTCAATGAAATAGAAGACTTTCAAGTATTCTTGATGAAAAGCCCAGAGCTGAATAGAAAATTTGACTTTCAAATACAAGACTCAAGAGAAGCATAAAAAGGTAAACAGGAAAGGGAAATCATAAGGAACTTAATAAGGTTCAACTGTTTATACTCCTACATGGGAAGATTATACCTGTAACTCATAAGAACTTTCTCATTATTAGGGCAGTTAGAAGGATTATATATAAACAGAGGGCACAGGTGTGAGTTGAATATGAAGGGATGGTATCTAAAAAACAAAATTAAGGAGTGAGAGAGAGGAATGTACTAAGAGAAAAGGAAAGGGAGAGGTAGAATGGAGTAAATTATCTCACATAAAAGGCAAGAAAAAGCTTTTACAGTAGAGAGGAAGATGGGAAAGGTAGGGGAGGGGTGAGTAAACCTTACTGTCTCAGAATTGGCTCAGAATAATATACACACTCAATTATGTATAGGAATATATCTCACCCTATAGGAAAATAGGAAGGGAAGGGGATAAGAAAAGGAGTGGATAGAAGAAATGGGATAATCAGAAGCAAAACACTTTTGAGAAGGGACAGCGTGAAAGGAAAGAGAAAATTGAATAAATGGAAAGGGGAAAGAGGATGGAGGGAAATACATTTAGTAATCATAACTGTGAAAAAAATTTTGAAGCAAGTTTCTCTGACAAAGGCCTCATTTCTCAAATATATAGAGAACTGAGTCAAATTTATAAAAATAAGAGCCATTCCCCAAATGATAAATGATCAAGAGATACAAAGTTTTCAGATGGAGTAATCAGTATAGCCATATGAGAAGGTGCTCTAAATTCCTATTGATTAGATGAATGTAAATTGAAACAACCTGAGGTACTACCTCATACCTATTAGATTGGCTAATAGGACAGAAAAGGAGAGTGACAAATGTTGGAGGGGATGTGGGAAAAATGAAACATTAATGCACTGTTGGTGGAGTTCTGAACTGATTCAACCATTTCTTTTTTTTTTTTTAAATTTTCACATTAGTCATGTTGTAAAGAAGAATTAGAACCAATGGGAAAAAACCATGACAAAGAAGAAACAACAAGAAGAAAAAAAGAGAGCAAATGGTATGCTTCGATCTGCATTCAGACTCCATAGTTCTTTTTCTGGATATGGATAGTATTTTCCATCATGAGTCTTTTGGAGTTGTCTTAGATCACTGCATTGCTGAGAAGAGTTAAGTCTATCAAAGTTAGTTATCACACAATGCTGCTGTTACTGTGTACAATATTCTGCTGGTTCTGCTCATTTCACTCAGTATCAGTTCATGTATGTCTCTCCAGGCTTTTCTGAAGTCTACCTGCTCATCATTTCTTATGGAACAATAGTATTCCATCATATTCATATACCACAACTTGTTCAGCCATGCCCCAATTTATGGCCATCCCCTCAACTTTCAATTCTTGGCCAGTACAAAAAGAGCTGCTATAAACATGATTCAATCATTCTTTAGAGCAATTTGGAACTATGCCCAAAGAGCTATAAAACCATGCATACCCTATGTCCTAGCAGTGCCACTACTACGTCTGTATCCATAAAGGAAAAGGACCTATATGTATGGAAATATTTATAACAGCTCTTTTCTGGTGGCAGGGAGTTGGAAATTTGGAGGATGCCGATCAATTGGAGAATGGCTGAATAAATTATGCTATGTGATTGTGATGGAATAGTATTGTGCTATAAGAAATGATGAACAGGATGCTCTCAAAAAAAAAAAAAGCCTGGAAAGACTTATGGGAGCTGATGCAAAGTGAAATGTACTGTGTACAAAGTAACAGCAATATTGTGCGATGATCAGCTGTGAAATGACTTAGCTATTCTCAGCAAAACAGTGATCCAAGACAACTCTGAAGGACTTATGATGAAAAATGATATCCATCTCCAGACAAAGAACTGATGGTGTCTGAATACAGATTGAGTCACCCTTTTTTTTTTTTTACTTTCTTTACTTTTTGAGGGTTTTTTTTTTTTTGGTCTATGTTTTCTTTCACAACATGACTAATATGGAAATACATTTTGCATGTCTACATATGTATAACCTATATTGAATTACTTAACTTCTCAATGAGGGGGATAGGGCAGGAGGAAGGGAAGAATTTAGAACACAAAGTTTTAAAAACAAATGTTAAAGATGATTTTTATATGTAATAGGGGAAAAATAAAGTACTAAATCATTTTTTAAAAAGTTAGGCTGACATTGTGTGATGACTGACTTTGATAGACTTAGCTCTTCTCAGCAATGCAAGGATCTAAGACAACTCTAAAAGACTCATGATGGAAAATGCTATCCACATCCACAGAAAGAACTCTGGAGGCTGAATGCAGATGGAAGCATACGATTTGCTCTCTCATTCTTTTATTGTTTCATTTTGTTTCTTCTTTCTTGTGGTTCCTCCCATTAGTTCTAATTCTTCTTTACATCATGACTGATGTGAAAATATTCTTAATATGAATGTATAAGTGGAGGCTGTATAAGATTACACGCCCTCTTGGGGAGGGGGAAAGGGAAAGAGGGGCAGAAAATTTAAAACTCAAAATCTTATGGAAGTATATGTTGAAAACTAAAAATAAATTAAGTATTAAAAAAAGGAAAAAAGCTAGGCTGCTACAGAGGCTTTTGTTCACATTTTAAAATGCACCTTTTTTGTTGTACCTCTAAAAGACTACAGGATAAAGGAGGTGCTCTTGAATTCATTTATTTAGCAGCAGCATCCTTTCACTGGGAAGTTAATGACAATTCATTAGCAGCACATTCTGGACTACAAAATTCAGTGCTACAACCATATCCGCAGAACATTTGACCAAAGTGGATTTGGCCGATGGAGTGTCACAATAACAACAGCTCTTTAAAAAAGCTGAAAAGGTAGGGGGGAGGCAAAAGGAGAAGCAAGGAGAGTGAGACACTGTTTGAAATAATCTCAGGCATTCTTGTTTGCCCAAGCTTAACGTACACATTTTTAAGTCCCATCAGCGCAGTAGCTAATCAAAATATTTCCCACAACTCCCATTGTTCAGTTGAGGATGCCTGCTTTTGGCTGCTTGAAAAATAAAAGAATTTATCCTGCTCTTTAATTTAGAATGAATAAATATAAATTGATTAAAACATTCACTGAACTTAGAAATCATGTTGTAATTATGTTTCCTTGTTTATAGCTGATAAACATCAGTAAACAATGCAAAGCTCATGGCAATAAAGTTCCTATAAAAGCATGGTTTTTAGACACTGTACACATAGTGCCTGCAAACACAAATCCATAGATACTAGATTACAAGTGACTTTAGCATCTAAGTCCCCAGGCACTGAAATCAATTTTTTTTTTTACATTATTGGAGGGGTTCTGGGAGGGGGCAGACTCAAAGATTCGCCTGCACCAGGAATTCCATTTTCAGTACCAAGATCTATCAATGTGAATTAGGAAAAATAAAACAAATAAAGATTTTAGAACATTAGGCTCCTTAAGGGGGCATCACACAATGAAATATAATTTCTAAGGAACTTGCTCTTCCACATTTACATGCACTCAGCCCCCAATTCCTTACCCTCTCCACCCTCTCTCATAACTCTTGTATGCATTAGTTTGGTTAAATACTGCACTTGATTGAAATTACAGTCTTAAAGCAAATTGTTAGTTTGAATCCTACAAAACTAGAAGAGTAAGATGCAGTCTTTCCAGCCTAATAGCAGGTAACATCATGAAAAATGAGTAGTGTGTGCAAATATGCAGGGTGTGGTTGAAGAACTCTGTAAATGTCTGGGTCCATATTTGAACTCATGTCTTCCTCCCTCCAGGTCAAGCACTCTAGCCACCATTCCTCCTATCTGCTTCTAATAGATCATCAATCAATTCAGAGAGCAAAAGGGAGCTTTTGCACAGCTTAAAATGACTCTAATCTATTTCTGCAAAGCACAGTAATAGTATAAAAATTTAGAATCTTTGGAACCATCCAGAAACATGGAAATTTTTCTTAACTCTAGCAGATCATATTTTTTTCTTTCCTATAATACAACTACTTGGTCATTTCTAGATACGTTAGGGCACAGTGATTTTGGAATAAAAGACTAAAAATTTGCTGTCAATCAGTGTCAATATCAATGAGGAATATGTTTGTATGCTGCATGGACTTCAAAAATATAAAAAAATATCAAGATATAAGGGGTGGTGACGACTCATTTCCCAATTCCACTGAGGTAAGAAAAAGGTATTGACTGCAATCAAACACCTTAGTGGTGGAGATTTAGAAACACTATAAGTTACTGAGGGAATATGGGACATTTAAGAAGACAGATTGGTGCTAAAGAAGGGAAAGACATTTTATTTGTCAGCAATGGCATATAAAAGACAAAATAGTATTGTCAACAATTTTTTATTTTTATGTCCTTTTTTTGTCCCTTCACTTCTTAATTTTCCAACTGAATTAGGCTTGATTTATTAATACTTTTTTTAGTCTACTTAATTCCATGTCAGTATTTAATAAATGTAAAATAAATATTTTAAAAATGGAAGAGGGCAGGACTTCTAAAATTAGGAGAGTTCCTCATCTGTTATGATTGTTTAACTCTATTCCAGACTAACTGTAAGGAGATGAAATGATGTAATTTGAGACTGAGAAGGGACCTTACAGACAATCTATTTCAGAGGTACTTAAACTTTTTTGTGTCATGAACCCTCTTAGTAGTCTGGTGGGGCCTATGGACCCCTTCTCAGAATAATGTTTTTCAATGCATAAAATAAAATACATAGGATTATAAAGGAAAACAATTATATTGGAATGGAATTTTTAAAATATTTCAAATAACAAGTCCACAGACCCCAGGTTAAGAAGCTCCAATCTAGTCCAACCTTTCACACAGCAGTAGGAGAAGTGGAGAACTTCATAGGCTAAATTATTTTTCAATAGTCACATAATTAGTTAGTAGATGAGCTGGAATTAGATCATCAGGCCTAACTTCTAGTTGAGTGTTATTTCTACTACTCCATGACATTATGAACTCTTACTGAACATTCATTGAAACTGACTCAAAAGAACAACATAGTAAAGACAATTTATAGATTCTAGACCAACCAAATGGCTGCAGATAGAAACTGATTAACTACAGAGTTGCTCAGTATCAAAGAACATGAGGGAAATTTTGGATATAAGGTCCTATCTCTCATAACAATTCATATGGGTACAAATCTTTCACACCATCTACAAAATATGATGATTATATGGGCATGTTACATTCAAATGACCTACTACAGTCTACACAGACTTTGAAAAGTACTATACCACATAATGGTACAATATACATAATGGTACAATATATCAGAAAAGTAATTTCAGACAGAAATCCTCAAATTTAGAATTCTTTCTCATGCCTACACTTATGATATTTATCTTAGAACAAATATTCATGGAAAAACTAAATCAATGAAAAGGAGAAGATTGGGAAACATTAGCCTATTGTAAGTACTGGCAGGCACTAGTCAATTTTGTTGTTGTTGTTCAGCAGTTTTAGTCGTGTTTAACTCTTTGTAACTTCATTTGAGGTTCTCTTGGCAAAGATACAAAGAGCCATTTCCTTTTCCAGCTTATTGTACAGATGAGGAAACTGAGGCAAACAGGGTAAAGTGATTTGTCCAGGGTCACACAGCTAGTTAAGAGTCTGATGCTGCATTTTAACTAAGATAAGTCTCCTTGACTCCAGGCCCAGCACTCTATCCACTGCACCACCTACTCAATTACTTGACTTCTAAGAATTGAAGCCATTAATAACTCATAATTGCCTCATTCAAGCTATACCTAGAATCAAATTTGTTTCAATACTTTTTTTCATGATTTCACATATTTTTTATCTCTGAACTTCTAAAAATGTCTATAAGGCAATTAATTATGGAATCATGTCATATTCAAATAATATACTTATTGATGATGAAATTCAAGAAATTAGCAAGCTATTTAATGAATTTTCCTTGATTTTACCACCATCTTTTTTCAAATTTTATTTTTAAGTGCTTAAATTGATTTTGTTTTACCATAATGTCCTTCCCTGTGCACTATTCTCACCCTATTGCTACCCATTTCCAAAATAAAACACAGCCTTTCCAACAGTAGAATAAATTTTTTTTTCATGCCTTGTTAGGACTCAAATACAGACTTAGTCTCAGGGTAGGGTGTTTGGTGTGGTCATTATTCACTTAACCTGTAACAAAAGTAGCAGCATTCAAAAGGATCTCCCAAGAAGAGTAAATGAGCCTTAAGAGAAAGGGAAGGGGAAATGACTTATCCATTCTAGTTCTGGCATATTTGAAAATGTGCATATCAAGAAGAAATTATGAGTTGTTTTCACCAAGTAGGGGAATATGGATTGAAATTTATCTACCCTGGATCATATAAAAACCCATTTCATACTAAGACAGTACAGGTTTAACCACTGGATGTTTAGAACCAACCAAACTGGAATAAGACAAATTTAAGTCAACAAACAGTACACTAATAGTGACATCTGGCATATTTGCACTCTTCGGTGCATTCTTTTACTGGATTTTCTTTCTTAAGGTTAAGAGAGGGAGCTGCTTTTTGATTTTTAAGAGTCACTATAAATTATCCTACTACGTGAACTATTCCAATGCTCAACAAACCTAATAGAATCATGATTCACGAATACCAGAAACAGGGCATGCAGTTCTAGGGATGCCCCCCAGGAAACCATAAGATGAACAACCTTGTAACCATCCAGAGAAAAGCAACTATGGTGAGTGAGGGGGGAAAGGGAGCAAAGGCTATACATAGGGATTGGAATTCTTCAATGTGAAGGCCAGGGAAAAGATGATCAAAATCTATAAAATAATGACATTCGTTATCAAAATTCAGTCTATTAAAGCTCTCTTCTTTGAATCTTAATCTGTTTTTTTTTCTGGGGGGGGAGGATAGAGGTAGTAGAGAGGGGAATACTAGGTAATATAAAGCACTTTACTTTATGAAGTGGGAATATTCCATTACTCCAGTATATCTATGACCTCATTAATGTGAGTACTCCTTTTAAAGCAGAGACTTTTCATTTTCATCTTTGTAAGCCAATGAAGTAGGTTATGGTCATGTCTATATGTTACAAGGGAGGATGCAGGTCTGAGGGAGAACAGGTAGGATTTCAGAGAGAAAGGCTCTCAACATTGGTGTAGATAGGATTTCAAAGTTCAAGTCCCCAGGTTACAGAATTGATAGGAAAATTAATCCAATGGGAGTTAAAGAATGCTGATGGATGAAAGCCTTCTCTCAGGCAGCAGCTAGAGTGTAAAAGTTTCTTTATTTCATACAAAATGGAAGGCTTTACACTGGTGGTATGGTATTGGATAGCCCTAGGACATATAAAATGACTCAGTTCAAAAGAGGCATGTTGCCTTCTCTTACCTGGCAGATTGTTCATTCTATGATGGCCATATCTACCACAATCTGAGTGTCCTCTCCATGAAGAAAAAGAGGAACAAGGTCATGGTGTTTAGGTGAACCAGACCTACATTCTTATTCTATATTCAACAACTGTATCTTAATAAATAACTGATTTTCAAAAATAATCTCCTTGAATGTGCCTAGTCAGTCATTTTTGCCATCACAATACCTGTACTTGGGGGATGTCTCCCTGAGTTTCCTAGCACACCCCAGCACCCAACACAGTTCCTTGGATGCTGTAGGAATTCTAAAAATCTTTACTAAATGAAATAGAACTTTAGGTGACCCACTTCAATCACAGAATCATGGATTTTTAGAGCTGCGCAGGATCTTAGTGAGTATTTGGTCCAATCTTGTCATTCTACAATTGAAGAAAATGAGGCTGAGAGACTTGCTACTGATCACACAGGCGGAAAAGCCCAGATTTAAACACAGGCCTTCTGACTCCCAGTTCAGTTCATGCTGCATCTAACTCCTTTATAAAACTTCAAGACATCCTATAAGGGAAGGATTATTTTCATCTTTCCAGTGAATTACCTTTACAGACATAATATTACTTTATATTTTGTTAGATATAGTATTACTTTATAGCTCTTGGGAACATATATAACTGAAATAAAAACTCACTGTATAAACAACATTTATCTAATTTTACTCCCACGCAACATTTACAGTACCATTTCAAGATTAAGATCTCATAAAATTTTCCACTATGAACCGTTTGCTTAGTATTTAATTTTTAATTGATTTTAGTGCTATAGAAAATGACATGGCAAAACAAAATTTTAGTTGGACAACAGAAAAACACTTTAAAGATTTGTCAATTCTCTTTTTATACCACCAATTAATCCGTCAGTTAGTATTTAGTAAACAGCTATTATATGCCAGGAGTGGGATACAAAGACAGAAATTATAGAGTCTCTGTCTTTCAGGAGTTTATGGGTTTTTTCCAGGGAAGAAAAAAATGTATGTATGCACACATAAAATAAATACAAGATAATTTTTTAAATTGAGAGGGTAGGGGAAGCCACTAGTAGTTACAGGGATTATGAAAGGTTTCAATGTAGAAGGAGCTTCTTGAGCTGAATTTTAAAGGAAATTAGGGGTTCTACTAGAAGAGGCAGAGATGAGGAGGGAGTGTTATTTCAGGCAGGGAGGACAACTGTGGAAAGGCACAGAAAAAGTAGGAACCCAAAGAGGCCATTTTGGCAGAACCTTAAGAATATGAAAGGGAGTAACATAAAATAAGGCTGGAAAGGTTGGCCATAGCCCAGTTGCAAAGGACTTTAAATCCCAAATAGAAGAGGATATATTTGATCCTTGGAGTAATTAGTAGCCACTGAAATTTAATGAGAATACTAATTGAGAACATTATTATTGAGAATATTAATTGTTATTCCAGAGAAGACTAATTGTTAGAGCATAGGGATTCCTCTATTAGGAAATTGCACTGGGTCTTCCTTCAGTCAATAATCCACAAAACGTATTTTGCTTTCAAATAATACTAACAGCTTACTTACTTAGCTAGGGGTGCAATGGATAGAGAAGTGGGCCTAGAGTCAAGAAGACCTGTGTTTAAATCCAGCCTTTGACCCTTTCTGGTGTAACCCTGGGCAAGTCACTTAATCTCTGTCTGCCTCTTTCCTCACCAGTAAATAGCACCTCTTTCCCAGGAGGAAGGTTGTTGTGAGGGTCAAATGAGATATTTGTAAAGCATTTAGCATGGTGCCTAGCATATAAAAGGTACTTTATATATATACTTATTCCCTTTTCTTCCCCCTATTCATTTAATATTGTTTATTGTCAATTGTCCCTCATATTTCTGTGTCATTCTGTAATGTCCTAAATTATAGTTTCCTAAGATTCAGGGAAAGGCTTTTGTATATAGTTTTTATTGCACCTAGCATGATGTTGTCATGTGTACATAGATATTTAATAGTTTTAATAATTACAATAGAAATGGCTTTATGAGCACTTATAATAATAGCACTTAGCATTCTAGGGGCATGTTCAGCAATTCTTGTTAAGGAACAACAAACGATTTTTGCCCACTTCTGAAGACAAAGATTGCTATTGCAAACCTGCCTAGGTACTCAGTTACTCTACAGCACCAGACAAAGCCTTCCAGTTGAAACTACAAGGGAAATTTGACAGAAGTCAGAATCTAATTAGAGATGGTCCAAGACACAGTCAGCATTGCCTTGACTCCTGCTGAAAAAAAAACAAAACTGTAGGATTTTATTTGACAAAGGCAGTGAAAATCTTAGTTTTACAGTTCAGTTAGAAGCAAAATCCATTATACGGCAAAGTGCCCCCGAACCCCATACCATCACCCCACATCTTTTTTCTTTTCAGAGGAAAGAGTATCCTTGACATCTAGAGTTTTTCAAATCATTACTTGCCCTAATGTAATTATAGTGCTGAAAGCTAATAGTTCTTACTTTTTTCTTACTTTTATAAGGATTCTCCTAGACGTAAAGTGAAGTAAATTTTGAACAGAAATTCTCTCTTCTTATCATTCAGTATCCCTCTGTTTCTCTTCCTAGGATTGGGAGTTAGTCTTCCCACCATAACAAGAGTTAGATTTTACTACCTGAAATAAGCCAGCATATCTTCTATGACTTCAGGGAGATCCCAGAACCGGGTACCATTACACAAAGGGTCTTAGAAATAAAATAGTTAATCTGTCCCAATTCAAGGAACACAGTTTTGAAGCGATAGGACTACAGTGCTAGTATTAATCAATAATTTAATGGACAGTGTTGGCCCTGTTGGCCAAGAATAAGAAAAATGCCAGTAGAGTTGGCCTACAAGTAACAGAATCTCCCAAGTCATATGGTTTTGCTTCTGTACTCCATATTTTTAATTCATGGAATTATAGCATCACAGAATGTCAGAGCCAGACTTCAGAGTGATAGGCTACCTGACGCTTTCCTTAGACATATTAACAGTTGCTGCCTTCCTGTTCCCACAGCTCAAATACCTAGTCTCCCTTATTGTAGTAGCACTTATAAGTCACTTATTTAATCTTCAGTTATTTTCATGATGCTCTTTTTGTTTATTCTCGTCATAAGAACTACAAGATAAAAAGACCAAGTATCCAATGAAATTGTTTCTTGTTACCTGTGGGAGGTGTGATGAAACTAGCTCCACCAACAACTTTGCCCTCATAAGAGAAGCCTGTGGGTCATCTTCCATTTATGCTCTAACTTACTACTGTCTTTTGATTTTGCTTATCATAATGATATCAATGTTGATGTGGTTTAGTTCTTCCAACAGTATTATAACGTATCCGTCATTGGACCAAGATTTTTCACTAAGAGTGGTCATACTTAACAACATTTGTTACATACTTAACAACTTTGTTGTTGTTCAGTTGTTTCAGTTGTGTTCAACTCTTCATGACCTCATTTTTAGGGTTTTCTTGGCAAAGCTGATGGAGTGGTTTGCCATTTCCTTCTCCAGCTCATTTTCACAGATGAGGAAACTGAGGCAAACAGAGTTAAGTGACTTGCCCAGGGTCAAACAGCCAAGGAAGTGTCTGAGGCCAGATTTGAACTTAGGAAGATGAGTCTTGCTGCTTCAGAGCCCAGTGCTCTATCCACTGCACCACCTGGCTGTCCCAAATTAATTCTTAGGTGGTTAATAATAGTGTGATTCTTAGCACTCTTCTCCCCTAACCCATTTTCACCACTCCTTAACCACCACTATATGCTAAAGGGGTCACACAGGACTGAGAACCATTTAAAATTTTTTTTTCTTTATCTCATGGTTGCTTTGGCCAAGAAATTCATCATCTGGTGGCTTACCCACTTGTGTTGGGATGCTCCATAACTGTTTTGCTGATCCTTAGATAGCATAATCAGCATGTCACTGGGAGCACACTCAAAGCCTTTCTAATGGTAGGATTTCTACATTAGTCTCATAGACTTTAAGAAATTAAGGTCACCTCCAAGCAATGAGGAGGCATAGAAGTTGGACTTTGTGGAGGTCCTTTTGGTTCAGCTAGGTGGGGGCAGTGGATAGAGTGCTGGATCTAGAGTCAGGAATACCGGAGTTCAAATCTGGCCTCAGACATTTACTAGAGGTGTATTCCTGGGTAAGTCGCTTTAAGTCTGTTTGCCTCAATTCCTCATCTGTAAAATGGGGATAATAGTAACACCTACCTCCCAGGGTTGTTATGACAATAAAATGAAATAATAATTATAAAGTGCTAGCACATAGTAAGCACACATAAATGTTATGTATTATTATCATTATTGATTCAATCAAAGTCGTATTATATGAAATTAGGCTAACCTTTTTCATTTAAACCAACAAATTCAATGAAATCTTAAGTTCAACTTTCCATTTATGATTCCCTCAAAAATACTACATAGAAATAACTCAAATGAAATCAAGAAATATCTGTTGGGTCCATGTTTGTCTGTTGTATACTTCTTTCTTAGAGCAACAGGGAAAATGTGGGTTCTAGCTAGAGGAAGGAATATTTGTGATGGCCAAGGCCCCTGTACTGAATGTACTGAATATTATAATTCAACACCTGCTTCTTTCTTTCTTTTTTTCCTTCGCTCACACATACCCACATCCAGGAAACCATTAGAGCCTGAGTTTGCACTCTTAGGTCTGGCCTCTACCTGAAGATTTAGACTGGACAGTTCTAACCATATTCTAAGAGCCCAATTTTTCTAGGAGACCTTTTCTTGTCCCACAAGATACTCTGAGTGTCTCGTGAATCCCCTGAGGAAATTGGAAAACTGTCTCACTTTAAACCAGCCAAGGACAAAGTAGAACCTCTTTAGGGAGCATGGAACATCTGAGCCCTTTCAAACAAATACCCACATCCTAACAAGCTTAGAAATAACTGGTATCCAGGAGAGCAGGTCTCCCTTCAATGTTGTAGCCCACAGATATTGGCTCAACGTGGCATGAAGAGATGTCTACAGCCTACCACTGCCATCTTCCTTGGAAGGAAAAACAGTAAGCTATACTTGGGGCTACTTTCAGCAAGCTACATTCCTCAGTGGTTTGCACACTGATGAGTTATTTTCTCATAAAGACACTTAAACGGCAGTATTTTGGCACTATACCTAATCTTTTATTGCACATGTAAACTATTGGTTAAGCTAACCTTTGAACAAAACCCTATAAAATTCTACCAACTATCTACCTGGAAACATCAGTTCTAAATTAGACTGGTACCCTCTTCTTCACAGGTGTAAACATTATAAAATAATAGTTTCTTTCTCCATGCTTATTTTCATAAGAAATAGTGACAGAAGAATAGGACATGAATCAGCCACAGCTTGGTATAATGGAAAGAGAGCTAGCTTTGGAGTTAGGAGGACCTGAGTTCAAATTCTGACTCTTGACACTAGTTATGTGACTCTTAGTAAATCTCTGAGTTTCAGTTTCTTTATATGTAGATTTGAGGATGAAAATAATAACACCTACCTAACAGGGTTGTTATGGGAGTAAAAAAAAAAAAAAAGACACAGGTAAAGTGCTTTGGAAACATTAAATTGTTATATTAATTCTAGCTATTTTTATTATTATGAGTCAGGATTCTGGCCCTCAGCAAGAACCTGAGAAAGACAAAATGCTGTAACGACCATGAAGCAGAAAGGTAATAAAGCCATATTACTCATTGTAATAGTGGTCAGTTATCTGTATTTACTGCTTGTACTGAAAATAGTGCTAATGTTATATAGTAGGGAATAAGTGACATCTTTCCTTTTTCCATGTTGATCAGCAGAAATAATCTAATGTGATTTCATTTTGACAAAAAGAGTGAGTATAAAAAATGGAGAATTACAGAGCTTTTTGGCATTCCATTCCCCTGAAGAAAACCTAAAGGCAACTTAAAGAAATGTTGTTTGTCCTTTGTTCTTGAAGAGGACCATCACATCAGGCAGGTGAAACTTAAAGAAATAAAGGCATTTCCTAAGATCCACTGATGGGTCTTTCGACACCTAAGTCGCATCAAAGCGAAGAACGAAGGAAGAGTTACAAATGGCAGCACTGGAACTGACCAATAAGAAATGTTGCCATTCCATTACACTATTTAGCCACAGATGGAATATTGAGCTTTGAAGAAATGGCTGGTGTACCTTAATCATCATATTTCTGCCCTCCCTATTATAAGGAACAAAACCTTAGAAAAATTTCTCATGAGATTTAGTGTTTCTCTTGGGTTAAAACAAAAAAAAGTACAACAAGTTGACTTTACCAGCTGAGCCCTGGAACTCTGCCACATGCAATCTTCTGTGAAATACTCAGAAAATGTCCAGAATTCACTGGCCGTATGCCCAGTCCTTCTAGCCAAATAGCAGTTTAGCTAAAAGGGTGCAAGGTTTAGACACATGCAAGCTGTTTAGAGCTCCAACACTGTAATATTCATTAGCACCTCTTTTGAAAACTTGGAGGCATAGAAGACATTTTCATTATGAACAGGTATGAGAAGACACATAATTTCAAAAAAAAAAAGTATGCCTTTGAAAAGGAAAAACATGATAAGGATATATCTCCACCTGTTATTTCAAAAAGAAATTTTTATTTCTTCTTTAAAAAAAACTCAAAAGGTTTTAGACATCATTGTTCCAGTTAGTGGATTATTCAAGTCTTCAGACAAAATGGCTCCACATCAGCTATTGACTTCTCTTTGGTAAGATGAATAGCAATTCTCATGTCTACACATAAAGCACTAAAACAAAGAGGAATAAAGCAGTTAAACTATGCCATGACATATGCTAATGTTAAAAAAAAAAGTTGTTCCTTCATTTATGGAGTTTGGGTTTAACATGGGAATAGAAAAGAGAGCAGAAGTAGAAGGGAAAACATCTCCAAAAGTAGGAGATTTTTTGAAAATTAAAGATGACTTTTGTAGGAAGTTAAGATCCTAAATCCAAGCTCTGGAAAGTGATAGCTAAATGTCTACTGGTAACCACATTTAAGAAATAAATATATTCCAATAGTCTGGGTTGTATGTGTAGGAGCCTGTGTTTGTGGATTCTTGGTATTAGTTTGAAATCTGCCAATCTAGTTCACTCCCACTTAATACGGGAGCTAAAGAAATGTTTACCCTTCTATTAACGTCCCTGTTAATAGACTTTCAGAAGTCGGCTTCTATTTCATATTGTCAATGGGTGTCTTCAAACATCTTGTTTTCACAATCAGGCAACAGGCTTTTATCTTGCTTTTTAGAGGGTTTAGTTAAAGGTTCCAATATAGAAGCTGAGGAGGGTTTCTGGCAGTACAAATACACCATACATATTCTCATTGCTTGAACAGCAGGTCATTTGGTCACTGGAACAATGAGTAAGGAGTGAGGAGTGGAGACACCCGCAGAAAGATGTGGGTGGAGAAAACAATAGTTATAGCTCAATAATGAAAACAGTCAAAATATAAGTCCTTAGTGATTAAAAGCTATGCAGGATAATGAGCAGGCCTGGTAGTGGTTGAAATTCTATTTTCATAAAAGCAACAGCAATTAGCCAGATGAGTCAGGGACATATATTTGTTCTTCCTGATAATGAAAGGAAAAGATGCCAAAAATCACGATCCAGTCGGCCTTCAAATGAAACCAGCCCACTGACGTTTTGACTAGGTACACACACACACACACACACACACACACACACACACACACACACACACACACACACCCCCTTAATTTCTAGGCCATTAGCAATGCCCTTTTCCTGGCACAGCGGCAACTCTGAAAACGTTATAGTTTCATCATTTTTTATTAATATTTCCTGCATTCAGGTTATTGGTTGTTACATCTATAACATGTTAAACCCTTTCCTTCAAATTAATCAGCTGTAGTTCCTTATTAACATCATGGATATGTCTCATGAAGAAATTAACAATGACCTCAGAATATTAGAATATTAATTAGAATATAATTCTAATATTAGAATATTAGAATGTCTATTAAATTCTAAACCCAGGGCCTTGTGATTGCATGGAGGTAGTCCTGGGTTCTTAAAGTCTAAGTCAGGAGAAAAGAAACTCTCTAGCAGCTCCTAACAAGCTGGTAATGCTTGGAGTCTGGGCCTGGCAACAGATTGTATCTGTTGTCTGAGAAGGAATCTAGCCAAGAGGCTCATCACTTCATAGAAGATTACCCAATGGGTGATTTTGTTTTTAAAAAAAGTCCTTCTACTCATGCACACAAGTATTGCAATCAACATTGATGAAGGTAGTACTGACACTGACAAAAGGACAGATGCATTAAAAAAGAATATTTAAAACACTGTTAGCACAGAAAAAAAACGCTATGACAAATGTATTAAGAAAAGCACAGCTGAGTGTCAGGGGTTGGTCATTTTTGCCATACCAGCATTTTAGCTCAATTCCCTGTGGCCAAGGATAGTTAATAATATTTTAATGCCATTCCTGGGCTTTCGGTGGCTCTTCTCCATCCATCCATGCTCCTAACTGGATGAGACGCTAGACAGGCTTCAAGGAGTCATGAAAAACCTCCCACTTCCAATGGTAAGCTTGTCATGAAGATGGGTAAAGTCTTCCCAATGCCTAGTACAATGGGTGATTATCACAGGACCAGTGATCAAGAAAGTTCTAATCTAGTCCTAACACTGTGGCTTTTGGAAAGAGTTACTAACTTCCTGTCCTTTATATCAACTGCTCTGCCTTCCCAATGGTGGTAATATCAGAATATGTTCTAAACACCACTAAGACACCAGTTCCTAACTCAACAGACATTCATGCTACCCAGGATACATTTGCACCATCTTTCTTTAAGATAGGTATTCCTAATTTTTTTGTGTATCATGAAACTCTCTGGTCATCTGATAAAGCCCATGGATCCTTTCTCATAATAATCGTTTTTAAATAATTGAAGGAAATGCTAAGTTTCAGTTAGAGGTTAGTAAAGATAATGATGTAATTTTTTTTTCTCCATCCAAGTTCACAAATCTGTTGAAACCTATCCATGTATACTCTGGGATTAAAAACTCTTGCCTAAAGGGGTTTAGGAGGTATCATCCAATAATCTGAGATCTGAGGCATTCATATGAATCACATTATCTCAGGGATCCTGGAAATCTGCATTTGTTCTCTCTTGCCACTGGCATAGTCTGACTCAGGTCAGTCCTGTTTCTTACCCTTCGAATCACAGAACGGGACAACGTAGGGCTGATGTAGGCTGGAACAATCTGACTCCATGTCCACTATAACAATTTCTGATGAACTTTTACCTTCTTCATAGAGTCTGGAAAACTATCCTCATACATAGAGGCAGCTAAGTGGCACAGTGGAAAGAAGGCCTGGAGTCAGGAAGATCTGAGTTCTAATTCATCCTCAAACACTACAGCTGTGTGACCTTAGGCAAAATATTTAATCTCTGCTGCCTATTTCCTCATCTGTAAAATGGGGGTGATAATGACACACCTCCCAGGGTTGTTGTGAGCATAAAATGAGATAATATCTGTATAATGCTTAGCCCAGTGCCTGACATATAGTTAAGTGCTTAATAAATAGTTTATTCCCTTTCCCTTCCCCCCATATCTGAGCTAGAAAAATCAGATGAATGGGAATTGCTGTTATCAGGATTCATTATTATCTATTTCCATGAGATAAAGGCATTAGGTCGGAGAAGAAAAACTATCTCATTTTTGGAAATAGTCAGGCTGGCACTCTGATAAACAACAATGAATGTCATAGGCAAGAATTAATATAAAATTGGTACTTTATAGAAAGAGAAGAACCACGACAACAAAATGATATTAGTACAAGCTGGTAACAGGACCTCACTCTGTGTAGTGCAGAATGAGATGTCTGGGTTTCAAATCTACTCATGTCACATTCTGCTTATGTTGACACGCAGCAATTTCCAAGACCCACACAGAAAATACAGGGCTACACAGCCTCTTCCAATTTGTGTCATGACTTCCTCTTACCTTTCTTTTGATGTCAGTGAACTGAGAAAACATTAAGGACCAATAGAAGGACAATTCCAGGATATAGTAGTAATGAAGGTCAGGTGTCAGTGGCTGGAAGTGAGAGATGAAAGAAAAAGTTTATTAGTTAACATAGACCCTACTTTATTTTGCAAACATTTCAAATATATTTTAGATAAGTGATACAACACTTGCAGCTTGAACAAATGGGTTTGATATTTCATTCTGTACAATGGCAATGATGTTTTCCAGAGTAGCTCCAACTTACAGTTTGATATCATCATAGCCCTATCTTCTCCCCTACGAGTTTTGGAGTTAGTTTTTCATTGGTCTAGTAGAAGCACTGAAGGTTTTAAAAAAGCCTAAAGAATAACTCTGGGACTTTTTAGAGCACTTGAAAACTGCAAGCATGTCCTAAAACAGGGAAGAAGAATAACACTCTATGACTGCTGTGGGATTTTATTGTACAAGAATAAGGAGAATAAGTGTTCTTGTCCCCAGTCTTAGGCTAAAAGTTTATTGCTTAGTTAAGCTCAGGAGAACAAGAAGAAAAGAGAAAAAGCATTTATTGTGCACTTACGATGTTCCAGGCACTGTGCTAAGTGCTTTACAAATATTATTGCATTTGATTCTCACAATAACCCAGAGGTAGGTGCTATTATTTTTCCCATCTTGTAGTTGAAGAAATGGTGGCAAACAGAGGTTAAGTGATTTTTCCAGGGTCACATAGCCAGTTAAGTGTCTGAAGCTGGATTTGAATGCAGGTCTTCCTGACTCCAGGACCAATAATCTATTCATTGTACTACCTAGCTGCCTCTCAAGAGTTAGAATTATCTCAACTCATCATTAAACCTTACTGTTACAGAATAAATCATTTCACATACTGTCAAGACTAAATGGATGCTTAAAAACATGAACTTAAATGATCAGAATAATGGAGAAGCTACTCTAATAGTCTGGGACCCGACAGTCAAGTAGCCAAGAGCCTGGGATCATCAAGAAAATGACAGTGCAGTGGGAGGGCAAGGGAGGGAGGGAGAGAGAAAGAGAGAGACAGACAGACAGACAGACAGACAAAGGGTGGGAGGGAGGGAGAAAAGATTTTTGAACAGTTCAGACAAGGGTCTCTGTTCATATGGTGGTTATGCCTAGTAATTATTTAAAATTAGTAAAATTGTTTTAAATTAAATTAAAGTTGTTTAAAATTAATAAAATTTAGTAATTATTAAATTTAGTTTAAATAGTTAAAATTAGTAAAATTTGGTAATTGTTTAAAAGGTTGGAAGTTTGGACTGGTGCCCAGTTAAGCAAAATAGTTCTAACTGCCCCAAATTGGAACAGGTGAATAGGGACTACAAAAGAATAAGACAGGAGTAGATAAGTAGGGTAAAGAAACAGGAAGTTAGCCATGAGGCTTTAGAATGAGTTTTAAGTGGGAACTACAAAAGACTACAGTTTTATTCGAGGGGCAGGAGGTATGAAAACCAAGAGAACTATTCATGTGGGCTTGTCTGTTTTGTGCTCCATGGGTTATACATACAAACTGATTCTCCAGCTTTAGGAGAAGTTGAACAAGACTGAAGAAGCACATCTCCTTTAGCAAAAGATAGATTTTCTAGATAGGATAGAAGAAACAATTCCTAAAGGAAATCTGGAAGAAAGATTCTTGAGGTAGCAAAGGGGAATCAAGATCCAGGTCAGAAACCATTTGAGTTGAGAAATATGACACATAATTAAAAAATTTCTGGTTTGGACCAGTGGAACTCTTGTAATAGAGACAAATCTAGATCTGCCACAGAACATTAGTGGTTCATGCTCTACCGAAGAGTAAATAAGTTTCAGAGGCAGTGAAAGGTTCAAGTAAACATATTTCTAGTCCCAGGAGAAAGAGATAAATAGGGGTGGCTGGTGACTCTTTTGCCTGAGAATGGTATGGAGATGGTTCTAAGTAAAACTGACCTGAATAACTGGGAGGTACGCCATCTTCCTAAAGCTTATTTTAGACTAGCAATGGAGAGCCTGCAAGATTTGTCAAACCTACAAATCATTAACTACTTCTGATAATTCATGAGAGATCATCAAATGATCATGTGCAAAATGAAGAGGTTGAATGAGGTGATCTATAAGATTCTTTCCAGTTCTAAATCCTTTCATCCTAAGAGAAATACAGTTTTCAGAACAAGAGAGAGAATAATTCCTTAATATTCAGCACTGGTCCAATCTCATCTAAACTTTTGTGTTCAGGTCTCAGTGGACACTGAGTTAAGATGGATGCTGAGCAGTGGGAGGATATCCAGAAAAGAGTAACCAGGATGATGAGGGGACTTAGAATCATATCATGATCAAAGGAATCTGAGATGTTTAGCCTGGAAAAGAACTATACGTGTGGAGAGAGGAGAAGAGAAAAGGAAGGAAAGAGAAATATAATTACTACCTTCAGATACACAAAGGGCTAAAATAGAAGAAGAATTAAAATTATTCTGTATAGCTACAAAGATTAGGGATAAGACAAATGTCAAAGTTACACAAGGGCAGATAGCTCAAAATAGAGAATATTCTCACAATTATATCTGTTTAACAATGCAAAAGGTTGCCTCTTGAGGCAATGAGTTTCTCTATTACTAAAAGTGCTCAAGCAGAGTTTAGATGACTACCCAGACTGGACATAGTGACTTGGAATCAGAAAGACCTGAGTTCAAATCCCATCTATGATACTTACTTATTATGCAACCATGGTAAATTACTTAAACTTGCTCAGGTTCAGCTTCTTTGTATGTAAAAAGGGAATAATAACAATTGTACTGTAGCACATCAGGGTTGTTGTAGGTTTCAAATGAGGTTATGTATATAAAATGCTTTGCAAAACCTGGAAGTTCTATAGAAGTCAATATTTATTAGTTAGCTAGTGTTACTGCTACTTGTCAAGGACATTATAATAGAATGAGCAGCTAAACTGGCCAACCTTTAAGGTCTCGTGCAACATTAAGATGCTATGACTGGGCAGGTAAGTGGTACACCAGCACTAGAGTCAGGAGAACTTGAATTCAAATCTGACATCAGACACTTTTTTTAACTGTGTGAGTCTGGGCAAATCATTTAACCTAGAGAGCCTCCAAAAAAAAAAAAAAAAGACTCTATGACATTGCAGTTCTTCACCTAGAAAGGTAAAGGTTAAGAGGAAACAGGATGGAAATTTCTGAAATCATGTACACTGTGGATAAGATTAACATAGCTAAAATCTTGTTAGAACTTGAATGAGAAGGTTTAAAAAAATTTTTTTAAAGTGCAATCTTATCCTCTGTGTAATAAGTATATGAAACTCATACCCCCAAGAATACCACTGCCAAGAAATTAATGGACTTTTAAAGAGTTTGGAAACATTTGTGAGTGACAATACCTATCAATACCTACTAAGAGAAGCAGTAACATGTTAAACAACCAAATTTAAAGTTAATTTCAGGAGGAATAATGATACCCTGTCATAACACATCCCTTGAAGAAGCTATTGGTAACAGAATAGTTGGGTTTGACCCACTGTGGAAATTTCTATGTTCCCTGATTAATGATTGGTGGCAATAGAGAATGTTTGTTAGGTAGCACTTATTAAATGCTGAAGAACCTGAAGAAAACAAATTTGCAAAGTACCTGGCACAGAGTAGGTAACTAACGTTTGTTGTTTGACTAGTTGATGGCAAAGACTATGGGGGGAAATGGGAGTCTGTTTAATACTTTCATCTTAGTGTAAAGAACTGCCCATTTTGTGTTTTGTTTTGTTTTGTTTTTTTTTTTGGTGAAGCAATTGGGGTTAAGTGACTTGCCCAGAGTCACACTACTAGTGAGCGTTTTGTGTCTGAGGCCAGATTTGAACTCAGGTCCTCCTGACTCTAGGGCCCGTGTTCTATCCACTGTGCCACCTAGCTGCCCAAGAATTGCCTATTTTGTAGGTGAACAGTTTAGTTGCTTAAAGGAAAACAAATTCATAAGAAAAATGATAAAAAAATTATAAAAGTCAACTTATGAAGAAACAGTATCTCATTGATAAAATTTTGAGGAATGGCTCATGTTGCTCTGAGTACCAGATAGAGAACTGCCAATCAGATGAATATACTGAGAGGACCTGTTTCAAGGCAGAAACGACTGAGATAATGGTAGCTGCTGGGCATTATGGTCCTTCAAACCTGTGATTGTTTTTATAGTTTTAAAGGTTATAATTGATATCATAAATCAAACAGTTATTTGGGGATGATGAAAAAATTATATAAGGGCTGATGGGAGACCATATCTGATAGAAAGATGAGTTTCTTGAATTTTATTCCCTAAGGTAAATATGAATCCCTTCATACCAGGAAGGTCTTATCCAAGGCAGTAGAGACTATTAAGAAGCTATGAGAAAAGATAAAAGAAGGAGTTTAATGGAAAAGGAATCTCAATAAGATGAGGGATAGAAGAAAGGTTTTCATCTCCTTTGTTGGGAACCTGCTAGTTGGAAGAGATGCATTGTTTTGCTGAATGGCTGGAGAAAGAATGCAACAGTTCCTAGAAGCGTGTTGGAAGAGAGGTATCTAAACCCCGCTATTGTGTAAAGAGCTTTTGGGGTGTGTTGTTTTTTAGGGCCTACAGGATGAGATAAGAGAATTCTCTCAGGGGTTATCTGTGTTGCCCTCTCCTGTTTTAGGAGGGTTTAAGCGGAAGGAACAGAATGTTTTGCTGTGAATATAAAGGACTTAGAGCCACCTGGACAAAGTAGAGAGATCTAAGGAGCTTGGCTCTGACTTAAAAAATACTGCTTCTCACTGAAAGAGAGTAATACTTTTTTTTTAAGTGCCCTGATAAAGGGGCTATTAGTGAAAATAGTTTGTCATTGTTTCATTGATTTGAAGGCAAAAGAGGAATAGCTTTGCCCAATAGGAGAGCAGGAAAGACCAGAAGGGAAATAGCTAGTAGAGGAGCAGTTTCATGTGGTGTCCTTGAAGGACATCCAGGTCTGAAGTCTAGAACTGTGTCATCCCTGGCACATGGTGTTCCTCATTCACGTTGCTCCCTGTTAGGTTTCTATGTGTACCCACTCTCCCCCCTTGATATTATGTGCATTGTTGGAAGAATGTGATCAGAGTTTATGGATGGATTATGATTATCCTCGCCCTTGATTTCTATTGAATAAATGTTGTGATTATTGTTGTTTATTTAATCTTATCACTTAGTAAATGTTTTATGTGTAAGAGTTACTGGTACCATGTGAATAATTGTGTGAAATTGGTAATACATTGGTAGGGGCTCAGTACACACACCAAAGTTACTCTAAAACTCTACCCCTAGAACCCTAAAGTATAGTAGTGAACTGTAGCAGAGTGTTTATGTCCTCATTCTGGGAACTCTTGATCTAGAATGAATTCAAAGGTTGGAATGAGTAAGCCAGATCAAAGAGAGAGAAGAGATTATGATCCCATGCCATCTCTATCCTATATTGTTGAGGCTAATCTTAATGCCTTCATATGCAAATTTAGGATAATAACATATGCAATATAGGGATGTCATGAGGAAAACATTTTGTAGATATATAAATATAGGGTGTTCTTTTAATTATCCCTTCAACATTAATATTATACTCTTTGAAAATGAGACCTTACCCCTGCCCTGACAGAAATATCTTAAAAGTTTCAACCTTGTTTATGAAGTTCATTGAATTCATGAGAGGTTATCACATAAATATATTGCTATTTTTACACCTACATATATTTGTAAAATAGTACAATATCTATATTTTTGCATGACAGCATACCTTTAGTACAATGGGAAAAAGGTCACTATTACCTCTTTCACTTATTACCTATTTAGTTATTTTATTAATGTATCAGTTATTGAGAGTGTGAATCAATACTATGGAAAAACTTCATCTTATAAAGTCATTACTTTTCTAGAACTTGAACTGCAATCTATGTGTGAATAAAGAACTAACTATGCATACAATTCTGTCATTACATATATAGTCACACCTTCCTTTTGCAGAATGATTATTTGTTAATACTCTTTGCACTGAAAAAAAGGAGTTAATTTCTAATTAGTGTACTGCATTCTCCTAAGATGACCAATTTTTCCATAATTACAATTTTCTACAAGCTTTCTGCAATTGTGTATTGAACAATTCATGTCTGTGTAGTAGCAGAAAGCACAATAATGATGCAAGTTCCCATGTCTGTTGCCCTTCTTGACAGCGACTTAGCCAATGTTCATCGTACAATCTTGTGTCTATCAAACACTCAAATCTCTCACGCTGATTCTTTGGTGCTCTCTGAAACGTGATCTGTCAACACATTTCGGACTACTGCTGTCGAGTACTCATTTTTTTCAGTAACAGATAACATATCAATTCCATCCATAAAGCTAGGAGATGTGATAGGATTGAGTATGGGAGTTTTTTGCTATTTTTTTAAAATTACATTTTGTGCCATATTTTACAAAGCACATATTCTTGTTCATTTGGATCATATGGTAGAATCTGTCTTAACACGTGGCCTAGTAGAAATGCTACCATGCCAAAAGAGAACTGAAGTTTCTAGAAACCTTCAAGTGATAAACAGAAATTTTTTACTCTTTGAGGATGCTGAAATTCAGCATATCACTACAGAGCAGAAGAGGAACTTTAAAACACAATAATACAGATATTTAAAGAAAGTACTTGCGACTCAAAAATGTGGTTCTACTGCAGTGAGCAATTAGTTTCCAATGTAATTTAATTATCTGCTGTCAGATTCTCAGAGTTCTTTAATGCTATCCTGCTAGTTATTTGTATTCTTTTCTAATCTAGATAAAATACCTCCAGGAAATAGAAATTTCAATCTGGGATTCCATTCATAGAATGTATGTACATAGCCTTGGACTCCCCTGCAAAGGGCATCTGATGGAAATTCCTAACTCTTGTTGGAACACTATGTATCTTCTGAGGAAGATAATAGGTATATATGCTCCTCATGAACACTGTGTACACCAAAATGTAAAATGTAAAAAGTCTCAAAAGAACCAAAAGAATGGAACCCTGTGTAGTATAATGCACTTGCTTACGTAAGGAGGGGCAAAACATTTAGTTGAATATTTGGCTCTCACGTACAGAGTGTCCTAAAATTCTTAGTATAGTTTTAAGCTATTGCAACTATAAAGCTATTAAAGTTATTATTATTATTTAATCTATTAAAGCATAACACTGCACTAAGACTTCTGGGCTTCTCTGTATGTGTGTGTGTACAGATGGATAGATACATAGATACATAGATGTGTCTATGTACTACCCTAGATGGATGAGAAAGGTCCTAGTTTTAATATTCAAAGCTAGATTGATATAGTACCAAAACCACAAAACCAATACTAATTTTACTGAATTAGTGGGTAGATGCAAAGATACTTCAGAATACAAGGATATGAAAAATTTCTTCCAATACTGTGGTTTTAGTCTCCATTCAAACAGCTTTTAGTTGCATGGTGAGTTTCTCTTATAATTGGCCAATTCCATACTTCCACCCTCAAAGAAGGAATGCTTCATTTACATTTCTAAAGTCTTCTCAAATCACAAAATAAGACAAACAGCTTGCTACCCTAAAACTCTGCATTTGATCTTTCTACACAGTCTGTTTATATGTGCCAGTGCTGTCATGAAACCCTCAGGCTTCTTCTAGTAATTAAAAATAGCCAGCCCCACCTGTTTAATTGATAGAGCACTATACTCACCCTTAAATGTACACCTCCTGGATTTACCCCTTATATACAGACACACATATACCCAGAAGTCTTTTTGCTTACCAGGGATGCTTTCTAATAACAGCCAGTAGAGGGCACCAAAGAGCCAAAGAGTTAATCATCCTGATGAGGGCTATGGAGAAAATGCAATGAATTTGGGGCATCTTAATCTATCAAGGAGGAAAGCGAGTTCTCCTACCTGATACGGATAATTGTACCAGCACTGCTTTGTGTTCCACAGCCAGGGTGTCTGGAAAAGAATAACAAAGAAATACATTTTAGTGATTAAGAAGGGGGGGGGCGCGGAAGGCACTTACTAAAGCATCCAATTCTAGGACATACTGCTCTTGCCCCACTTGAAAGGAGTTTTTATTTTTTGTTTGTGTGGATTTGGAGCACTTAAAATTTCAGGAAACAGATGCAGGAGTAATCATTATTCTAGCAATCGTGCCCTTTGATCATTCAGGCTATTGCTAGGACAAGAAAAACAGCAAAATACATAGGTGAAGATGAGGAAGTAGGGTATACACTCGGGTTATTTTTCTAGCACTGAGATAGATGGATCTGTAGTAATTTATTCACACTTTTACTCAGATCCCGCATAGCCAAGAGTACACAGGTGCAAGACAAGTGTGCTGGGTTAGTCTATGAAAAAATAATTCCTCTTTTTGTACAATTCACTGATCTATGTGTGTATTATACCCTCATGTTGTCTTCATTTGCCATGTTCCTTAAAGCACTGATCAAATTGACCCAAAGAAATTTTGGAAATCCAGAAGTAAAAAAGAAGACCCATTCAAAATTTGAGAAACTACAGAGGGCCTTAACTTTTTCACTTTCTCATTGTGAAAGGGCCAAAATAAAGGAAAGGAATGAACAAATAGCAAAAAGTCAGTCACTGAATTTTTCTTGAATCCACTTTCCTCTAAACCAAGACAGCATATTTCTATTTGCCATGGAGTGAAGGGGAAGAAGAGGGAAAAGTAAGAGGAAGGCAAATGTAAAGATGTCCACCCTGAAGCACAGAGATCTCTTCTGGGAAGTAGGACTTCTTCCTTGGGTATGACTGAATGTGAACCCTTCCTTCTTTCACTCTAAGCTCCTAAAGGACATATCTGTTCTAGGCCACCACGAATGATAACGAAGAAGTGGGATTCAGAATGGCTTACTCTCTAATTTTGAGCAGCTACAACTTCACTGCTGGGATATCAATCCTGCTCATCCCCTACACATTTTAGCTTTGTTTTTGGTGATCCTGGAGTCTCTAAGTAATTGTGGCCAAAGTTTTTGAGAGAAATAATGATACCTTACTAGTATTTTTGTATACTGCTTCTAAATTTTTATTTCATCTTCCCACCCTTTGAAAAAGAACCAATACCATGATCATTTTATAGATTACATAGCTTGAGGCTCAAAAGATGCTCAAGTACAATTTGCCCAAAATCACATGTCTAATTTGTGGAGGAACAATGATTGAGGCTCTGATTTCCTGAATCAAATTTTAACACTTTGTATATTTTTTTGCCCAAATCTATGTCTCAATCCACTTTTTCCCCTCTACTGCCATTCTCCTTCTTTGTTACTCTCTCTTTCTTTCCAACCCTGTTTAAGTGTCTAGAATCTAGAATTGAAGGTAATACTGAATTATTAGGTTTTTTTATTGCACTGTTCAAAAGCAGATGGAATGTTTTATTCTTCTTTCTCTTGAAATAATGAAAAAGCCACCTTAAATTATGTACTATTCATTTATGTGTCCCCTCAACAGAGTCCATTTTTGCTATATTTCTCCCTGATTTAAGCAGGCACTATGTAGACTATACTTGAATCTGGTGGAAATACCCCATGAATCGAGTGCTATACACAGAATTATAGGGTTTAAAGAAATGCCATTCTTTAGAAACTATTTATTCCATAAGGTGAATTATACTTAAAATATCCCAATGTTATGGTTACCATTGTTAAAATTTCTTATGATCAATCTCTAGGGCTAAGGTTTTTGGTCTTTTCCCTTATCAGTAAACTTGATCTCTCCTCACTGTAATTTAGGCTTATTTCTTGGTAAATAGAAGTAGAGAATAACTAGTCTTAATACACTTTGATACTTGAAATGCCGAGAAACCATTATTGAGTCTTTCTTCAGCCTTCTGTCGGTACTTTTTCATTTACACAGATTCATAAAAGGTTCAAATTAGAGCAAAAGAAAGCGGCATGAGATGCATGTTTACCCAGTTCACACTCTGAATCTCAAGTCACAAAGCATAATAGGTTTTTCCATTACACTACATACATTTGCTTCAAGACACATGAAGCCCACAGTAGTAATGAGCAAGGAAATAAACAATCCTGCACCTCATATAAAGGGTCAGGGTCATCTTTCATCTTGAACAAACATAATCACTTCATTATGGATGCAAAACCAGGGCTAGCTTCCCAAGGATATCATCTTATCATCCCCATTTTTTATCTAATAATTTGTGTGTGTATATATACACACACATACACTTACATCAAACTGTATAGAAGAGAACCAAATCAGGTATCTATAATCACTACAAATAGAGTAGGATTGTATAGAATACAATATCATGTATATGTATTTATGTCATCTATTCTTTTATTTCATGAAAGACAGGAGGGAAGCCTTCTTATGTTAGTATAGCTGTTATTTTAATCATTTATACTTTTTATCAACTCTTTAGTAGAAACACAATTTCAGTGTGAACAGAACTTGACAAAAATTGAAGAAGAGGGCCTCTAATATTTTACCACCTGGTGTATAGCAGGTTTGGTTTATTTTAATCTCTTCCTAGGAAATTTCTTAAAAGTAATATTTTTAAAAGATAGTATTGCACTACTTTCCAACTTCTGTTAACACCTATCGTTGCATGGAATCAATTATCAACAAATCAACATCCTGGCACTTATGTGACCTTGGACAAGTCACCTCACCTCTTGGGACCCATTTTCTACATCTGTAAAGTGAGGGATAATACTCTAAGTGCCACCTACCTACATCACAAGGCTATTGTGAATGTATGAGAAAGTACTCCATAAATCTGAAAGTATTACAGAAATGTAAGCCATTAAGATTATAAAATTCATGACAATTGTCTTTCAAAGCATCTCTGTATTAGGTAGGCGAAGAATGAAGCCATATATAAACATGTGCATCCAAAGCTACATGAGGAATAATAAGGAAATACCTAATGGTTGCTTACTGTTTAAAAGCATAGACTACTTCTCTGGTAATGAAGCACTACACACCAAGAACATTTAATTATTTCTTATTAAAAAAATAAGTAAAAAATTCACAGTAAAAATTTTAACTAGAAATGTGAGACTATAGAAAAGGACTGTTAGTTTACTAAGCTTAATTTAGATAATAAAATGAAATAGTTTAAAAATTAGGTAGTTAGATGGCTAGAAGCAGTAGTTTCTTGGAATTAAACACTATTTTACTTGGACTAATAAAGGACTAAAGAAGTTTCCCAGTGTTAGTAAAGCACCTTGGTCTTTTCATCTACAGTTAGCTTGTCAAAGACAACAATTCTCTTCAAGACAGAAAGTTCTTTTCATCTTAACTAGATTAGCAGTCATGTTTTATTTATTTTTTCTTGGTAGTGGTTTGCTTGTTTTCTTTGTTTTTTAATGCAGTAAAGATACTTTGGGGAAGGTTACAGTTGTAGCTATACTAGGGTTGGATTAGCCTAGAGCTCTGCTAGCCAATTGGCATAAATGTCACCATTTCCCACTTACCAACCAAGTATACTTTCTTCTTACACATACAAAACAGACATGAGGAAAACAGCAAGCAAATCTGTAAAAACCAAACTGCTCATCTAGGGAGGGATAACTTAAAAAGAGAAACCACATGCATGGTACGTGCATTTGCTTTAAAAGCTATTCAGTGACAAGAAAATGTAATTTTGACACCCCACTCCAACCTTAAGTGCAAGGTTTTTGAACCCACTATTGATCAGCATTGGAAAAAAATATATTGTCATTCATAAATTGGTCAAGATGTTCCTTCAGTAAAAGCTGGACTCAATTCACAAAAGAATTTGAATTGGCCCAACATACAAAGTGGGATGGATACTTGGAACCCATACTATGAGCCTCTCTGGGCTGTCTAAGAATGCAGACGAACACTTGGGAATTTGCTTTGGGGCTTTACCTGAGAAATAAAGGAAAGGGGATGTTTGGTGGGTAACATTTCATACCAGCATATTTACCTTTTAGAAACATGGGCTGAGTCTATAGGTCTTATTTAAAAGGGGGAAAATGAAGATAAGAGAATCAAGAAGAGATGAGAAATGAGAAAAAAAGAAATGGAAGAGTTTGGGGCACAGAAGAGAAGAAGAGTTGTTTAAAAATGGCCACAAAGATAAATTCAACAAGGTGCAACATGTGGGTCTGATTTATAGGTATATTACTATAGGACTAAAGGTAGTAGACCTCAGGGCAGGTAGATGGCGCAGTGGATAAAGCTCCGGCCTTGGAGTCAGGAGGACCTGAGTTCAAATCCGACCTCAGACACTTCACACTTACTAGCTGTGTGACCTTGGGCAAGTCACTTGCCTCATCAAAGTCACTTGCCCAACTGCCTCCTCAAAAAGCAAAAAAAAAAAAAAAAAGTAGTAGACCTTTATACAGACCTCTATATTCTTTTTAACAAATCTCATAAGCAAAAACATTTAAACTGTATTTACAAATAGTATACACTATTAATAATGTATTGCCCCCTCAAGTTATTTGAAGAATTCTAATTACAGTCAGATTCTAGCAGTATAAATTGCTGCCTCTGCAGTACATGTAGGCTGTCATTGATATTTTATGACTAATAAATAATTCCTTAATTTAATTTTGCATTTCAAACATAAAAGTCACATTTCATTGTAGAACTGACAGCAATGCCAAGGTCATAAGTTAAAGGACGAAAATCCCCAATGATAAATCAATAGCACAGATGAAGCCAAACATATTTATTTTTACTGACTACCTACCAATTCTCACTCCTTATCTTGCTGCTAATATTGACAGCCATGTGTCACATAGGACATAGACTGGAAAGGCTGGGCCTGGCCTGGCAGGAGAGTTCAGGGATGAGAAAAATTCAATACTCATTTAGAGGGAAAGGAACATTGTCAAAAGTGGCTGTGGTTATGGGGGTGGAAATAATTTCCAAAGTAATCACCAAATGTTGTTCTGCCTCCAAGATATTTGGATGGATGGATGGATGGATGGACGAATGGATGGACAGACAGACATATGGCAAAATATTGATACATAAATGAGCAGGACTTAGTGAGTATTAACAAGACTATTTTTGAGCTGGGAAAAGAAATAATGAAAGCAATGTTTAAGGATGATAAATAGGTCAGTAGTATTTAGGACACCTTGGGGAAAGGAAAGCTTGAAATTGAAAGAAAATGTCTCAATGACATAAGGGTTCCATGATGAGGACCCTAGAGAGGGGTGGTAGATAATCAATCACTAACCTCATCCTGAAAAATTGTCCTTCAAACCACCTGCCTCTTCCTTTCTATTACCACTCTTCAAGACTTGGCCTCCTGGTTTATGCAACTTCCTAGCAAACTTTGCTGAACTAAGGTTATACACCACTGCATACTACTGAAAAAAAAAAAGCTTACATGTAAATTTCATCTTGTCTTATTTGATATTCCATAAATATTAAGTGTCTGTCTGGTTTTGAAGTTCATCTCACCTTACCCACATCTTATTGCTTCTCATTTTTCCCCAACAAGAGCCCTTTGCTACAACAGTCTTCTCTCTTCTCTATCAGAATGTTACTCATTCTTTAAGACCCAGCTCTTATATAAAAGCTTTTCTACAAATGTTAGCTCCAAGTAATATCCTTCTTTGCTGAATGTTTGCAGCCCTAATCATCATGGAATTACAAAATCTCAGCTGGAATGGATCTCAGAGGCCTTCTAGCCTACTCTATTACCAAAATAAAACCCTTCTTCATATAAATGATTATTCTAGCTTTACTTAAAAACCATTAAAGGGTGGCAGTGGGGTGGGTCTAAGGACCAATTACTTCCTGATGAGGTCCATGCCACTTTTGGGTAGTTCTAATTCCCAGAAAGTTTCACCTTACATCAATCTAAACTTTTCCTTCTATGAAACTCAAAAGATCATAAATTTGAAGTAAAAGGGACCTCAGAGATCATCTCGTCTAATTTCCCACACAATTCATGAATACTATAATATTCCTGGCCAGTGATCATATAATAAATGTATCCAATGATGGGAAAGAAGGTGAAATACATTGGTTTGGGGCATCTCTAATTGTCAGAAAGTAATGAAATATTATTGGGCAGTAAGAAATAATGAAGATGAAGAAAACACAGTAGCATAGAAAGACATATGAAATGACAAAGTACAGTAGGCAGAATCACTGCTACCACATGACTACAACAATGTAAAAGGAAAGAACAATAACAATGAAAAATTGAGCACTGTGTAATTATCATGACCAAGCTTGACTTTGAAAAAAATATGAGAAAATACATTATACTCCATTTGAAAGGCTAGGGTCTGTGGGTGTGGAACACTACACATACTCTAAGACCTAATTAATATGTTGGTTAGTTGGTTAATGTGTTGAACTATTTTTTTCCCTTGCATTTTTATTATGTTAAAAGGGATGATAGGGGAAGAAGAAGAATATATTTGGATGAAACATACAAACAAATGGTATCAATAAAAATAAAATGTGAAGTTTCAGACAATACTTTTTAATTGCTGGTATTACTGACTTATGATGGGCACTATAAATTAGAACTAAGATAAGCATCAAAGAACCATTCTGAGGTTAGGTCAGACGATCTCTAACGTTTTCCAGCAGTAACATTCTGAGACCCCATGAATCTTACTATAAATATTGTCTATATAAAGGACCTCAGAAATGGGCAGCAATTTTAACTGATGTTCAGAATTGAATTTTAAATGAAAACATCTCTGTTTATAGCTTAGTGAAATGAAAATCAATGACTATTTACGGGACAATTTTATATGATACCTAATAGAAGATCCAGATTTTAAAAAAGAGAGAGATTTCCACAGAATTCAGTTAGTGCTTCCCTCTGAGATTATTTTCCATTTCCTGAGTATGTATCTAGTGTATACACCAAATTTGTCTCTTGTTCCCTTGATCTTCTTGTAAGCAACGACCACGTTTTTTACTTTCTTTGTATCCCTGGCACTTACGGCGGCAGCTGGTTCACTGACGGTGCTTAACAAATGCTTTCTGACCGGCTCCATAAGGGTAAAGTTTTGAATAACGAGGGGGAGACCCTACGTATTTCATATCAACATAACGATGTCTTTAGAGCTTTTGTTTAAGATGCTTATCCGGAGAAGACAAGAGAGACTGAACATTTCACTGACATTCCTCTGTGGAAGGGAGAGTCACTAGAAGGAAGAAGTTGGTTTTGAGAATATTTCTCCCCCGTCTCAGCCATCCCTCTTGTACAAAGGTTACGCAGCTAGCCATTCCAGTCAATAAATAATCCAAAATAAATACTACAAGCCTCAAGTTCATAAATCTAGATCTGGAAGGGACTTCAGGGCCATCTAGTCCAACCGTTTTATTTTATAAATGAGGAAACTGAGGCACATGACGATTAGGTGATTGATCCAAGGCCACATAAGTATGGAGAGTCACAGCTGGGATTAGAACCCTGGTCCTCTGACTCCAGAACCATTGCTCTTTTCATTGTACCACATTACTTCATTTTCTATTATTCAGTCTTAAGGACAGAAAAGAATGTGTATTTCTATATCCTTTGTAGCTACACAACACTTTATAAAATATATATAAAATACATACAACTCATGTACACATATTTATATACACAATATGCATACTATGTATACATACACATTTAATGTGTATATATATTTATCTATTTGCTTAACTAGTTTAAATCAGCTACATGGTCTAGATGAAAAGTGAGAGAAATGATTATGTCTCTCATATTAATAACCAATTAATATGGGGGTAGGGAAAATCCAGGTTGGTTTTTTTTTCCTTTCTATTTCCTCATTCAAAGTCCAGCCTTTCAAGGGCATTTCTGACCCTGCCCCAAAAATTCCGCCACACCCAGACCATCTTATCATGGTGGAATTCTTATCACATCATTGTTCATTATTTATTGACTAGGTGGAGGAGAGATCCTTTTGTATAGATTGCCTGAGGTGGGAGTGGTTTGGCTTGAGATGGGTCTCTCTTTGTCAATGTATGACTTGACCTGAGTCACATACCAAGACCTAATGAGTTAGAATAGGCCTCCTTCTCACCATAATATTCATTCTCATTAATTGTTAACCAATCAGAGTTGATTTCCACCTATCGGGAACACCCACTCTTCAAGGGCATATAAGTGTTGAACAGGCTCCATGATTCCTCTTTGGTTTATGAGAGAAAACCAAATGACCATCATTTTATTAATTAGCTGCTACCCATAATTAATAAAATTGATTATTAATTACCTAGAAATTATGTCTCTTGGACTTTTCATACATCACAAAAGGAAGTACATAGGTTATTGCAAAATGCATTTCCCCCATATGGAAATGCATAACTTGATTAGATTCTTTATTTTTTGCTAAAAGAGAATACAAAAACAAACAGGTATTAAAGGAAGTAATTTAGAACTGAAAAGAAGTAATTTTGAATACCATTTGATATCCCCATCTTCCTTTGGGAAGAGGTATACATCAATTGCCAGCCTACAAAGAGACTAGTAACTGGAACAAGCTCTGGTCGCTTTAAATGTTTTCATTGTCTAAGAAATACTTAACATGTTCAATGTGACTACCAATTAATACTTAATCCCACTCTGCTAGTCTTCTACATATATTGAAATTGGTCTAGAAAGTCCAACAGCTCTATATTATAATCAGGTTGAGTGGAGTCAGAGGCTATTCTTGAGGATGTTGGTTCAGAATGTTTAATCAGACAATCAATTCATAGCTCTTGCAAGAGGGTGGATTTCCCACTGAGAACAATGATTAGCCTTGGGGGCTGTTTAGTTTAAGAAGCCTTCCATACTCGTCAAGACTGTGAAACATAAGACAGTGATTTTACCAAGTCAAGGTCTATACATTTAAAAAGTGTTTTGCTGATGCCCCTTAAAATTGACTATATGAAGTAAAGGCAAACAGTTCTCTCTCTTAGTATTTGGACTGTTTGCTACAATCTGAAAAGCTCACAAAAGTAGAACAAGACCCAAATGTTCTAAACAAGTGTAATTCATTACCCAAACTCCTATCCTGAGTCAAACTACCAGCAATCCTCTTTCCAGTAATAGTTAGCTCAGGGCCCACATAAAACAACTATTTACATAAAAAAGTAATTTAAAAAAGATGAATACTGTTATCCTATGATTGTGAACACTGGTGTTAAATACATGTTCAATGTGACTATCAAGCAATTCCTAATCCCACTATGTTACCCTCTTACAGATATCGAAATTAGTCTAGAGAGTCCAACAGCTATCTATCACCAATGCGTCTGGAAAGGACACATCAGCAATAAAATATCTTGTGTCCTCACTCACCATCCCTTTGACTTCATCCTTTCCCTAGCCACCACTCCCTTCTATGTGTTACATCCTCTCATTAGAATATAAGCTCCATGAAGGCAGGAACTGTCTCACTTTTGCATTTATATCTCCAACATTTAAAATTGTGCTTGGTATATAGTAGGCACTTAATAAGTGCTTCTTTTCAATCAATCATTCATCTCCATTCCCATTGCACCTAGTCTAACTGAAGCCCTCCCAAGCACATATAAACTTAACTAGCTTATGAGTCTCCTATTTATCCTACACATGAGAAAAGTCTTCCTAATAAGGGACCCTTATCATATCTCTTCCTTGCCCAAAAACATTCAGTGTCTTCTACTGCCTCCCTAAATACAGTTCAAACTCTTTAATTTTTTTTTTTTAGGCAATTGGGGTTAAGTGACTTGCCCAGGGTCACACAGCTAGTAAGTGTCAAGTGTCTGGTCTGAGATCAGATTTGAACTCAGGTCCTCCTGACTTCAGAGCCAGTGCTCTATCCACTGTGCCACCTAGCTGCCCCTAGTTCAAACTCTTTAAACAGGCATTTATTGACCACCCATATACTTCAAACCTTATTTTATACTATTACTCTTCATGTACTTTGAACACCAAGCCAAGTTAATTCCTCACTGTTGCCTATTCTGCTCATTTCTCCCTCCACAGGTTTGTTTAATATTGTCTCCTATACTTCAGAAAAATTTACCCCCTTCCCATTTTGACATGTTAAAACTCTCCTACCAAGACCAATTCAAGTACTACCTCTCACGTGAATCCATAGCCAAAAGTAAGTAATTTTTCCTTTCAATGAATATTCACAGAATTTTTTTTTAATTTCCCTGTATATTTTTTTTAAACTATCTGCTTCACATTCATTGGATCAGTGGATTTTGGGGTTGTAAAGGTCATCAGACTTTGTGTAATTGCCTCAAGTTACAGAAAAAGAAACTGAGTCTCAGAGGAATTAATTTATTTGCCCAAAGTCACAAATAAATAAAGGCATAAGCATATTTTGGAACTTAAATAATAATTATCATAGGCATAATTTACTAACATGTTAATAGATAAAGATCAACCAAAGGAAGGACAAAATTTTCCAGAATGCTGGGTAAACTTTTACTACTTATTAAAAAGAAAAGAAATATACAATTCAATTGGCTTTATGGACAACTATATCCTCCTCCTGTCCTAGTATACCACATTAAACATACTGTATTTACTATGTTATAGAGACATACTATGCAGAGTTATCTGGAAAGACACCAATGGGTTTTTAATTTTTTTTTTCACTACAGTCTAAGTCATACGGTGCAGGCTGTTTTGCCTTTGTATTATCCCCTATACTTAGAACAGAACTTTGCACAATGTATACTCCATAAAAATGTTTGCTGAATAAAGAATTTCCCTTCTCTCCTCACCAATACAAATCTTGTACATCATGCTCTGGTCATGGTGCTGAATATAAAAGGAGCCGCCAACCTGGGACTCAACAGTTAATTTTATTTCTAGTCATTCGATGTTCCAACCAAACCAAGCCAAGCCAAACCAAACCAAATAAAACTTTTATTTGCTTATCAAGGCTAAGTCATTCACTTCCATTCAGTACATTTTATTGTTTTATTAGTTAATATAATGGAAATTTTGTCTTTTGAAATTCTGTAACAATTATGACTTGAGCCAAATTTTAAAAAGCAATTACTTCTCAATAGGTATTCTTTCTCTAAGTTTCAAATGCATCAAGGCATACATATACATGTACATGATTCATATTTAAAATTAAATTTTTGATGAAACATTGCTAAAAATTGATAATGGTACCAGTTGGGAGCTTGA
The DNA here is from genome assembly GCF_900497805.2 of Vombatus ursinus. Classification (NCBI taxonomy): domain Eukaryota; kingdom Metazoa; phylum Chordata; class Mammalia; order Diprotodontia; family Vombatidae; genus Vombatus; species Vombatus ursinus. The sequence goes on from NW_020954557.1 coordinate 48,515,794, forward strand.
GTTTCTGCAGACATTTTAATGCTATAATGAATGGACATGAGGAAAGTACAGCATTTCAGTATCTAATTTTACACAGTCATGTAATGTGACAAACTCATCCACAAACTATTCATCTTGAAAAGAGTGAAATATCCTTATCTATTATTTACTTCTTAATTAAGTCAGAAAATTTTAGCTTCTAAGTTAACTACAAAGAAATAGATCTTGATGCAGCTAGGTTTTGAGTGTCAACATTTGATTTTAACCAAGCCTACTTTCTAGTTTGTTTTTCCATTTTATGACTTTCCCAGAATTGCTATGGATACTCTTTTAAAAACGTACCTTTAAATATTAAAGCTATTCAAAACACAATATTCAAAAGAGCCTAATATAGGTTAGGTTATGTAGGTTAATAAAACAAACTGTTTAAGCAGAGACTAGCTGAATATAAGTAAACACTTTCAACAAGATTGTTCTCTGAAGATTCTCCCATAGGAAGGAGTTCTTAATATCAAGTCAAGAAATTGCAGTTAAGAGGCTATCTGATTAAACTGTTGAAAAAATACATTATCTCCCATGTTTAGCTATAGTCAAAATGATTCCAGAATAGGATGAAAAAAACTTATTCTTTCACTAAGCAATTCTCATATTTGTTCTTATGTAGGTGGAATAATCTAGCCTTCAACTCATAAAGAACCGTATTTCATCTTTCTCTTATAATTCTTACTGCATTGAAAATAAATGCTTGGGCTTTCTACAACCACCTAATGAATCTCTGAGGCTGTGACTGATTTTTATGATTTTAACCAACCAATTTTCCTTTCCTGTAGTTTTATACATGCTATCAAGGGGTCGCACTTGTTGCCTAAAAAATAGCTTATTTTTCAGGCACATAGGTTATCAATTACAGAAATGCCTGAATAAATAAGTGAAAAACACAACTATTAATGTGCTAGAAATTGACAAGGTTGAAAAAGTACATAAAGTTAGACTAAGCTAGGCCCATTAGCCTTCAGGGAAGGGCATACAAAGTACTTCAGAAATAGAATAGCAAATGCCTTGCTTTTGAAAATCTGTATGAGATAAATCTTAAGTCAAAAGTAGCTATAAGATAAAGAAATATTTTTTTCTAATACAAATAGTTCTGTGTATTTATGTGACAGTATCCTATATTTTTTTTTTCTTCCTTCTTAATCTGCAATTAGATGACCATGGGCAAGTCATTTAACTTCTGTACTTTTGTTGCATCATATGTGTAAAATAAAGGAGTTGGACCAGATGATCTCTATGTAACTTTTCTATGATTCTAAGTGGCTATTTGGACAATCTCAAACTTTTATATTGATATCATTTAATAAATATGTAGTTGAGTTAGAAAGGAATATTAATTTAAACCTTCAATCAGCCATTTAATTATTAAGTATTGTTTTCAATTTTTTGTTTTCATCCTACAATTAACACTTAAAATTACCAAACCATTATAAAGATTCAGTGGCTTGTTACATAAATGCATATTTTTATATGGAAAATTGAATGGGAGTACTAGCTTATATAATGATTTCTATGGTATTCATCATGGAAATATGCATCTTGCTTCCAGATATTGGTTTTCGGGGATATGATATCCCCATATTTTATCTCATCATAATACAGGAGACTTTCTGTATGTAGTTACCATTTTGATAAGCATAACTTAACTCATATTTGTGAATCCTTATTTTGTTAAATTGAGCTGTGTTATAACAGGGTTCTAATATACTCTGTAACTGTAGTTGTTTCTGGATGAATTTAAAGAGGACACACCAAGAAGAAGGAAATTACAATAGCCTACACAGCAGATGATAATGAAATTGCTTAAATATGAGGAGAATCATCATAATGGATTCCCAAGTTTCCTTCAGAAACAAGATGGAGATGGGCCATACCATCAACTCCCTTGATTTCCCAGTTAAACTACAGACCAGTTTTTAAGAGCAATAGTAGATACTGTAGTTCAATGCTGGTAGTATACAAGTTTTTAGGAAGCTCTTTCTATTATAACTTCCACATTTTCCTCAACTACCTCGTTAATGTATTGAATAATTTTAAATTAAGTAGGTTATAATCAAAGGAGGAAAATATGATGAAATATAGAAAAGAGTTCTTACCTTTGTACTATCAGCAGTTCACACCGTGCCTCTGACACATAGTGGCTATATAACCATGGGCAAGGCATTTAGCCCTTCAAAGTCCCAGGCAACTAAGACTATGAGTTATAGAGAAATTACTGAGAACATTCAAATGAAATCACAAGTCAGGATAAAAAACAATAACAACAACAGAAATAATAATTTGACTGATACTTTAAAATTTTTTAAATTTGTAATTTTTATAATAAGTATTTTCCCATCCTTTTGTCTTTAGTTCTCTGAAACTAATTTTGTTCAAATAGATTGAAAAGAATATTAACATGAGACTTATGATGCCTAGGACTTATTCTCAGCACTAACAGGTATTTAGGGCTTAGGAAGCTTAGCCTAAACCCTGGGAAAGATACTGATCAACTAGCTATGTGGTCTGTAGGAAGTCATTTAACATCTTTGAGCTTGGTTTTACTCATCTATAAAAATAAGATTTGGGCTAAAATTTTAATTGTCACTTCACCTCTATGCCTCAATATCCCTATCTGTAAAATGAATATAATAGTGGCCCTACTATGATGAGAAAGCAAAATAATAGATATAGGGAAAATATCAAAAGCATTACATAAATATGTAAGAACTACATAAACAGAAATTCTATTTTTTTACTCAGATTTCCCTGGTCTTAACAAATCATAATAAAAACAACAACCAGATGCTTTATAAAATATTTTATTATTAAGATAGAAAACCTTTCTTTGCATTTTAATATCCCAAGCATGCTACTCTAAATTGATAACAATGTATTGGATATTTGCTTCTCTGGAGTGTTTTTATTTAGTTATATGGTGCTTGTATTCTTTTTGTATACATCCTGTACATATATCTGTGTTGTCTCCCCCTTAGAATGTAAGTTCCTTGAGGACAGAGATATTTTATTTCACTTTCTTCTTTGTATCTCCATGGCTTAGCAGAGTGTCTGACATATTCGCTAATTGATTGACCATTGTCTGAAATTCCCTTACCAGATACACTCTAATTCCCCTTCTAGCAACAGTTTTACTCTTTGATGTAGTTTATCTCCCCACATGCAAAAAATTCATTCTAGAAATTTATCAACTGAAATCTGAATTAGATTTTTACAATGTTGAGTACTGGCTAAACTCTAGTAATGATTTTCATTTACTAATGAAGAATAGTATTCAACACAAATAATCACTTACTAAATTAGAAATTTTGTAAATTCATATTTTTGTAAATGTATTTATTGTGGTGTTTTGGGATTTGTAGGGGGAAAATATGCTAGGAAGAATGGTATGGTGAATAAAAAGCTAGCCTTGAAGTCAGGAAGCCCTCAGATCAGATGTTGTTTCTGACACTTACTAGTCTCAACTAAGGCAAGTCACCCTTAGTGCTTGAGGCAATTCCTTAAGACTTTAAGTTATAGATGAGCTGCCAATTTGCATTGTGAGAGAGTTTCCAAATGGGAACAAAAAAGCAAAGAAGGAAAGAAGATATCTAAATATCAAAGATTTAATACTTTATATATTTCCTAAAATAATTTGTACATGGGAAAATTTTGGGTTTGAAATATATGGATGAAATTAATCAATTGCCATTTTTGAGGATCTAGAATACCTCTAGGATAAAGGGGAGTAAGACTTTCCTAAAGTCACGTGAGGACAAAGGAAGCATTTAAGAAAATTTCAAGTAAACAGAAAATTAAACCTATTTTTACACTAAAATAATTATCAAATATAATAAATACCTGGAACACATTTAATATTCTTAGTGAGAAAAAATCAGTAGCACTGAAATTCTTATAAAATGTTTCTTCATATTCCATAGAACCCTAGGTTTCCATTAAATATAGTTTAGGAAATACTGCTTTATAAAGGGAGTTGAAAGAGACATGTAATATTATACAAGGGTGATTTAATGATTTCTACTCACCAGGGTCACATGTACAATGAGGAGATATGATATAACTCACTATAGATGAATATAGTTTACCACTGAGAGGCCTAATATCATTGGCAATATTACAGATTTAGAGACAGAAGAGACCTAAGAGGCCATCTAGTTGAATTCCTTAATTTTACAGAAGAAGAATTGAGGGTTGTATTATTTACACAGGGACACATAGCTAATAGCTATCTGGGGTGGGATTTAAACCTCCATCTTCCTACATTCTGTCCATTACACCAGTGTGCCTCCTGATTAGAATTAGTCTGCCCATTAGGAGGAAGATGTTCTTATCTACACTGAGGAGGGCTCTTTATCTTCTTTCTTACAAACCAGAGAATAAATAAAAAGAAATAATAATAAAAAAACTTCCAGATAATGTAATAGATACAATGTGCCATTGTACCCCTCATTAAAGATGAAGACTATAGAAGTTGTCAATTAAAAAATTTGAAAGGAAATGCCAAGTATGCACATGAATTTGAAGCTGATCCCACAGTTAACAAGAAAAGGAACTTGGTACTAAAATAATCACACAGAAAATGTCCTTTGGATAACACAGCCTTGTAGCATAGATCAATACCTATTTTAGAGATCTAACATGGAGGCAAATTAGGTCTGAAATGAAGCAATGAATAGAGTGAACAATCATGATAATACATATGTATTGATCCTAAATATAATTACTTATACAAGTTCTATGTCTCATTAGCAAAATTATTTTTAATCTGGTGAATCTGGTCTTTATATACTTTAATCTAAAACAAAAGTGGAGAAACATTCAGCCCTTGCATTAATTTCATCAGCTGTAATGAACTTCCCACTGATCTTAAATAGTAAATATATCAGATGATTGACTTTGCTAGAAATATCCCTCCATGAAAACATATATATATGTGCATGTGTGTGTGTGTGTGTGTGTGTGTGTGTGTGTGTGTATATCCATGAGTGACAATCTCTGTTTTAGTCTGTGGGCCAAAAAAAATATTCAGCATATGTTTATTGAGAGGATGCTATACATAAGGTGCTGTGAGAGAAACAAAGATGAAGAAGACCCATTACTTACTCTCAAATGGTTTATATTCTAGTAGAAGAAAGACAACACAAATGTAAATAAACAATACAAAATTCAAGAACTTAAGATAAGTATAAGCTTCAATGAAAGTTCAAAGGAAGGAGACACAATTTAATTTGCAGATCAGAGAAGGATTCTTGGAGGAGGCAGTATTTGAACTTGGCCAAGAAGTATGGTTAGGGTTTCAACAGGCAGAGATGGGATAGGGGAGTAGGAAAGGGGAGAAAGGTCAAGTTGAGGATGGGAGAGGGGTGAAGAGAATTTCATTTTGATAGAATAGCATCAGCAAAGGCATGGAGTAGGAAAGAATAGGTCATTTTTGCGGAATCAGTGAGTATGAGTGTATGAGTTAGGTATAGAATAAACCTGAAGAAATATCTTGGAGCCTAATAATAGAAAGCCCTAAACCCTAGGCTGTGGAATTTAGAAAATTTACAGGAGGCAATGGTAAGCCATTAAAGTTGGTTTTTATTTTTTATTTCAGAGGGCAACTTAATCGGAAATATATTTTAGGCAACTGGATTGGTGCCTAAAATGGAAAGAAAGAAGATTAGAGTCAGGGAAGTAAGTTAGCCCAGTGAACGGTATTCAAGATTTAAACTAGAGTAATGTGGTAGCAGTAGGAATACAGAGGATGGAACAAAGAGATAGATGATACCTTCCAGAGATAGGATTGACAGAACTTTGTGACTAATTGGATTGGTAAAGTGAGGGAGAAAGAAAAATAAAAAACTGACTTTAAGATTTTTACATCAGCTAACTAGGAGAACGGTGGTACTAGAAGGCAACTCAGAAGGAGTTGGTTTAGGAAGAAAATAATAGAGCTTTACTTTTCTCATCTGCAAATGAGGAGATTGGTCTATATGGCCTCTGGGGTCCCTTCCAGCTCTCTATATATGGTGCATTCATTTTAGACACATTGAATATCATCAGGACAACCAAGTAGAGCTTTCTAGCAGCCATTTGCAAACATGGAAATAAAGGGTTTTTTTTTCTTAAATCAAAGCCGTAGATAATAGATTTAGTAGTCATCTACATGGACTTAAAAGTTGATGCCAAAACAATGGATGAGATCACTATGGAAGGAGGTATAGAATGGAAAGAGGTTCAAGGATACTAGAGTATATCACTGTTTAGGGAGTTAAAAGAGAAAGAGCCATTAGTGAAGGAGACAGAGAAGAAATACATATATAAACAATCAAAGGAATACAATGTGACAGAAGACCAGAGAAAAGAGGTTCAAAAAGAAACTAATGGTCAACAATGTCAGAGGCAGCAAAGAGGTAAAAGAAAAAAAACATGGAAAAGGTAACTGGAATTAGCATTCATGAGGTTACTGATGACCCAGATTCAATAGCGATGAAGGGAGAAACTTAATTCCAAGGGATTAATAATAACTGGTGGTGAAGAAGTTGTAGTAAGGAAGGGAAAGTGTGAGGAGTACATTTTACTTTCATCACGTTTAATGGCTAAGGGATGGAGATTAAAGGGGATTTTTTTTGGTTCATGTACCTTCAAAGAATGGGGAGAGCTGAACATTATTATAGGCAGAAGGAAAGAAAGAAATTAGTGGAAAAGGAAAGATTGAATATGTAAGAGAAACAGCAAATGACTGATAGAGTAAGGTTCTTCATGGAAGGACTATTTTCTGACTCTCTATAAAAAAAATCCCCATCTGAATTTAGATCAGAATATAAATCAATTCATGTATCCAACTAATACTTATTGAGAACTTACTGTGTGCCAAACAGACAGTATACTGCCAATGATAAAAAGATGAATAAGACAGTTCAGTCCCTCAAAGGAGCTTATAATACAAGGTGAAATGTGCTAAGTTCCCAGAAAAGTTCAAACAAAATTTTATAAAAATTCAGAAACAGAAAAGATTACTTTTGGCTTGGGGAATCAGGGAAAGATTTTATGGAGAAAAAGGCATTATTCATATTTGTACCTAGACCACTGGTCTGATGCCAGCAGAAACACTGATCATTTATTAATAGCTAGCATTTATATATACCTTTAAAGCTCACAAAATGCTTCACATATAATTACCTACTTTGATTCTCACAACAACCCTGGGAAGTAGATGCAATTTTTATCCAGTTTTATAGATGAGGAAACTGAGGCTGTGTGGTAAATTGCCAAGGTCACACAATGAAACATCTAGATCAGAATTTGAACTCAGCTCTTTCTGACTCCAAGTCCAGCACTCTCCACTTCACTGCCCAGCTGTCCCTGCTAAGAAATGCTATTTTTTAGTAGTTACCATAAGTTCATCTCAGTCCAGTCCTAGGTACTCTGGAAGGGGGTGAGGAAAAGAAAATCAGAATAAGCCAAAAACATGATCCTTTGTCCTCAAGAAGCTTATAACAATTATGGAGAAAAGACTAATACATATGAAAGAAAAGAAAAGAAAGGTAAATACCAAGTTGGGTGATGGACATTAAATAGAGATCAATCAGTTGGGGCTAAAATACTTACAAGAACATTTAAGAGGCAGCTAGTGGTACAGTGGCTGCAGGGGTGGGGAACCTGGGGTCTCGAGGCCACATGTGGCTCTCTAGGTCTTCAACTGCAGCTCTTTGACAAACTTTCACAAGTTTGGATTCAGTCAAAAGGCCACACTTGAGGACCTAGAGGCCCACATGTGGCCTCGAGGATGCTGGTTCCCCATCCCTGGGCTAAAGTGCTGGGACTGAAATTAGGGAGACCAGTATTCAAATCTGGCCTCAGACACTTGTGTCCCTGGGCAAGTCATTTAATTTCTTTTGCTTCACTTTCCTCAATTGTTAAATGAGGGTAATAATAGCATTTACCTCTCAGGGGTGTTTTGAGGAGCAAATTCCTATTTGTAAAAGGCACGTAATACAGTGCCCGGCACAGAGTAGTTACAAGCAAACAAACAAATAAATTTATTAAATAGATAGATGCTTTTCCCCTTCCTTTTACCAAGGATGCAGGTCCTGAAAGAAAGGTAGGATCTGGCTTGGCCAAGGGTAAGGTGAAATGAATTCCAGACTAGTGGGACAACACAAGAAAAAGTGTAAGAATGGAAAAGAGAATGTGTCTCCTTTGGACAGTGAAGAAATTAGCCAGACAAGAGTCAAATAATGAAAATCCTTGAAAAATGGGCAGGAAAATCTAGACTTCAAGTAGGAGGAAACAAGAGACGTTTGAAGTTTTGTCTTTTATAAAATTTGTTTTTAAAGCAGAGGCCTGGAGAGATTCTAATGATAGTTAAAATAAAGAAAGAAGCAGTGGTATATAGAATGTATTAGAGAAAGAACCTAATATTGGTTTGAAGACTTAAGAGACTGTTATAACACTCCAGATGTGAGGTTGTGAAAAGGTCTAAAATAAGATATTAGCAATTGGTATTTGGAAGGAAACAACAAACACTAGAGATAGGATAAAAATAGAAATTGAGCTAGTAACTGACTGGTTGGGGTAAAAGAGAAGAGAGAGGTCAAAGTTTAAGAGGTGAAGTGAGTGAAATTATGCCATGGACGTACGCTTGGAAATTGTCTCTAGCAGATGAAAAGTATATTTGAAAATATGTACTAGTAATGTAGAAATACAGACAACAATATCTAGAACTTGTTTGAGATTATTATTATTTTATTTTTATTCAAGTAAAAAGAATAGGAATTATTACCTTTGGGCTATAAAACTGTGCAGACTCTTTGATCCGTCAATACCACTTCTAGGTCTGTATCCCAAAGAGATCATACAAATGGGAAAAGCACCCACATGTACAAAAATATTTATAGCAGCTCTTTTTGTGATAGCAAAGAATTGGAAATTGAGGGGATGCCCATCAATTGGAGAATGGCTGAACAAGTTGTGGTATATGAACATAGTGGAATACTATTGTGCTATAAGAAATGATGAACAGGTTCAGAGACAAGATGGTGGAGTAAAAGCAGTGACTTGCTTGAGCTCTCCCCCAAACCCCTCCAAATACCTGTAAAAATTGGCTCTAAACAAATTCTAGAGCAGCAGAACCCTCAAAAAAGACAGAGTGAAACAAATTTCCAGCCAAAGACAACCTGGAAGATTGATGGGAAAGGTCTACTGTGCTGGACTGGGAGAGGAGCACAGTTCAGCATGGGCTGCACAGGCAAAGAATGGGCCTCAGCAAACCTGGAGCAGTCCTCAGGGGAATGAGTTATGGGCAGCTGTGGTGGGGTCCAGACTTCTCAACCTACAAATGTCAAAGACAACCTAGAAGGTCAGTAGGAAAGGTCTGCTGGACCTCAGTGAGACAGAAGCGTGGTCCAGCCACAGTTCTGGCACAATCCTGGGGTGGCGGATGTTTCTGGAGCTCACAGCCAACAGATGGGGAGCATGTGGTTGATCAGAAGGGGACTGCAGGGATCTCTTTGCTGGTGTAGAGGCAGGATTCTCTTGCTTTGCCAGTGCTTGGATCTGGGTCATAGTCCTGGGTGGCAGTCATGAGGCAAGGTGGAGTGTTGGTGAGGTGGAGCTTGTGGTTATGGTGGAGAGGGAATTTTCCTCACAGTTTCAAGGTAGAAAAGAATGACTTTCAAATACAAGACTCAAGAGAAGCATGAAAAGAACCAACCCTGCTCTTGAGGACCCTAGATGGGGAGAAGAGTATGACTTCATCCCAAGGAACAATGAATATGGAGAATTCAGAGAAGCATAAAAAGACTTACACGAACTGAGAGAATAAAGGAAGCAGAAATAGGAAATATATATACACAATGACAACAATGTAAATAAAATTTTAAATTCCATGTATTATAATGACCAAGAAGACTGTCTCTGGAGAAGAGTTGAGAGAATGCACCTCCCTCCTTCCATTGCAGAAGTGGGGAATTATGAGTGAGAAATATTGCACATACTATCAAACACTGTTGAAGTGTAGAAGTTGGTTTTACTGAACTATTTTTTTCCTCTTTCTGATTTTATTGTTATTACAATTAATGGTGCATTAAAAACTCATAATCACTTTACAGTTTTAAAGTTCATAGATTATAAAGTTTATAGAAGCTGGACCTAATGACAGCTAACTAGTATAGAAGAGAGGCATAGACTGCCTCAGGAGATAATGTGTTCCCCCTCTTTGGAGGCCTTTAACTGGAGGCTGGAAGACTGATTGTCAGTAATGTTACAGAGGGAATTCTTATTAAAGTACAGATGGGACAAGATGACCTCGGAGGTCGCTTTCTGCTCTGAGATACTGTGATTTGGTGACCCTCAGAATAAAGCTAAGCTTGAACTTGGAGGAATGTGTTTTAGCAAATTCAGACACACATTTTCCTTCCCTTGATCTTGCTACTAAATGTCTCTCAGTCTCTAACATTACAAATGCCTTTTAGAAACAAGAAGGCACAAATCAGCAATAAATTTAAATTCAGCGATGCGCCAACACTGGTTTAAAAATCTAAAAGAAAAAAAAAGAAATGATGAACAGGTGGACTTCAGAAAAAACCTGGAAAGCCTTACATGAACTGATGCTGAGTGAAGTGAGCAGAAGTAAGAGAACGCCGTCCACAGTAACAGCAACACTGTGTGATGACCAACTTTGATACGCTTAGTTCTTCTTGGCAATACAATGATCTAAGACATCTCCAAAACACTCATGATGGAAAATGCTATCCACATCCAGAGAAAGAACTATGGAGTCTGAATGCAGAGCGAAGCATACTCTTTGCTCTTTTTTTTCTTTCTCATGGTTTTTCCTTTTGTTCTGATTCTTCCTTCACAACATGGCTAATGTGGAAACATGTCTAATAGGATTGTACGTGTATAGCCTATATCAGATTGCATTCTGTCATTGGGGGGGATGGAGAAAAAAATTTGGAACTCAAAATCTTATAAAAGTGAATGTTGAAAACTATCTTTACATGTAATTGGAAAAATAAAATACTATTAAGTGGAAAAATAAAATATACAATTTAAAAAAAATTTTTTTTTTGTTTTAAAAAAAATTTTTTTTTATTTTTGGGCAATTGGGGTTAAGTTACTTCCATGAGGTCACACAGCTAGTAAGTGTCAAGTGTTTGGTCTGAGGCCTGATTTGAACTTAGGTCCTCCTGACTTCAAGGCTGGTGCTCCACATACTGTACCACCTAGCTGCCCCCAAAAATTTTGAAAAAGGAATTATTACCTTTGAAATCCCCCTCTAAAAAAAATATGAAATCCCTCTCTAAATTAGCTTTGCCACATCCATAGCTTTGGTAGTCATACCCAAAGGTTAAATTGTAATGATTTGACTTTAGCAGTAACAGTATGAGAGAGGAAGAAGACGACAAAGCATTTGCCAAAGAGGAAAAAAAAAAGCAGGGTGATTGTACACAAGGGGGAGAGAAACTGAACAAGCAAGACATTTCAAACTACCAATCCAAGTAGCACAATGCTGATAGGGACGGCAGGGATATGACAGCTCTCGCTTCACAGTGAACAAGGACAGGAGCGTAAGTCCTGGGAAATAGCACTGGGTTATGAAACGGGCAAGGACAAAGCCAGATAAGAAAGCTCTACAGGAAACCTTTCCACATCGCCAGAATCCAATAGCTACCTTAAGCCTCCAAACAACCTTGTTACCAAGTAGAGTATTTTTCATTTATGGCAATATTTATTACTTAGTGCCTCAAGAACATGTTGGATAAAACCTAGTGTTTTGAAACAGGCTTGACACACCAAGAATGAGTAGAGAAACACATTAATAATAGCTGTAATATTACCTAGCATTTATAAAGTTTGCAAAGTACTTGGTAAATATTGTCTCACTTGATCCTCACAACAACCCTTGTGGAAGGTAGGTGCTGTTATTATCCCCATTTTATCGATGAGGAAGCTAATGTGGATTGAGGTTGAGTGACTTGCGCAGGGTCACATAGCTAGTGTCTGAGGTTAGATTTTGCACTCAGTTCTTCCTAATTTCAGTTTCGGCATTCTATTCACAGCCCTACCTAATTACCTCATTAACCTGAAGGACAGCAAACAAGTAAGCTTTATTGTAAGGATACATTCACAAGGTCCTTGGATTTCCTGCAATTCTTCAAAGATTTAATTGTGTTGGGGCTGAGGCCAGGATAGAGCTTGGATTTTCAGAACTTACAATTTATAGGGTCACTCAACTGAGTCACCACCTGACCTCACTAGGACACACAGGATTATAAACTGACCCCTGAATACCAATGACCAGTTATGGCCACCTAGTGCTTTTAAGTGACCAGTCATGCTGTAGCCCCTGGCACCACATGCCTAACTGGTGTGACCACACAGGGGGGTCTCTACACCCATTATTTCTCACCTTGAACATTTTCTAAATGCTGCTAGGATATCAATAACATATCATTCACTTAACCACAGTGAGCAATATTTCATTGGTGTTATTTCTTACTCTGTAGTTATGAGAAACAAAATTACTATTTTGGAATACACAGACAATTCAAAATAATGATAAGAGATTGTACTTCAGCCCTATAGAAATTATGGTATCTTGCCCCCATGACATGACATCCACTTGAATGGAGGAGGGGTTCAATAGTTGTTAGATACAATTGAAGTTTAAATGCCTTCATATTTACTAAGAAAAAAAACAATGAGATAATGAGCTACTTGTATACATATAATGGCATGTATATAAACACAATATTCATAACTTATATTTGCACAGTGCTTTAAATTTTGCATAAAATCCCCAGCATTGTACCCATTTTAAAATTTGTGCTTCACAATAGCCTTGTAAGCTAAGTATAACAAAGTATTATTGTCCCCATTTTAGAGATAGAGAAACTGAGGTTAAGGCTGGTTAAGCTACTTCTGGCTAGTATCAGAGGATGGATTTAAATGTAGGTCTCTTCAGCTTCAAAGTTCAGTCCCTTTGATAACATAAAGATATATCTGTACATTTAAGCGTTAACATATAAGACAGCTTATTCTAGTGTCTTTCATAAAATGTTTTGAAATCTGGTTTATTAGAGACTGCCAAAAAAAGTATGCTAATTAATTCTGGAGAAAAGTCATCTAAGGAATCTGAATGAACAATGCTCATTGAGACTTTAGAGGCACAAATCATTAGAACTTAAAGGGATGATTGTGCTCTAGTAGAATCTATGTTCCTTGAGGTCAGGAACTGATCTTTTGTCTTTAAGTTTGTTGGCCATGTACTAGCTCAAACAGGGAGGAGGCTCTGGTAATAATAACACATGCTGGGTCTTTTTGGGCGGAGAAGACATATCTCCCCTAAATCACAGCAAGTAGCTGCCTGGCCACAGAAAACTAACCTGTCTTGCCTTAATCGAAAAATTCCCCTCAAGACAAAAAGATATTGATTAAATTTTATGATGATATATAGAAAAGATATTAGATAATTAGCATGGTGGATTGGTCCAAGTCAGGACCAATATTTGTGCATATATAAATATGTATATCACCTATCTACCTTACAAAGTTGTTGTGAGCATCAAATGATATATTTGTACGGTGTGTCGTACAATACATGGAATACAGTAAGTGCCTTAATAAATGCTTGTTTCCTTCCTTTGAGAGATCAGTATTCTATCTGTCAGCCATGATCTCCTGGGCAAAAGATGCTTCCCTAATACTTTGCAGTTTTTGCTGTTTTCTTAAGGAGTAGACTTTCTTTAGACATAGACCTTCAAAAGTCAAAAGTCATCAAATCACTGTGCCAATAAAATCTAAAATGAAAGACATCATATGTAACCCTAAAAAGAAAAGAAAAAAGACCTATGAGATCATAGATTTTTCAAGCAAATTGACTTAACCATGAGTGTTCTAAAATGTGTTCAATAAAAATTACCTCTTCAAAAAGCTTTCCATGTTTTCAAAAGAACCCAATGTTCCTAACCTTAGTGTTGACAAGTGAAGCTGCAGCCTGTCTTTATGAATAAGAGACATAAAGACATATTCTCCTTTTTATCCAACTCCAATGTTTTTCACTCATTTTAAGAATGACAGAAAGAAAATAGGAACCCTCATTTTTATGGTCCTTTAAAAACTTTCTCCTACTGTCACTCAATCATGGTAAGTCTTGAATATCTCTTCTGTCTAGTTTTTTTTTAGTTTTTTGTTTTTGGCTGTAGCATTCTTTCAGGCTCAGTGACACTGCTACTATAGCTTCCACAAAACACCTATGGTCACTTTGCCAGAATTCTACCACTTTTCAAACAACTCTGAAATCTTCTCACCACATAACTAGTGAGGTATTGTTTAACTGTGAAACTTTATCGGTCACAAAAACCACTTTGTGAAATTGTATATAAATGTTGGGCACAACAAAACTATATTATCTTCTCCTAGAAGCACATTAGTTTCAAAATGATCAAGAAATGCTAAGGAATAATTCACTGAAATAAGTAAAGCAAACAGCTTTAGATTAGCCTGTGAAATTGTATACAAGTAAGAAAACAATAGAACACTGATTTGTATGATGAGTTTCAAGCATCTCAGCAAAAAGAAAGTTTTACTGAAAAATGCAATACTGAAAAACTTAGTAACAGGCTATTCTGAAACTTTGCCAACTGCTTTGTTAGAGAACAGAATACTCAAACACACAATAACTTTATTTTTAATATACTGAAAATCAATCAATTTTCATAAGTCTCTTGGCAAAAAAAGTGAAATCTGTCCTCTCTGTTTTTGTGTTTTAATACAATGAGAGTTGTCAAAATGCAATGGACTCTGGCATTTTATATTGGATAGTTGTATGCATTCACCCACTTTATACACTCAACATGAATGTTGAATCCTGATGTCAGAACTAAAGCCTGGAAGTGGCAATGAGCAGTAAAAAATATGCTGACCCCCCTTCATTACCCTCTTGACTTAGGGGTATGGAAAGGATCCGCCAGTACTGGAGAGGATAACAAAGGATGTTGGGTCTTCTGGGAAAAAGCCAGGTTTCAACTAAGGGTCAAAGGAAGGGAATAAACATTTAGTAAGCATCTACTACATGCCAGACACTGTGCTACGTGCCTTACAAGTCACTTGAGCCAGAAAATGGAAGGAGTATAAGAGGAAAAGATCAGGATAGGAGGGAGTCCATAGTAGAATGTGGGCTGAAAAAGAGAATAATAGAAGGTATGGGCAAAGGAGGATAGGGACTGAGGAGAGAGAGGACTGAGCCATACAAGGATGCAAATTCAGAGAAGTAGCTAGGAGAAAAATTATACCATTTCAACTGCTACTTTAAACAGTGTTGGCCATACTTCTCTCCCACTTTATTTTCTCCGACTCTTCTCTGTCCTGTTTCACCTCTTCCATCTTTACCTAAGCTATTTCTGCTCCCTTTGCTGATCCCTCTTCCTCCTCCCTACTCTGAGGAGTCATCTTTCAAGCTTAATTCAACCTTTGGGCTACTTGTCCTTTCTCTTTCATTTACCCCTGGGGTTTACACTATCACCTCTAGGAAAGTGAGGTAGACACAACACCATGTGGTAGAAGAAGTGGTTTTCGAGGCAGAGAACCTGAAGGTGAATACAGAGCTTGGATACTTACAAACTCTGTGATCTTACAAATTCACATTGCCTCTCGAGGGGTCAGTTTCATCATCTAGGGTGGAATAACACAGTAGAAAGAGCAGTGGATTTGGGTGCAAATTACACCTCTGCTACATATTACCTTAGGCAAGCCACCCTCTTTGAGCTTCAGATTTTTCTATTCTGTAAAATAAAAGAACTGGACTAGAAAAACTCTGAAGTCCCTCCTATCTCTAAAATCAAATGATCCTATGAACAAAAAGCCATGCCACTGTGGTTTTTCTATGATTTTGTTTCTCTCTGGGGACTTGGGTCTTTATGGGGTATGGGCAACTTATCAGTAAAATAACTTGAAATGAGCCTTGAAAAGACTTTAACAAATCCAAAATGGCACCTCTAATTCAACATCGGTAGGTCAGGATTTAACTTGCCCTGCCACCAAAATAACATTATAGTTCCCTGAATTCTAAACAACTAATTTGTGAAGCTATCAGTCAAGAGAACAGAAATGCAACATTTCTTCCCTCAACCTGAAACTGAGAATTAAGGTTCTGTCAGTTTAGAGATAGAAAAATATGCACTGCATTCCCCTTTCAACACAGTACCCATAAATTGGAAATTATAGCCTGTCTGTAAATGGCACATTTGGTATTTAGGCAATTATTTATAATTAATAGACATCATAATTCTCTAGCAGGTAATCGTACATGGTTAATTGAAATAACTCCTTAATCTTTCTTCCATTTAAAAATATAATTAAGGCCATAAGTGATGGCAAATTAATAAGCATTTTTCTAGCATATTCATTGTTAGAATAAGCTTATACTTGGACTTCAATTGTTTGCTCTCCTTTTCTTGAGTAACCCCTATGTGCTCCTGGCATGTGAGATGACGAACTGCTGCCGACAAGAGACAACCTATTGCCATGGTAGCATGTGAACCCTCTTACGTCACATCTCAACCCCTACAGGTCTTTCTTTTAGACTTGAAATACCCAGCATTTTGCCCGTTTGCAGCTAAACCCGAGGGGGAGTTTATCATATGGTGAAGTTCTTTTGCTAAACTTGCCCCTCCCTTTTCATTTAGTACACGCTTTATGAGGGAGGTTGCCTATTTGGAAACTGTTTCTAGGTCAAATGCTTTCCTTCAATAATGCAACTGTCTAGCTTTTTCTCTTACCATAGAAAAATGCCTACATAATTTTTCCTTTCAAAATTAAATAAGAGCTTTTTTTTTTCCATCACAGGAAAAACCAAACTAAACAAAGTGCAGCCAGAGTAATGTATTGCAATCCTCTGAGAAAAGGTAAAGTATTCATTGTTACCTCACTAAACTCTCAAAATGCAATATTATTCATTCCTGTGGATAGACTGTTGAATGGTCACTGATCATATTTTTAAGAGTTAATATCAATTGTCTAATGAAAGGGCTCTTAACTTTTTTTTTGTCATGGACTCCTTTGGCAGTACGGTAATGCATATGAACAAGAAATGTGTCGATGGTTTTAAATTCATAAAATAAAATACATATGATTACCAAGGAAATAAATTCTATTGAAATATTTAGCAAAATATTTAATAAATTCACAGACCCCAGGTTAAGAACCCTTGTTCTAATGCTCATTATATAGTTTCATTATATGCTCATTTGTGCTATCTATATTCAGAACTCTTCAAGGATTTTTTAATTCGTATCATATCATATCCCTTAATCAGCCTCACAGAGACAGGGCACTGCAACAAACTTAGGGCAGAACATCACCAGAATCCAGAGACATGGCACGAAAAATGAGAAAGATCAAAGGAAGGAGTCAAAGGATAGATGATTCTATGAAAAGAGAAATGTGTAGGATAATTTTAGATGTTATATCAAAACAAAAATCTCCTGGTTTACAAATTTTTTCTCATAAGGTAACTTTTTTACAGGCCAGGTAAATATGTTCCCTCCAAAATCCTCTCTGAATGCCTCATAATAGCTTTGGAGTGACCTTAGGTTCTTGCAGGCTAGACCAGCAGAGTAAAAGCAAGGCCAGTGTCCACCTCAAGCTGAAAAGGCCTTGAATATGGACTTGATTCAATTAAATACCATTCCTAATAAGTACCAGACAACAGGGATACACAGACAAAAAGATACAGTCTCTCCCTTAGAAGAAATTAAATTCTACTGGAGGAAGAAAACATGTATATAAATAATAAATAAAATATATTACAAATAATACAAAGTAATTTCAGTGGTTAGAGTATTAACAACTAGATGAATTAAGAAAGGGCTTCTTGAAGGAGATTAACTCTTCAGCTGAGCCTTGAAATTAGCTAAGGGCTTTAAGATAAGGAAGAGGTAAGAAGGGAAGACATTCTAGCCTTGGAGAGAGGATATATACAGGGCAACATAGGCCAATTTATTTGGCTGTAGATTATAGTGTTGTTAAATGACATCATCTTTCTGAAAAGATAGACTGCAGATATGGTTTAGCAATTTAAATGCTAAGTGGAGGAGTTTATATATATATTTTTTGTAGTGGTAATAAGGCACCACTGGAACTTTTTGAGGAGGGGAGTGATACAGTTAAACTTGTAGTTTAGTAATATCAATTTAGCAGCTGTGTGAAGCATAAATTAGAGAGGGGAGAAGCTGAAAACATGGAGGACATTTACACTATTAGAGTATTTTAGATGAGAGCTATTGAAAGCCTCAACTGTGGTAGTTGTGGTTTGAGTGAAAAAAAGGGAATAGATACTGTGAAAAAGATGTTGGGGAGGCAAGATTTGGCAACCAATTAGATATATGGAAAGAGACGAGGGAGAGTGGAGCATAAAGGAAGATTCTGTGGTGGTGAATGTCCATGTTGGAAGGATGGTGGTGCATTTAAAAAACAGAGAAGTCAGGAGGGTTGTTGTTGTTTTAGGGGAAAACCTATCAAGTTCTGTCTTGCACATGTTGATTTTGAGATGCCTATGGAAGAGTTTCTGAAAGCAGAAGCAATAAATTCCAGAATCAATTTTAGAATAACACAATAGATTAATTAAATGAGATTGAGGACAACAGAGCATTCCCTGTGCATTATTATATACTCCCTATGTAAAGTTTTATTTTATAACATATGAAAATCAACTACAAAAAAGCACTAAACACAGGCAGCTGGTGCCAGAGTGCAGAGAGCACTGGGCTTGAAGTTTAGATACTATCTGTGTGACCCTAGGAACCTGGAAAAGTCACTTAAACTCTCTGGGCCTCAGTTTCCACATTGTAAGATGATAGTTTCTAAAGCTTCTTCCAGCTCTAAATCTATGATTCTATCATACTATAAAGTCAATATTTGTTAGATGAAAGAAAGTGGCTGAGATTAAAGTTGGATGGTATCAATGAAGCATACTATTGACACCTTATTGGTCCAATGGGGTCTACTATTCAAGCAACAAACCAAGCAATACTTAGTGAGGATTTTCCTCAACAAGTATAAGACATGGTCCTTTTACATAGGGAGAAATACTGCTAAAATCATAAAGAAATCGTAGATAACAAACATAAATCAAATGCAAGGCTTTTTAATCTGGAGTCAAAAAACTGGGTTAAAAAATCCTTTGTTAACTATCTCTACGTAAGTGGTTTCCTTTGTTATCTTATGAATTTTACAGCATGCATTTTTGTTTGTTTGTTTTGGGTTTTTTTGTTTGCTTTGGTTTTTTTTTGCAAGGCAATTCGGGTTAAGTGACTTGCCCAGAGTCACACAGCTAGTAAGTGTTATGTGTCTTCAGGCTGGATTTGAATTCAGGTCCTCTTGACTCCAGGGCCAGTGCTTTATCCACTGAGCCATGTAGCTGCTCCTGCACGCATTTTTTAAAATCATTATTCTGAGAAGGGGTCCAAAGACTTCACCAGATTGCCAAAGGGGTTTATGACACAAAAATAATAAAGAATTCCTGATCTAGTGTATCTTTTCTACCAAATGCCCAGCTGGTCCATTCACCAAAATAATTTCAAACCTCTTTCCTACCTAACTTCAGGGAATTTATATCTTCCTTTCTGAGCAAATTTTCAAGGGTGTCACATAATTTTAATAGTTGCAAAAGCATTGCTTCAATGCCTTTACTAAAAAATGGGAGGTTAAGTAATTTAAAACACACTGTTTCATATGCATTTTTCCAACCAGTTAATTTTCAACTTAAATATTTTCAAGTACTTGACTTTTTTGAGAGAAAATAGGTAAAAGGTACCATTCATTTTCAAGACAATATATCCTCAATAATTTCTATCACAAGTGTTTTTATAGCATATGACTGACTCTGGGCGTTCAGAATGGCAAATAGCCACAGAAGGATAGACTGTTTTTCACCAGCTATTTGAAACGTATAACCAATGCAAATGTTCATTCCATAAATATCAGGCATCTGACAGCCTGTGCACTGTGCTAAAAAATTTAATCTTCTAATTTTCACAAATGTTACTATTGATAAAAACACAGGGAGGAACTAAAAAAAACCTATCCATTAATGAGCATTTATTAAGTTCCTGCTATATACTGTGCCAAGCACCAAGAAACAAACACAAAACTGAGATAAGCTCCTTGAAGTCAGAGACTATATTCTACATGGAGTTACTGTGACAGACAAAGAGTTATTTACACCTCCTACCAGAGAGGGCCTAAAATAAAAGTTTACATAAAAAGAATACAACACACTGGGATTTTTCTCCATTCTTTCAGTAATGTATATAATAAGAGGAGATGATAGTCTTGCTGGTCAATTTCATCCAAATGTTTTTCTTTCTCTCACATACATCTGGTTTAAAGATATTTACATAATTCAATTAGATTAGTTTTTTTTTTTAAGATTAGACTCTATTGGTACATGTGGAAAATATGAAATAATGGAAAATTTGATGAAAGTCCCCAAAGGGATTATATCCCTTCAAATCACAAAAGGAGATGATGACAATAAATAGCCTATAAATAATGCTGCTGATTGGGGAAGCTAGGTAGCTCAGTGGATAGAGTGCTGGGCTTGGAGTCATAAAGATCTGAGTTCAAATCCTACCTCAGATACTTACTAGCTGTGTGGCCCTGGACAAGTTAAATAACTTGTTTGACTCAGTTTCCTCATCTGTAAAATGAACTAAGGAAGGAAATGGCAAACCATTCCAGTATCATTTCCAAGAAAACTCCAAATGGGGTCACAAACAGTTAGACACAACTGAAAAATAACTAAACAATAATAATACTGCTAATAATAATATAGTACTTTTAAATTTTAAATTACATTGGGAAACAAGCACATGAATTCATGCCGAAAAAAGGAAAGTAAGAGACAAATATAGTGTCATTTTAACTGACAAATTAAATCCCTTCAAATTCTAATAACTAAATTGCTATTGCCTTGAAAAAATCATGGTTGTCTCATAAAACAAATCCTTGCTACAATTCACATTTATTTTTGATCTGTAAAAATATATTAGATGATTCCATATAAAGGAGTACTCTATAGATGAATGCTCTAAACTTAAAATAAGCATACAATTTGAGTTTGACACCATCAAGATTTGATGATTTCCAAGAAAATTTACAGCTCCGAATTTCTATACCACCATTATGGATTCAGTCCTATAGGACATTGACAATAGACATTGTGACTCTATTAATATTAAAATATTGAGGATGTTAGGAATGAACATATAAAACTGTTTTAAGTCATTGACATTTCAGTGAGACTTATTTTATAAGCTCTCTTCCAACTAGAACTAGCTGGGAACAGTTTTCAACAGGACTATGACATATAACAGGTGTCTATCTCCATAGAAGAAATCAGATACCGGTCTAAAATTCATTCATTCATTCAGGCACTATTTATTAATGCTATGTGCAAAGCATTTGGTCTTTGACCAAATATTATATTCTTGACAATTTTAAACTAGAGGTGAGGGTTAAGGTGGAAGATCTGGTCTTGGCCCAAAATAACCTGGGTGGAAAACAGTATTAGAGTATGAGGTAAAGCTAAGGATTTGGAGTATCTGGAGAGAACCCAGAGGAGAAATAAGGTTGTTGAAAAGTCAGGTGAAAGAGTGCCAAAGATAATCTCCTATTTCATAGTTTTGCCTCTTGTGTTTTCTCATAACTGTATTAAATAGGGAGATCCTTAAAGAAAATGATGATAGATGAAGGCTTCAACTTTCTTTTCAATGTCTTTTTCCCATTTATCAAACTCTACATTGGTCAATTTCTCTGCTTCACCTTGATGTTTTCTCCAAATTGGAGGAAACTTCCATTCTGGTTCTTTCTGAACAAATCAAACAAACTGTATCCATCTGATCTTCAGGTCAACACAGGTTACTAACATGAATTTCTTCTCCAGTGAGTATAAGCACAGGTTTATCTACAACTCTAATACACTTAATACAAAGCATAATGGAAATCACCAGGGAAATTAACAACACTTTCTTGCCTGTGGCAAATACTGAACATTTTCATTTGGAAAGTACATAACAGTTACAAATACTCCCTCTACAAGATCTGAGACAACGCATATATTGAGGACACCATAATTCTGCATTCTGATTCAAATGTCCTAACCCTCATATTTGCACAAGAACACAGGTAAATCAAGAACCACACCATTCTGATGACTACTGGTTGATAATGGGCTCTAAGTTCACTTCAGAATTCAGAGAAGCAACTCATAATAAGAACAAGAGAAGAAAGACTTTGTTGTAAGACTTGGAATTTGCTTCAAAGTGTAAGGGTGAAATTGAAGCAAACAAATACGTAGCTAATTGCCTCAGAGCTGCTGTTGGGCCAAATTTTGGAGTGATTCTGTGAGACAGGGATGGCAAATGATAATCTCAGAAGAGGAGTATATTACAGTCATTTAAACCTCTCTGTTACTACTCTAGTTTGAAAATTAGACTACAGTGGCCTATTTTCACATTAATCTTTATATCTATCTATTGATACTGACATACAGCTAGATATAGATAGACAGATAGATAGATAGATAGATAGATAGATGGATGGATGGATGGATGGATGGATAGGCAGACAGAGAGACAGACAGATACAAATATAGATAAAGATGTTATCCCAGTCTGTTTTGAGGACATAAAGACAGTTGTAGAAAACTAAAATCAACAACTAGTGCAAAAAACAATAGACCTTTATTACGGGCATGTTTTAACCTCCCACAAAGAAAGGTCAGTGGCTTAAGGTCATTCACAGGGTTGGGGATACCAAAGCCAAAGCTGGGGACGCAGCTGAAGGATGTAACTGAGAGGTCACTGCACGTCTTTGGAACTTAGCAAGAAGAGGAAGGAGGACAATCAGTGGTGCCCTGGAGAGAAGCTGCTCTTTACTCCTCAGCCTTGCCATTCATTCCAAGCTTCAGCTCTTCAAACAATCTTCCTGGTCAGAGTGGGAGGCAACTGAGGACCCACTTTCTCCACTGGGGCCTCATCACCTCAACCCCTTCACTAGGAACAGGACTAAAGCCCTGGTTATCATAGAATAATCCTCACTAAGATGTCAAAGACTTAATAGTTTTATATTTCACCTCATGTAGTAGGAAAGTCCACTGAATAAGGCAACTTAGGTTGTTAGGCTATAACAGCTTTCCTTACTCAGCAGCAATGAAACAAGTCACAACCAAATAATTAGCAAGCATTTATTATTTTTAAATTTATTTTATTTTTAATTCAGGGAACAAAATAAGCATTTCCATAACACAGAACAATAAAAAAGATGATTGCACATAAAACTGCAAATCTACCATGTACAACTTGCCATTCCCTCCAAATATGCAAAAATTACATCTAAATTTCTTTTTTTCTTCCCTTCCCCCACCCAGCCCTAGATATACCATTAGACACAAATAGGCAAATATAGATATGTATATATATATGTATATGTAAAATTATTCTATACATATTTCTATTTATCTGTTCTTTCTCTGGATGTAGATAGCATCTTTCTTCATATGCCCTTTATTTTTAATTTGATAAACAGTCAAAATGACTTAGTGTATCAAAGTTGTTCTTAAAATAATATTGCTGTTACAGCACACAATGCCCTCCTGGTTCTATGTGCCAGGTACCGTGCTATATGCTGAGGATACAAACACAAAAGTAAGACAGTCATTGCCTTCAGTGAGCCTACATTCTAATGGAGAAGACAGCATGAGCAAATAAGTATATTCATAATGTTGAAAATGAATACAAGCCAACTAGCAACTAGAGGACCTGAAGAGACTTTGTGTAGAAGGTGATGCTTAAGCTGATTCTTAAAGGGAGCCAGGGCTTTCAGGAGGTGGAGGTGAGTTAACAGTGACTTGTAGGCATGGAAGACTGCGAATGCAAAAGTACAGAGACAGCAGATGGTGGGTTTTGTGTGCAGAAAAGCAAGGAGGCCCATATGGCTGAATCACAGAGCACAAGGAGAGAAGTAACATATAAGACCACTGAGGATAGGAGTTGAGGCTGAATGGTTTACCACTTCTGTTGTTACATGAGAGGAGATATCAGTTAGCAAGACCACATGGAGGCATGGAAGGTTCCAGCATGGAAGATACCAGGCATAAAATACTTGGGAAAAAAGAGAGGAAGTCAAGCTGGATGGGGATATGTAGAGCATAGAAAGCCAGTCTCAAGAAAAGATAAGCTCAGAAAACTCAAGTTTTCCCAGACTACAACAGGTGTTATATATAACTTTCCAGAATGTTTGCCAGTTGCCCCAGGTGTGAAAATATGGACACATTTTGAGAGACTTTTGGATGACTTCCATTTGCTTTTATAATCCCCAAACGGAAAAAAAAATAATATTGAAAATGATTGCTCCCTTGTGACATAAAGGGTGGGAGGAAAGACTACACTTCCTTGTATACTTCGGTAATCTGAAAAAAAAAATCTTCTGACATCACATATTTGACCCCTCAGGGCACAGTGAAACTGCCAAGATGAAAAAAAAAATGGGACCTCTGTTTATTATACTCTAAATGTGCATGAAATGCTTAGCTGTCTAGAAGTCTCTTTTTCAGAAACATCAGACTTCCAGAATAGTTCTGGACCTGAAAAAGCTACCCAAGACATCACTGATGGTGAAAGAGAACCCAGATACCCAGATACAAAAGAACAACCCTGAAAAGAGTCAGAGAAACTCAAAGGTTATACCTGGTACACTGTGATCAGTCATTTCATCATACATAAGGGGAAAGGAATACCTGGATTAGCTGGAGATGTCTCTAAAGCCAACCATTTTGGGTGTAAGTTGAGAAGCATGGGAAAAGCTACAGTACAGAGAGGAGTCAAAATGAAAACACAAAGTGAGAGGAGAGAAGAGAGCAATAGAGATCAGCAATGTTAGTTGCAGGAATAATTAAGATCGGTGATGAAGGAAGCAAGCTACAGTTATTCTGATAATAGAGAAGAAAAAAGCTAGTGATGGAAACTGATAATAGCATGGTTATGCTGGTTAGGGGAACAAAGTCACCTGTAACTCACCTAATGTAGCCCTTGAAGTCATATGCATAGGATAGCCCTCACAGGAAGCAGGGGATAGAAAGACAAAGGCAGAGGCAAATATATTGTTGAAGGCATTAGTGTGATATGCTGAAAAAATTCAATTCAGTCAAATTCAGCAGTCTAGGAGGTATTCTAATGTGCATTCCAGTGACAAACTAAACTACAATACAGTAGAAAACCGTGTGTGTATGTATGTGTATATACGCGTGTGTGTGTGTGTGTGTGTGTGTGTGTGTGTATGGAGAGAGACAGAGAGAGAGAGAGAGACAGAGAGAGAGAAATATTTCATGGAAGTAATTTCAAACCTGCTGAAAAACAAGAGGGCAAAAGCCTGTTTTAAAAAGTGTCAGCTGGCTATGATTTCTGTATAACAGGCTAAAAACAGAAAAATGTTGATCAATCACTGCAATATATTGATTCATCCACACTGTATGATATTAGCACTTAAAAAGGGAGGTTATTCATATTCCTTGCAAATATTGAGTCATCTGCAGCTGCAGAGAAGGGCTGAGTGATGCACCTGCCTAATTAGAGCACCTCCTAGACCATTATTAGTAGTTTTCATTTTCTAAAAAAGTCTAAAGTGTTCCTACTTCAAGTCCAGGGTGGGGAGAATGCAGTTTACTGAGTCCTATGTGTTTTCTGATGGTTTTGTCTTTGTTAAAAACAGAAATGACATTAAAAGGTTAAATATAAGTGATGGAAAGTCAGCATTACAATACTGATATGGAAAATAAAATTGCCTGGCTCTGAATATTCTATACCCTGAACAGTTGCATGATGCCTATTTAGGTCGTGCTTGTCAGTTTCTACCTCAGCAGTCTCTGGTGAACCAAGTTCCCCTGGGTCGAGCACAATGACTGTTCTGAGTTAATGCTACAGATGACCCACGCCCCCAAAATAAAATATTTTGCAAAGAAGAGTGTCATTGTCCTTTTAAATATCTGCTACCTACAGGGCACAAACTAAGACTGTGGAGATGGAAAAAAAAGAACTTTGTGACTAATTGTCTCACCTTTTTGTGCCACAGTGAAAAACTATGTCAAATAATAACTATGTATTTAGCTTGTATCCTAAAAAAAAGCACTTGATTCAGAGCTATAGCATCTGGATTTCAAAACCTAGTTTTGCTGGCTTTTACAAGCAGTTCACCTCTTTGCTCCTCTGGTTCTTTTCTCCTCCTCCTTCTTCTCCTCTTCTTTTTCCTCCTCTTCCTTCTTCCCTCACCACATGTGGTTCCTCTCTCCACTTGAGATACCATATCCTTACATGTGGGTATTCTGTCCATAGGAATATAATTTTTGGTTGCTTATATTTTGTAAGGTATTTTGGGGTTTGGGGTCTAGATTTTTTATTATTCTTTTTTAAAAAACTGGGACAATTTACTTTTTGTCCTAGCGGTTTCAATTTATGATTTTTTGAAATACAGCTCTGAAAAAAATAGGCTCTTAAAAAGCTTATTGTGTTTCAAATGCAGCTATTTGACTACATCTTTAAACCCAAACCACTCTTGCTTTCATTGAAAGGCCAATCAATAATAATCCCCAGTCCAAGCGTCTGGGGCTCACGATTTAGATTTTGATGACTTGTGGTAGCTGTTGTTCAATTGCATGTGGGGTTTTTTTGTCAAAGATACTGGGGTAGTTTGACATTTCCTTCTCCAGCTCATTTTACTGATGAGGAACGAAGGGCAAATAGAGTTAAGTGACTTGCCCAGGGTCCCACAGCTAGTGAGTGTCTGAGGACAGATTTGAACCCAGGAAGATGAGTCTTCCTGACTCATAAATAGATGTAAAATATATGCACAGAAACAAAGTTGTCAGATTTCTGGAAATTCTGAAGCCACGAGAAAAATTTTGTTCTCTTTCCCCTTTTCTTCAGAGGTTTTGAGGTTAGAGTTTTTGTGATTTTTTTTTTTGCTGCTGTTGCTATAATCTTTAAAAATATGTAGCACTTATTTTTAAAGCAATGTTTATAGATCTAAGTAACTGTGTTAGTTCAGTAATACAAACATGTATTATCTATAATTTATTCATAAAATTATCATGCTAGATACATTAAATTTGGAAATAATTACTTCTAAATAATTTTCAGATAGTTTAATTTTAAATGCCCTTAATTTTTTTTATTATAAATAAGCTGTAATCATATAGAAATTTAGCTGCTTGGAATTTTTGCCAGTTCACAAGATTAAGGCAAAACCCTGAGAAAAGAAGAGATAATTAACATTACAATAGAACAAAGCCTTATGTTCTATCTTTCCTTGATTCTTCTTACATTGCTTGTTTTGTTTTCTTCAATGAATTTGTTGGTTTTACAACAATAACAAAAGTCAACAGGAAACTCCAGAAACAATGTGGTACAGTGGAAAGGCCCTAGGTTCCGGAGACCTGGGTACTAAACCTAATTCTTCTACTAATTTGTTGTGACCTTGAGCAAATGACTTCACCTTCTGGGGACTTTGGTTTCCTTATCTATAAAAAGAAGGACTAATTTTTGAAAGCCTCTTCCAACCCTAACTTTTTTGAGTCTATGCTCTGTATTAAGGTTCTCCACTTTAATGAA
The DNA here is from genome assembly GCF_900497805.2 of Vombatus ursinus. NCBI lineage: Eukaryota > Metazoa > Chordata > Mammalia > Diprotodontia > Vombatidae > Vombatus > Vombatus ursinus. The sequence goes on from NW_020954557.1 coordinate 48,543,471, forward strand.
AGCACTTGATTTCTTTTAATGTTTATTAACATCTTTTGTTTTTCCATCAACTACATGGCGCCATAATGCATCGAGTGCCTGACCTAGAGTCAGGAAGATTCATCTTCCTGAGTTCAAATGCAGCCTCAGACACTTACTAGCTGTGTGACCCTGGGAAAGTCACTTATTCCTGTTTGTCTCAGTTTCCTTATCTATAAAATAAGCTGGAGAAGGAAATTGCAAACCACTCCAATATCTTTGCCAAGAAAACCCCAAAGTGGGTCCCAAAGTACAGACATGACTGAAAAATGACTAGACTGAACATAACTAAATTTATCCCTCCCCCTCCTAGAGAGAGCCATTCATAATAACAAAGAATAAAAGAAGAGAGGGAAAAACAGTTCCACAAAATTAACCAATACATTAACTGAGTCTAACATTATATATATATATGTACTATTCTACACCCATAGTGCCTGACTTCTATGATGAAGAGAGGGGGATGAACACATTCATTTTCAGAGAACACATTCAGATGATTTTTTGGGGGGTGAGGCAGTTAGGGTTAAGTGACTTGCCCAGGGTCACACAGCTAGTAAGTATCAAGTGTCTGGTCTGAGGCTGGATTTGAACTCAGGTCCTCCTGACTCCAAGCCTGGTGCTCTATTCACTGCACCACCTAGCTGCCTTGATTCTTTTTTTGTTAAAGATGGAAAAAGTCCCACAAAATTCAGTGAATACAAGTTTAACACATGGAACTTTTCCAATCAGTCCTGTTTTCTGAGCTATTATTCTCAGCATTTTCTATTGTTTTTAATGCTTCATTATTATCACCTTCATACTACTAGGAAATCAAATTTTGCCTAAATTGGAACAAACTTCATTCCTTCTCAAAAGATAGTTTCCTTCTTGGTTTTTTGAATTTTCAAATAAAAACATTTCCTTTCAGATGCTCCAGACAACGGAGGCCTTAAAGCAAGAAAGAATGAGCAAATGTTAATTGTGCCCTGGTAAAGTCTTGCCACCATTTTACACAGTGGATGTGAATGGCAACATCCCAGACCACATTCCTGGATAAAACTCTTGAAGTTGTTCTGTAATATTTGAAGGAACTTTTCAAATAGTAAGTTCTGGGCAATGCTTCCTTGGGAACTCAGTCAAGTTCAAGAACAGCACTACCATCATTTATACTTCTCCCTTTGGATAAATGGACATCATTGCCAATTTTCACTCCACTTCAAGTCCTTTGAGGCCTAGTCAAGAGAACAGAATAAATATCCACTAACTTCTACATCAAAGAAGATGCCCAAAAGCCAAGAACACAAGGAATCTTTCTTTTTCTTATGAAAATGGCTCAGTCCCATGGAAGCAAATATGGCTCTTGTCCCTACTTTGCAGAGCTATACTGTGTCAAGGAGTTGTAAAGATCTGGTACTATGGACAAATTTATTTAAAGATTACATTATAATTTAAAAAAATAGGAGGCTTTAATTCATCATTCTTAAAAAAAAAGAATTCATAACTAAACTAAAAATTTGCCCCCAAGGGTGGGGAGGGGGAGATAGGAAAAATGCTTTGAAATGCTTACTTTTGCTTTTTCTTTGGCCTTCATATCTCATATCTATCTATCTATTTCCATATATAATATACACATGTATATGTGTATGTATGAGATGGCCAGATGGCCCAGTAGATAAAGGACTGAGTCTGGGGACAGGAGGATGTGAGTTCAAACAGCCTTAAACAGTTACTAGCTGTGCGAACCTGGACAAGTCACTTAACTTCTGTTTACCCTAATCCACTGGAGAAGGAAATGGCAAAACATCTTTGCCAAGAAGGTCATGAAGAGTTGTATGTGATTGAACAACAAATGTGTATGTATGTGTACACATGCATGTGTATGTGTATATATAGTGTGTGTAAAATACATATTGCATCTAGAAACCTAACTGATATATATAATATCTACTTAATTTGTACTCCATTAATTTTTCCATCCCCTCATACTCTTTCTTTCAAAACGAAGCAAATTCAGATCTAACACACTGATACATGCTTTTTTTCTTTAACTACTGTAATATTTAAGGAATCTGAGTTTGAATGCTTAATTAAACTAGTCACTTTCAAGATAATATGAATTTTCTCAGATCTCGAGCCTATTTAATATTCTATATACCAAGACAAGGCATATTACAAAATCATTAATAGAACTCATCTTGATATTTTGTTTTTCCTAACATGAATACACTGCCAAGCAATCAGCATTGACATCAGCACCATTATTACAGCTCACTCTACTAGAGTACTGTCCAGTTTGCAAAATTCTTTCCTCACCATTTCCCTGAGAGTCACCAAAGGAAACCATCCAGCAAAAATTTCCAAGCAGATAAACTTCAATTTATTTGTTGAAGAGAAGTATTTCCTGGGTGCCAGGACATAGCTCTCTAGCTAAGAAAGTTTTTGCTCTATTGTTTGTGTGTACTGGCAAGTCTAGTTCTATTATAAGCATTTGCTTTATTGGTACCTGGTACCATTTTCTTGCTATAAATGGTTCAGAGAGAAGAAAAATGCAGTCATTGGGCACTCAAGATTTACATGAACAGCTATGATAGCTGAATCACCTGGCGAAAGTTTCAAAAAGCAAGTTAGATGGTTATTAAAGCTCAAGATACTAGAGATAACCGAAAACAATAACTCAAAGATTCTTAAGATAAGCAATCAAGTTAGACTAAAGTGTAGCACGTATCAATATATAGCCAAAGATTTCACATTTCAAAGCTAGTTTAAACCATCTCCTACAAATTGAAAGGAAAATCCTCTATCTTTGCATTACTGGAGAAAAATTTTCCATGTAAGCACATAACCGTATTGGCTACACAAAATGTTACATGTTGCAATCTGAAAGCCAATTATCTATGTCAAATAAAATTTAATCCAGTTAAAATTAAAATGTTCCCCATCTGTAAAAATGTAGCACATTTCCAAACAGTGTGTATCAGAATATAAAAAAGGACATCTACAGTTTTCCCCACCTTTGGCCTGGGGTTTCAATCTCTAGTCAGTTCCTGTGTTTGATTTGGAAAGCTGGCAGTCAGGAACACAGCTTCAGAATCTAGCATATGAATCTAGTGTAGGGTATCAGGAACTGCAATCTTTTCATTAATACTCATGGGATATAACAATCATCCTTTTTCCTACATATCTTACTTTGAAGGTCATTTTTTCCTCCAATTCCTAGGACTCTGAGATAAACAAAGCCTTGGAGATTACGGAGTCCAGACTCCTTTTACAGATGAGGAAACTGAGGACCATAGCGTTGAAGTCAATTGCCCAGGACCTCACAAGTTGTAAACAGCAGAATCTGAATTCAAACCCAGGCCATGTGACTCCAAATCCAGTACACTTTTCAGTAAATCACACTTAGAAAAAGGATAGCTTTTTATATTATAATATATGAGTAGATGACATGAGGAAATGTGTTGTTTTTCTTTAGTTGTTTCAGTTGTGTCTGACTCTTTGTGACCCCCTTCGGAGTTTGTTTGGCAAAGATATTGGAGTGGTTTGCAATTTCCTTCTCCAGCTCATTTTATAGATGAGGAAACTGAGGCAAACAAAGATAAGTGAATTGCCCAGGGTCACATAGCTAGTAAGTGTCTGAGGCCAGATTTAAACTGATTCCAGGTCTGGCACTCTCTCCACTGTTATCACAGTTGAAGATGAAATGAATTTGGCCACAGAGGTATGGTTAACATCAATTTCTTTTTTTTTTAATGGAGAAAATAGCTAAATGTCATAATTAAAATATTTTGTGTCTTTCAAAGTTTTTTTTCTGCATTTGGATTCCCTTGAGAATTAAAATGTTCATATTAAAATGTTATCAAATGATACATGTTTCTTTTTTTCTAGTGGGAGGAATTAGGGAGGATTTCCTAGGTTGCCTTTTCTCTGTTATGTTTACACAATGGAACCTTGCATTCATTTGAGATTAGGCAGATTTTCCTTATCCATTGCCAAAAAGATTCTTCCTAAACCCTGAAATTATATTTTCCTTGCATCCAAACTTACTAATAGGTCAGCCTATTTACAGGTATGCAGGCTAGAATGAATTTGAGCAGAGACCAACATCAGAAGTAGAGGATAACTAGCAATTCAATATTATCTCCTGATTACACAGCAAACAAATAAGTGAATTGTTTTTCTAACAATTGTTTTCTAACAAATGTTCCTAACAATTGTTTCTCTAATTGTTTTACATTTCACCCAAGGGAATCAAACTCAGTTAACAGTTATACACATTAGGATCAAGGAACAAATTGATTAGCCTAACTTCTTACTTTTGGAGTTAAAGTAAAAATACAAGGATAATTCAAACATTTGCTTTGGACATTGGTTGATACTTTCAACCAATAAATAAAGATGATACAATCATCTTTAGCTAAAACGGAAAACCCCACAAGTTATTTTGACTCTAGAATGGAAGACGAGCCAAAATGCTGATAAGCAGGGAAGAATGAGCAAATTAATTTGGGTCCTGTTTATATTTCTATTGTCAGCATAAATCAGTTGTTTAGATGAGCTAAGATCTCTTGTTGAAGTCATTAGGACTTGTCAGTGAATAATAATGTGGTAGAATTTTATAAGAACAATTCACAGATCTTAAATGGAACTCAAGATCACTGGGTATTTTTATATAATGATGGTTATCATATATGGCCTCCTTTAAGCTAATAAATGGTTATGCTTCAGTCACAGTATTAGTGTAAATTACACACTTGCTCACTAATTAATTCCTTAATGGAAAGGATACCAACTTTTGTTCCCAAAGAATTTGGGAGACTTGAAATCTTGCTCCATATTAGGGAGCCTGAGAAAGCCTAGAGAAACCATTTCCCTCATACTAAATCTCATATTTTCTACTTCAAATATTCTAATTTTAATGGGTAGTTTCAACATACTTGACATTAATGGCCTAAGAATTAGAGCGTGTCAGGAAAGACAGGTGAGGAACCTATTCTGTATATAAATTGGGCAAATTAAGAGAAGGAACTTTACTATTCAGGCCCACTGGGGTATCCCTTAATGAACCAAGGTAAGTAGTGAAAGAATTCATGTAAGCACTGCCATCAAGTCAAGTCAATAAGCATTTACTAGGTGTCATTCATTGTGCTAAATGCTGGAGATACTAAGGAGGCAAAACTAGTTCCTGCATTCAACTGGCATAGTAAAAGAAATGAAATTCTTTTTTTTTTCAAATACCATAATACTAACTCTCTTTTAATCATCTCATTACCCCTATAAAATAGTAAGCATGTTAATTATCTCCTTTTAAAAATCAGAAACAATATAGATCATTTCAAAGATTTGTGATTCTTATTATTTCTCCAAAGACCCACAAACAAGCCTCCTCTACTTTTTCCATTCTTCCTCCTTTCTATCCTTTCCTCACCTGCTCTAATAGTGTGGCACAATTTCTAAGATATTTAAGTAGTGGAAAGATGATAATGAAGAAAATGGGATATAAAATGATAATGGTTAACTGACTTGGGATGAAAGGTAAAAAAAGTTAGGGGAACAGACAAAAATCACTGGTGTGAAGAGACAACTCAGCAGTAATCTTTGTAGCCCCACCACGACACAAGACACGTAATGAAGAAAAAAGATCACAAATATACCAATTGTGAATTCACAAATTAAAAAAAAAACAATTGATTTGGATCCAGTAATGACCCACCATCCTTTCCCCTTTTTCTCTTTTCTCTCTTCTTCTTTTCCCCCTCCAGGGTAGAAAGCATATGACTGTGATATTTGAGATGGGTAGGGTTGGAGGAATTGATATTTGATGGAAAGACCAAAGAAATATAAAGATCTCAAGCATGTGCCACCCAGTATACTTTTCACCAATCATCACAGTGAGGTGAGACCAGAAAAATAAACAAAACCCTCCCTGAGCCAGGTTGATGGACAAAGAGGAAGTGGAAGACAGATTAAGGGATCCTTTATCTTTGGCTCCTATGTATTTGAAATTTCTTCCCTTCTGTGTTCATTCTTAAGGAGAAAAAAGGGTCTTCTGAACTGCTCCTGAACACAAATGCCTTCCACAACATTAAAGACCAAAAGAAAACAAAAAGAAAGTCTGTATACAGATATTCTGTACTCCTTTGGATTTCACTATCTATTTCCCTTATGAAAGAGCTAGACTTGGGATCAAGGGACAGTTGTAGATGAAAAGCCACTACCTGGGAAACTCCCTAGGTTTAGCAAACGAATTCACCTTGCTACTTCTTTGGAGGCAAATAACACTCCCTCTGCTTTTTCTTCTACCTCTCATCTTTTTCCCCCTAAATTAGTTCTCATTCTTTAATTCAGTTTACAAATGGCTGTTCTTCTTTAGAGAGAGCCAATATGATGGATGATAGAGCAAAAGAGTGAGGAAACCCTGTCCACAGTTTAATTTCTTGTTTTTCCTAGGACAAGTTCCAAGAGGTGATCATATTTATGCCAATGGTTGTAAAAACACAACTTGTCTTTAAATATATTAGAAAGGCCACAAGAAGAGAATGTTACTCTATAAGAGTAGAAAAGCTTTATTTTCTATAAATTACATATGTGAGGTGTATCATTTTCCAGAATAAATGAGGAAAAAAGGATTTCAAGAAAGACCATGTTTGTATCTTTTAGATAGGTGCTTATTTGCTTATTTATTTTAAGACATTAATAAAATTTTATAATTTATAAAACATTATAAACATAATATAATAATTTATATAATTATAAAACATTGTGATTATCTTTTCAACTATTTTCTTTTTTACTCTTTTGCTTCTATCTTTCTCCACCCTCCCCTTTATTCTGTGAAAATAACAGAACTGATGAATTATTATTAGCTCTATTGAATACAGTAAATTAATTTTTTAAATTTTATTTTATTTTCAATTTATGAAAAAAACAAACATTTCCATAACACAGTGTAATAAGAAAAATGATTACACATGAAACTATATATCTATCATGTACAAATTGCTATTCCTTTAAAACATTTAATAGTTATCATGTAAATATTTTTCCTTTTTCTTCCCTCCCACCTCTATTAATAATTTCACAGATAAACCATTGACTCACATAATCAATGTTAAACTTATCTAGGAGGTACATTAACTTTATATATACATGTATACATCATACATATGTGTGTATATATAATATTGATATGCTGTTTCAGTATAATTTTTGTGCTATATATTTTATTTTATGCATTTAAAACATTATTGTGAGAAGTCTGCCAGAGGCTTCACCCGACTGCCAAAGGAGACCATCAAACACACACACATGCACACACATGTACACACACACACACACACACACACACACACAGAAACCCTGATCTAATCCAATCCCCTGCCCATCTGGATGGTCTTGAAGAGTTCTTGCAGCTGACCAGCTACTGAACTCATTTATGACCCTTCTGTGGTTCTTGGCCACAGACAAATGGTGCGTCAACCAGGCTCACACTCAAAGTCTTTCAGATTTGGTAAGACCTACCAGAGCTGTGTTCAATGGTTGACATTTGAGATTCCAGGCCCATTTCTGCATCACATCACACAGAATCTTTAGAGAAAACTTTAATAGAATTTATGCCTGCACTATTCTACAACTCACGAGTATGGTTAACACATTTCACTGCCTTATTTCACTGACAAGTAACTTCAAATCAACCAGTAACATTTCTACTCATATCTTTCGTTTCTCTTTAGACAGACATAAAGATGACTAAGCACCTAGTTTATGCCTTCCCTTGATACTTTGATATGCCTTATCTTGATAAAAGATGTAAATTAAAATGTCACAATTTCTTTTGATGGGGTGACCCAAGTACAGTACATTGCTTCAGTTTCCCTGATATGTGTGAACTGACTTTGAAATGAACTTCCAAATTTTATTGTAAAAATCTTTTTCATTTCGAAAAACCTGACCCCCCAGCTAATAATGCAAATTATCTAAAATGATACTACAATGAAACTGTTAAAAATAAAATTAAAAGTAGTTAATGGGTTCAAATAAATGAGATAATTTTCTAACCTAAACTCTTAGAATTTTAGACTGAGAAGAGAATTTAAGATAATTGAGTACAGGGATTGTTTAACAATTTTATGTCATGAACTCCTTTGTCAGTCTGATGAAAGCTACCCCTTTCTAAGAATAATGTTTTTAAATGCATAAAATAAAATGCATAGAATCAGAAAAGAAACTAATTGCATTGAAATAGTTAACAAAATAACAATTTTTTAAAAAACAAGTTCACAGTCTCAAGATTTAGAACTCAAATTCTAGTATAATTGATGAAGTAACTGAAGCCTGCAGAGATTAAATAGCCTGTCCATGGTGATGGAGTGAGGAAGAGGAAGAGATATGATTAGAGCCCAGGTTTCCAGACTCCTAGATTCTATGTCTTTTCCACAGTAACATCTGTAATATGTATATGTCTCATGCTGATCATGCATCTCTCCCATCCACTTTACCAGGATTTCCTTCTAGTAGGCATACAACTCTCTCTCTGGAGCAAGGCTGAATTACGATAAATTACTCTCCTCCTCTTTTAGCTGGTGGCTTGTAATTTTCTGCTCTATACTTTGAACTCTTCTTTTATAGAATGGAATAATATCCTTCAAAACAGACTTTTAAAAAATACTTCTTTCATATACAGTGTTAATACTTTCCTTGCCTTCTTCCATTCACCTTTGGAAAATAGATGAAGATATGTGTGTCATTTTCCTCTCTTTGATTACCACTTCTATGAATAAATCAAGGTAATATGGCTCCTTATAGATGAAAGATAAAAGAGCTATAAGTCTTTCCTAGAAAAACTTCCTATTTCAGAATAAGTCAATTACATTATGCTGATATGGATAATAAGATTAACTTGCTTTTCTCTATGATTTTTAAAAAAGTAATATAGTAACTGACAACCTTCCATGCATAACTAGATATGTTACAATCTGTAGAACCTCACCACCAAGTCTCTAATATCTCTATTGAAACCGGAGAAAAGTAGAATTTATGTCTTTTTTAATGAGCCAAATAATATCTCCCTTTGAATGTCTCAGCAGCCTAGTGATGGGTGTCAAAGGGATATCAAGACATATAAGCAGTCATCCCTGTACTAAAAAAATACTCAGTTTCTTTGAGAACCACACTTTGATAACTCAATATACCATGATATGACATTTTTTCTTGCTCTCGCTATTTAGCAGGAAGTGTCTGCTTTTTAAAAGACCTTTTCTTTTCATTTTTCCCATAATTATTTTAAAAAACAGAAGATTCTTAACTGATCTAATTGCATGACATATTAGAAATAAGGTATTACCTCTTTTGATGCAAATGTGATACTAATAATGCAACACAAAACAGTAGGCACATCCAAAAAATGTTGCAGCACAGATGGCAAAAATTCTATGTCACATTTGCAGAATCAGTTTGGCTTTGCTAATGATTTACAAAGCATTTCTTCTAAATCTAGTTGTTTAAGCCAGAAAACTAAAGTTCAGATGCAGCTAATGGAGTTAATTTTGTGACTAAAGTGTTTTTCTAATCAAACATTAAAAAAAATTAATGTGGCCACAGATAATTAACTTTTTCACAAATGCTGGCTACTAGGATACTTGAATGGTCCATCTGCATACATGTGACAATAATCTTTTACTTCATAAGATAACAGGAGGTGAGTGACTTCAAAGTCCCATTAACTATAATGATTTTCAACTCAAGTGTATGTCATGAGACTAATCCATCAGAAACTTATAGAGAAAAAGCACTACAATTCCAATAAGGCTCATAAAAAATGAGCCCTAAGTACAATTTTATTGAACAATATAAGTTATCACACAATCTCTACTGAAAATTAACAGGCAGACTTCATGTTTCAAGCAACTATGTTAATTTCATTATATGTGGGTGAAATTTGGGGAATCCACTAACATCAAACTATAAGGAATAAATATTTCTTATTCCTAAGCGGTGTGTGTGTGTGTGTGTGTATGTGTATTTTTATCTTGTCTGCTTTTTATCTGCTGGCTCCACCAAAGTGCAGTAGAGTGATGGTGCTGAAGGCATCATCATATGTTACCAATAGCCTTCCTGCATTTAGTGCATGACCACAGGTTATGCCTCTAAGACTAAACAGACTGGTTATCTGGAAAACCTAGTATTTCTATCAACAAGGGTGAAAGTATGGTTGGATCAGGGTAAACCCCATTTCTATTACTGAAAAAAGCAACTTGGAGAACTTGTCCTACATATACCCATTAGCCATGTTAGAAGCATCATATTTTATCACAAAGCAACATCCATTAACACATGAAGTAATACAGTATTAACTTCTGCTTTCAGGGTATTGTAAAATATGAAATTTAAGCTAACACTCAATTACTTTAGGGAAGGAAAGAAAAAATTCATATGCATTTAATGTAAAATTTAAGTTGGAAATCAATAAATATGTTGAAAAATAGTCCAATTATACTACTTAATACTATGTTTTCTGGAGCTAGTCTAGACTATGTCATTAGTAAACTTTATTACATTCAATAAAACAATATTAATTGTATATTTTATCAAGTCTTGCAGCTGATTAAACTGATGAGCTATCCTCTCATCTTCCAATCTCTCAATCTTGTTGCATATGGTCAATTGGAAGAATAGGAGGTGCAGATGAGTAGGAAAAAAAAGTATTTCATATCCTAAGGACAGAATCTCCTTGGAGATAATATGTATTGCAACTTTTTTATAGCTAGTGTTTTAGTATTAGATTATTAAAAGAAAATTTAGGATATTTAAGTTATATCCCTAGCCTTTGGGGATGCCATCATGAAGGACATGACCAAATTCTCTGTCCCCCCCTCCCAAATTCCCATTAGCATCACTATGAGCAACTTGACTGTATGAATCTCTGGTCTGTCCTAAATGTCTTTCTTATATTCTGTCCTTTTCAGTTTAAATATTAAAAGCCTAATTGGTCAGTTGAGTTTCAGTAATTCTCAACATAATGTTATTTAATGTTAAACTGGTAAGTTTAACTCACTCAAGACTTCAAAATGTCTACTAAACACTAACAATTTGTATTTCTACATTTTCTCCCAAAGTCTCAATAATTTATAGGAATACATTATTATTGTATTTCATATGTTAAAAAAGCTATATCATGGGGCAGCTAGGTGGCACAGTGGATAGAGCACCAGCCCTGGAGTCAGGAGGACCTGAGTTCAAATCCAGCCTCAGACACATAACACTTACTAGCTATGTGACTCTGGGCAAGTCACTTAACCCCAATTGCCTTGCCAAAACAAAACAAAAAAAAGAAGCTATATTATTACTGATAAGATATAAAGGGAAGTTGGAATCCAGCATGGACTGGTGGGAAAACTGAACAGAACTGGTACTATATCTGTGAGGTTCAAAGAGGATGTATTTTCCCATGCTGTGAAAGTAGTCTGAGGACAAAGGATTTTCAGAGAGCAGAAAAGAGAGAGTAGGGCAATGAAAAGGGGCTGAATTAGATGATGCCTGTCATAGAAACTAAGAGGTTCAAAGAATTAAAAGCTTAGGCTTGGACTTCTGTTTTTGAATTTCTGTCTCTTGCTATGTTTTTATGGTCTAGCAATTTATAGTGGGGTGCACTGCTTGCGGCTCCTTCCAGTTGAGGGATGACCAACAAGGTCTGAAATTAGTACCTAAGTCTGACTGTCTGTCTCTGCTTCAGACACACAAGTGACTGATTGTAGTTCTTGGGGTATATCCACCCCCTGGTGCATACTGAGACCCATTTCAGACTCTGATCCAGACTCTACACAGGGGAGATAGAAGGATCCATACATCCACAGCTCAGATAGCTCAACAATAAGTCAGTTTATTGTTCATCTTGTTCTAACTTAGTGACTGAACCCTAGCTTATTCCCAGTGACCAAGGTCCCATATTGTGCTTTAGAGCCAACCTTGTACCTTTAATCCAGTAACTGAGTCTTTTTCTTCCATTCTTATCTTCTACCACAGAACCCTGCCTGGTATTTCAGTTACTCTGGGAATGAGAGTCTGCCTTGTTCTCACCAATCCTCCGAGGAACTAGAGACCTGACCCTCAACACCGCATGCCACCATGATGTCATGCTTCAACTCATACATCCAAACCCCCTCTTAGCCAATGAAGCTCTCCAACACGTTGTCTAAACTTCCAGCTGATACGCTGCCTAACTCACTTGACCTTCTCCCCTCTTGTCCTTATGTTCTTCTATTTCCCGTGACTTAGACCTTTCCAAAATTTGTCTGGTAGAGTAGACGGGTTTGTCTACTCTTGGGGTCTTGAGCATCCTGGTGTAGCCCTTTCTGCCAGAGCTTGGATAATAACAAGAAGAGTCAGTACAGGGTGAGGTACATAGGCAGGAACAGAAGGGTAATAATAGCTTCATGTATCAACTGATGAAACAAGGAAGAAGAATGGGAAGAAAAAGAGAAAAGAATAAAAATTTCTAGAATGACTGCCTCCATCATTTCCCACAGAACAGAATTAAAGGATCTCTATTATCATGTCCCCTAAATCTCTTCTCTTTGTAAATTAGGCCAACAGGGTATTATCCTGAGAATAAAATTATACCCCAATACATTTCGTGCTTTGTTTTTTTAATCTCTGTTCTCTAATCCATGATGCTACTTTGTATTATAAGGGCATTGAGATAATTAACAGTAGAAACATTTATCCCTGTGTTCTTTTATAGGGCTAGCTGGGGACTAAAAGAAGGTAGAAAAGCAGCAATAATTAATCAGAAACAAAAATGAAATGATATTATTTTTTCCTTCATGCTTCAGATGTCAATAATTCAGAAAGGGCACAGGGCATTACAGGGCTGTCTTGTTTTTTTTTTTTTTTTTTGTTATGTTCTGCTATTAGAACTGAACAGTTGGCGACAAACCTAACTTCTCTGTCACTGCTGAGCACCATGACCTCGCTAAAGAAACCCTGTGGCAGATCATTATTTCATAATTACTCTCCATACTGATGTTGACACTTGGTCCTCTAATCACTGATAAAATATGATCTCTGCATGGAGCCATGGTGGAGACAGAAGCAACTCTGACTGAGAAAAGGTGACAACTCTTAATGGCATACTACCCAGGGAGCAGATCGTGTTCACTTACCGTATAGCTACCAAGTGCTCTCCACAGTTACAATCACTATGGAGACAACTCAGATCATATCATCCATTAGTGGAACATGGGAAATAGGAAATTTGCCTCTCTTCTGGGATGAGGAGGAGAAGAAAAGACTGCACCCTGCAAATTTTACTTTCCTCTTTTATCTTCTTACTCTTATCTGCCTTACTTACTTTTTTCTGTGATGAGAAGGGGAAGGGGATAATTCCATGCTCTTCTTATTGATACAATGATGAATTCTATTATTGAAATAAGGTTAACTATGCTAGGAATCAAGAGACCTGATTTCCACTCTAAGCACTGTCATGAACTGATTGTGTGACTGAGAAGAGATATGGCCTACAGGGCACAGAAGTCAAGATACCTAGGGCTTAATAATATCTATAAAAAGAGGAGCCTTACTGATCACTAAAGTCAATTCCAATTCTACTATGCTGTCCCAAGTTGCTTAACTTCTCTGGACTCAGGGCCCTCATTTACAAAAATGAAAGGTTTAGATGACATTATTTCTAAGGTCCCTTTCTAGATAAAATCATCAATGAACTTCTCAGTAACATTATACTAGGTCATAGAGTGGATGGAGTGCCAGGCCTGGAATCAAGAAGACCTGAGTTCAAATTTGGTCTCAAATACTAGCTATGTCATCTTAAGAAAGTCACTTAACTCTTGCCTGACTCAGTTTCCTCATCTGTAAAATGAGGCTAATAATAGCACCTACCTGATAGGATTGTTGTGAGGGTCAAATGAGGTAATAATTATAAAGCACTTCATACAAATGTTATTTATTATCATTATTATTATTATTATTATTATTAATGAAAAGAGCACTGAATTCAAAATCAAGAGATTTGGGTTCAAATCATAGATTTCACCCTTACTAGTTTAGTTGTATGACTTTGTGAAAATTGCCTCAGCATCAATTTTTACCTCTTCAATGGGGAGAAAAGAAGGTTAGGGAGAAGAGATGGTAATAATTCTTTTACTACTTAGATTGCCTAGTTTTTTTGCAGTTGAAGAAACTGAGGCAGGCAGAAGTTAAGTGATTTGCCCAGGGTCACATAGCTAGCAAGACTGGATTTGAACTGAGATCTTCCTGACTTCAAGTCTGATGTGCTATCAACTATACCACATTGCTTCCTCTCATACAAGACATTCATACTGTAATTAAGTGACAAATTATGTGGAATAGACTATAAATACTAGAGGAGTTCAGAAGAAGGTAATTAATGAGGGCTGGAGCTGTCAGGAAGATTCTAATTGTCAAGTAGAAATCTAAGTCAAGTTAAAATCTAAGGTGGACCTGAATTGACCTTTGAAGGAGGCACAAGAGATAGCTATAAGTGAGGAAAAGCATGTGAAAGAAGGCACAAGAGTAGGAATGAGCATGTTTCTTGAACTGAATGGAAAGGACACCCAGTGGCCCTGAATACCACACTGAGTGGCTCTGTATAAATTCTTCTTCCCTTAGCCCCTTCCCTATACATGTCCTTTTCCTATACATACAGACCCAACATATATACCATAGAAGCCTCTGGAGGGGGAGAGTTACTAGTTTAATAAAGAACAATTTTATTCCTTTTTCATGGCTCATAAAGCATTCAAGACCTAACCTGCCTTCTCTGCCTTCTGAAGCAGCCACCTCACGGGGTGTGTGTGGGGGGGGGGCACAGGGGGAGGGGAGGAGGGCTGCCCTGCCAACGTCTACAAATCTGATGTGGTCATGACAATAACCATCCGTGCAAAGAAGATCAACTCTTACAGACATCCATGTAGGAAAAGGAAATGAAACATGGAGAAAAATAGAAGACAAAAAAATTTGTACTCCTACAGAAATCTCCATGCCTGGGCCAGGGTTTTTCTGGAGGCTCAGGAGTAGGTTGTAACAGAACATGGGCTACTCATATTGGAGAGCTTGCCTCTGTATGCCATCCAGCAATATTTGTTATGTATATCCCAGTGTGAGAGCACTGTATATTTTTCTCCAAGAAAGAACATCAGATCCACATACAGAATGGTAAAAGAATCCACCCCTTGTTCTCAAGATATTGTTTACAAAGAGAATATGTCTTTTTTTTTTTATTGTAGATAAGGACAGTGTTTGAAAGTGTTGATCACAGTATACCAAAGCAATTAACATGCAGGCTTTATTAAAAACTAACAGACTAAGAATGCCATTTTCAATACTGCATTACATAAACTATTGCTAAGCGACGTGCTAAAAGATTAGTCTGCAGCAGAGCCAATGTGGGGATATCAGTTTTGATACATGGATCAATACCTCATGTCTAATTACATTATCACTTCAATGAATTTATGATTTTAATATTCTGAAGAAAAATGGGGGATAGATTTTTTTATGCAATCCAGGTCTCTATTACAGGCTTACCCTGGCATATTAATGAAGACTGATTTCTGTCTTAATGCTTTTCCTAGAGGGAGCTAGATACAGTGGATAGGGCCTTGAACATGGAATCATAAAGACCTGAGTTCAAATTTGACCTCAGGTACTTAATAGCTGTGTGACATTGGACAAGTCACCTATGCTGTGACTACTTCAGTTTCTTCAACTGTAAATGGAGATAATGATAGCACCTAGCTGACAGAGCTGCTGTAAGGATCAAATGAGATATTTGTAAAGTGCTTAGCAGTGCCTGGAACATAAGTAGTGAACAAATACTGGTTTCCTTCCTTCTTTCTTCCCATGGTCAACACCAACACTACCAATTGCACAGACCTATGCCTTAAGGTGAAATTTCTTCCAGGAACAAGTAGAGTATGTAGATGAATGTGTCCTTGTGGCAGCCTTTGAAATAGGAAGGGTCTCCCTTCCCCCCTCCATTTAGTTCTAAACGTTCTGCAAAGTTGGTATTTTTATTACCTGCGCTGAAAAAATAAGACTCAAGGGTTGATAAAGAATCAAATGCAGAGACACTTTTATAACTCAAGGACAAGCTTTGTTCTGAAATGCAATAGTCTGCAGTTGTACCTGAGAAAGAACACAAGCTCCACCCTCAGGCAATCAGGCTCAATCTTTCTCTGTGCTGCAGGGCCTCAAACCTTCTAGGCTCCTTTCCCTGGGAGAAGCTACCTCTGTGAAAAGTTGTTATTGTTCCAACAGATTCTGTACCCTTAGCGAAAACTTAGGGGAAAGGTCTGCCAACACTCTTAGGGAAAATTTTACCCATACAAAAACCAAAACAAAACTACTGCATTCTACCAAAACAGCATGTTACAACCTCAAATCACTTGCAATATTGCCCTTTGGCAATAGGTAACTGCCAGAAGTGTTTGGAGTAATGCAAAAGATAAAACTAAAGAATGTTTTTACACTTGGAAAATCTAATGAGCGGTTTCCACCACTTTGTTCCTAAAGTTTAGATTTTTTTGTGAACTGAAAGATGATGTAGGAGTTGTCGTCAGATGAGATGCTATGTGTAAGAAGAAAGTAGAGCAAATAGTTTATATTTATGCCACTTTGTGGGAAAATGTTTTTAATACCTAGTTCCCAAATTAGGAGATTATTTATTAGTCAGGTTCTAAAATACTTCGGCTGCTGGACACAATAGATGCTTGTCTCCACTTATTTCAGCAGCCCTCTATCATTTGGAAAGAGATAAAGTAAGTGAATCACTCTATCCGAGATTTTTAATAGAGCCATAAAAACAGATACATTTGTCTCCAATGCACAAAGAAACAAGCTTATTTTTATGAAGCTCAATAATCAGAACTGTGGCAATTTAGGGTAGCAGACATTGGAAAGTGACATTGGAAAGATCTGGGTTCAAATCCTGTTACGGCATGTACTGCCTATGTGGCTATGAATATCGAAACTTCTCAGTGACCACAAGCACCCCTCTAAGTCTTTAAGTTACTAATGGGTATGAACTTGCACCAGTGAAGAGAATTTGCCCATGAGAAGTTTCCTATATGGATGAAATGACAGATCTGAACCAAAAACTTCAGGAAGAGTAAAGACCAGGATGGTTAGCGGTAGAATCAGCACCAAAACATGAATCTTTCCATTTGACCCAACGTTCTTTCCCTTATAACAGTGACTCTTGGTATATCACTTGGGTTTCTCAACAGAAACCCAGGTACAATAAGACCCAAAAGGAGAATCGGTTTATTCACAGTTAGAAATGAAAAAGAAAAGTCTGGAGAAGGGAGTGTCAGGAAATTTGAAAAGATGCGAATCTGGATAAAAGTAAAAAGGAATAGAGTACAGTGGGAAAGGAAGATTTCTGCATAAGGCAGGAGGTATAAGAACTTCCTGAAGTCATCATAAATAATTCCTATTTGTGAAGTAGGATTAACTTTTTTTGGCGAGGGAATTGAGGTTAAGTGACTTGTAATGGAATGTCAAGTGTCTGGTCTGAGGTCACATTTGAACTCAGGTCCTCTTGACTCCAAGGCCAGTGCTCTATCCACTGTGCCATCTAACTGCCCCAGAAAGCTTAACTCTTTAAAGTATGGGAAGCTCTCCCAGTTTGCTTACAGTATCAGCCTTTATATCTAAATCATGAACCCATTTTGACTTTATTTTGGTATATGGTGTGAGATTTTGATCAATGCCGAGTTTCTGCCATACTCTTTTCCAGTTTTCCCAGCAGTTTTTTTCAAAGAGTTTTTTTCAAAGACTCCCAGAAGCTGGAGTCTTTGGGTTTATCAAATAATAGATTACTATAGTCATTGACTATTGTGTCTTGCATACTTAACCTATTCCACTGATCCACCACTCTATTTCTTAGCCAGTACCAAGAAGTTCTGATGATTGTTGCTTTATAATACAATTTAAGATCTGGAATGGCTAGGCCACCTTCCCCTGCATTTCTTTTCATTAGTTCCCTTGATATTCTATTCTTCCAAATGAATCTTGTCATTATTTTTCTAACTGTATAAAATAATTTTTTGGTAGTTTGACTGATATGGCACTGAATAAGTAAATTAGCTTACGCAGAATTGTCATTTTTATCATATTAGCCTGCCCTACCCATGAGCAACTAATGTTTTCCAATTATTTAGATCTGACTTTATTTGTGTGAAAAGTGTTTTGTAATTGTGTTCATAGAGTTCCTGGGTTTGTTTCGGGGGGTAGACTCCTAAATATTTTATGTATTTTATATAGTTTACCTATTAAATTTATGGAGAACAGAAGAATTCATGACCAAACAGGAGATAGAGAACATTATGAAAAGCAAAATGGATAACTTTGATTACAATAAAAGTAAAAGTTTTTGCACAAACAAAGCTAATGCAACTAAGATTAGAAGGAAGGTAGAAAATTGGGAAAGAATTTTTACAACCAGTCTTTCTGATAAGGTCCTCATTTCTAAAATATATAGAGAATTAAGTCAAATCTATAAGAGTACAAGTCATTCCCCAATTGATAAATGGTCAAAGGATATGAACAGGCAGTTCTCAGATGAAGAAATTAAAGCATCTATAGTCATATGAAAAAATGCTCTAAATCACTATTGATTAGAGAAATGCAAATCAAAACAACTCTGAGGTACCACATCATACCTATCAGATTGACCAAGATGACAAAACAAGAAAATGATAAATACTGGAGAAGATGTGGGAAAATTGGAACACTGACGCATTGTGGGTGGAGTTGTGAAATGATCCAACCATTTTGGAGAGCAATTCGGAACTATGACTAAAGGGCTATAAAAATGTGCATACCCTTCAACCCAGCAATAGCACTTCTAGGGTTATACCCCAAAGAGATCATACAAATGGGAAAAGGACCCACATGTACAAAAATATTTATAGCAGCTCTTTTTGTGGTGGCAAAGAATTGGAAATTGAGAAGATGCCCATCAATTGGGGAATGGCTGAACAAGTTGTGGTACATAAATGTAACGGAATACTATTGTGCTATAAGAAATGATGAACAGGCTGACTTCAGAAAAACTTGGAAAGACTTGTATGGTCTGATGCTGAGTGAAGTGAGCAGAACCAAGAAAATATTATACACAATAACAGCCACATTGTAAGATGACTAATATTGATCAACTTAACCCTTCCCAGTAATACAAGGATCTAAGACATCTCCAAAGGCCTAGTGATGGAAAATGCTATCCACATCCAAAGAAAGAACTATGGAGTTTGAATGCAGATCGAAGCATACTATTTGCTATTTTTTTTTTCTTCTGTTGAGTTTTGTTTCCTCTTTCTGGTGGTTCTTCCTACTGGTTCTAATTCTTACTTACAACATCACTAATATGAAAATATGTTTAATAGGAATGTATATGTATAGCCTATATCAGATTGTGGGCCATCTTTGGGAGGGTGATGAGGAGGAAGGGGGAGAAAAATTTTAAACTCAAAAGCATACAGAAGTGATTGTTGATAAATCAAAATAAATTAAAAGAAAGAAAATTTTAAAAAAAAAGAGAGTATGGGAAGCTATTGCAATACCATATCAGTACAGGGTGTCCCAAAACCCTTCATGCAGTTTTAAGCTATTAAAGCTGGGCATTAAAAGAACCGAAGGCTGTCAGCTGCTCTACATTTTGGTGCCAAGGCCTCTTAATAGGTTCTATATGACTCATGTTTGCAGCAACCCCAGAACAATCAAGCCATCATTCGAGGTTACCTCTTAACTGAGGATTAAAAGATGTTTTAGTCAAAACATTTAGTTTAAGGAAATGTTTTTTAATAGGCAAGGTGACTTTTGTTCTAGTTATAAATAACAAATTATTTAATGAGCTACTTAGTTTTCTGGCCCTTGTTCCTTAAGTTTTCCTTAACAAAAGTGGCCTAGAGATTTCTGAAGACATCATGTAATGGTTGACTGTTTTACCTGAAATCTAAAGGCTCAGCATTCATTATAGTCAATAAATAGCATGGCTTTCAAAATCACTAGCTATAGCTGTGAAATGAAGGACCACTTAGCAAACAAAGGTGAGACTAAATGCCACAGAAATACTTTATTTTCTAAAGAAATAAAATATTCCAACCACTTACGTAATAAAATTTTAAAAATGAAAGATGCATTTAAGATGTAGATAGACTTCCAAAATCTGGTTTAATCTCATTTTCCCTCTAACTGTGGAAAAGATAAAAAAAAATCTTGTTTCCATGGAATCATGGAACATTATATAACATATAAACCTGGAATATATAAACAGTATATAATTAGAATAAGTGAAGTCTATGACATGGTTGAGGTCAGGTTTAAGTAACAAAAAAAACAAAACAAAAACAAAAAGTGTATTAGGACTAATGTCTCATTCTTAGAATCATATCACCCAAATAAGTAAAGCCCATATAGCTCTATCATTCTCCAAATCAATATTTCCTAACCCAAACTATGCTGTAAACCAATAAAATATCTACATTCTCTACCACAGGTCACTAAAATGGCATAAGCATAGGCATATGTATAATTATTTTACATTTTAAATGCACATGGTTTAATACTCTATCAATGATTTTGATACTAGCATACATGCCATGTTCAACTAATTTGCAGATGGCAAAAAGCTTGGGAAAAGAGCTAAAATACTGAACAAAACCAGGGTCCAAGTATGTCTCCAGAGGTTAAAATGATAGGCTAAACTGAATAAAATGAAATTTATAGGGATTAATATAAAGATTTACATTTGGGATCAGAAATCAACTTCACAAGTATAAAGTGGGAGAAACATGACAAATAAGAAGTTAGTCTGAAAAATAATTGGGGGTTTTAGTAGACTGAAATATAAGTCCACTAGGTGACATGGCTGCTGGTACTAGGCACCATATTTTAGGAAGGGAATGGATGTACTGGATAAGTTTCAGAAGAGGCTGACTGAGTTGATGAAGATCCATGAGATCATGCCATAATGGGCCCAACTGAAAGAACTTAGGGTTTTTGACTTGGAAAAGATGAGGTTTAGCAAGGCCATGATAGTTCTGATGACACAAGATTGCAGCATATCTGGGGAGGTGATTTACATCTGTCTTGCAGAGCATTGGTGAGCTACCAGGATCTAAAAGCTGTCGCGTGGGAGATTAGACTCATTCTCCTTGGCTTCAGGGGCCAGAACTAAGAGGAACGTATGCTCCTAGCAGCAGAGGAAGACTTCATCTTAAAATATGGAAACCTGCATAATTAGAGTGCATCTAAAAGTAGAATGGGATACTTCAGGAGGTATTGGGCTAAGTTCCCCTCACCTGAAGAAATTCACACAAAGGCTGGAATACCACTTGTTGGGTATGATATACAGTGTATTCTTCTTTTATGTGTGGGTTGGACTGGATGCCCCCACCCCCAAGGTCTATTCCAACTCTGAGATTTTCTATATCTTGGCATTGATTTTGGAAAACGTTGATCTCATTCACCCTGTGACTACTGCACACAACAAATACATTACTATGTACATACGTAAAAAGGACTTCTTTCATAGTTATCATAATCAAGGGATAAGAGTCATTTGTGTTGACATGAAAAAATGGGCAAAGTTCAAGTCAGGGTTTATCTTTGAATTGCTGTAACATTTCTTAATACTCTGGCGATTATAAATAAAGAACTTTAATGTTTTATTAAAGGTTCCTCTGTGGTTGCTGCCTTGAATATCTGTGCCACTGTGGGAGTTCTGCCCTTCCCAGTAGATTTATTGAAGACATACTGGCCTGACCATCTTCCTGTTCCCACCCTGAAGAAGGTCTTAGCCAAGGCAGCAAATATTCCCTTATATTTTTCAGTTGTAGTAGCCAAGATTCATATGAAATATATACATACTAAATAAAGTTCATGGTCTGATTTGCTGTCAGGTACTTCTGGAAATAATTTCTACTCATTAGCATATATTCTATGTGGCTCGAGGTCACACAGAATACTTATTGTTGCCAATGAACTACATAGTAAAGTGGATCTTTTGACTTAGGTCAGAAAAGCAATGCAATTTTTAATATGCAGAATATGAAGACGTGAATGAATTCTGATTTGTACCAATGAAGCAATTATTAACACAAGTGAGGTCATGAATCCATCAATATATTGAAGGACACATATCCTGTGCATACTGACATTTACCCAGTACAAATGCAGCTATATTTTAAAACTCATAAGGATTTAATTTACTTTCAGAGACAAGAGAGTAATTCTTAACTGAAGACATAGAAAGAATACTTACCTGCATACTGAACACCTAAATGTACCCGGTAAGTCTTATACAATTTATGTGTACTTGGGGTTTTTTTTTTTTAATATTAAAATGGTTCAAACACACAAAAAAAACTTAGTAGTACCCAATAGAACCACTCTACTCCTACTGAACATGTCAGAGCTCAAAGGATTTGAAACAGATGTAAATTTTTAAGTGACTTTTAAAATACCAAAACTCACAGAACCTTACAAGTTCATTCTCCTTCTTTCAATACTTCAGAAGACAATCAATAATTGGTTCAAATTCCTGCGAGATAGCCTACACTTTTAGAGCATTGCAAAGGAGGGGAGAAAAAATGTCCACCTACCTTTAGAACAATTTCTTAACCTGGAGTAAGAAAACTTAAAAAAAAAATTTTTGATACCTGTATTTCAATATACTTTGTTTTCTTTGTAATCCTATTATTTTATTCTGTGCACTTAAAAATAGCATTGTGAGAGGAGGGCCACAGGTTTCACTAGACTGCCAGAAAGATCAATGACCAAAAAAAAAAAAAAGTTAAGAACCTCTCATCCAGAAAGTCTGCCCACTGCCCAGGACTCAGGAGAAATTACCTACTTTGCTTTATGGAAGGAACATGAAGGCAGGACCATACCCAAACGGTTTTAGAATACTCCTAACCCTATTTTTCAAGGGCTATCAAGCTATTTTGAAACTTCCTCCAGTCATAAATGATCTCTTTCCTCTTCAAATTTCTCACAGCACTCTGGACATCTCCTCTAGACTTGTCATATTCCATCTTATTTCATAGCCCTTTATGTACCCACTTATCCCTCATTAAACCAGAAGGTCCTTAAGATCAAAGACCATCTCATTTTATCTTTATATACTCAGTACCTTGCACAGTGTTTTGTGTGTAGCAAGTATTTAATAAAATCAACAACTAGCTAAAGAATTTTATCCAGGGCCTATTGTGTCTATGTTTTAGACTCTGTGCTAGGTTTTGAAAATACAAAGACAAAAACAAAATAATTCCTGCTTTCAAGACGTTACATTTTAGGGTCAGAGGAAAAGGGCAACATACATAGAGAAGTATAATATCTGTGTCTGTGTGAGTAGGTGGGTGTTGGTGGGTATTCTGGGTATGAGTACGGCTGTGTTTTACTTTTTAGTACACACCTGTGACTTCTTTGGTTTTGAATTCCCAGTAAAGAAACCGTTCTATAAACCCCAAATCAGCAAATATACTGCAATTTATGATTTTAGAGGGTTTATACACAGAGCTCATACAAAATAATATCAGGAGCACTAGCCATTTTGGGGAAGAAGAAAGGCTTCTCTTGTAGGATGTGACATCCAAGTCGTGTTTTTAAAAAGCTAAAAATTTCATGAGGTGCAAATGTAAAGAGAGAACATTCCTAGAAGGCAGAGAGAGTGTGAGGAGGAGTGATGTGTGATAAGACTGGAAAGAGAGGTTGAAAGGCTTTACATGTCAGGTGGAGGGATTTTTTAATTTTATATGAGAAGCAAGATGGAGCTGCTGGAGCTCCTTAACATGAAAAATTACATGATCAGACCTAGGATGGGTGGTGCAGCAGATAAAGCACTGGGCTTGGAACTAGAAAGACTTGAGTTCAAATCTAGCCTCAGACACATTAACTGTGTGATCCTGGGCAAGTCACTTAACCCTGTTTGCCTCAGTTTTCTCATCAATAAAATGAGCTGGAAAAAGAAATGGCAAACCACTCTAGTATCTTTGCCAAGCAAACCTCAAATGGGGTCCCAAAGAGTGAGAAAGGACTGAATAACAACTACCACACCTAGGTTATATGTATCAATTTGGCAGCTAGGTGGACAATAGATAAGAGAAGGGAGAAACTAAAGCCAGGGAGACAAATGTCTGCTGATTTTAAATTTAAATTCTGAGTTTGAATAAATCATTTCTGATTTTTCCTTTATAATGAGCCCTTCTCTTCTGGGCTTTTGTTTGCATAAATAATGCATTCTAATGAAACAAGAAAAATGATCAATTATTCCAACATAAATAATACTATTAAAAATATCTAAGAAGAATGTTCCATCAAATCCTCTATGAAGAAACCACGGCATGTGTGGCAACAGTTGTGTTATTTTAACCATTATTTTAAAATTATGTTAAATTCAGTTGCATGAAACTTATTTTTTCCAAATCATTCTAGTTCCTATTCCATTTTGTGACCAAGATTTAAGCCAGAAAGATAGCTAAACCCAAAATGGGGGTGCATCTTAGAAAATATCAAGGAAAGAAAAACTGAAAATAGATTTTTCTAACACTTGATGTTTTAGATTTACTTTTATCCAAACAGATCTCTATTCTTCTATTTTTTATATTAACTAATAACACAAGGAAATTAAAAGAATATTGGGAGATTTTTTTTTGGCTTGGCCTAGCCTCAATGCTAGGAATGTTTTCTTCCATCTGAGGAGGAAGAAGAGAGAAAAAGGAGAGAAAGAGAGACAGGGAGGGAAGGAGGAAGAAACAGTGGGCAACAGACAGACTGAGAAACAGACAAGGAGAGAGAGAGAGGGAGAGGGAGAAAGAAATGAGAGAGGCAGAGAGAAGGAGGAAAAGAGGCAGAGAGAGGATGAAGATGGGAGAAGAAGAAAAACAGATTATTTTGCTCAATACTATATCACTTAGCTCAGGACCACCAAGAAAAGTTACAAGAAAATATCATTCATTCTTCTCAGTTTGTTTAGGAACATAATGTTTTAGAGTAAAATGCCAAGCTCTTCTTGTGCCTTAAACTCTCCATGGAAAATGGCTGAGTCTAGAGTGTAAGAGTTGGAGGGGGAAGTTAAATCAGTCAGGTACTCTCATATCCTACACTTCTAGTGCAGGAGCTTTTAACTCTTTTTGCATCATGGATGCAGTATCATTAATAGCTAATAGGTATGTGTCAGGTACCATCCTAAGTGCTTTACAAATATTATTTCATTTGATCCTCACAATAATCCTGGGAGGTAGGTGTTATTATTATCCCCCTTTTACAGATGCGGAAACTGGGGCAAACAGAGGTTAAGGGACTTGCCAAGGGTTACACAGCTAGTACTTATTCGAGACTGGATTTGAACTCAGGTCTTCCTGACTGCAAGCATATCATGTACCCTCTGGCAGTATGGTGAAGTATACAGAACCCTTCTAAAAATAATTTTTCAAATGCATAAGACAAAGCACATAGAAATTTTTAAAGGAAATCAATACTAACGAAATACAGTTATCTAAATATGAAATAAGTTCACGGATCCCAGGTTAAAAACCTCTGCTCTCATATAAGTAACAGAAACCAAGCCAAACCAAAACTCCTGGTATTTGCTTCCTTGCTTCCCCGCCCCACCAGTTCTTCCACCAACAGCCACAACAATCTTTTGTCTTGCCTACAGAATTCAGTACTTCTATACTAGATTACTCATACTAACTGAAACCAGAACATAACTTCTTCCTATTGCCCCTTCCAAAGTACCAAAGTTGTTAGCCCCATAGCACCGATGCCCTTCCTTCTAGACCAAGGGTTCTTAACCTTTTTTGTATCAGACATGCCTTTGACAGTCTAGTGAAATCAACGAACTTTTTCTCAGACTTTTCTAAAATTCATAATTGAAAGAAGTAGTAAATTTCAGTAAGAGATTAGTGAAAATAGAGGTGTAATGGTAGCATTTTAGTGTCAGTTTACTATAGGGAAAACAGCACTCATTTTATAGTCAGAACACCTTGGTTTAAATCCTGGTTCTATGACTTGATCAATCAATTAATCCGTATGTATTATTAAGTGCCTACTATTTTCCAGGCACTGTGCTAAGACTTGTTGCTAATGACTTGCTCAGAGTCATTGAGTCTGGACATACAGAAGCAGGATGTAAACCTGTCTTTCTGGCTACTGGGCCAGCTCTCTACCTACTATATCATGATTACTCTTAAAATTATTAAGGACCAAAAAAACTGAAGAAAGGAGAAAATTACTAAGCCAAACTTCATGAAGTTGGAAAATTTAAACCAATTGTTTCATAATGATATTTGCAAATGGACAGAGGCAGAAAGCATCAGATAATTCAAGATTGCTTTATTAGGAAATCTAATTAGAATATTAAAAGGTTCACCTAAATATTTAGAAGGGAATTAATCAAGTGAAGATGGTATTGAGTATTCTGAGAATATTTTAGGGGATGGAGTAATAGCCATCCATCCACAAATATGTGTGCATATGTATGTGTATATGTGTATGTATACACATATACACATCTGTATATAAGTACATATGTATATGTGCGTGTGTGTATACATACATACATATATATGTATACACACACACACACACAATTTCAGCATTACACCACTTCAGAACTTCACATTGTGAACTCTTTCAAATTTATTTTTGGTTATCCAATATCCAAGCTCAAGGTGTCAGTACTAGTCAAATGAACTAAAAATTTTTGGAAGGAAGACCAGTGTGTATATATATGTCTATATACATATGTATAAGACCAATGTGTGTATACATATGTATATATGTATGTACACATATGTATATATGTATATATACAAACATGTGTGTGTGTATATATATATATGAATATATATGTAAAACGAATATGGACAGACTGTGTCTCTTATGGGCTCTCATTTAGGCAGTTTCACTACCTCATAATTAAACCAAGCTTTGAATTCCTGACTGAAAATTTTCATTACAACCTCAACAAATGACTTTCACAAATAAATTGGACTTATTATATTCAGGTCACATCAAGACAAGCTGGGAGCAAACTCAATATGTGGAAGGAAGCACCATGGATTTCTGTTTCCTTTACAAACTATTACTAATTTGCTAACAATTCAAGAAACTCAAATGCTAATTCCTAATGGAGACAGCAATAACAAGAGTCATTTGCACTTGCTGATTTGGTACACTGCCTGTTGTGTAATGGGAAAACAACCAAAATCTTACATTATCAGAAGATATTTATAAGGCTGTCACATAGCCTACTAATACCTTTAAGTAATAAATTGTCCTGAGAAAGAAACATGTTACTTAGCAACATATTTCACCTTAAAATCTGGTTTCAGAATTTTTATTTACAGAGCTATCTTAATAGAGCTTACTAAAAAGGACAAATTGTCAAACATTTTCTAAAGCAAATGCACTATTTGCTCATAAATAGAATTTTGCTGACTTGAAGAAACACCATTTCCCCACACAGACAGATTGGCCCTTGAGCACACATCTTTATAAGCATAAAAAAGAAATTTGATGTTCCTACCTTTTTTAGAAACCGCACTCCATAGGTAAACACATAAAGGTAAAATGTAAATCGCCACCTGTAAAAGGTAATCATATATTATGTTGGGTTAATTAAATGTATTTCACAATACACTGTGTACTAAATAAACAGGAGCGCTAGATAACCTAGATTTACTTCCTACCAGAGAAATGTAAAGTACTGAGCAGTTACAAAACCAGCTAAAAAAATATGTAAAAGGTCAAATGTTTTATTCATAACATTTTCTTTTTCTTCAGTTAGTTATTTTATTTTCCCTTATTCCCCACATCATCTCCTCTACACATAGTACCCCAGGGTTTTCTAATCCAACATTTACACTTCCTTTTGTGATTAAGCACTTAGCATCCATGAAAGGATGTGGTTCAAGAACCCGAGGGTGTACAAAACAGCCTTAAACTCTATTCCTGGATCAGACACTAATTCTCTGTAGGTGCAAATAAACCATTACACTTAAATCACATTTTACTTCTGTAAAACAGAAAATACATCTAGAAAACCTGCAATAGAAGATCAGGACAGATGAAAAAAAAAATTTTTTTAATGTGAATGTAACTCTTTGTCTTAGACCTAAAAGAAGGCATAAAAGTGAGAATGATACATTTGAATTTATATTAAAATACTACTCCTGACTCCTCCCAGACAAGAAGGTTCTGAAAAATAATCAGATATGGATAATAGTCTTACAAATTCTTACAAATTTCCTTAACACATTATTAGGCTATCACAGGCAGTATGGCATAGTACATTGAGAGCTAGCCTCCAAGGTAGGAAGACCTCCTACCTCTGATTCCCACTGGCCATAGGACTTGAGCACATTACTCAGTACAGTGCCTGACACTTAATAAGTATTTAATAAAGTGTTGATTGATTAAAGCCACCCAACCTTGGTGCTCAATACGATTCTCTAGTTTTAGAGAAGGTGAAGACCTGCATTGTGAAAGGGAGCTTTCCCACTGGGAAGTCCCCTATACCCTTAATTATCACTTGCTTCAAGGAATTTCCTTAAGGCAGATCAACAACATGTGTGTTACTTTTGCAAAACATGGTATTGCAATGCCCACTACACGGGAAAAGTCTTAAGATTCCAAAAGATCAATAATGAAGCATGCTGTCTACCTCCCAACAGAGAAGTGATGGTCTCAAGGTGCAGAATGTAACACGTTTTTGGATATGGCTTGATTATTTTTTTAAAAAGAAATTAAAAAGGAAAAAACAAGTAAATATGCACTGGTAAACCCACACATGCATATCTTGATTTATGAGTGTACACTTTCCTTATAAGTCAAGTTACATCAGGTCAAGAAGTATTTTTAAGTGTTTACTCTGTGTTAGGCATTGTGCTAAGTGCTAGGGATACCAAAAAAAAAAAAAAAAAAGAAAGAAAGAAAAATGAACTCTGTTCTCAAGAAGCTACTGTTAAATGGCCCAGATGGGAGGCACTATTAGCATTAAGGGGGAATCAGGAAAGGCTTCCTGTAGAAGACTGGATTTTAGTTGGGACAGACATGAGGAGGGAGGCAGAGGCAGAGATGAGAAGGGAGAGCATTCCAGACATGGGGGAACAACTAGAGAAAATGCACAAAGTCTGGAGCGTCATGCAAGGAACAGCCAGTGTCACTGTATTTTAGAGTACATGGAGCTGAGAAAGACAGAAGACTGGAAAGGTAGGGAGGAGCCAGGTTATGAAGGGATTGAAAACCTAAACAGAGGGTTTTACATTGGATTACAGAGGTAAAAGTGAACTACGAGGTTTACTGAATAAGAAGGTGCTGGGGATTTTAGGAAAATAATCCGGAAAATATTTGTCATTTTAAGAACTATACTTTGAATAATTCATACTTCTGAAAGGAAAAAAAATCAGCCAAAAATTTTCATAATCATAAAAAGTATCAAATTCTTTCAGTGACCAGGAAAATATCATTCTAGAAGGGACTTTGAGACTATAACTCTCTGCTCTCAGATAGAGACCATATTTTTCTCTATCTTCAGTCTCCTTAAGTAGCCTGTGCTAAATTTTGCAACCCCTCAATTCAATTCGACAAGCTACTATGTGCCAGCTCCTGTAGTAATTACTGGCAATATAAAGACAAAGATGGTCCACACACTCAAGGAACTGATAGTCTATTGGCAGAAACATGTACAGAGATGAATACATACGAAATACATACACAGGAAATATAAAGGAGAAGGCATTTGAACAGAGTCTCAAGGAGGTAGAATAGAGGTTCTTATTTTGGAGTCGTGTATAGCCAAGAGATCTATGGATTGATTTTAGGATTTTCATGGACATGGAAGAAAAAAATTACATCTTTATTTTTACTAAGAAACCTCTAACTGAAATTCAGCACTTCCTTCAATTATTTAAAAATATTATTCTGAGAAGTCCCTTAACCAGACTATCAAAGGGATCTATGATATACAAAAATGGTTAGGAAGCCCAGATTGGGAAGGACATTAAATGCCCAAAAGAAGAGTTGGTATTTGATCCTAGAAACAATTAGTCATTGAAGTCTCTCTAGTAGGAAGGAGAATGACATACTCAGACTGTGCTTTAGAAATCATGGATTTGGTTGATAGAGCACCGGCTCTGAAGTCAGGAGGACCTGAGTTCAAATCCAGCCTCAGACCAAACACTTGACACTTACTAGCTGTGTGACCCTGGGCAAGTCACTTAACCCCAATTGCCTTTAAAAAAAAATGAAAGAAAGAAATAATGGATTTGTCAATTATGTGGAAGATGTAAGTTCCTTGAAGCCAGAGCCTATTTTATTTTTGGTTTTGCATTCCCAACACCTAACAAAGTGCTATGCATATAATAAATGCAGTATTTAATTTCTATGAAGGGAAGATCGGGAGTCAGGGGACCAGATAGGATGTTATTGCAATATAATACAAGTGTTACATCTAGGGTAGAAGAGAGGAGACAGATGTATGATATGTTGGAATGGCAGAATCCACAAGACTTGGCAAGACTTGGATATTGAGAGTGAGAGAGAATAAAGAGTCAAGTGTGACTTGAAGGATAGTGATATGCTCATCAGAGATAGGAAAGTTGAGGAAGAGGGATGAATTTTCCAGGGAAGAGACTGAATTCCATTTTGGACAGCTGAGTTTAAGGTGCCTATAGGACATCCAGGTGGAGATATGCAGTAGACAGTTGATGATGTAGACATAGAGATAAGCAGGAAAAAGATGAAGGCTTGAAGAATGTCTTCTCCACTTATTTCCTTTGTACTGCAAGAATAAACTCATGTCCTTCATCTTAACCAGAACTGCCCTATGTTTGCTATTCATGTAACCAATTTTCCTAGTCACATTTCAAACTATACCAATAATAAGATCTGAGACAAAACACAATTGATATGTTTCTGCCTGAAGTATATATACAACTTTTCATTACAGGACATAAAAACTTAAATATGGGAATATTAAATAATCTTTTCTATTTTTAAAGGTAGATTCCTGATCTATGGAAATTGTTTCTAAACAAATCAGTTTCTAGCAGAGTCTTAGAACCATAGGCCTTTTGGGGATTTTCTCCAAAGACTCATAAAAATAAAAATTAGGATACACTATCAAATATTATGTCTGAATATTTGAAAGAATGCACAAAGAAGAAATTTGAAAAAAATGCATTGATATTAGGTGACTGGTTAGTTTCTAGTTTAAAGGACTTGGCTGATTTTTTTAAGGAGGCAATTCAATGTTATAGAAAAAAATACTGCTCTCTAAGTTGGAACACTTGGGCTATAGTCCACACTCTCTAGCAAACTGCAACCGTGAGACTGTTCAGTTCAAGTTTCTCAGCTTCAGTTTCCTTGACATAGAAGTGTTGAACTACATGACCCTAAAGGTCCAATCTAGCTATAAAGTTCTATAATTCTACGTTATACAATAACTGATGGGAAAAAAGTTTAAAAATGGATAAATAACATTGAAAAAGTACATTGCAAAAACAGTAAAGTTTTCTTGACTTTCCCACAAGAAAAATAGCTTATCCCATAAAAAAGATAAGTTAGGTACTACCTCATGACCAGTCATGAAGTATTTCCCAGAGGACTGTCTCACCAAAGAAAGTCTGGAAACCTTTATAATGAAATGAATTATTTAAAAGGTTTTAAAATCCTTCCTATATTTTCCATAGTATGGATAAAATGATCATGTTGCCATTTCCTTCCCTAGAAAAGACAGTGTTCCACCCCATACATTAAGCTATTTTATATTATCTAAATCTGAAGATTAGAATATAAGTCTATTTAAAATGGCCTTTCACCACATCAGGTTTATTGTCTATTGTCCTTATACAACAAAATCTAAGCAAGGTTCTTTAAAAAAAAATGAAGCCTAATGACATGTCTCATAAAGGTAGAGAATTAGAGCAGTACCTGAAATACTGTGCAGGCATCCCTAGAATAGCATATGGATATTAAACTATAACCAGGAAAACCAAAACCCTGGGAAACAGAATCTTGAGCTCAACAAAGAGAATGGTTAACATTGAAAACCTTCAGATTCCAACAGCTCCTGGAAAATTGTGGTCATGTGTTCCTATTTGTTTATGTTTGTTAAATTCATAATACAAAATTTAAATTTTAAGTTTCATATGCAATCCTTTTTTTCTGTTCTTTTGTTGAAAGTTTCCTTTTTATCAACATGTCAAGTTCACAATATAAAAGGAAAATAGTGGTTATATTTATTATGTCCTTTCTCAATTATCCACACTGAAGGAGGCACATCATAATACAGATAATTGTAAACTGGATTGCAATAGGCAAGAGGGTTTTTAAACTTACCTGGACGTTCTGAATAACTTGCATGTGTACTAATCATTTTAAAGCAATTCCATGTGAAATGCAGGGACTATTTAACATGAAACATTAACAAAGGAATTTCCATGACAACCTTCTTGGAAGCAGGTTTCTTTCAAAGGTTTTTAGCTAACAGTTATTAGAAATTGCCTAGCAAGAACAAAGTATAGGGGTGGAGCCAAGATGGCAGAGTGAAAGCAGTGACTTGTTTGAGCTCTCCCCCAAACCCCTCCAAATACCTGTAAAAAAATGGCTCTAAAAAAAAATGGCTCTAAACAAATTCTAAAGTAGCAGAACCCACAAAAAGACAGAGTGAAACAAATTTCCAGCCAAAGACAGCCTGGATGGTTGATCAGAAAGGTATATCGCGCTGGGCGGGGAAAGGAGCGCAGTGCGGCGTTGGAGTGCAGGCCGCAGCAACCCTGGAGCAGGCCTCAGAGTACTGAATCGTGGGCAGCTGTGGCGATTTCCAGACTTCTCAACCAAAGAATGCCAAAGACAACTTAGAAGGTCAGTGGGAAAAGTCTGTGACTGTGGTGAGAGAGGAGCTAGGTCTCAGTCCCAAGTCTGGAGCGCGGCCTGGGGCTGCGGCTTTTTCCTGAGCTTTTGGCCCACAGACTGAGGGGGAATTGAGTGGCTGATCAGAGGCGGATTGCAGGGATCTCTTCACAGTGCTGAGGAAGGAATCTCTTGCTTTGCCCGTGCTTGGATATGGGTCACAGTTCTGAGAGGCGGTTCTGGGGTGAGGAGGATTACTGGCGTAGTGGAGCTTGTAGAGGCAGTGGAGAGGAAACAACTCGCCCCTTACCACCTTGGAAGAACTGAAAATTTACAGGTCCCTAGAAGTATCTCTGAAAACAGCTGTACAAACCCAAGAAGCTTGAGACAGTATTCTCCACATTGAAAACAGACTTTTACCTTAACAAAGAGTTTAAAACTCAAGTAATTGGCTGGGATCATGAGTAAGCAGCACAAAAAGAGTCAGACTATATTATCTTACTTTGGTGACAAAGAAGATCAAAACATACAACCAGAAGAAGACAACAAAGCCAAAGCTCCTACATCCAAAGCCTCCAAGAAAAATATGAATCAGTCCTAGGCCTTGGAAGAGCTCAAAAGGGATTTTAAGAAGCAAGTAAGAGAAGTAGAGGAAAAACTGAGAGCAATGCAAGAAAATCATGAAAAACAAGTCAACAGCTTGCGAAAGGAGACCCAAAAAAATACTGAAGAAAATAACACCTTAAAAAATAAACTAACCCAAATGGGAAAAGAGGTCCAAAAAGCCAATGAGGAGAAGAATGCCCTAAAAAGCAAAATTGGCCAAATGGAAAAGGAAGTCCAAAAGATTACTGAAGAAAATACTTCCTTTAAAATTAGAATAGAGCAATTGGAAGCTAGTGACTTTATGAGAAATCAAGACACTGTAAAACAAATCCAAAAGAATGAAAAATTAGAAAACAATGTGAAATATCTTATTGGAAAAACAACTGACCTGGAAAATAGATCCAGGAGAGAGAATTTAAAAATTATTGGACTATCTGAAAGCCATGATCAAAAAAAGAGCCTAGACATCATCTTTCAAGAAATTATCAAGGAAAACTGTCCTGATATTTTAGAACCAGAGGGCAAAATAGAAATTGAAAGAATCCACCGATCTCCTCCTGAAAGAGATCCCCAAAGGAAAACTCCTAGGAATATTATAGCCAAATTCCAGAGTTCCCAGGTCAAGGAGAAAATATTACAAGCAGCCAAAAAGAAACAATTCAAGTATTGTGGAAACACAATCAGGATAACACAAGATTTAGCTGCTTCTACATTAAGGAACCGCAGGGCATGGAATATAATGTTCCGGAGAGCAAAGGAGATAGGATTACAACCAAGAACCACCTCCCCAGCAAAACTGAGTATAATCCTGCAGGGGAAAAAATGGTCATTCAGTGAAGTAGAGCACTTTCAAGCATTCTTGATGAAAAGACCAGCGTTGAATAGAAAATTTGATTTTCAAATACAAGACTCAAGTGGGACATGAAGTGGTAAACAGGAAAGAGAAAATCATAAGAGACTTATTAAGGTTGCACTGTTTACATTCCTGAATGTAAAGATGATATTTGTAACTCATGAGACCTTTGTCAGTATTAGGGTAGTTGGAGGGGAAAAATTATATGTATGTATATATAGATATAGATAGATAGAGAGCACAGGATGAGTTGAAAACAAAGGGGTGATATCTGGAGAATAAAATTAAGGGGTGAGAGAGGAATATACTAGGAGAAGGAGAAAGAGAGAGGTAGAACAGGGTAAATTATCCCACAAAAAAAAAACAAAAACAGAAAAGGCTCTTACAGTGGAGGGGAAACAGGGGAAGGTAAGACGGAATGAGTGAATCTTATTCTCATAGGATTTGACTTAAGGAGAGAATAACATACACACTCAACTGGGTGTGGAAATCTGTCTTACCCTACAGGAAAATGGGGGGGAAGGGGTCAAGAGGGTAGGGGAATGATAGAGAGGAGGGCAGATTGGGAAAGGGAGTAATCAGAAGCAAATACTTCTGAGGAGGGACAGGGTCAAAAGAAAGAATAGAATAAATGGGGGGGCAGGATAGGATTAAGGGAAATAGAGTTAGTTTTTCACAGCATGTCTACTATGGAAGTGTTTTGCATAACTGCACATACATAACCTATATTTAGTTGCTTGCCTTATCAATGAGGGTGGGTAGGGAGGGAGGAAGGGAGCAAATTTGGAACCCAAAGTTTTAAAAACACATGTTTAAAAAAAATGTTTTCACATGCAACCGGGAAATAAGAAATACAGGAAATGGGGTACGGAAATCCATCCTGCCCTACCGAAAAATTGAAGGGGAAGGGGATAAGAGAAGAGGGGGAGAGATAGAAGGGAAGGCAGACTAGGGGAAGGGGTATTTAGAATGCATGCCATCTTGGGGTGGGGGGAGGGGCAAGATGGGGTGAAAATTTGGAACTCAAAATCTTGTGGAAATAAAAGTTGAAAACTAAAAATAAATAAATTTATTAATTAAAAAAAAGAACAAAGTATAGAATTACAGAATCTCAGAGTTGGAAAGGACCTCCCAGGACATCTGGTCTAATGAATAGCCGACCAAGAATCCTCCCTATGTCATACCAGACAATCATCCAGCCCTTACTAAAAGTCCTTCAAGGGGGAACCCACTCTCTCCTGAGGCAGTCCATTCTGGATAGCTCTCATTGTTAAGTTTTTCCTTTCTTCAAGCCTAAATTTTCCTCTCTGCATCTTTTACCTTGTCTTCTCAGAAAGCAGCTTGGACTTCAAACATAGAGGAGTAATTTAGTCATGAGAGAAACACAAACATCAAAGACTTTACTCACATTACAGCCACATTTTCCCAGCCTCCCCAGACTTCCTGGAAATGAAACCCTTAATTGGATGGAACTCTCATATGAATAAGACCACACATCCACTTGAGTATTTGAGTCCTTTCATGTTCATATTAGTGGCTGCGCTGCAACACTGTGCAGCTACTTTCTCCAGTTCGCTATGGGTTTTTTTGTGTGTGTTTTGTTTCTGTTTTTTGTTTGGTTTTTTTTGGAACCACACCTGTCACTTCATACGTATAGAAAATAGGGAGCTCTTGGTGAGGAAATTACCTTCTACTAATGCAAATTGGTACCTCTTCTAGGTGGCACAGTGGATAGAGTGCCTGGCCTGCAGTCAGGAAGATTCAACTTGCTGAGTTCAAATCCAACCTCAGATACTTGCTAACTGCATGACCCTGGGCAAGTCACTCACCCCATTTGCCTCAGTTTCCTCATCTAAAAAATTAGCTGGAAAAGGAAATGGCAAACTGCTCTAGTATCCCTGCCAAGAAAATTCCAAATTTGGTCACAAAGAGTTTGACACAGCTGAAATGACTGAACAATAACAAAAACTGTTGTACAATTTATAGTCTTAGAGAGTTTTCTGGGTCACTGAGGAGTGAAATAACTTATCTAAGGTCACACAGTCAGTATATGTCAAAGGTAGGATATGAATCCAGGTCTTCTTGACTCTCAGACCAGCTCTTTATTCATATAGTGCCTTTAGGTACTAGATTTTCAGTCAAAAGACTTGAGATGAAGTCCTAGCTTAAATGTGAATCATTGTTATTCTACTAAAACCATGCTGTATTCCTAGGAGGTAGTGACCAAAATCAAGTCATTTCCAGAAAATGTTTGAGGACATAAAAACGTTGTTGTTGGAGAAAGAACTAGGCTATGAGTATATGGAATTCAGTGTATGACTTCTCTGCATCTGAAAGTCATTAAATCCTTTACTGTTGAGGAATGTTTTGTTTCTGTCCTTCAGTCATCTGTAAGGGGAGTTTGGAGAGGATAACATCTCATAACCACTACACAACATAGGCTAACATAAGTTTCTTGTTGTTCAGTTGTGTCCAAGTCTTTATGACTTCACAGACCATTCTGTCCATGAGGTTTTCTTGATAAAGATACTGAAGTGGTTCACCATTTCCTTCCCCAGTGCATTAAGGGAAACATAGGTTAAGTGATTTGCCCAAGGTCACACAGCTAGTACATATCTGAGGTCATATTTGAACTCAGATCTTCCTGATTCCAAGCCCCACACTCTTTCCACAGTGCCTTACAAAAGACAACTATCAGGAGTGGGCCCCTTAATAAATGCTTGTTGGATTGGAGTAGAAGCTTACCAGAGGATCTACCCACGTGGATAGATGGAGCTCCACATGGAGCTCCACTTCAACTCCCCAACGCCTCTGTCTAAGGGTTTCCGTCTCCTCTCCTTACAATTAGAGACACCTTTCTTGACTTTCTCCCCAGGTATAAAAATATCTAGTTATGACTCTGACAGTAACTCATTTCTTTTCAAACATACAATAGAACAAAATGTTTGCATTTATAACTATACTATTAAAATATTTTACTTCTATGTAATTTAAAATATCATTTCCCCAAGATCTATAAAAAATATATAAATAAAAGAAAATTATGTGAGTCAAGTAGATGATCAGAGCACATTCTGGAGTTAATTACCCAGAAAAAGCTGCAATCAGCCCTCTAATCACATAGTAGATTAACACCTGCTTTCCACTATAGTTATAACTGATTACTTTGAGACACTATGAACAAAGTCCAATACATGTGGCGCCAAACAGTCAAACTTTGCAATTCTTTCAGTATAAGATCTGGACTCAAGAGAAACCCTCAGAAATGCATTCCAGTTTCATTTCTAATTTATTAATTGTGGTTTTAGACCTGGCAGCTTTAAGGACAGTAACAGTCTTGTCTTTATGTGAATTCTCTTTTCATTTCGAAAGGAGCTTGGAGGGTTATTTTGGGTCACACATTTATTTGTAAACGAGCCAACATTTGTTTTTCACATTGAGAGTGGGAATGCTATTACTCCCCAGCTCACTATTTTCCCTCTCCCTCCAAGGAATCATTGACATAGCCATCACTCTTGAAATTTCTTTTCTGTGGTAAGATATAGTAACTAATGAGGCAGGGTTGGCTCCTCTTACCCTTTCCCCATAATCAAAACCATAAGGAAAAATACAAGCAAGTGAGTTTAAATCTTGTTCACAGATCATATGGGCTCCCCACAGATTTTAAGTCTTTGGTCTCTCCCATTAGATTTAAAGCTTCCTGAGGGCAAGGTTTTAGTTGTCTACAGTTGCCCCTAGGATTGTGCTATATACCAGATAGGTCTGAGCTTCCCAGTCTTCTTGTAAGGAAGATGTCCTTTTTAATTCCCCGAACTCTTAAGATGATTTTGACCTCTTGTCTGAGGTTACGGTATTTGCTCAATAAATGCTTTATGAATGGATGAGGAGAAGAATGAATTAACTTCCTTCTAAAGTTAGTGTGAATAATGCTATATCTTAAAGAGTCACCCAGCTCTGTTGCTCCTAGTGGGTAAGTTCTCTGAGCCTCAATTTTCTCACCTGCAAAATGAGAATAATAACAATAATGAACGCACTACCTACTTCATCTGGTGATTGTACAGAAAGTAGTTTGTTATATCTCAAAGCACTATATAAATTTGAGTTGTGATTATTATGTAATGAGGCACTACTTGGCCTTATACTGCTATAAGAGTTGTCCAAGGTCACCTCCTGCAAATTATCTATTCTGGGATTTGCACTGAGTCAAGGAAGTCTACTCTTTAAAGATTATTGAGGCGGTGAGTGGTTCATGATCATTTTCTCTTCTATGAGGCCATCTCAGAGGATAATCTTTAACTTTTAGGGTTCAATTTAAGAGACTTTGTTATCTGCTAGATTTTTTTTCTACCATCTTGGGAATTTATCACCTTGTGTAGTATGCCCCACAGGCAGATGACTCCCAAGTCCACTTCCCCATTCCCATACTTTCATTTTTACTCACACAACATTTTAAGATGTCCTATCGCTACAGTCCTTGTTCTTATCCATAAAACTTCCCAATTCATTTATACTGTCAAAAATATCATTTAGAGAGTTGCCCAAGGGGGTAGCTTTGGAATAACCTTTGAGTTACTCATTGCTTTTTCTTCAGCAATTGGAGTTCTGATCTGCATATTCCTTTTGTTCAGCAATTCATGACCTGATCTTCATAACTCTCATACTTATGCCAATAGACTCAGGCCCTGACTCCTTCCCATTTAATTCTGCCTTAAAAAGTGGCAAAGGGTTTCTTCCTCAAATGCAGTTTCAACTATGTCACTCCATTTGTTAAAAAAATCACATAATATTCCCAAAATGCTTTTCACATCTGTTTCAGGTAGAGAACAGATCAGCCACGATGAAGTATTTGAGTAAATAATGCAAGCCAAAGGCTTCCCTACTGAGGTACAAGGACTGTCACCCTTCAAGAGACACAGGAATACAGAACGATCCATAGTTTTCTTCCTGTTCTCCCATGAAGATGTGCTCAGTGCATCCAGGTGGAGGGATCTTGCAGAAAGCTAGGGGTTGCCCTATCTGAGCAGCACAAGAGCAGTGAGTAAGAAGGCTTTTATATGCTCCCCAGAGGTCCCTCCCTATCAGATAATTAGTTACAAGGACTCTATATCTTAGGTCACATCTTTGAGGAAAATCCCTCATTGGCTCATGATAGCTGCTCCATGTTTGCTGTCTAATGAAGCCATAGCCTAATAACCCCCAACATCCAAAAATAAACTGTGGATAACAAGATTCTACAATGGTTATTCCTTATATTCCACTGTACCTGAAATCGTGTGTACCTTCTTGTTGTTCAGTGGTTTTCTACTTGTGCCTTACTCTTCATGACCCCATTTGGGATTTTCTTGGCAACGATACCAGAGTGGTTTGCTATTTCCTTCTTCAGCTCATTTTACAGATGAGGAAACTTTACAATCTGAGGGTCACACACCTAATAAGTGTCTGAGGCCAGATTTGAACTCAGGTCTTCCTCACTCTAGGCCAGGTGTTCTATGCATTATGGTACCACTGAGCTTCCCAGATTGTATGCCTTCTACTCTAACCAAACACAAATTCACTTAATGGTACTTGCATATCCAGTGTCACCTCATTAGACTTAGAAAGTTTGATAAATGCACCACAACAGGGAATGTTCCATTCCTCTCTATAAAGATGCCTCTCTTCTACATCTAAATTAAGTCAAGTCTCTTTAAAAAGGTAGAAGCTATTCCAAACACACTGTTGATCACCTATATTAAAACTCCCACCCCTACAAGAATAAGCAGGCATAACTAAGTATGAAAGTATACATTTTATGACATTCTAGTCCTATATATACCTGCCTTAGGATGAAAGCCACTTGAAGACCGCATCACTTCTATGTGGTCTGAAATTTCCTGAGTCTCATTATACTTATTACAATGTCATATACTCTCTGGGAACTTGATACATTTAGCAATTAATGGACAGAACAGAGCAAAGATTAATGTTCAAAGCAGTTTATACACAATGAATATAAATGAAAACACCATCAATAGGTAGCTTTAAATGAGATATGACCACATGAGGCTTTAGGAGACAAATGATGAAATACACATCACTCATCACAGTGGAAGGGGCAAGGATACTCAAGGGAATATTGAATTTTTATCAGATACGATCTCTGTGTCAGCTGGTTTTGCTCAACTCCATTTGTTACAAGTGAGGATGGGAGAGGGGCATCCTGAGAAATGATGTAAAAAATAAACCATTAATAAAACAAACATATACACATATAAGCACGATGTCTTCAAAGAAGTTCTAATAGTGTGAGTAAAAATATAAGGGTGGAGGAAGAATAGGGAATATAGGGGGATGGTGAGTACTCTAGTTTGGCAGGAGGGTAAAATTCATGATAGGGAGTAATATGAGGTGAGGCTGGAAAGCCAGGATGGCACCAGACTGTGAAAGGCCTTGGAAGCCAGGCTGAGGGTGTAGAATCTTATATTTGGTGCTCCAAAGCTGCTCTCATCTCTTGAATATGAATATCGCCCTTCAGTTGTTTTGCATTTGTAAACCCTACCAAAGTCACTGGACACTGCAGAACCATGTAAACACTGCAGACAATATTTCTTCAGTGTTCCCCAGGCTTCTCGCCAAAAATGGTTTCCTTCAGAGATTAGTTTTCTTTAGATTTAGGAGAGAATATTTTTAAGTGATGGATGGGCTACAGTCTCAATTGACTAACTTGTTAGTTGAGTCTGAGATCATTTTTTAAAGATATAGCATCATTTTTTTAAGGCCAGTAGTGTCTTCTTTCAGGTTGTTATTAGTGTGGCCTTAGCACAATAAAGATGCTCATCTCCCAGAGAAAAAAACAGTGGCTCTAGTTTATAGACACAGGTCTGGACAAGACCCCAGATTTCTTAAAGAATGAAATCAGAGATCATTTTCTTTCTTTGAAAATCTGATATCAACTCTAAATTGCCCGTATAGTTTTCATACTTTTATCAGTTTAGAGTACCAAACAAATATGGTAGCATGGGAATAAGATTGTGATAAAACTTGAAGGCCAATTAACCCGGGCTTTCCACTAAAAACGTATTATGTGATTCCCAAATAAGTTTTTTAAACTAAAAGGTTTAGCTAGCCACCAACCTCTATCCCCACCCCAGATAAACTATTTTGAAAGATATTTAGTTTGGAGTTAATTTCACGCACTTTCCTTTTCATCTACAAACCTAAAGGTATATAATGGATTTGATTCTGACAGATTCATCTTCCTTCAGCTTTGGACTTAACTTAACTTCCCTGGGCATCTGTTTCATGATTTAGAACAGTGCTTCCTGTGGGTCATGACCCCATACAGGGTGGTAAAAAATTTAGCAACAATAAAAGGTTTCTGAAGGTGCAACAACCAAAAATTAATTAATAAATCAAACACGTAATGAATGTGAGGAGTTTCTGGTAGCGCTTCCCCGTGTTGCATCGCACAACTTTACTGCAGCTTTGGTTCTGAACACAAAGCATGCACCATTGCACTGTGCATGCCCTCAGGCCACCCACCACCAATACTGCCAAAATATGAAAAGGGGTCAGGAGTGGGAAAAGTTTAAGAAGCCCTGATTTAAGAAATAAAAAGTGTTGGCTGGGATGACCACTAAGATGTCCCTCAACTCTAAATATATAATCCTAATTCTATAACATTGTCTAGGTTAGGGGTGGGGAACCTACAGCCTCGAGGCCACGTGTGGCCCTCTAGGTCCTCAAGTGCAGCCCTTTGACTGAATCCAAACTTCTCAGAAGAAATCCCCTTAATAAAAGGATTTGTTCTGTAAAACTTGGACTCAGTCAAAAGGCCATACTCAAGGACCTACTGGGCCACATGTGGCCTTGAAGTCACAGGTTCCCCACCCCTGGTCTAGAAGCAATACTTAATAGAAGTTTTCTATGGTTCAATTTTCCTAAACTATTTCAACTAGACAATAAGGAAGTCCTGAAGCTTCTTGAGGAGGGAAATGGCATGGTTAGCCTTGTGCTTTAAGAATATCAATATGGCAAGAGGACTGAAGAGGAAAGAGACTAAAGTCAGGAAGACCAACTAGGAGCTATTGCAAATGAAGAGATGAAGACAGGTACAAGAAGTGCTATGGAGGTAATATGAATCAATAAATATTTCAATCTATAAACATTTATTAAGCACCTATTATGCTAAGCACTGGAATATTAACAAGAATTAGCACACAACTGGATATAGAGGTTGACAGCGAGGGGTTAAGGAATACTCTCAGGACATGACCCTGGATGACTGGAATCAGGACACTGGCACTGTAAATGGAAATGGGAAGACTTTTCTCATTTTGGGGAAGACTGGATGAGTTCTGTGTCGCACATGTTGAGTGTAAGACAGACATCTACAGGAGATGCTCAAAGGAGGTATCAAGCAAGCGGCTGGTAACACACTGAAGTTCAGGAGAGAAATAAAGGATGAACGTTTATAGATTTGGAACTCATCTGCATAGAGATTATAATGAAGCTCGTGATAGTTGATATGATTGTCAAAGGAAATAAAAGCAACAAGAAAGGATACAGCCCAGAACACAAACACACACACTCTTAGTTGGACCAAGGGGATCTTTCTCTGTGTTGTTCTTAGCTTCCTATATTTCCCTCCTCTCTCACCATCATGGTTTCCTACTAAAGCTCCTCTGCATCCATGCTTTTTTCTTACTTATTTCAAAGCAGCTCTGTCGAGTTGCATATTAAGTGAACTTGAAACCACAAAGTTCAAATCTTGCCTTA
Source organism: Vombatus ursinus (assembly GCF_900497805.2). NCBI lineage: Eukaryota > Metazoa > Chordata > Mammalia > Diprotodontia > Vombatidae > Vombatus > Vombatus ursinus. The sequence goes on from NW_020954557.1 coordinate 48,586,579, forward strand.
AACTCTCACTAATCACGTGATCCTGGGCAAGCTACCACTCTCAGTCTCAGTTTCCTCATCTGGAAGACAAGATTAAAAATTGGACCTGCCTAACAGGATTATTATAAGGATCCAATGAGATACTATATGTAAAACGTTTTGTAAATCTTAAAGGACTATATATATGCTAGCCATGATTATTACTATAATCCATAACATTCTCTTCCTTCTCTGAACATCAGGCTTCTATTGATGCAGTCCAAGAGCCCTTTAATTTCTTTGGCTACCGCATGACAGTGCTGGCTCACTCCAAGGATGCTGTCGATTCAAGTCAATTCAAGAAATATTCATCAAGTGTGTGCTGTATGGAAGGCACTATACACCAAATTTCCTAGGGTTGTTTTTTTATTGTTTTTTCATATGAACTGCTTTTTAGTCACATCTCCCCCACCCTGTCCTTGTACAATAGATGGTTTTGAACCTAAAGCATATGTAAATACTACTTATTTATCCCTAATACATTTATTTTTGTTAGCTTTAACCCACCATGCCATTGTGTCAAGATATTTTAGGATCCAATTTATCAGTGACCCCTTCCAGCTTAACATCCTCAACAAATTTGGGAAGCATGTCACCTGCACCTTTATTCAAGTCATTGACGAAAATTTTGAAGATAATAGTGCCAAAGACAGAGGCCTTTAGCATGCTAACAGAAATCTCTCTCCAGGTTGATATCACTTAACCAAAACTCTTTGGGTCCAGAAGGCTAGCCATCAAGTTACCCTTCCATTACTCTATAGGCCTAATTCTATTAATATATGTATGTATGTATGTATAGCGTAGTATCTACTATATGTCTAGTATTTTGCTGGATCCTGAGGGAGGAACAAAGAAAATTAAAGGAAAAAACATGGTCCCTGATCTTTGAGTTCGCATTATCATCAGGAAAACAAGTCAAACACATACAAAACACTTCAAGATCACTATTCTCTAAGATCCTGCCAAAATGTGCATTAGGAATGGAGAAAGATAAGAACAGTATGTAATGTCTGTAAGATAACCCCTAATTGTTACATAATCCCATCTGCAAGTTCTTTCACCACCCAAGGAGGTCACTTCAAGGCCCAGTTCCAGAGTAATCTCTTCATTGAAATATACCTTCCATGAGATCTTTTTTAGCATTCCTGTCTCTCTTACATATTTTCACAGTCTACTTCTTATTATGCTTTTAATATACATTTCTTATTTCCTCTACTGGTCTATAAGCTCTATAGGAATAGGGGCTATATAAATTTAAAGTTTTTATTCCCCTCCCAACACCAGAAAGAGTGCTATGTACACAGCAGGTGGGGAAAAGGGAAGGGAATAAGACTTTATATAGCACCGACTATATTTGTTATATAATATTATTATATTACAATATATTTATATATCATATATCACATATAATGATTTATCACATGTATATAATTATATGTAATACTATTTATTATAAAATAATATTAGTCTATATTCCATAGTATTATATTATAATGTATTATTCATATCATATCTCATATCATATCATATCATATCATATATCATAGGAAGCACAGTAGATAGAGTGCCAGGCCTGTAGAGTGGAAGATTCATGTTTCTGAGTTCAAATCTGGCCTCACACACCTCCTAGCTGTGTGACCCTGGACAAGTCACTTAACCTGTTTGCCTCAGTTTCCTCATCTATAAAACAAGCAAGAGAAGGAAATGACAAACCACTCTAGTATCTTTGCCAAGAAAACCCCAAATGGGGTCACAAAGAGTTGAACACAATTGAAACGACTAAGCAATATAATATTTGTAATTATAACCACAACTATAGTTATAATATTTAATTTAGAATAAATCATATTATCATATCATATTGATATTAATATATTATATATTGTGCCCTGCACTATTCTAAGTACTCTTTACAAATATTATTTCATTTGATCTTCACAGCAACACTGCAAGATAGGTGCTATTATTATCCCCATTTTACAGTTGAGGTAACCAAGGCAAACAGGTTAATTGACTTATCTAGTGACAACAGCAAGTATGTGAGGCTGCATTTGAACTCAGGTCTTCCTAACTCTGAGCCCAGTTCATCCACTATAATTATTCATCTTTGCATCTTCCTGAGCACCGGGGTTCTATGAACAAAGTAGGCAAACAATAAATATTTGCTGAACTCACACCTGGACTATTAGGATAGCCTGCTGGTTGATTTCTGTGCCACAAGTCTCTCCCCACTTCAATCTACCCTCCACTAAGCTGCCAAAGTGATCTTAAAGCACAGATTTGATTGGGTCTCTCCCCTGGTCAGTAAACTCCAGTGGCTCCCTGTCTTTTCCAGGATCAAACATCCTCTATTTGGAGATGAACAGCCTTCATCATCTGTTCCCTCCTGCCTCTCCAGTTTTCTTACACCTTACACCCCAGCCACCACAAGTGCTCTCACAAGACACTCCCTCTTCTGACTCTTGGATTTTCATTGGCTGTCCCCCACTCAGGAATTTTCTCGCTGGCTCTCCTGGATTCCTTCAGTCTCAGCTAAAATATCCCATCCTCTACAGCAAGCCTTTCTCGATCACTCTTAATTCTAATGCCTTCTCTCTGTTGATTATTTCCAATTCATTCTATACATAGCTTGTTTGTACATAGCACATACAGAGATAGCTAAATAACACAGGAGCTAGAGCACTGGACCTGGAGTCTGGAAGACCTAAGTTCAAATCCAGCCTTAGACACTTACCAGTTTTGTGACCGTGGGCTAGTCATTTGATCTATTTGCCTCAGTTAACTCAAATGTAAAATGGGGATAATAATGGTACCTATCTTACATGGTTGCTGTGAAAATAAAAATTTTAAACCACTTTAAAGGTACTATTCAATTACTAGACAATATTATCATTATTATCATCATCATCATCATCATCATTATTATTATAGTTGTTTGCAAGCTGTCTCTCCCATTAGACCATGTACTCCTTGACAGCAAAGTCTGTCTTTTACATTTCCCCCGTGCTTAGCATAGTGCCTGGCACATAGTAGGCATTTAATAAACATTTATTGCCTTACTGAATTGAATTGTTCATTCTCCAATGCTTTCATCTGACAATCAATAAAAAAATAACCTTGTATGTCTATCCATTAGAAAACTTCACATCCTTTTAATAAAACAAGGGAACAATTTGTACTCCTCAATTGAATGGCAGAGAGCCTACCTACTTTATTTTAGTAGCATGTGGACTTGGTGAAGATACTCAAAACTGCTCACCCCAAGATCAACAATATTTAGTTATCTAGATATTGTTTACTAGATAACTTTAATTAGTTATCTAGATATAGGCTGGAGGTTTGGGATAAAATTTTGGTCCTTGTGTTCCATTTTTACTCAAGTGCTTCTGGTGATTACTTTTTTAAAAAGATAACCAGTGTCTCTTTTTCTGCAAATCTAAAGACCGAAATTTCTTCAGTTATCTTTCTCCTTAACCTCACCACAGGCTAGTAATGCTGAGCAGCCTGGCCTCAATATATAATCCTCTCCCTTTACTTCTTAAACACTACATTCTCTTGGTTTTCCTAGCTTTCTCTAATCACTCAGTCTCTGACTCCTTGACTAACTCCTCTTTACTACGATTAATGTTCTTATAGGTTCTGTCCTTATTCCTCTTCTCTTCTCTCACAAGGCTCTCTCCCTTGGTAATTTCATTTACTCGTAAGGTTTCTACTACTATCTCTGATTTGAACTGGCACATTCATGCAAATGGGTAAACAAATTCTTGTATTACAATGATGAGTCTTTCAGCCAGATTATGTGATTAGAAAAGGGTATACAACTGCTTGGGCCTACATGGTATTAGAATGTACAAAGTTTTAGATAACATAAATGGGAAAATCTTGGCTATCTTTCTATTAGAAATTATGGCCTTACATTTCGTTGCCTCTCTATTTTCCCCTTGGATATAGTTTTAAATCGTTATTTAATGCCATAGAATGACTTGAGACTGCTACTACACTAAATCTACATATTCCATACACAGCTCCAAAAATGTTAGGAGTGAAACTGAATAGGGATGAATAGTGCAAAATTCAGTAATGTATTTCCATGGCAATATGGTATCATAAATAATTCAAGGTATATGGGTAATTAGATTATTGTAGATATATAGATGAACTAGTTTGGTTTGTATTTCTTCCTTGATTTTTAAGCCTCTGGTTTCTTGACTATTGTTACTATTAAGTCAACAAACACATCTTAAGTGCTTACTATCTAATCATCCAAATTCAATGGATAAACTCTAGAATCATCATGAAGTGCACTTCAGTTCAGGGTCTCTCAAAAACCAAGATTATAATGAGGTCTAATATCTGGGGGGCATGTATGAAATATTTTCTCTCTGACATTTCTAGTCTAGGTTCTTTGCTTAGGGCAGAAATGAAAGCTAAAAAAACACAGAATTTTCAGAAGCTCAAGTCACCATATCCTGAGGATCGATCACTGCTGACTTTGTAAACTGTGCTGTTCAGTTTGCAGCAACCACTCACAACAAAAATACAGGGAGGAGTAGACTCAGCAAAACTCAGTCCAGGAATAAGAACTGATCCACTGTGCAATGACATGGATGCATCATTGGTTAATCGATAGATCTGAATGGAACTATTGTCTGTTTCAATATATTGCATGTTCTGCACATAAGGTTTTTCAACATTTCTACACAATAACCTATAAATGTAATCGCTGTTTTGCCATGTAAGCATCTGTATTCTTTGGTCTCTCCATTTCTGACATGGAAGTCTTGTTACCATGACAACTAAAATCACCCTAGGATCATCGCATCACAGTTAATCATACCTGGTCCCCACTGCTCTTGGCTCTGGATACACCCCTGACATGCTGTGCCACCCTCTCAATCCTCCCCTCAATCACTCCTCTCACCTTTCCAAGTCCTAATTCTTTCTTGATATTCCACGGGCTAGTGCTCCTCAACAGCAAGAAGAACCAATAACTCATGTTTTTGTAGTTTTGTATAAGCTTTAAAGCTTATAAAGCATTTTCCTGACAAATATATAAGTAGTATGCTCATGTTACAAAGGAGGAAACTGAGGCATAGGAAGTTTAATTACCTTTCAAGGATCACACAGCTAATAGGTGCTATTGTGCCAGGATTAAAAACCAGGCCTTTCCTGTCTCCTGGTTTAGTGCTTTTTCCCATATCAACTTAAATGGATGTAACACTTTGCTTGGTAATGGGACTAGAACTTTATTCTAGAAAAAAGAGGTGGTGTTGTCTCCTTTGTGTTTTGGAGAATTATTTAGGTTCATACTCATAACACCTCTGAAATAATGGGTCGCAATTCTAAAGTTTCCTTTTCCAAACCCTTTTCCTGACTAACAGGGCTGAGCCAAAGCACTCTATTATCCAAGCGAGTTTACTTTTGAGCAATCACTACCCAAATCATTCCATATTTCTGGGCTTGGAGTAACTAAGTCAGAACACAGAATATCTAAGACAGGTGAAAAAAATAAAACAAATGGACTCTTATTCGCTCATAGGGCTCAACCATCAAAGAGATCTGCCAGAAGTCAGCCTTCACCTTTTTCTCTGCATTATTCATTTATGGGAGAAGAGGGTAAGGAAGGAGAGGATGAAGGAAAGGGAGGGAAGGGCAGAAAAGGGCAGGGGAGAAACAGCATTACTTTATGTAACCTGGACTGCTTATTCAGCTGGGTTAATGCTATTTGGGAAGATTTTTTTTTCTATTTAGGAGGAAAACTCATCAGTTTGCTCAGCCCCCAAATTATAATGAAAACAATAGTATTTATGAGTAGTAAAAAAAAACTGCATTCCACACTTTCTTTCTTTCCTTTCTTTTTTTTTTTTTTTTACAGGAGAGGTGTAGTAGAAACAACAGGAGCTTAGAGTCTGAAGTCCTCTGATCAATAATAGACTCTAACACTTTCCCGCGCCATAAGGGCGAAACAAGTCATTTCATGTATCTGAATTTCAGTTTCTTGTCCTCTAAAGTGGGATAAGAGTACTGGCAGTGACTGGTAACAAATGTTTATTTTGTCACCAAAGTTTTTCAGTGATCGATTGAAGACGCTAAGAGAAAAATTAGAAACCAGGCAAATCTTTAAAAAAACAGGCCATAATATTTAACAGGAAGACATTAAAGACTCTCCAATTTGTTACCTGCAGCTTTGCTCATTTTAATACAGAAGATTGTATGTCTTTTTTTTTCAAATTACCTAACCTATTTAAAAGAATTACCATACTAGTACAGAAATTTGTTTACTCATTTGCATGCATGTGCCAGTTTATATCAACAACTAGGCAAAGATTATAGTTGAAACTATGAGAATGAATGTGTTTGCTAAGGGAGTGAGCCTTGTAAGAGAAAATAGGAAGCTTGAGAACATCATAGGAAGCTAAGGGAACATCAGCATTAATAGTTGCAGAATCAATCAAAAAGCATTTACTAAGCACCTACTATATATGCCAGTCACTGTGCAAGGCATTGAGATTATAAAGGAAAAAATGGAATGGTCTCTATTCTCAAGGATCTTACATTCTATTGGGAAGAAGAACAGTTAGTGAAGGAGACAAAGAATGAAGGGGTAAAGAGGTAGGGAACAAGGTGAGTGCAGCATCAAAGAAATCAAGGTAGAAGATGGTCCACATTGAGGAGGGTTTAGTCAATAGTATCAAAACTTGTAGAGAAAGCAAGAGGTATAAAGATTGATAAAAGATCTTTAAAATAGCCAATAAATAAGTCACTTTTAAAAAATTTTAAATAATTATAAACTTAATGACCATAAACAAAAACGTACAACTAGATACACAAAACAAGGCACAAAATCTCACCCCAAATCACGGCCTTGAATAAGCAAACATATAAGCTTTGCTTGCATAGTTTTGAGTGTCTTCACCAAGTCCATGGAAGTCAACAAACAGCATCATTTTTTATTGATAGAGAAATGAAGGCATCTGAAAATGAACAACTTAATTCAACTCAATGAATATTTATCGAATACTTACAAGGAACTATGCCAGATACTCAGGGAGATAAAATTGAGGTGAAAGTCACCTCCAACATTTGTGCCAGGAAGCTGGGGTACAGGCTCAGGCCCTCTTGGGGCCTGGAGGAGCTTCTGTTTTTCAGATATTAAAAGCCTGTTTATGGTGAAATGATGTGCTTGGCCTTGGGCAGCACCATCTTGAAATAGGCCTACATGGCAGGCAGTCAAGCTAAGGCCCCAGAACTTGGGCAGTTTTCAGACAGAGTGATCAAAGCTATCTAAAGTCATATGAACAAATGCTCTAAATCACTACTGATTATAGAAATGCCAATTAAAACAACTCTGAGCTTCCATCCCACTCCTACCAGATTGGTTAATATGACAGAAAAGGAAAAAGACAAATATTAGAGGGGATGTGGAAAAATTGAAATGCTGTTGGGGAAGTGGTATACTGATTCAACCATTCTGGAAAGCAATTTGGAACTATGTTCAAAGTATAAAACCATATGTAACCTTTGACCAAGCAATACCACTACTAAGTCTGTATCCCAAAGAGATAAAGAACAAAAAGGAAAAGATCCTATATACATAAAAATATTTATAGCAGCTCATTTAGTGGTGGCAACGAACTGGAAATTGAGGGCATGTCCATCAACTGAGGAATGGTTGACCAAGTTGTTGTATATGATTGTGATGGAATACTCTTGTGCTGTAACAAATGATGAGCAGAATGCTTTCAGAAAAATGAACTGATGCAAAGTGAAATAAGCAGAACCAGGAGAACATTGTATATAGTAATAGCAATATTGTATGATGATCAACTATGAATGACAGCTATTCTCAGCAATGCAATGATCCAAAACCATTCTGAAGGACTTAAGATGAAAAATGCTATTCGTTTCCAGAGAAAGAACTGATGGTGTCTGAATGCAAATAGAAACATACTTTTTCTTTACTTTCTTTATTTTCCTTGATTTGTTTGTGTTTTCTTTCACAGTATGACTTACATGGAAATAAGTTTTGCATGATTGTACATGTATAATATATATAAAATCGCTTGCCTTCTCAATGAGGGGGGGATTTGGAATTCAAAAATTTAAAAAACAAATATTAAAAATTAAATTTTACATGTAATTGGGGAAAAATAAAATATTAAATTAAAAAAAAGAATTGGATGGATGAGACTGTTGTGGTCAGGCAAGGGTGGAAAAAAGCCCCCCAGAATAGATGGACAGGGAAGAAATGGATAAGGCTGCCATGGGAATAAGGCTCAGGTATGAAGCACATTGTCCACTTCCACAGGGAAGATAAGAACTGGGGAGCAAAGGCACAAATGGATGAGTCTCCAATGAAAGAGGAAAGGGGAGATGGAGCAGGTCAGAGAAACAGGTAAGGGGAGGTACTGATGGAAGAGGTGTGGAGATTAGAGGAAGCATCTCTAAGAAGTTACTAAATGCAAAAATTACACACTGTGGGACTAAGCTGTGCCTGTCCTTCCCTCATTATGACTCTGCATAGTGGCAAGACTCCATCTGAAAGGAAGTGGGGAAGGATCTAGACAGGAGCTTAATTGGTTCCAAAAGAAACAACAGGAAGGAGCAGTTGGAATGAAGTGGGGTTGTAGTTCAGGGGCAAGTTCAGGTAAAGAGGGCCATCAGCAGAAAGGCCAGGGCAAGCATTACTGGTTATATGTACAGGTTGTTCAGTAAGTTTAACTAAATTTAATGTTCATAAGATATGAATCACCCATATCTTAGAAAGATTTTCAGACAAATGGGATTGCTAATATCAATTAATAACCCAATATTTATTATGAACATCCTATATGTTAATATTTCCTTAACTTTACAATTAAAAGCAATAGTACATTCTTATGCTACATTTAAAAAGCCAATGTATAAAAAGCAAAATTTACCAGACCCCCTCCCTCAAAAATTAAGAGATGTTTATTCAAATTATAAAAGATTCTGAACCTTACCAAACATTTAAGCACAGGCTTCTTTATGGGAAGGTTATAACGCATTAAGAGCTATCCATTATAAATTAACTTATTGAGGTAGGCATGGAGAAAGGAGAGATAAGAATAAAGAAACTTAAAACTAAATTATTAGGAGTTTTTAAAAATTAATCAATTAGAAATGAAGGGGAAAATCCTCTGATATAATACAAATCCATGGGGAAAATGCATTCAAATTATTACATTTAAAAAATTAAATTTTATTTACAACTTTTCTGGGACATGTGTTGTGTAAATCAAGGCACAACTACACAAATGTTCAGCAAATCAATTCCAAGAAACATCAGGTGTGGTCTCTTCTTTCTTCCCCAAACCATCTAAAACCATTTGGCGCTTAATGGCTAATGTAAAAATCACATTAACTCTTTTGCAGCACTATGTGCTCCAAAGTGACATTGCCAGGAAAAGCATTTCCTGGATTTTAAAAGGTAATTTATTTTAAATTCCAGGTAGATCCCCTGGAGGAGCATTGCCTAACAACCAGGGAGACAGATGGCTGGTAGAGGACTGAGTGGTTCTTTGATTAAGACTGATTGTCTCATTGATTTCTACAGGTCACAGAGAAGGAAATAGAAGTGGATTAATAAGATGCGAAATGTACTAATTGTCCTTTCTATCTATCTATGTCTCAGGATCTCAGAGGTCAGAGGTCTGAGACTTCAGAGGTCATTCAGTCAAACTCATACCCGAACAAGAAGCCTTTCTACAACCAGGCCAATAAATAGTCAGTCTTTGTTGGAAGACTTCCAACAAGGAAGGTTCATCCACAATCCCAGTGAAGCGGCCCATTCTACTTTGGGGTAACTTTTTGAAGTTTCTGAAAACTAAAAGATTCTGAAACTTGCCAAAGACTGAACCTTGGGGCTTCTTTATGGGAAAGTACATAAAGCACTTAAAACCTGTGCATCATGAATTAACTTATTGGGGAGAAAGGATGGAGAGAGAGAAGACGAGAACAGAGAACCAAAGTTAAATTGCCAAGAGTTGCTGAAAATTAAGGATTAATCAGAGATGAAAGCAAAGTTAGGAAGTTTCTCCCTCCATCTACCAAAATCTGCCTGTTTGCTGCTTCTGTGCTGTAGTCTCTACTTCTGCCTTCTGGGGTCAAAGAGAACAATTATATTAATGTAAAGGGAGAGGTTGATTAGGGTAGTCCTTTATTCAACTTGATGAGCTTCCCAGTTAACTTCTTGAGCTTACAGGACACTGGATGGACACTTGGGGCACCTAATAGGGATCTCCCCATGGAACATTATCTAGAAGACAAAGACAATTCCAGATTAGTTTTCAGTAATGAATCCTGCCTCCAAGATGACTGACTAGCGCCCAGAATCCTGGAGTGGACAGGTTTTTATTAAGGAGACACTCCCTATTAAAGAGGGCTGACAGACCTGCTCAGACCTATCTCCTATTTTGCTTTCTGTCTACTCACAAAACAGTGCGCAGCAAAGCAGAGCAGACCTGTGATCTTAGGAGGGAAAGAAGAGAAGTAGGAATGTAGGATAGGAACTGTGAATGTTTATGAACTCTCCAAAGCATGGGGCAATTCCAAGGGCTTGCTCCATGAGGCCCAATTAAAGAGTTCCTAGTATTGTACCATCCCAGCCCTAAAGATGGCAGAAGCTGAAGCAATAGTGTAAAGTGGCATAATAAGTCTGGCGGGAATTGTGTAGAACCCTATGGGAAAGCTACAGATTCACCAGAATGTCAGACTTATCACAATGACAAACCTAAATATAGTTCTTTCCAAGGGGAACTACTATAAGTACTTTTTGTGTTTTCAGCATCTATTTATGGGTTCCTATGAATCCCTTCAGTGCATTACATGCTTCCTGTATCTACTTATGGGCTCCTTCCTGTAAATTCTTCACGTATTATGTATTTTGTGTAAATTAAAACAAAAGCTGTCCTATACACAATATATATTAGTTACCTTGAGTGCTTCCATGGGAGCTTGGATCTCTCTTACCTATATCTGTAGAAATTTGAAAGTATGCTATATCTAAATATTCTTAAAGAGGAGTTATCCTCCAAGATTGAACCCAGAGCTTTAGAGATGCCTCAAGCCATGGGTCCCAATAACAATAACTGGCAGTTAAGTAGCATTTCAAGACTTTAAGGTTTGCAAATCACTTCTCATACATTATTTCTGTCTCTTTGAAACTTCTACCCATTACTTCTTGTTCTGCCTTCTGGGACCACTCAGAAAAAGTTTACTCCCTCTTCCACATGACAAACCTTCAAATACTTGAAAACAACCATTATATCTCCTACATCTTCTTACCTAAAATCTACCCATTCTTCAGGGCTCAACTTTAACCTTATTCCCCCCAAAATCTTACTTCCTTTCTGGAGATCCAGTGTAAGGTGATTTATCCCTCCCATGAAAAGCTACAGAACATATTTTGGCCCCTGAGCAAATGTTAATTTGCACTATTACCTAATTTGTTCATATACTCATATCTCTTTTGTCCAACTAGATTAAAGATTCTTAAAGTATAGGAAATATGTCTTACACTTATTTTAAATCCCATCACTCACCCCTATCTGGCATAGTGCTATGCAGAAAGGAGGCATTCAATAAGATAAATGTTGAATGATAGTTAAAAAAAAAACAACACTGGAAAATAAAAATATTTAAATTTAACCCCTTCTTTTTTTAAAAATGAGGGATTATGACCCAGAGAGATTAAGTATTTGCCTAATACAGCAAAACTGGGGTTTTAAGCCTTGGTCCCAGACTCTAAAGCCAGTGCTTCTTCCACTAGACACTTCAATTGCAGCATTCTTCCACATGGAAGGCACTTAATAAGTGTAGTTATTTTCATTCTAAAAAAACATTGATCTTCGAGACCAATACAGACTTGCTGAGGAGACTTGTGTAATCAGAAGACTGTTAAAATATTATTTAAATAGTGGAGCTTTTTGGAGAGCAGGCATGGCCAAAAAGGCTTTTCATGTTGAGAGAGAATGCTGCATTTGTCTGATGGGATTTCTGTAACCTACACCCCTCCAAAGGGCAGGGGTTCTATCATGTCTCTCTTTTATTTCCTTTAGAACAGTTTGGGGTAGGGATTAAAACATTTTGAGGTCCCCAGAAAAAGGAACTATATAAATATGAAGAATTATTATTAGAAAGGAGCTAGGTTTGCTTAATAGGAAGATATATGTAAAGGGAATGAATGGAATAGTGTGGAAATTCCTATCAATAACATGCCTTTGAACCTTGCTGTGTTGTCAAATTCCTAGATAAGCTAGATAGATAAATGGATAAATAAATAAAACAAATCCCCCCCAAATTATCTTTATCATTTCTTCCTATGGGGATGTGGCACCACAGCTTTTTCTGGCAAATTTTTGATTGACAGTTAAATAAATGCATTTTCAATAGCAGCAGTGCATAGTTGGATTAGCTCATAGTTTTCAAATTTTCGGGGTTTTTGTGGGGGGGAAGGGACAGTATGGAAAACAAGCAGACTGCAGGGAAAAAGGTGGGTAGGACATTACTCATCACCAAAATGTTGAAAAATGTTTCCATACCCCCCATTCAGTTTTTTCCTAGAAGACTAAAAATATCTTCCATGAACATATTTTTGTTCATTTTATCTAGGACATTTGCATTTGCATTTCTAAAAATAATCTAAAAAATCAGTTTGTTTCTTTATCTAAGAACAAAATCAAAAATTTTACTATTTAACTCCTAATCTGTGAAGTTAATAATGTTCTCATATGATAGCAAATGTCAAAATTTGGTGAGAATACAAGGAACCTACATATCACATTCTCCTCAAATTCAGTTTCTAATGCAATTCTGGTTCCAGCATACAGAAGCGTGCAATTATATGTCACTATCCGTTTAAATACAGAGTAGATTGACATAACATCGTCTAAAAGCAGTATCACACTAGGTGAACTAAGCTTCCCAGAGTAGTCCAATCCTACCTGAGAAAGTATCAGTATCAAAGAAGCTATAATTATCATTGGCTTTCCTGCTGAAAGCTTTGGCAAAGCCCAAGTAAGTACTGAATAGATGGGCAAACTGAGCTATACCAGCGATTCGGGTCACAGCTAAAGCATGCTGATGGGGGCAGTGTGCTTCTTTTTTGTTCTGTTGCTGTCTACATAGTAGCTAAATATTCATCAGTGAAATCTAGTACTTTCCCAAACATCAAATTCACTTATAAAATCAAGGTACTATTTAGTTAAATTGCTGCTTTGATTATTTTAATTTCTTTGGAATCAATGCCCAAAAGCAAAACCTACCTGCATGCCTACTGATAACCATTCCATGCAGTTTTCATCCTCCACACACACTAGACAAACAAATACCACTGCTTGGTGGCTCTGTCTGTGCATTCCTCACTTTCTAGAAGTATGAGAAATCACAAAAAGGTGACATGATTGATCAGGGTGGTCTGAAGGTGCATTACTGAATAAACATTCAAATGTGGCAGTCCTGGTCTCATATTCTATTTTTTAAACCACCCACTCAGTGCTTAGCCCAGTATCTGGCACAGAATAGGCACTTAATAAATGTTTACTGATTGATTGACACTCTTTAAGCCCATTTCACAGAAAGGTAACAATGTGGAATAATGGAAATAATATGCATTTGAAATCAGAGGGTTTAATTTCTAGGCCCAGTCTTCTAACTACCAATGGTGTAATCACTTTGTTCTTAAAAATAGAAAATATGAAAAAATAAAGTGTGAAGTTATAAAAATTTTACTCCCTTTCACACCATCCTAATCTTCAACAACATCCCAACAAGAAAAGCTTGCCCTGATTCAGTGACCCAAAGGAATTTCTAAAATCAACTCTCATTACTACCACTTCTGAAAGTTTATTTTTTTATTGAGTTCTTTTTATTAAGAAATAACTGAAAGTAAACTTTGCAGCTTTTAATTTTCAGAGCAACTTCATCAATATTTACTTTTTCATTCCTGGCACACAATTATACTCTCCAATAAAGCCATTTTCCAATGCTTCATCATAACCTGGAAGTGACCCTGGGTTCTTGAAGATTGTACCAGGGGAATATAAGCTTGGGCAGATCCTACCAAGACAGAAAGACTTGAAATCCTGGCCCGAGGACACACTGTCCTCTAAGGAGAACCCTAGAGAAGTTCAGAGAAACACACGTTAGCAAGTTTGTCTCTGGGAGGAAGGGAGGGAGGGGAAGAAAGCCCATCAATTCACAAAGACCTTATACTAAAATGTTTAAAGGGCTGGGATATATATGTCAGAGGAAGATATACCTACATCAAAGAAATTTCAGAGTTTTTCTGCAGTACTGAAGTAGACTTCCATAAATCTGTGATTTCATCACAGCTCATTGATGATACAGGTTCTTCCCTTATGGGTTTAAGTCACAATCCATTCACATAGAATCCTAAGTTATTTAAAGCTGGAAGGGACCTTGGAGGCCAGAGTCCAAACCACTACATCATTCTACTTTTCCTCAACCCATGTAGATTTTGTCCATGTCCTCACACAAATCCTGTCCCATAAAGGACTGTGGGGGTCTTCTAGATCTCTTGACATCTTAAGGATAACAATGGAACACTCTGGCTACTCCTCATCCTTACTACATGATCAGTCATACATTTCTCTTTTTAGTCACACAGCCCTGATAAAATCCTTTATGTTGTTTGTCCTACACAATTCTTAGTAATGTTTTGTAGTCCTACCATGTACTTGTACCTCCCTGCTGCTCTTCGCGTGATCCTCAATTTTAATTGTTTGTAAACTGTGATTTACTTTGACTCAACCACAAATCACCACAAGACTATTGTTTAAAAAAGAAAGAAAGAAAGAAAGATGGGCCTTTGTTTTAGGGGTAAGCTTGGAAATAATTAAAGCATGGTATAATTTCCTAAAGGCAATCCAGCCCACCTCTTCCTCCTGTTTATACAGACTCATTGTCCACTCACCACAACTGTCCAACATATATGTCCTGATGGACCAGTTCTCTGGATTGTCCATCTGATTTTATGTAGTAATCTGTATAATAGGCATTGAAATATAAAATTATTAATTTAACACTCATCCTCAGAAAGTCATTTAACAGGTTTATATTCTCAAAGGTAAACACCAAAGCAAGGTCCACTCCTCAGGATTTGCTTTAGTACAGGTTGAGTGTATATGTTTAAATTTTAGAACATATGCCACATTTAACTGACTAATTTCTGAGATAAGAAGCCAAAAGGAAGCAAAGACATGAGATTTAGGGCCTTTCAAGACCACAAAATCATAAATACGCAAAATGAAATGCCACGCCAATGGAGTTGATTTAGATGTGGTTCTGGGAAGCCGCCAGGATGTGATATACAGATTTCAACAGCAATCCTGACTACAGCAGTTGGTGTTCACAGCCAGTAAGAGAGGTAAATAACACATGCTCGAGCTGATTCTCTCTTTTTCCTCCCCTCTTCTAACACAATTGAGTTAATTAGTATCTTTCAAATATTCAAATATTTAAAATTTAACCAGTTTAAGAAAGAATAAATAACCTGGCAATGGAGGTTTGAAGACTATCTCCTAGTGAAATTGAAAATAGACAAAGAGGTTGCCATGTTACTTTCTAACATTGCTTCTAATGATTTGAATATCACAGTGAATATTTATTCAAGTACCAAGATGTGATAGCTTCCTTGCTCAAAATGAAAAAAAAAACCACCACTATCCAATTAAATCTGCCTCTACAGTATAACATTTACAGTATAACATATCTTCAAACATTTTTTACTAAGTGGGAAGGAATTATGTCACAATGCTATTAAGCAATGTGCTACTTAAGGGTTTAGGGGTGGCCTTGGTCATTGTTGAGCTCAGGTGAATGATAAATACGTGAATTCAGTATGGAAAATAAACACATATTAGCATGAGTTAACCATTTTTATCTATGTTTTCCATTGCAAAGATGTCCTTGGAAGAGAAAATAAAAAACAAAATAAGATCTAATGATTCTTTCAGAATCTTTAGATAGTCTACACCTAGGCCTGGTGACCTGAACTTTAGGGTTGCTATTTCTCTTACTTGGATTTTAGCTTTTTGCTAACCATTTTATTTATGTTTTCAAATCCAAAGATGTCCTTGACAGAGAACACAAAAGTGAAAAATGAGGTAAATTATATTTCTCTCTCTCATCCCCTCCTAGAAACAGTTCCTTCACTTTTTTTTCTCTTTTTCTTTTCTCCTCTTTTTTTCCTTTAAAAATATTTGTTATAGGGGATGTTTCTCTGGGTTAAGGAGAGGGACGGATGCTGAAGAAATAGATGATGTGAAAAACAAAGATATCAGTACAATTAATTACTTTTAAATTCTATGTTTCTACATCTTATTTAGTCATAGAGTGAATCAGCAGCAGGTCACATAAGAGGTTGCAGGATTCTTGAAATTCAGAAAATTCTAATGATTACAAACACCAAAGACACTAAGAACCCAACATGGCAATTTAAGCTGACATTACTATAACATACAGGTTTCTTTGGAGAAAACATAGTACTTCCTTTTATTAATAAGGAAGGAAATTTTAGTTATCACCTATTGTACATTTTAAACATCTATATATACAACATACCTGTTCACACTAATTTTAGGTCCATTTTAATTTTTGTTAATGCCTTGGGGAATCAATCTGATTCAATTTCCATAAATAAAAAAGATTACCATTCAAACTAGAAATGAAAGTAAATCTAGTTAAACTACTACACTTTGTAATATGTAACGATAATGCTAAATGATAGTAGATATTTTCATAGGAACTGCCACTGTCTTAATTTAAATGCATTAATAATTTTATTACTGTGTCACCTGAAGTTCAGATTTAGAACATCAAGTTCTAAATAATACAATTTGAGAAGTACAAGAAGAAGAGAAAATGGATAAAATGGAGAGGAGGGGATAAACTTGAATATAATCATCTTTTATCATTTACAATTGCATATAGATTAACAATTGAGAGGGATTATCTAATCCAACCCTCTCTTTTTACAGATGAGGAAATGGAGTCTCAGAGACATTAAGAGACTTACTCGAAGTCACAAAAAGTGACACATTTGAGATTCATGCTCACATCCTTTGACTCAAGATCCAGGAGGTTTTCTACTGTACCAAGCTGCTTGTAGCTTTTGATAATCTCAGTGACTCTAACTTCCCCTCTGTCTAGGAACTCTCATACATAAATCCTATGAATATGGTAAGCAGATAAGATCTCTGACTGAAATGTAATCTATCTCTTCATACTGAAAACCTTCCCCAGACATATCATCACCTGACAGTCAGATATAATAAGAACTATTCTGTTGCACTGAATGAAAATATGTCAATTCCTTCTCCCTTATAGTAATGATATTGCTTACTTTGGTGAAAGCCATTTAGATTGAATATATCTTCCTTTTTTTGTTGTTTTTGGGTTTTTTTTATTAATTCATTTATTTTTAGTTTTCAACATTCACTTCCACAAGATTTTGAGCTCCAAATTTTCTCCCCGTCTCATCCCTCCCTCCACCCCAAGATGGCGTGTATTCTGAATACCCCTCCCTTAATCTGCCCTCCCTTCTATCTCTCCCTCCCCTTCTCTTATCCGTTTCCCCTTCTATTTTCCTGCAGAGCAGGATAGATTTCTATACCCCATTGCCTGTATATTTTATTTCCCAGTTGTATGTGAAAACAATTTTTAACATTTGTTTTTAAAACTTTGAGTTCCAAATTTTCTCCCTTCCTCCCTCCCAGCCACCCTCATTGAGAAGGCAAGCAACTCGATACAGGTTATACTTGTGTAGTCATGCAAAACACTTCCATAGTAGTCATGTTTGTGAAAAACTAGTTATATTTCCCTCCATCCTATCCTGCCCCCCATTTATTCTATTCTCTCTTTTAACCCTGTCCCTCCTTAGAAGTGTTTCCTTCTGGGACAGCTAGATGGCGCAGTGGATAGAGCACCAGCCCTGGAGTCTGGAGGACTTGAGTTCAAATCCAGCCTCAGACCAAACACTTGACACTTACTAGCTGTGTGACCCTGGGCAAGTCACTTAACCCCAACTGCCTAAAAATAAAAAAATAAAAATAAAAAAAGAAGTGTTTGCTTCTGATTACCCCCTCCCCTAATCTGCCCTCTCCTCCTCTATCTTATCTCTTATCTCCCCTCCCCCTGCTCTCTTATCCTCTTCCCTCCTATTTTGCTGTAGGATAAGCTAGATTTCCATACCCAATTGAGTGTGTATGTCATTCCCTCCTTAAGCCAAATCCAATGAGAATAAGATTCACTCATTCCCTCTCACTTTCCCAGTTTCCCCTCCACTGTAAAAGCCTTATCTTGTCTGTTTTATGTGAGATAATTTACCCCATTCTACCCCTCCCTTTCTATTTCTCCCAGTATATATCTCACCACTTAATTTTATTCTCCAGATATCATCCCTTCATCTTCAACTCACCTTGTGCCCCCATCTATCTATCTATATAGATATACATACATACATATATCTATCTATATCTATATCTATAGATATAGATATAGATATACATACATATAATTTTATTCCCTCCAACTACCCTAATACTGACAAAGGTCTCATGAGTTACAAATATCATCTTTCCATGCAGGAATGTAAACAGTTCAGCCTTATGATTTCTTATTCCTGTTTACCTCTTCATGCTTCTCTTGAGTCTTGTATTTGCAAGTCAAATTTTCTATTCAGCTCTGGTCTTTTCATAAAGAATGCTTGAAAGTCCTCTATTTCACTGAATGTCCATTTTTTCACCTGAAGGATTATACTCAGTTTTGCTGGGTAGGTGATTCTTGGATGTAATCCTATCTCCTTTGCCCTCTGGAATATCATATTCCAAGCCCTTTGGTCCCTTAATGTAGAAGCTGCTAAGTCTTTTGTTATCCTGATTGTGTTTCCACAATACTTGAATTGTTTCTTTCTGGTTCCCTGTAATATTTTCTCCTTGATCTGGGCACTCTGGAATTTGGCTACAATATTCCTCAGAGTTTTCCTTTGGGGAGCTCTTTCAGGAGGTAATTGGTAGATTCTTTCAATATCTATTTGACCCTCTGGTTCTATAGGATCAGGGCAGTTTTCCTTGATAATTTCTTGAAAGATGGTGTCTAGGTTCTTTTTTTGATCATGGCTTTCAGATAGTTCAATAATTTTTAAATTATCTCTCCTGGATCTATTTTCCAGGTGAATTGTTTTTCCAATGAAGTATTTCACATTGTCTTCTATTTTTTCATTCTTTTCATTTTGTTTTACAATGTCTTAATTTCTCATAAAGTCACTAGCTTCCATTTGCTACATTCTAATTTTTTTTTTAGGCAATGGGGGTTAAGTGACTTGCCCAGGGTCACACAGTCCATTCTAATTTTTAAGGAAGTATTTCCTTCAATGAGCTTTTGGACTTCCTTCTCCATTTGGCCAATTCTACTTTTTAGGGCATTCTTCTCCTCATTGGCTTTTGGACCTCTTTTGCCATTTGGGTTAGGTTATTTTTTAAGGTGTTATTTTCTTCAGTATTTTTGGGGGTCTCCTTTAGCAAGGAGACTTGTTTTTCTTTATTTTCTTGTTGACTTGTTTTTCTTTATTTTCTGGTATCACTCTCATTTCTCTTCCCAGTTTTTCCTCTATTTCTCTTACTTGCTTCTCAAAATCCTTTTTGAGCTCTTCCATAGCCTGGGACCAATTCACATTTTTCTCAGAGGCTTTGGATGTAGGAGCTTTGACTTTGTTGTCTTCTTCTGGTTGTATGTTTTGATCTTCTTTGTCACCAAAGAAAGATTCTATGGTCTGACTTTTTTTTTGCACAGCTTGCTCGTGATCCCAGCCAATTACTTGAGTTATAAACTCTTTGTTTAAGGTAGGGGTCTGCTTCCAGTGTGGAGAATGTACTGTCCCAAGCTTCAGGGGCTTTGTGCAGCTGTTTTCAGAGATACTTCTAGTGACCTGTAAATTTTTAGTTCTTCCAAGGTGGTAAGATCAAAGGCAAGGTGTTTACTCCTTTCCTGGCCTGTGCTCTGGTCTATGAATGACAATAAATGCTCTTTTCTGCCTTGCAACTGTGAGGAGGATTCCCTCTTCACCACCAATACAAGCTCCACCACACCAGTGCTCCTCCTCACCCCAGGACCACCACCCAGAACTGCAACCCAGATCCAAGCACAGGCAAAGCAAGAGAATCCTGCAATCCCCCTCTGATCAGCCACTCAACACCCCTTAGTGTATAGGCTGAGCTCTAAAAGCAGCCGCTACCCTGGGACTGTGCCAGGACTGGGGCTGGCACTGAGCTTCTCTCTCACCATGGTCACAGACTTTTCCTACTGACCTTCTAAGTTGTCTTTGGCGTTTGTGGGTTGAGAAGTCTGGAAACCACCACAGCTGCCTGTTATTCAGTCCTCTGAGGCCTGCTCCAGTTGCACTGAGGCCTGTTTTGCCTGGGCACCCATACTGAACTGCATTCCTCTCCCAGCCTGGTGCAATAGACATTTCCAATCAACCATCCAGGTTGTCTTGGACTGGAAATTTGTTTCATTTTGTCTTTTTGTGGGTTCTGCTGCTTTAGAATTTGTTTAGAGCCATTTTTTACAGGTATTTGGAGGGGTTTGGGGGAAAGCTCAAACAAGTCACTACTTTCACTCTGCCATCTTGGCTCTGCCCCCAACAATCTTCCTTAAAACAACTTTTAAGAAAGAATGAAGCAAGACTATTCTTAAAAACTGCAACACAGCTTGAAATTCCAGGATAGCATAAAGTAACCAATTCCTGGAGAAACTAATGTAGGAACAACATACCCCACCCTGAATCCCCAGGTATTCTAAGAACTTTGGCACCACTAAGTTTCAAAGCATTCCCTGCCACTATCACTACCACTCCTACTCACCAATGATGAGGGAAACAGTAGGGACAGACCCAGGGTTTCACCCAGAAGTCTGACACACAAATTCCAGGTTGCAAGGGATTTTTCATGTAACAGGACACGTTTTCCTCAGATGTCTCATGACCATAGCAACTCATGAAGACCATCTAGTAAGGCATAGAACAATTTCATTCTGCCCAATTCGATACAACACAATACAACAAATATTTATTATGCACCTACCTATATGAGAGACACTGTGATAGAAACCCAGGATACAAAAGGATAGGTATAGGGATACAGATATGAATATAGATAGGGATATGGATACAGATGCGACTATGGATGATAGGGATACACATGCACACTGAACCTGTGATTTCATGGTGGGGGGGGACTCCCAGTAAAGTAATTCCTCTGTACATAGCGGTTGGCAAGTATAGTCTTAGAAAATTGCCTAGAGCATTGAGGGTTTAAGGAATTAGTCCTGTATGTGTCAGAAGCGGGACTAGTACTCATGCCAGAGCCTACCAACTATAACATACTGCCTCTCAAAGACAAAAGAGAAAAGGTGCCTTGAATATGGAGAAGTCACCCACAATGATGAAATCATGGGTACCTGAAATAATGAAGTACATAACAAATAAGCGGGGGACTCTTCTTCCAAACCCAGCCAGTTAAGTGCCTAGACAGTCAAAGTGACACAAATCTAATTAAGACAGAAAGCTGAAGGTCTGACATAGGTCACATCAACTTATTCTAGTGAACATGGCATTGGGCTTGCGAATAGGCCCATGAGATGGTATCAACTGCTTTCAGACACACAGCCTTCATTCAGCAGACACAAGTCCTCGAAGCATTTAGTGGCAGTGAGAAAAAATAAGTGTTTCTCTTCCCAATTGCCAAATAAGGAAATCAACTTGGGACTTTCTTATCAACAAAGAAGTATTTAGTATTCTCTATTTTGTATCCAATAGTAGGATGGATACCACGGAGGATACATAAATATAAAATAAGTTTCCTTCCTTCAAGAACTATATGTACTGCTTAGGAAAACATTTGCAAAGTACATATGAAACAAAATTATACAATACAAATAAATCATTAAGTGCTAAATTGGTAATAACTTACAGTGCAATAGGAATTCAAAGAAAGAATCATTAGTCACTTTTCTGTAAAATGAAGGCATTGAACAATATAATCGCTGAGGACCCTTATAGTTTTAACAATCCGAAGTGATAAGTGTAAGCTGGAGTAATTGAGAAAGGCTTTTCTGAGGAAGTGGGGCTTGACTGATAAGTCAGAGCTAGATAGGTGATTATTAGAGAATGAGATAAGTTGCTTTAGTCAGCAACTTAATCAGCAACCATGGAGAGCATCTAGGCAAGGCTTTCATTTAACAAATGGGAAAACTGAGTCCCAAAGAGATGATGTGATTTTTCCAAAGCTATAAGTGCCAAACTGTTTAACACTTTTAATACAAAAAGAGCTGCCTAACTGGACCGGCCTGATTGACAATTACCAAGGAGTGGCAATAGGTAGAGAAGAGACAATTTGCAAAGGGTTTTGAAATTCAGGCAGAGAAGAAAGTACTGACTGTGGTGGGGAATAGGATTATCATAAAGGTTTCAGAACCTAGGTAAGGGAAGATGGAATGGGCTGGAAAAAGATAAGGAAAGGAATCAGAGGAGGTAAATATTTAAATTTTTTTTAAAAAGTATCTGGACTAGTACTAAAAGGACCTGGTATTTTTTTTATTTTCAATCAACAAGCATTTATTAAGCATTTCCTCTGAGCTATGGACTGGGCTAAAGACTAGAGATACAAAGACATATGTTCCCATTGTCTTCCTCATTAGGATGGAAGTAACTTGAGGGTATATTCTAATGGGAGGGACAAGGGAACATATGTAAGTATCTACATTACATGTGCAAGATAAATAGAAGGCAATTTGGGGAGGAAGTGTATTAGTAGCTAGGGAGATAAAGATCAGGAGATGATGTAGTAACTATGGCAACAGGAAAAATGTCAAGAATGACCCTTGAAGCAATTCTTATAAAGTGTAACAAGAAGGATTTTAACGTTTACGTGCACATTTTGCAATATAGTCTTTTCTAAGTCACAAAATTCAGAATCGTATTTGCAATTACAATAAAAAGTCCAAGCAAATGAGCATAAATCCCACTGGCACAAAAACAAAAGGGAATTGGACAGCCTTTTTTTTCCTACTAAATTAGGGTAAAAAGACAACCCACAGCAAATTAACAATACTATTTTTAAGGGTGGCTGACATCAGATAAAAAGTGATTATGAACTGGTAACAATTTTATAAGCAGAATGACTTTTCTATTAGGAAAATAACAACACAGTAAATTTTACAAACAAAGTTTTATACAATGAAGTACTTTTTAGGAACCACTGGATGACTCACTGTAGCAATGCACTGCCAATCTGGTTATAAGTTTTCTAAAACCAATAATTTGAAGCTTTCTCCAGCTTCTGCCTCAGTAAAACTATATCTCCAATGAACAAGTATTTTATACATGTCTATTGATCATCCCTCAATGAAAGTCGTCAAGGAAAAGCCAGTTAGTCCAGACCCAGAACTAAGATGGGGCAATTAGGGCTTTTTTCCAGGTACCAAACTTCCAGAGAATGATTACTGATATCCTCACTAAGCAGACCACAGCAATCCACTGCAGCATCCACTGCAAAAATAGCCAAAAACCGAGGATGCTGTCCTGTTTCCTAAAACACTTTCCTAACATGAGGCTGTGCTTCCTCTTGACCCAAACTACTTCTGCTCCTTTGTTCTAGCACCACATTTCGAAGCACATTTTCTTTTACACACAAATCTTACAGCAAAGTTTTTTTGGTTTGGGGCTTTGTTTTTTTTTTCCCTTAGGTTGTTCTTTTTTTTTTTTTTGGAGGCAAAAATATAGCAGACAAGTAAAGTTAATGAATCACATTTTCATTGTAGGTAACAGCCCAAAAATTTAAAGCCCAATTCATCTTAACAGCTAGGTTTTAGCCAGTGACCTGACCCATGAGGGTACCCATCCATGAAATGAAAACCATTATCAACAATAAAACACTCTTTGTCTAACTCCTAGTAACACAGAGAATTCTGCAGTAGAAAGGACTACATTCAGCTGTAAGACTCCCAACATCCCAGGCTAGTGGAGATGATTTCTAGAATATCTTCAAAATCCTCTTTATCAACCATCCATTCCAGACATATGAGCAGGAGGGAGTTATTACAGCAACTGAGAAGGCAGTCAAAAGAGTAGGGCTAGGCAAACACAAAGATCAGCTAGGTGGCTCAATGGATAGAGGGCTAAGCCTAGAGTCAGGGAGACGAGTTCAAATCCAGCCTCAGAGAGTTATTAGCTGTGTGACCCTGGGCAAGTCACTTAACTTCTGTTTGCCTCAATCCCCTGGAGAAGGAAATGAACCTCCAGTATCTTTGCCAAGAGAACCCCATGGACAGTATGGTCCACAGGGTCATGAAGAGTCAGACAGGACAGAACAACCAGGCTAAACATTTCTATCCTGATGGCCTATGAGAAACTTTTTTCCCATGGGAAGCTCTGTTCTTAATCCACTTGTTGTAACCATATCCTGTTAATGTGTCACTTTTTTCCTTCTAATACTGTGACACCCCTATTTGTCTTTCATCTTTGAACTCAGTTCCATCAGATTTTTGGCCAGATCTTCAATGAATTGATTCAGCACTTTGCAGTTTATTATATGTATATATGTGTGTGTATGCACACATGTATATACACATATTCATACATGTATATGTGTGTACATATAGCTATAGCCATATTTCTCTATCTATATATGGGGTAGGGACTGGACCAGGAATTTCATAGTCTAGGAAACTCCCAGACAGAGGAAACTCCCTCTGCCAATGGCGGTTGTCAACTTTTCTGAAATTTATAATTTTAGAGGGTTGTTTAGATCGCTGAGAGCCTAAGGGTTTTGCCCAGATTTACACAACCAGTACAGGTCAAAGGCAGGGCCTAAAACTGGAGCTTTCTGGTTTCAAGGCTGACTCTCTATACCACTCTCTGCCTATACCACTCTATACACTGTCTGTCACTGTCTCTACAGAGAATTTGTACATAAACTGTATGTGTGTATACACACACATACATATATGTATAAAAAGATACATGTATGTGTATATGTGTATGTGTATGCTATGTATATATACATATATGATTATATGTATATACACACATATACAAATATATGTATATATACACATATGCGATATGTATATATACATATATGTGATATGTATATATACATATGTGCGATATGTATATATACATATATACGATTATATGTATATATGCTATGTATATATACGATTATATGTGTATTTATGTGTACTTACCCACAAGATGTGGTTCCATATCTCTGTGAGACAAGAGGACAGCTGACATGAGATACAGATTTGGGAGCTCCCATGAGAAGTATGAAAGCTACAAGCTTATCCATCACATACCACTCCTGGGAAGCAGATGACCTACCCTGAGGGAGCTGGACCAGACTGAAAAGATTCCTTTGTTCTGAAGGCTTTAGAGACATATTATCAGAATTCAAGTTAACATTAAATAAAACTGAGGCTGCCAAGAAACCCCAGCTCTCACAAGCTTTCTGTCTGACTAAATACCCTTAATCAATTAGTTTGGGGATTTCATAACTTACTTCAATGGATGAGTGATTTTATCAGCTTTGGAATTCTTTTTGATCAGTACAAGTCAACCCACCAAAAACTTTTATTTTATGTCCTCCCATAAATCTTCCATAGAGGAGTTACCCAATACACTTCCTTCAAGTCAAAGGTTCTTAATCTGGAGTCTGAACTTTTTAAAATATTTTATAACTGAATTTCAACATATTTGGTTTCTTTTGTAATTTTATGCATTTTATATCAAGAATAATAGTTAGCATTTGTGTAGTACTTAAAGTTTTGGAAAGTGCTTCACAAATATTATCTCATTTGATCCTCACAACAACTCTGGTGAAGAACCCTTTTTCTGTTTCTTCTAACATTATGTGGACTCCAGGGTAAGATGAGGTCTCTATCTATTCCTCATTCTACCAGCTTTTCTCATCACAGAGGCACAGGATGATTATTTTTTTTAGTTTCTTAAACTTGATTACAAAATAAGAGAAGAAAAAACATTGCCATATATACAGCAGAACATAAGAGAAGATTCAATATTAAGCAATAAATTTCCATTTCAAGAAAATCTATATAATGAATACTACATTATTTTCAAAGCTGCTCAGCTTTTCTTAGCTTCCTTGTACATTTTATTTTGTCCTCTGCTGTTTACTTTTTACTTGACTTGTTTTTCCCTTCCTTTCCACCCCCCCCCAATAAGGCTACATTTAAGCTCAGACACATACATAAATACATATATATGTACATATACATAGATATCCAAAGGTAAAAGAGTAAAAAAAAAATAAAAGCTCACAAACATAATGAAATGATGCTGAAGTGGAGAGAGTGCTTGGCTTAGAATCAAGAAGATTCATCTTCCTGAGTTCAAATCTGACCTCAGACACTTCCTAACTGAGTGACCCTGGGCAAGTCACTTAACCCTGTTTTACCTCAGTTTTCCTAATCGGTAAAATGAGCTGGAGAAGGAAATGGCAAACCATTTGCCAAGAAAATCCCAAGAGCTGGAAACAACTGAAAGGACTCAACAACAACAAAAGCTCAAAAAAAATAGAATACACATTTACTCCATTCTTTTGTATTCCTTAACACTTGCTGTTCCCTATGCCTGGGATGCTCTCCCTTCTTATCTCTGTCTCTTGACATTTCTGATTTTCCTTCAAGAGTCAGACTCATACATCACCTGCTACAAAAGGCTATTTCCAGTCTTCCCAATGCTAACACCTTCCCTTCTAAAGTTACCTTGTATTTATTCTGCATGCTATCTTGAATATCCATTACAATGTAAGCTCCTTGAGGGCAGGGAACATTCTTGCTTTTTCTTTGAATCCTTAATGCTCAGTAAAGTACCTGGTACATAGTACTTAATAAATGCTTATTGGTTGATTTAGGAAAGCTCATAGTTAAATCACATAAGAAAATAATCTGTTGTTTTAAAAGACTTCCACAACTTTTCTAAGAAACAGATTAAAAAGAAAGAAAAATAAAATATGCTAAATATTTTAATATCTAAAGAAATTAATGAATTTATTAATACATACATTTCTACCAGAAGGAAAATGACTGTATTGGAATAGAGAAATAATGTTACTGAAGAAGTACTGGATTCCAACTGTTTACAAAGGAAAGGAAGGTTTTTAGCTTTTAGCCTAGAGTAATTTTGTCGTTGTTGTTGTTGTTTTAAATTTATTTAATGTTGTTAATTTCTATGTCTTCAAGTCTGTGTCTATGGGTCTATTGGGAAGTGAGTATGAGTCTAAGATTCTATTTGCTGTTCATTATAAATAGATGATAACTTGCCATTAGCAAGTTACTTTATTACTAAGAAATTGCAGAGGGAATTACTTCCTTTCTAACATTTCTTCTTTGTTATCTAATATCCTAAGACGCTCTTACAATTCAATTTAGTGTGCTATATGTTTTCCACAAAAGAAATAGCTCCTGCTGCTATCACCCTTGTTACTTTTCCAAGTTACTGGTGTCCCCAAGGGAGTGCTGATGCTAAGAAAAATAACATAGTGTACCATCCTCACACTTGTTTATATTGAGGAAATCAGAAGAAATTGAAAGGCAGCCTAGAAGAGAAAAAGAAGTTGCCAAAGTCCAGAGGACAATGTGTAGCTTGACTTGTAGGGAGGGCACTGATTGGAAGGAAAGAAGGAAGAAAGAAAAAAAGAAAGGAAGGAAGGATTTATTAAGAACTTACACTGTTCCAGGCATTCTGCTTAGCATTTTATAAACAGTATTTCATTTGATCCTCACAATAATGAGGTAGGTGTTATTATTATCTCCATTTTACACCTGAGGAAACTGAGGCTGAACAAGGTTAAGTAACTGACCCAACAGCTAGTGTCTGAGGCTGGATTTGAAATCAAGTCTTTCTGACTGTAGGCACGGTGTTCTACCCATTGAACCATCCAGATGCCACTAGTAACATACAAGTCTCAACCAACACACAAGGTAAGAGAATCACAGAATCATAGAACTCCAGACTTATGTGCCTCTGAGACCATCAATTCCAAACCCTATCTGAACAAGGATCATCTCTACAAGTAGACTACTAACTAATGTACCTAACTTCCAAAGACCTCTGGTGGGGAGAACCCACTCCCTTCAAGAGCAGGCCATCACACTGTTAGATAGCTCTATTTAGTGCACAGATTCTCCTTGCATCAAGCTTAAATCTATCTCTCTGTAATTTCAAACACTCAGTCCCCCTCCTGCTGCCTGGCACCAAGAAGAACAAATCTAATGCTTTTTCCCCATAAGAGCCCTTCAGAAATTTAGGATCAGAGAATCATAGATTTAGGCTAGAAGGAACCTTAGGGGTCAGCTAGGCCAATCCCTTCATTTTATAGATGATAAAATTCAGACCCAGGGAAATTAAGAGTAACCAATTATAATAACAATAATAATAGCTAGCATTTAAGTAGCAGCTAGATAGTGCAGTGGATAGAGCTCTGGTTCTGGAATCGAGAAGACTTGAGTTTAAATCTGCCTTACTAGCATTTTATTTATCTTTCCACTGTCTAATGCTGCCTCCCAGAATTCCTGACACCTCCTAAGTATTCTTTTCTCCATTTTGAACACACCCAATTCCTTCAGCTGATGCTCAAATGGCATGATTTCATGGCCCTTCCCTATGTTTGTTGCTTTTTCTCTGATCATTTTCTAGCTTATCAATATTCTTTTTGGAAATAACATTTTCTTCTTCGTTGTGAATTTGCCAATCATCAACAAACACAATATTTCAGTATACAAAGATTTTGTAAAAATGTGCCCAGAACTGAAAACAACACACCAGATATGGTCCAGCTAGAGGAAGGTAGAGAAAAACTATCTCCCATCTCCCTAGTCTTAGCCACTTACACTCTTAATGTATCTGGAGACCAAATTAGCTTCACTGACTGCTATTATCATTCTGTTAAGACTACAGTAAATCAAAACCCAAGATCTTTAACAGATGAACTCTATTTACCCATGTCTATCTTATCCAGGTGGTGCTCAGTTCAAACTAACTCCTGAGAGCCTGTTGTTATATTTTCAATGTGAGTATTTAAAGAAATCTCAGAAAGCAGAAAATGCTACAAATCATGGGTTGATTGATTGTTTTATTAATTGTCCATATATGAGAAAGTCATGGAGAAAATGTTAATAATGCACTTAAAAACGTGTCTTTCATTTGTTTTTTGGTTGGCTGCTTGCTGTCTTTTTTTTTTCCTGGAGAACTGGTTGCTAAATATTTACCAGCATATTCCTGTCCCCATCTGAAATTTGTGAAGCTGATTTTTTTTCAACCTAAGGCTTTACATTTAGTCCTTTCAAATTTCATATTAGTTTCATCCTAGTGTTGTAGAGCATACAGATCTTTTTTGGCTCCTCACTCTGTCATCCAGTGGGTGAGCTAAACCTTCCAGTTTTGTGTCATCTGCAAATCTGAAAAGTATGCCAACTATCCCTTATACCATACAATTGATAAAAATGTTAAAGAACACAGGACACAGACCCCCAGGGCCCTCTACTAGAGTACTCCTTACAAGCTGGCAAGGTGTTCCTGGCTTCATTTAAAATATAGTTGTAGGGGGCAGCTAGGTGTTGCAGAGGATAGAGCACCGGCCCTGGATTCAGGAGGACCTGAGTTCAAATCCAATCTCAGGGGGCAGCTAGGTGGCGCAGTGGATAGAGCACCGGCCCTGATGTCAGGAGGACCTGAGTTCAAATGCAGCCTCAGACCAAACACTTGACACTTACTAGCTGTGTGACCCTGGGCAAGTCACTTAACCCCAATTACCTAAAAAAAAAAAAAAAAAAGGCAAATCCAGTCTCAGACATATAACACTTACTAGCTGTGTGATCCTGCGCAAGTCATTTAAGCCCCATTGCCCCCCCCAAAATATATATAGTTGTAGTGTCATCTCTAATATATCTTTCCTGTTCTCCACAAGGGTTAGTACTCTTTATTGAAATTAGTGTGTGTGTTTATATATACATATGGATATACACACATGCATACATATATGATCCATATACATATGTAGGCATATATGCAATATATATTTATCTAGAAAAGCAAATACTACATATAGTATCTATAGTATCAATCCATATGTACACATACATGTAATATGTTTTTGTGTGTATCTATATGTAATATATATAATTTATGCGCATGGTATAGCCTCCCATCCATAAAAAATGTAAACTACTTCACGGAAGGGACTGTTTCATTTTTGTCTTGATGTCTTCAAAGCTTTACAAACTGTTCAGTCATTTTAGTCACGTCTAACTCTTCATGACCCCGTTTGGGTTTTCTTGACAAAGTATTTTGTCATTTCCTTTTCCAGCTTATTTTACAGATGAGGAACTGAGATAAACAGGGTGAAGTGACTTGCCCAGGGTCACAGAGCTAGTAAGAGTCTGAGGCCAGATTTGAACTCACAAAGATAAGTCTTCCTGACTCCAAGACTAGCACTCTATCCACTGTGCCACCTAGATGCCCACCTCACACACAGTATATGCTTAATAAATGTTTGTTGAATTTAACTGAAATTAAACTATTAATGATTGGTCATTAAGTAAAACCATTCAACTAGTTCCAAATCATCAAGCTGTGCTATCATGTCACTTGTACCTCTCCATCTAGTCAAGATAGCACACGAGACTTCAGCCAACGCTTTGTCAGCATCCACATAAATCATGAAAAGTAGGGACTCTATAAAGGTTGTATGTAAAGGTATCATATAGAGTGATTCTATAAGAAGGGACAATTTTCCAAATATGGGACCTACTTATGAAATGGTATTTAAGCTCTAAAACAAAATTCGAAAAGAAAGGAAATGTTAAACACACACACACAATCTTTCAATTATTTAGAAGTTGACTCCCTATCCCTCTTCTCTCTCTTAAATATACATATGGAATGTCACTAAAAAATCTCTGTCTCTAAGAATGAGCATCTTATTGATCATTATTAGTAAACTGGGATGAAAATTTTGAAGATTAATGAAGGTTGCACTAAATGGTGGCAATAAACCAGGACCAAAGTACATACACAAGAGTCCCTGTAATACCTTCTCCCAACCCAAATCCAATGTACACAAAAATAGAAGAGAAAATCAGAGGGCTTTTGGTATCATCCTTGTCACCAGTATATTGATGGACTTGTGACTGCATCACTATGGGTACTCCCTCAAAGAAGGCAGATCATAATCCATCTATTTCTGCTCATGCTATGTGATTATTGTCCATTTCTGTCTACAGTCCTTCACAGGTATCTACCCAGTGCACTAACATGTTTCCTCTTGTTCCTTTGGCCAATAAGTAGGTGATCTACCCACTGGTGACTTCTTTTCTTGCTATGTGACTGATGCATCTTTTTTTTTCCCATCTTACTAATGGCATCTTTTCTCCTGCACAATTTTCCATGGCTTATGTGTTGCAGCCTGCTCCCACCAACCATTCACCTCTCAAGTACCCTATGGCAGTTTTCAACTTGAATTCATCACAGATTTTGATATTGAGAGCCTCCACTTAAAAGATGGGCTTTTATTTCTGGGAAAAGTTTGAGGTTATTAAAAGTATTGCACACTGTCCCAGTGGCAGGCTATATGCCTTCTCCTCTTCAACTTCCAGCTCATTGTCCATTGGCTATGCCTGTCCAAGATATGTACTAATGGACCATTTCTTCAAGTTCATCCCATGTGATAGTCTGGACAACAGACATTCTTCTTCACTTGGCTTTTCCTGTGTGGATAAGCTCTTTTGAGTGATTATGACTTTCATTTAGGTGCATCTGCAGTTTTCTGGGGTGTAATGAAATTAGCTCAATGTCATCAGCAAAGATGAGCAACAAGTAAACCTCATAATTTTTTCAGATTCTCCCCTTTACTTGGACTTTGCACTGGCCATCCTTCAAGATGGCAGCAAATATCTTTGTTAAACACATATCTTGCTGGTTTGTGTCTGGCTTGATTATTAATAAACATGAGGATCATTGACCCACCGTGAAAAAAATAAAGGGGGTGACCCTGGCCAAGTCACCTCCTGTTGCTAATCTGTAAAATAATCTTCATGTTGTTTTTGACTCCTCATCTATGAAATGAGGATAATATTTGCATTACCTGGAGAGGGAAATGGCAAACCACTCCAGTATCTTTGCCAAGAAAGCCCCAAATGGGATCATGAAGAGGCAGACACGACTGAGAGACCAAACAGAAAAAATTTACATGAACTACTCTGTAGAATTCTTTTTTGCAAGCTTAAAGACTTGTGAGTAATATGTGTGTAATCATTCTTTCTGGATAATAACTTACTTTAATTGGATGATCAGGTCAACTTGCTGTGAAATTGATTTGGGATAGAGAAGAAAGGGAAAAGTATGGAGCAAGAGGGTAGGTCTAAGTGGGGTCTGTAGATGTGTTTTGATCTCTGAAAGCTTGTTGGTCATATGAGGACAAGAGACGTCCAAGGAAGTACAGAAATATTATTAGGATTCAGTAAAGGAGGTGACAGAATGACACAGACAAGCTTTGCTTGCTTTGTAATTGTAATAAGTTTTCAATTTCCCCTAAAGTCAAGTCAACATCAATACTACTACTAAAAATTATCATGATGTGTATATATCTATATCTACAAGCATACAGACATGTGTTAATAAAACCTTTTTACATCTGTATATATTTTTCCAGACCTGTGATACATATTATGCATACATACATACATATATATGTGTTAAATAAAACCTCTAAATTAAAAACCAAGTTTTTCTAAGACATTTTACCTTCCCCACATTACTATGACATTATAGACATAATAGCATCACAGTAACTTGTATTAAAATTAAAGTTGTTGGGCTAAATTATTGCCATGAGTTCCTTGACTCATGTTGTATTCATGTTATATTCATTTAAGACTTGGATTAGAGGTTAGAAGAGGAAGGGGCTTCTGAAATAATTCTCAATCACTTGCTTCTATTTGCAATATCCGAAATACATCTGATATCTATACAGATCTGGTCAGAAAATATTTTCATTGTTTTGAAAATTTTGGAATAACTTGACATCTTGTTGCTCACTCTAAAAGTCTTCCAACACTTCAAATTGCTGGTAATCATGTTTAAACACGACAGATCAATAGTTGTGTTTAACACAAAAACTTAAAGGTGACCTTCAGTATATGCCATTTAATTTAGTATGGTTTGGGATGTTTCATTGCCCAGGGCTTAACTCATTGTTGTCATAAGTGGTGTGGCCAAATTTTGATCATGGAAGTGTGAGAGGCCAGTAGGAAATCTAATACAAACTCTACGCTGCTGCCTGATAACTATGACCCTGAAAACCAGGCAGAAAGGAGGGGGGGGGGATAAAGAGTTTGAACAAATGGAGAGGGAGGGAGAGGCAGCCACCCAGTCAGCAAAACACCAAGCAAAAGTAAGCTATAGACTAGCTTCTTCTTAATGGTCTAAAATTGATTTTTCTTGGAAGATGGGGGTGGGGGTGAAAGGGGAGGGAGCAGAGAATGAGACAGAAAGAGAGAGAGAGAGAGAGAGAGAGAGAGAAATGTAGAAGCTAGAGAGTGGTACCAAAAGCTTAGCCTGAGAAAGTAGCTGCTTCTCCTTGAATTGTGATGTACCTCCACCAATAAAGTTGATGAAACTCCTCTAACCTCTGACTTTAGGATCCGAAATTTTTTCTCATCCACTAAACAGTTAACTCCCTTAGCAATCTGAACCCCAACAGAAACGCCTTAGCTAGAATATCAACATTAATCATCAGGCTTTGTTGCTAACTCATACCTCTCAAAGGCAATCCTGTGCACTCAATATCTTTTATGCAAATTGGAAATCTCTGCCTTTCAGTCATTCTCTCTACAGCAACCTTCTTTCTCCGGGGCTGCTCCAACAGCCCTGGCTTTTTCTTTAGTCCACATCCCCTCCAGATCTAAGTGAGAAGCACCTACTTCCTTGTCTTTCCAATCACACAGCAGTGTACTGAAGGCTCTGAGGTTCTTAATACCAAATTAGTCAATAATTTTTTTCCTGTGGCAGCCCAAGCTGACAATCTTGTGTGACCAAAAGGGTTCTTCCTTTAGAGAGAATGTACTGATTTTCTTTTAGAATGAATTCTCCTTCTCTTCCCCTTCCAAAAGCAAAATAAAGGTAGTAGTAGTAGTAATAATAATAATAATAACAACAACAACTAGGATTAAAATATCATTTCAAGGTTTGCAGTGAATTTATGTATATACACATGTATATGTGCACATACATTATATATACATATGTATATGTATACACACAATGTTTACATATATATAATATATTTTATATACATACATATATATATATACACACACACACATATATATATATAAAATCTGATCCATAAGATATCAGTATCTCAGGAGAAGAAAGCATTCTCAATCACAGCAAACCTAATGAAAGAAAAGTAAATTAGATCATAGGTCTTAAACAAAAGCACCCAGGTGGCATAGTGAATAAAGTATTGGTCCTGGAGTCCAGAAGAAGCCAGTTCAAATTCTGCCTCATACACTTACTAGCTATGTGACCCTGGGCAAGTCATTTAACCTCAGTCTCAATTCTCTTGCCTATAAAACTGGAATAATAGTAGCAACCAACTCAAGTGTTGTGAGAATCAAATGAGATAATTTGCAAAGTGCTACATAAATGTTTATTATTGCTATTATTAGGCTGGAAGAGACCTTAGAAATCATCTAAACCAACTTCCTCATTTTTCTGAGGTCCAGAATGTCCAAGTAATTTTGTTTAAGATGACACACAAATAAGTAAATAGCATGGCCAGGATTTGAACCAGATATTCTGACACAAAATCTATTAGTCTTTGCTCATGGCTTCTTTTGTTAATAATTAAAAGATCATGAGATCACGGTTGGGATCATAAAAGTGCTTAGCACAATCCCTGGCATAGAGCAGCCACTACTACATAGTGCTTATTCCCTTCCTTATCTTTCTATATCTTCCTTTTCCTTCTTTTTCCCTTATCCTCTCCTCCCTTTCCTTGCCTTGCCTCACCTTCCCTTCTCTTCTCTTCTCCACTTAGAGCAGGAAGGGAGATCAAAGATAATTGAGCCCAACCCTGGCCCCCACCATTTATCAGGTGAGGAGACTGAGGCCCAGAGATTTTTAAGTGACTTTTTCAGCCACACAGCTAATAAGTTTCTAAGGTAGGATTTGAATCCAGGTCTTCCTGACTTTAAATCCAATATTCTACCCCACATTGAGTTACATGGGTAGAATTACTGTACTAAGGCACAAATCATTTGTACTCACAAATAATGAAGTCAAAAATGATTTTAAAAGAAACACAAGAAAATATGTATGAATGAAATAGGAGAATTAGAACAACATTATACACAGTGACTACAATGGCTATCAAAACATAAACAAAAAGATCACTCAAAGTAATTTGGCCTTCAGGTAATGTGGTTCCTGGAGAATAAATAATGAAGTATACAGGTCTCTTATTGAGAGAGCAATATGATACATGCATTTTCAGGAACATTTACTATATTAAATATTCTATTTCTTATTTTTGTTCAGTCATTTCAGTCATATCTGACTTTTTTTTTAACCCCATTTGGGTTTTTCTTGGCAAAGATACTAGAGTGGTTTGCCATTTCTTTCTCCATTTCACTTTACAGGTGAGCAAACAGGGTTAAATGACTTGTCCAGGGTCACACAGCTAGTAAGCGTCTGAAGTCAGATTTGAATTCAGGAAGATGAGTCTTCCTGACTCCAGGGCAGCACTCTATCCATTGCACCACCTAGCTGCCCTATCTGTTTCTACACAACTGCTTTTCTTTGTTACAGGGGAGACTGAGCAAAGGGAGAAGAGGGGAGGGTGTTCTGCACAGGAAGAATATATATCCAGAAATTACAGTGATACAAAATAAAACCGAAAAGCACACATATAACATTTTTAAATGATTCTATGTTCTGGGGCAGGCAGTGAGGAGGACCATAATCCCACTTATGAGAGGGTAGTGGGTTCCTCCCATAACCTTTATTTAAGAAGGGTATCCAGGCCAGCCATCTCTTCATTTCTCATCAGGCTGCTCTCCTCTACATTTCCCCATCATGAAGCATCTTCCTTTCACCCCAACCCAACCCTGCCCCTCTTCAGCTTCCTTTTATGTAATGTCTTCCCCATTTAGATTGTAAATTCCTTAAAGGCAAGGACTGTCTTTTCATTTTGCTTGTATTTGTACTCCCAGTGCTTAGCACAGTGTTGGCATATACTAAATACTTAATAAATGTTTTTTGACTGACTGATTGACTGATCATAAAAAAGGCATGGAGAAATGGAGGCAGACAAGAATCAAGATCACATGAAATAACACATGCAGAATGCTTTATATATCAAAATGCTAAAGTTTCTTATTATTATGAATAAAATATTTCCCCTTGATCAATCCATTTATTGCCTCCCGTGTTTTTCCTTCTCTTCAACAAATGGACAGCAAAGAAGTATGTTAGAAATTGTAATAACTAAGTTCCTTTTGCACCCCTCCCCAAAAATTGTAACCTACAGAAAAATGTAAAAGCCAAACACCAGTCTTGCAAGTTAATTCTGACTCAAATTTCTCCTTTTAAAAATTCTACTCTCCTGCATTAATACATATACATTAGTCCATGTATTAGTACAAAATACATTCACTTTGCTGCCTAGGATAATTCTCTACTACCCTAAAGTGGAATACTTATGGAGAATAAGATTTGATCCAATTTTACAAAGGAGTCTTCAAATATTTTGTTAAAATTTTTCCTTGAATCAATAATCTTAGTATTTTAAAGCTATTCAATATCATACAATATGGTTTTATCTTAAATGTTCAGGATGTTCCATGGGAAGATTTTTCCCTTAAAACTGTTTGAATGTGAATACTACACTGTGCCACTTACTAACTTGTAACATAAAACACACTGCAAGCAATAAAAAATAGTGGGCAAAAACAGGATACAAAGAAGGAGGTGGCTACCTCTTCTGAGGCTTTGGCCTTGCTTCTCACCACTTAGCCTTAAGGTCAGTGCTGTAACATAACTAGTGGAAGAAGTTTTGGCAGTCTGAAGGCATTTTGTCTACCAAACAGCATCCTTCATTCTCAACCTTCTAAAATTCCTCCCATGTACTCCTGCAGTTTTACAAATTCCTCCTTTTACCCTTTTGAAAAATCTCTATTTCAGTTGTCAAAAGAGATGTGAGCACTTGTAAAAGAATATGCATCAAAACTGACAAGTCTATGAATGAGTGAGAATAGGCAGGAAGGAAAAAATGCATCTTATCAACGTCTCAGCACGTAGCTCATTGAACAACTTCTGTTAAGTTCATGTGCATTATGGTGCCAATGCCAGGCAGGTCAGCAATCATTGCCATCACTTAAAAATCATTATTGAATTGAATTGAACACACACACATACACATACACACACATACATGAACTTGCTTCTGCTAGAGGACCACTGAAAGACTGAAATTCAATTTCCCTTTTTATCATAAATTTATGTCTGTTTACTAGAAAGGAAAAAAAATGATCTTTAATACTCGATTTCAATTTCTTAGCCCACAATTTGCAATTTTTTTCCAAAAAATTTTATTTGGTATCTATTCAATTTTACAACAAAAAGTATATTTAAACATGCACATAGCAATGGCAACTTAGCAATTTTATCTCTCCTTCTGATCCTTAGGATTCTCTACATTGACATATCTATTCATACTTGTACATATACTACATACTCCTTCCATGGATATGGTATTTGACCAACATATCACAGTTTGCATTTGAATGGCCACTAATACAACTATTAGAGCAACTTAGGAAAAGTCACCAATTATATGAGCTCTTGGTCCATTCCAGTGAAAAGCAAACACTTATGGCATGATTATTATTAAATAGTTATGGCTCATCCTCACTCTCCTCTCTATGCTATGTTATTATCCACCTCCTTCATTAATCTATCCAACTCCATCTCTTCGTCTTCTATATTTTTGCCTTTTGCACTACTTCCTAACACTTAATACCTCCCTCCATCTTAGAAGTAGCTTAAGTAGGGAGCTATGTTATCAGACTGGCACAAGGAGCCAGTTGGCACACAGCACATAGGGAAGGGAATGGAGTATATCAATCTTTGTTCACCACATTCTTCCTCAAAAATTTGAAAATTCACTCATTACAAAAATTCATAGGCATACACTATTGAAGAGTACAGCATTAGATTCTGAGCGATGATTGAAGAGTAAGACATAGTCACCAATTTCAAGAGGGAAGATATATAAAAGGAAAAGTTAACAACAGAAGGCAGTAGATGTGATTCACTGTCAAGAGAGTACTCCAGAAAGGAGGAAGGAGAAATATAGTTTCAGAGAAGAATAAAAGACTTGAGGTGGACCTTGAAGGACTAGGGGAATATAAACTGAAAGAAGAGGGACAAGGGCAGTCTTAGTGGGAGACAAAGCATTTAATTTAATTAAATTCAACACATACTTATTATATCATTTACAAGACACTGCAGTTCTGACCTTAAGGATCTTAAACTCAAAAAGAGTAAACTATGTATACAAATAATTTAGTTGGGGAGGAAAGGATAGACTCAGGAGCCTCCAAGGAGGAGGTAGCACTTGAAACATACAATATCCATTATTTCTTATGGTATAATAAAAGAATCATAGAATATTGAAAGAGATGTAATAGTTCAATTCCTGCCAAAGTCATGAATGTGGTCTACAACATCCCTAACAAGTGGTCCTCCAGTCTATGCTAAAAGACCTCCAGTGACAGGAAACTCTTCGTCAAGGCAGCCCATTCCATTTTTGTATAGATCTAAATGTTAGGAAGTTTTACAACAAATTGAACTGAGATTTCTCCCTATAACTTCTACCTGTTGATCTTAGTTTTGTTCTGTGTGCCCCCATAGAATAGGTCTGTCATTTTATTTTTTACATTGTACCTCTGATTTCCATTGTCTACAATAGTTCCTCACTGCTAGTATAGTCAAGTGCAGCCACTGAGAGAATTCATCACCATGGGAGAGACATTAAGGTAGTTTGTTTAGGAAAATCAATATGGCATTAGGGAATAGGACAGACAAGTAAAGGGAGTAGCTAGAAGTAGAGAAACTGGCAGACTGGTTCATTATGATAATCTGGTGAGGTATTAATAATGGGCACTATAGAAATATAGGGATGGAAAGGAAGAGAAGGGATGAATGAGGAAAACAGATCAAGAATCAATGGAACTTAGTGACTGACTGGACAGAAGTGGTGATGAAGAAGGGGGAATTTGAGGAAGAGGAGGAAATGTTAAAAATAACCACTTGATCGAGGAGTTGAAGAGAGATGCTGTGAACTAACTCACTCGGAGTAATCTGCATATGAATTATATTTGCAATTATGAGAATGAATGACTTTTATACATTGGGCTATACAGAATAAAAGCAACAAAAAGTAAGAGGCAGCCTTTAGGAGAACGACCACAACTAACAGACAGAAGGACGACAGTGAAGCAAACAAGGAAGGAAGAATCAGAAAAGTAGGAGAAAATAGGATATGATCATGTCATAGAGGCTAAGGAAGAGAAAGGTTTCAAGAAAAAGGATGTGGTCAAACCTGGCAAGTGGAAAGGAGATAAGGGGAGGGAATAAGCATTTACATAGTATCTATTGTGTGCCAAGCACTGTACTAAGTGCTTTATAAATATTATCTCATTTGATCTTCACAACAACCCTGCAAGGTAGGTGTTATTATCCTTATTTTTATAGTTGGTGAAACTAAGGCAAACTGAGGTTAAGTAACTTTCCCAGGGGACACAAAGCTAGTAAGTGATTGAGACTGGATTTGAACTTAGGTGTTCCTAACTACAGGCTCAGTACTCTATACACTGTACCACTTCTCACTCATCTAGACAGGTCAAATAAAATCAAAACTGAGAAAAAAAATTGGACTTGAGAGAAAAAGGTTAGTGGAGACCTACAATAATGCAGCTTTAATAGAGCAAAATAGGGGTTGAAACCAGGTTGCACGGTGTTAAGGAGAATTTTCATAAGTAAAAGAAGATTCATTCTTTGGAAGATTCATTGGAGAAATGATACTAAAAGGGATGAAGAAAACTTGGTACTTAAGAAGACTGAAGGTTTGAAATAGCTATTTGGGGAAGTATTCTAGGGAATTCAACACAATATGAAAAGGATTACAAAAAAGCAATGAGGGTCGAGTTCAAGTTAAAAAGCAGATTAACAAGCAAGGATTTCTAGGAGGAAGAAAAGAATTTTGCATAATTCTCTGATGTTCTCAAGGAATGTTCTGCCACCTAATCAGCAGCAGAGAAACTGATGAACGGGAATGATCCTGAGTTGGGAACTGGTACTATCAGGTACCTGTCAGAGGTCAAGACAGATAATAAGTCTAATGTATTAAGGAAGGAAGAATTGAAGTGGCTGAGAACAGGCAGGACAGGCAAGGAATAACCTGTAGTTGGAGAGAGCTATAGCCAAAGTACATGAATTGGAAGAAGTCAAACAACTAGATTTTCCAGTGTATCTGTGAAATCTAGTGAAGGTGAAGAGACCAAGAGGGTGTGGTGAGGAAGAAGTGACTAGGGGCCAGCCAGGTGGTGCAGTGGATAGAGCACTGGCCCTGGAGTAAGGAGGACCTGAGTTCAAATCTGGCCTCAGACCAAACACTTGACACTTACTAGCTGTGTGACCCTGGACAAGTCACTTAACCCCAATTGCCTAAAAACAAAAGTGACTAATAAAGAGGCTGTGGTCCTAGAACAGCACCAAAATGGAGATCTTGCAGACGAATAGAATAGTACCATGCTAGAGTAAGATTGGTAGAATCATTATCCTTGAAATGAGCCTTACCTGACTCTGTCTTTTTCTTCTTACATTGTTCTCTTCCACACAGAGTGTTCCTTATCTGAATCCCACTCATCCTGTAAAGCTCAAGTCTCAACTCCTCAGAAAAGCCTTCCCGGACCATTAC
Source organism: Vombatus ursinus (assembly GCF_900497805.2). Taxonomy (NCBI): domain Eukaryota; kingdom Metazoa; phylum Chordata; class Mammalia; order Diprotodontia; family Vombatidae; genus Vombatus; species Vombatus ursinus. The sequence continues at coordinate 48,627,702 of NW_020954557.1, forward strand.
CATACCCAGCCCACATTGCTTTTTCCTTCTTCTGAATTCTTACAATCTTTATTGTCCATACTACTATTGCCCTATATTGTTTAGTAATATCCTTAAACATTGTGTTATGTCTTATCTCTTCAACTAGATTATGTAAGTTTCTTAAGGAATGGAACCATGTACTTCTTTGTTTCTCCTGTACTACCTAGTACAGTATCCTGTATACCAAAGGGGCTCAATACGTAGTTGATTGACTAATTAATGACAAAAGCTGGGATGGGTCCATTCAGATCAAGATTGATATTGCCTGCAGATGGTCAATGGAATTCAGAAAGGTAAGCTCCTTTGAGATTCAGATGGATTATCAATATAGAAATCATCAAGGATCTTTACAAGAATAGAGAGAGGGAAAACATATATATATATGTACATACATACACATGGTACTTAAGTCCATAATGTTCTTAGAGCCTGATAGATGAATAGCATAGAAGATTTGGAGGTAATAGCATAACCAGGCAGCAGAGATTTAAAATTTAAAAAAAAGAGAGGTATGGTGACAGATCAGTGATCTAGAAATGAATGGAAGGGTAAGAAGACAGCTGATCCCTGCTGATAACTTGTATAGGGTCCTGGTAGAAAGCAAGGCTCCCATTGAAGAGAGTATCAGAAGACATAAGGGTATCACTTAAAGTGAGAATATAGAAGGAGGTAAAGAAAAGGTTGAGAATAAGTGGGGAGGAGGGTATCACAGAACACAGGAGCAGAGAATAATAAAGAAGTTGACTAAGGTAGAACAAGGGGCATGAAATTGAGGAAAGAGCATTGGTTCTGGAGTCAGAAGACTTGGGATGAAATATCTCCTCTGATCCTTACTACCTATGTGACCCTGGAAAGTCATAACCTCCCAGGGCCTCAGAGTCTAGGCTGGTCAGCTTTGAATCTATGATCTCATGACTAGAGGGGTTCTCTGGATAGGAATAAAGGTCTAAAAGGAAGTGACAAAAGGCTTTGTGGGTACTAGTAGATATTGAGATCTGATAAGGGAAACAAAAGGTTGGGAGGCAGAGTGTAAATATTTTAGTAGCAAGAAAAAATATGGTTCACAGAGTCTATATACTCAAGGTAGCTAAAAGTTGGAGAAAGGGAGGGAACACATAAATGCAATAGGAAGAAATGATACATACTCAAGTACACAAGACCCAACCCAAATAATCTAAATATAATATTAGTGTGATAATGCTAGTAGATACTCTAGTTACTAAACACTTAAGCAGAAAGCAGGACTTCCTGAGCCTGCATCATGGAGGAGAGGGGGAAGGAGGAGAATAGGCAAGGAGTTCTTGAGTCTGATCAACAGAGATAGACAAACCCTCCCTTGAGAATTAACTACCCCTAACTCTAATTATAAGAAGGATTCTGGGTATTATGTTTACTATGTTGCTTTTCTGGAGCTTCTAACCATTCTGACTTCTCAGAGACCCTTCCAAACCACTCAAGATAGGAAGGAGTCTGAAGAGATCAAAGAAAAAGGAAAGGATGTACAAATGTACAAAATGTACAAAATGTTTATAGCAGCTCTTTTTGTGTTGGCAAAGAATTGGAAATTGAGGGGATGTCCATCAATTGGGGAATGGCTGAACAAGTTGTGGTATATGATTGTGATGGACTACTACTGGGCTATAAGAAATGATGAACACAATGCTTTCAGAAAAACCTGGAAAGACATTAATTGATGCAAAGTGAAATGAGCAGAACCAGAAGAACACTGTACACGGTGACAGCAATACTGTATGATGATCAACTGTGGATGGCTGAGCTATTCTTAGCAACACAATAATTTGAAGGATTTACAATGAACAATGCTATCTACCTCCAGAGAAAGAATTGATGAAGTCTTAATGCAGACTAAAGCATACCTTTTTTTCGCTTTATTTATTATTCTTGGGTTTGGGTTGTTCGTTTGTTTGTATTTTCTTTTGCACCATGGCTAATGTGGAAATGTTTTGCATGACTGCACATATATAATTTTTATCAAATAGTCTGCCGTTTCAAGGAGGGGTTAGGGAAGGGAGGGAGAAAATTTGGAACTCAAAATCTTAAAAAATGAACATTAAAAAGTTTTTGGTTACGTGTAATTGAGAGAAAATAAACAACATGTGTACTAAAAAAAATGGTAGGGAGGAGTCTATGGTTCCAACCCTAGGACTATTGTTGTATTAATGTGCTTCTCATTCATTTTTCCTTAAATTAAATTTCACTTGAAGCATTAGATTTCAACTATAAAATGCTTTTTCTGGCATAATTGAAAGACAAACTTTGGGGTACCAAAACCTGTCAGTATGAAAAGGCCTCTCAGACTCAAAATGGAAAGTGCTTCTCTCTAACTAGAGTTGGAACTGATAGAACTCTTGTTTAAATTATCAAGTAAAGGGGAAAGTTCTCCAAAGAGAGAATTGAGTAAAAAACTGTAGTATCTCATAGGAGTGGAACAAACTTCACTGCAATTAAAGACTAAACTTGGTAACTTTACTATAGACAGAAATCTTTTCCTTGTCAGTGAACAGATTGGATGCCTTAACTCTTCTTTCTCATTTCTATATTTTCTGTGAGATAATAGTTTCTTGGATTTGAGCACATCATAAAAATCACGGAGCCAAAGTGAACCTTTAAAAGCCATATAGCCCATCCACACCTCCTGGCAACATCAAACTCAACCCACCCCAAAAAGATGGTTATCTATCCTTTCCTTAAATTCTCCAGAGAACAGGATGCTACAACCTCCAGTGAATTTATTAGGTCCCAACATTTCACAACTCTTCTGATCAAGAATTTGTTTCTCTTCTCTAAATTAGATCTCTTCCATTGCAATATAAGGTGTAGTTTATCACCCCCTTCCTTTCTCCAAAAAAATTTAATTCACTCCATTTCAAGATACAGACAACCAGAGAATTAGTCACTGACACTTGGGTCACTTTCTTCTGTTTTGAGTCACTCCACTAATTAATCAATAAGCATTTATTAAGCACCTAAAAATGGATTCAATGCTTTCAATGTTTAGCTTAGACATTCTTCCAATCTACTCTAGCTTGTATTTTTTTTTTTCTGGATAAGCCATTAATATTTACTGGATGGTTTTTCTTTCTAAGAAGCTGTAAATGGAGTGAACCTATTACGTATAGCGAGTGCTTAATAAATATCTGTCAGACTGAATTGAACTTAAGTATGAAATTAGAGAGGCTCCCTAGAAGGTGAAAAAAATGGTTTTTAAAAGTTCCCCTAAGAAATATCTTCCAGAGCACCATGGAAGAAGAACTACTTACATGCTCTCACAGAACCTAGTAAGAGTGCTAGGCTTCTCCTGGTTGCGTCTCTGTCGAAACCAGCGCTGGATACTGCGAACATCCCAGTCTAACTGCTTGGAAAGACCTTCCAGTCTCTTCTCATCTGGATGCTATAAAACAAGGTATCAGGAAATTATTATCAATTCATTTTCAACTTCATATAGTCCCCTTAGGTAATTATAAGCACCCCTAACTTGATCATTTACTAGCTGCTTACTTAGATTTATATGCACATCTTTGAAGAAAACTTCATCATAAAATTGTTAATAAACAATTAATCTTTTAAGCAAAAAAGCTCAAAGAAGTTCAGCTTCCATGCATCCTTCTCCTACTGACTCTAACCCTAAGAAAAATAATGTTAAAGAATAAATATGTAAATGAATGGATGGATGGAAGAATAGATGAATAGACAACAAAACAGTGTAAGTGCCCTTCACCATTGTCTCCCTAGTAAAGGCTAAACCATTGCCCAGCATTTAAGGTCCTTCAAAGTAAGTTTCCAAAATACCTTATAATATTTTATTAATCATTTCCATGCATTCAAATCCAATGAAACTTGATTTCTTCCTATTCCCAATATGTCCTGCATTCTCTTTTCTCTTTAACAATTACTATCAAACTGGTGAAACGATGGAAGTTGTGTATTTCAGCACTTCCTAAACTTGTGGTATACATTAACACAATCTATATCATACGTATCTATATTGTACCATATCCTTTTATGCAACATCAGAGGCATGTACTGGTGATCCTTGTTGATATGATTCTGGGATGGTAAAGTCACACTTAGAAGAAGGATGAAATGTTTCTCAAGAGATTTTCAATTTGGAAACTTGTTAAAAGATAATCTCATTTCTTTCCTTTTCTTCCAGATTAGAAAGGGGAAGAATAGAATTCAACTAGAGTAGGTTGAAGACAAAAGATATCAGTTCTCATATCAACTCTATCACTAAGGAGTTGTAGGACACTAGGTTTATAGCTTGTTCACTCTTTGCCTCAATTTTCCCATCTTGTAAATGTAGATGCTAATGCCTATTCTATTTTACAATTTCAGAAGGGTGCCATAAGGACAAGATGAAACAGTAAATGGGACAGTGCTTAGGAAAAACAAATAAAAATATATTATTATTGTATTATTACTATTTAGTTCTTTTCTCCAGTACAAATTATAGCTCTTAATACCACGTCTAGTGTCATTGAATTCTTTTAGGTGGCAAAAAAGAAAAGACCTAGCCATTAGGGTTAGGTTAGAGAAAGAGCTCACAAGAGGGCAAAAAATGGGATAGATGAGTTTTAATGTGGGTAAGGATAAGTCATGTATTTAAAGATAAAAACAAATTCAAATTATATAATACAATCTAGGTTGTTCAATGATTAGAGACTTGGAGTCATGAAGACTTAAACTTGAATCCTGCCTCAAACACTTATCAGCTGTGTGACTCTGGGCAAATCATTTAACTTTTCTCAACCTCAGTTTTCTTATTTGTTTAATGGGCATAATATTTGTACCTACCTCACAGAGTTGTGATAATCAAAGGAGATAACACATAAAACATTTTACAACCTTAAAAGTGCTAAATAAATTCTATCCACCTCATATACAAAATCAACAGCTTAAGCAAAGATATTGAAAACAAAACAAAAAATCCTCCTCTTATGCAACACCACATGCAATTTTTTTTTTTTTTGCTATAGCCAAAGAAAGATATATAGAAATTAGAGAAAATTAATAACAGGGCAATTAAAAAGACTGAGATAGAAGGAGGTATGGCTGCTATATGAGGGCAAAATGAAAGGATAAGGAATCCAAAGTAGAAAGACAAGGAAAGACTTATAGTCATGGATGGCCTGGGATAATATAAACTTATTTACCAAATCCCAAAATCCCAGGATGTTTCCTTACATCCTTGAAAATTTAAATGAAATAAGCTTGGAATATAAAAAAAAACTCAAAATCTCTTTTATCCCCAAGAAGTTGTGTAGACTGTATAGACTTACTGTATAGACAGTAAACAAAAACAGATTTTTAAAGGGTTGTTTGGTCAAATTTAGGAACGACAAAGTCATAAACATCTAACAAAAGTAGCTCTTGAGGATGAGGACAGGTAGGATAACCATCTCCTCCCAGAGAACATCCCTTGTGGCCTCCACTAGCAACAGAATACTACGTTAGATATGCCATAAGCCTAATGTGGTATGGAAATTCTTATGTCATAGCAGCAGAAATGGAATTTCTTAGCCTGGAGAGGATAGGCACAGGCCGAACATACAAATAGGTTTAAGAAAGTTTTAAGTATATTCATGGATATGGATAAATTCATCCATATTTCAATAATGTATTTACTCCATCCAGTAGTACAGTTGGCAATCCATCTAAGCATATATTATATTCAACTCTAGTCCGGGTCTTTTCACCACTTCCCAAGGTGTCTACCCCACATACTGGGAAGGGAGGGGGTCTTCCTCTCGATTTGATATTTCACAGATAACAAAAAAAGTGAGATGTATGTCAGCTATTTTTCACTCTGACTGGATGACCATACTACCCCTTTTTTTAAGTCAGACATCTCTCTGATGATATTCTACATACTACTTTTCCTGTGCAATTTGTTTCTATGCAGATGACTCCCAAATTTTCATATCCAGGTTCCATCTTTCTCCTGACCTCCAGTACATCAACAATTGCCTGCTGAATGGATGATAGAGCATTCTTCCAAGTACTTACTATATGTAAACATTCAATAAATGCTCATCAAACTTAACTGAATTTATGCATATGGTGTTAGTTTCTCCCACCCAATTTCCCACTGACCATTGAGTAATCTACGATAAGTTTTTAAAAGAATCAAATGATGTATTAATTTTTTGTCTGCTGAAGGGAAGAGGAAAAAGACATTCCTAAATTTTTGAGGCTGAACCCCCAAAAGCCTTTCAACAAAATGGTGCCACTATCAAAGACAGGAAACAAGACTTGATGAAACTTTTCATCATGTGTAGTAGTTTTCATGCTTTTACAATATTAATAGCTCAAATTTATGCAGAAACTTTCTCCACAAGTCTTGAAGTCTTTCTCTTCCCTGGATTCCTCTCTTCATCTAACCTGTTTATTTTTTACAAATGGGAGGACTATGAAGGATTTAATAAAGAGTAGTCCCAACTTTTCCTGAATATTGGAATGTTTAAAATGTAAGGCTCTTGTTTTAAAGCCTATGACAGCTTCAAAAGGAGTTCATCTTGGAAACTGAGTGAAATATGATCACTGAAATTAGCTTAGAGCAAACATTCTCTAGAACAGCCAACCTGGTTGCAACATCTCTTTACTATCTCTGTATTAGAAATTATTCTGGTAATTGTAGTAAACATAAGACAAGAGAAATAAAATCTCTTTTGCATGATTCCTATAGGAATACATGTGTACAGAAAATGTCATTGTCCATTTGGAATATTGCATGCTTGATGCATGTATAATTCCTTACATAAGGTGAATTCAAATGTGATCACATTTTTAAAAAGGCCTAGCAATGCCCTTAGTAACATTGTTTTGGTGAAAAAAATATGTATTTATAAAATAAATACAAGGTAATTTGACATACCATATAAAAACACTAGGATTTCTTTAAATTTTCCACTATGCAAATGCAAAAGAATATACAAGTTACTCTTTTTGTAATAAAGATGCTTTTACAGATTATAATTTAGGAAAGGCTACAATGACCCCCACAAAGCTACAAGTACTTTTTTTTTGCATTTTCATTTATCCAATTTCTTTTTCCCCCAGGTGAAAATTTTGGAAATACTTAATGGTTTCCTATACTCTTTTCAGGAAAATGGTCTTTATATTTTAAAAGAATCACCTAAGAAAACCTTCTCAGGTACTTAGACCTTAATGTGAATATAAGAATAAGCAGTTCAAATACTCAGTAACTGTAAATATCTAAATATCAAGTTAGGAGTGAAATTTGCTAGATTGTCAATATCTAACTAAGCAGTCTGCATTAAGTCCCACAAAATAATGGCAAAAAATGAATATGCTCAGTATCTGAAAATATAATGTTCCCTAAAGAAAATGCAACAGTCCTTCTCAACAAATAATTTTATTTCATTTAGTCAGAGTATCCTAAGAGCCAAGATGGGATATTACAATTAAATATAACACAGTGTCTGGCCTCATGGAGCTTACAATATCATAAAATGATGACACATAAATAGCTATAATACAAAATACTACTTGATTGAGCATGTAAAAGAGTCATAAACAAACTGCTATGGGAAATCCAAGGAAAGAAAGACTTCCTATTACTATCTCCAAGAAACTGAAGGGCTGAAAGATGGAAGAGGAAGTAGATATGTCTTGTTTTAATTTTATAGGACAGCTACAGGAATCATGTGTGGAAGTGGCAAAGAAGCAGATTTAGATTCAACGTAAGGGAAAACTTCCATGAAGTTGTCCAGAAGTGGAATGGGTTGCCTCCAGAAGAAATAAGTTCTGCCTCACTCAAGGTCTTCCTTGATGACTGGATGACCACTTGAATGACCACTTGGGGTACATTTTAGGAGGGATTCTGTCTCAGGCATGGGTTGCCTCAGATGGCCTCTGAGATCACCTCCAGCTATGAGATATTGTGAATCCTCAATTCCTCTCTACTTATATATGACTAGTACATCTACTGTAGGTAGTTCCTAAGGACCTTCTCTGTCTTGGGTTTTTTTTTTCCCTTAGCAGTATTGAGTTCTTCAAGCTCCCTTTCTCATTTGTTCTTAGAAAGATCCTTCTTGAATTTTATTTGTTTTCTGATCCTCTAAGTTGCTAGTGCCTCTACCCCTCCCAAAATTAACAACACAGGCTTCATACCTCTTCCTAGATGTCATGTGAAATAAAAAGAGGAACAGAATATGACTCATCACTGACAAAGCAGAAGGATTATTCAGGGATGAGTGAACAGATTGGTTTTCCTATACTCTGAGGATGAACTAACAGGCTCCTAACCCTTCACACACTTGTTGCTTTTCTACCCTTTGTGGTCTAAGCATTAATTCTCCTCTGCCAATTTATATTTTGCCAATTTAAACAATGCTTCTGGACAACATATTTGTCTAGACTGATTGATTTGGTAATTGTGACAGCTAACACCATAAGTGAATATCATACCTTGGTAATTGCAGTGAAGACCTTTTCCAGAATGGCATTAGGCTGGGCTTTCTGTGGTCCATTGGCCTGGATATTAAGCCCTAAGGCACATGGTTTGGCTATGAATCTGAAAAAGATAAAGAATAGACATTGTGTTTTCCTGTAGGTACACTGAATGCAACCCAGATACAGATTTCAATTTTCCTCATCAATCACCTAATTTTACATTTATAGTACCACAAAGATATACATATGTGTGTATATGTACATATATATGTGTACACACACACACACACACATATATATGGTAATTATAGAATAGTGTTTATTCATTTTATCTCTACAGTCCTTCAACAACAGGGGAAAATTTCCTAGAAGCCCTTAAATTTCTTTACTTTATATCATAAGACCTACTAGATGGACATCCCCACTAGGATTAAAAAGTTTCAGACCAATGGGACACATATAATGCACTTTGTGGTTCCTCAAAGATATAGTTCACAGGATGATTAATGATATTGACAAATGCAGCTCAATGAAACATTTAATAGCACCTACCGCATGGCAAGTCTCTGTGCTAGGTGCTGGAGATACAAAGATGAAAATAAAAAGCAGGTCCTGTCCTCAAGAAGCTTACATTCTACTGGGGAGAGTGGGAGTGGTTTATAGAGCAACATGTAAACAGATAAATAAACAAATAAAAGATAAAGTAAGGACAGGCAACTTATAACTAGGAGAATGAAGAAAGGCTTCCCATAGAAGATGACACCACAGTTATACCTTGAAGAAAGGAGGAAATGAGAGATAAGTAACTGGAGGTTTTCACCTACATTCCATGGTGGCACTAGTCTCATCGACTCTAGCCCCATGGCATGATTATGATATTACTGTCCCCAGTTTCTCAGAACCCTGTGTGATTCTCATAATGATAGCTTGAAACAAGTCTTGCTGTATGTCCTTCAAGTCCTGATTTTCTGCAAAATTAACCATTTGGTCAAAGACTAAAGCCATTTTGTCCTAGAGATTTCCTTGATTTCTGGAGGAAGGGGTAAGGGATAAATCTCTGCTACTGCAAATAGTGTCATTTGATTACTCAGTAGCATTAAAACCTTATCTCTAGCTCCCACATCACTAAAACAATGGCCCACAGGGACCCATTTTTCCATTTGCTCCCACTTTTTGATCTCACTCACATTCAATTTGTTCCTGGAGTATGAAAGAGCAGTTTCCTCTGAATATTTCTAGATATTGAGAGAAAAACCCCAAGGGGGATGGGGAGGAGTAGGTTACTCCAGTGCTTATGAAGTATTTGATGTCATCTGGAAAAAGATGACATTTCTACTGAAATAACACCACCTGGGAATAATTTGCTCCAAGTTCTCCTTAATATTTTACTTTAAACAGAATTCTAGGCATAAGGAACAATAAATTGTTATTCTTATATAGTGCCTAAGGTACACTCACTCTGTGATTAGATCACAGATCCATCCAAGTGCTGAAATGTATACATAATGCAGGCCCAATGGAGCAACTTCTATGAAAAATTTTTCTAGCAACATTTTGTATTCTAAGGGAGGGAAGGCACTCCCTGGTTCTTAGGGTGAATTGGTCAGGTAACACTCATGAAGACAACTCTAATTCCTCAGGGAGAATTCTATAATTTCCTAGAAACAAAACACTGCAATTTCATTGCAGAATGCTCTTTGACTGAAGATATCAAAAGATAAAAGAATTAGATGAAGGAAAAAAAGGTTGTCTTTCCACATATTAGCTTGTGTTCTATTATGAGCTAAATGTATAATATCCTTGAAGGCTCTAAGACAGTGACATTTTAATCATCAGGAATTTTATTTTATGGAAGCAACAGTTCCCTGAGGCCAGAATAGGTTGGGTTTTTGGGTTGAGTTTTTTAGGGGGAGCTGGGGGGAGGTGCCTTTGTATCCTCAGCACCTTGGACAGCACCCAGTCCATAACAGGGATTTAATAAATGCTTGTGGATTAACTGACATAAATCAAGCTTTTTTTTTTTTTAACTTTGAAAGTCAGTATGGTACAGTAGAAAAAAATGTTAGATTTGGAGTCAGAGTTTGCATCTGCCACTTACTTGCACTGTCACTTGTGTGACCTTGGACAAGTCATCTATCTGGACCTCAGTTTCCTACACCGTAAAATGAATAGGGTGGACTAGATGACCTTTAAGGCATTTTCCAGCTCTAACTGTGATCCCAGGACCCTACTTGAATTTGAGAACACTTGATTCATTAACAAATTTCACCAAATTAGTTTAAGTCTGTTAGTCTTGTAAAAACTGTTCAGAATATAGACTGTGTTCAGAAATGCATTCTCTGAAAAAAGCCACAAAACTGTTCTGCAACTACAGGGTTTCCTGATTGTTTTTCAGCAGTGGTAGTCTTCTGGTGACACATTTCCCTTTGAAAATGCCAAAGTGACCCATGAAGAAGTACACATTGCTCAAATAACTACATTTGTTGATAAAATTATTTCTTTTTAACTAGCATTGGGCACAAGATGGGGGGTAGGGAGAACTCTGATTTTTTTCTAGTCAGTCAACAAGCATTTATTAAGCACTTACGATATGCCAGGCACTGTGCTAAGCACTAGGAATACAAGAAAAGCAAAGATAGTCCTTCTTTTTATTCTTTTATTTTAAAAATATTTCTAACACTTTCTTAAAATTCTGGGTTCTAAATTCTCTCTTTCCCTTTCACCCCTACTCCAGTGATTGAGAAGGCAAATTTTTGTTGTTCAGTCATTTTTCAATTGTGTCTAACTCTTTGTTACCTTATTTGGGGTTTTCTTGGTAAAGATACTGGAGTAGTTTGCTATTTCCTTTTCCAGTTTATTTTACAGATGATGAACTGAGCCAACAGGGTTAAGTGACTTGCCCAGGGTAACAAACTAGTAAATAAATGTCTGAGATCGGATTTGAAGATGAGTCTTCCTGATTTGAGCCCAGCACTCTATCCACCACACCACCTCACTGCCTGAGATGGCAAGCAATTATGATTATCAATTATACATGTGAAATCATGCAAAACATACATCTGTATTAGTCAAGTTGAAAAAAAGCAGGAAAAATAAAGTGAAAAAATTATTCTTCAATTTGCACTCAGAGTTTATCAATTTTTTCTCTGGAGGTGGACCACATTTTTCATCATAGGTCCTTCAGAACTGTCTTGGATCACTGTATTGATCAGTGTAGTTAAGTTTTTCAAATTCATCACTACAATATTGTTATAGCTTTGTACAATGTTCTCCTGGTTCTGCTCACTTCATTTTGCATTAGTTCATATAAGTCTTCCCAGGTTTTTCTGAAATCATCCTCAATCAAAACAAGCTAGTTTAGGGATGGGGAACCTGGGGCCTCCAGGCCACAGGTGGCCTTCTAGGTCCTTGGGTGCGGCCTTTTGACTAAGTCCAAGTTTCACAGAACAAATCCTTTTATCTAGGGGAATTTGTTCTGTGAAGTGTGGATTCAGTCAAAGGCCTGCACTTGAGGACCTACAGGGCCACACATGCCCTGGAGGCTCCAGGTTCCCCATCCCTAAGCTAGTCTTTCAAAACCCTTCATGCTAAGGAAGCCAATCAATCATGGATAAGTACAAGGGGGTGGAGAAAAAGCCAGTGGGTGGAATAAAAAGGAAAAGAAGAGAGAGAAGTTTTCCATCCACGCTTCCAGGAATATAATCCCAGGCAATGGCAATATCAGGAAATATTAGACTATTCTCAATATATCACAGTAATGGAAGTCACTTCTGTGTGACCTTTGGAAAAACCTCATAACTTCTGCTTCTTTATCTATAAATTAGACATGATAGTTGTACGTTGTATGCTTTAAAGGGATACTTGAAATGAATTCTGAATGAGCAGTGAGGTGGAATAGTGTATGAAGTGTTGGAATGGAGTGAGGAAGATCTGAGTTCAAATCCTTCCTTAGATACTATCTGTGTGACCCTGGCTAAGTTATTTAACCTCCAGTCAGACTGTTTCACCATCTGTAAAATGGGGATAACAATAGCACCTGCCACCTAAGATTGTCATGAGAACGAAAGAAGATTTTTATAAAGTCCTTTGCAAACCTTAAAGCATTATATTTGTTGTTGTTTCTTGTTGTTAAGGCGGTTTTCAGATGTGTCTGACTCTGTGACTCCATTTGAGGTTTTCTTGGCAGAGATACTAGAGTGGTTTGCCATTTCCTTCTCCAGCTCATTTTACAGATGAGGAAGCTGAGGCAAACAGGGTTAAGTGATTTGCCCAGGGTCACACAGCTAGTGTCTGAGGCCACATTTAAACTCAGGTCTTCCTGACTCCAGACCCACCCTGGCTGCTCAAAAAACTATATAAACACTTCCTCTTGTTACTATTTCCTCAGGGAAGGAAAAACAATTTTGCTTCCAGAAAACTGACTAAAATATACTAAATATACTGACTAAAATAAAACATACTTCACGGATCAAGTAGCACCAAAGTTAATGGAAGTCCAGAAAGCTGAATTGGGAGAACAATGTTAAAAAAAAAAAGTCTAAGAGTCAAAGGTACATTAAGAGATAATGAAAAAACAGAGAGGTCAAGATCCCTAACAAGAACACCTGACTCAGTCTCCTGCCTCCAAGAAATACTGTCCTTTTTAAAAACCCTAGAAGTAATTCTAAAACCTTCTTTATTGACTTCTTCTAGAATTTCATCAAACTCAAAGTGTCTTTAATGCTGAGCTTGAAATAGATTTCCTTTTTTTAGTCACCCACAGGAACTGTGAGGTCAACATTCTTTTCATAACTAAATGCATAGAAAGCATTTCTCTTTTCCAGGGTAAATAGCTTTCCTTCCTTTAACCTTTCCTTAGTAACTTGATTTTATATTATTTTAATTACATTTGTCACTTTTCTGGATCCCAGTTTATATCTCCCTATAATTTGTATATTTTTGTCCAAAGTAATATAAAATAACCAGAAGATTATAATGATCTCAGGAAAAAAAGTACATCTGAGTAAAAACAAACTCTCCCCCCACCTTGTTTCCTTCTTTCTGCTTGGAAAAACATCATAGAAGTTTTATTGTTGTTGATGCTGTTACTCCTTTATTTTTCCCTCTTTAATGCCACTCCTTGCAGGAAAATCCTCATTGGTAATATGCCATGGCCTACACACACACACCCACACACCATATGTTGCCCCATTGCCCTTATATTTATTATCAAATATGATCAACAGGAAAATATTAGCATGTGTGTGTATACACACACACATATTTATTTTTTTATTTATGCCTAGAAGGCATGTCTTACAATCTGAAATTAAGTAGGGGATGTTGATGAAATTGGTCAGTATCAAAGTGTTAGACATAAGTCTCAAACCTTACCGTCATATTTTAAGTCCCACTATTTTGTGGAACTTTAACTGGTATAAAGATTGATGCGACAACGATAGCAGTTAAGAAGTCTTTCAAAAATCATATGCTGAGCTTCTAATCACTCCTGATATATAATTTAATAGTATACTATTTCAATTTTGTCTATTTGTTAAGATTTCTAATTGTATGTATATTATTTAAATGAATTGATATATATAAAGCATTTGCAAAACTTAGAGCAATCTATAAATGCTAGTTTGTAGTATTATTCCATGCAGCATTTCTCATTCTTCAGTTTGACTGGATCTGCAGTGCCACTCTGCCTCTGCAAGGATCCAAAATCATACATGCATTTTTTTTTTCTTGTATGGGTGAAATTTCAGGGCATTCAACAATTCCTGAAAGATTGTTTCACAAAGATTTCCAACAGTCTCTCAAAGTGGTGGAATGTCCCAAGGGACTGTTATATCTTGACACTAGCTATCATGAGTCTTATTGCATGATAAATCATGGCTACATAAGACAGGTAAAATAAGAAAAAAGAATTTCCCAGCTCCCTTCACTCTTTCAGTGAATGGGAAGAATTTTTTAAAAGATACCAACAATAGGAAAATAACTTCTTTTCTACCAGAAAAGTCCTAAAATCTTGGCAAGTTTGCAAGTTTCTCTGGGAACCAATCCTACCTAATGATAATTAGCAGTCAGGTCGACATATTGAGAACATCAAAAGCTTTATTTAATAATAATACTTTGTGTTTGTACTGAGTTGTATGTTTTTCATGTGTTCTATTTGTGTCTAGTATATTGTATGTGAGTCTTATATATACATACACTTACATACACACACTCAAAACAGTGATCTCAAAGATTTGAGATCTCCCTCTAATAGTGCAGATTGCAACCCATCATTGCCTGCCCCTCCTGGACAAATCTCATTTATGGTCTCCCCAAAACTCAGAGGAATTCCACTCAACAAGCTGGAGTGGAAGCCTTCCTCACTTTTGCTTAAAATGAAGAGGTTAGCAGTGGAGCACTCTGGCTGTTCCCCTACTATCTCTTATTCTCGCCAAGTCACCAACCCATCTTTCCACCTTTGGCATACAATTGTTGGGTCATTTAAGTCTTGTCCAACTCTTTGTGATCCCAGCTAGGGTTTTCTTGGCAGAGATACTGGAGTGGTTTTCCATATCTTTCTCCAGCTCATTTTTCAGGTGAGGAAACAGAGGCAAACAGGGTTAAATGACTTGCCCAGAGTCACACAGCTAGTAAGTTTCTGAGGCCAGATTTAAACTCATGAAGATGATTCTTTCTAGTTCCAAGCCCTATCCACTGTGCCCCCTAGCTGCCCTTTGGCATACAATTGCTTGATGATACCCTTTTCTACTCTTCTCTTTTTGCGTTCTTCCTTGGTTATATGTTGCAAGTGGATCACACTACTGTGGCCCTCTCCTTGGCCGTTTGTGTGACCTTCATCTTTAGTTCTTTCAAGGCAACAGTATTCCAGATCTTGTTGCCATATGGTAACACCATTTTGGCTGGTATTAGAAACACCAGCCTTTGCTTTAATTATAAGCTGAGAGGTCAAGAAAGGAGTTTTGCAAGTTTCTAAAAGTAATCTAGCCTATTCTCCTCTTCCTTCTCAAGACTGGAGCCGGCTCACCGTCCATCTATATTGTCTGTCCCAGATACATTTACTGTTTTACAGGCTCATATACTGCGTCCATTCAAATACACATTGAAATGTGGACAATAGACATTCTTCATCCATTGGTTTTTCCTATGTGAATAGACCTGCTAAATTCCATTGAGTGATTACAGATCTTTTCCAGAAAGGTTTGGAGTGTCCTGGGGCTTTATGCAATCAGCACAATGTCATCTGCAAACAAGACTAACCGAAAGACTTCACCAGCCACAGAGACACAATTTCTCCTTGAACTGGACTCAGGCACTGGACCTCCTCCCATCCACAGTGATGAATACCTTTGGTGAGCATACATCTTGTTTTATTCCTCACCTGATAGTTATTATCAGAAGGTCATTGAATACAGTTGGTTCTGTTGTTACCTCTTCAGAGGAATTGTGAGTGATCTTGATGTATGGATGGGTTATATCTTGCAGTAAAAGAGCCTGCAAGATGCTATTTTTTTTCCCTATTGAACCAAATACTTTTTCATGATCAACAAATAATAAGTCCAAGGGATCTTATATTCTTTGCAGATTTCAGTTAATTGTGAGATGGTAAGATCTGGCCCATTGTTGAATATTGTTTTCAAAAGCTACTTATGCCTAATAATGTCTTCAGCTGAATATAATTGGAATAAAGATGACTCAAAGAGAATATATATGAATACCAATAGTGAGTATGTTTGTATATATAAATGCTTTAAAACCATATAGAGTTGCATGCTTTTTCAAAGACTTATTATTATTTCTAATTTCATTTATTTTCATTTGATCAACACAACAATCCTATTAGCAAGATGGCAGCTAAATGGTGCAGTGGATAAAATGCTAGACTTGGAGTCAGGGAGGCCTAAGTTCAAATCCAGTCTCAGACACTCACTTGCTATGTGACTCTGGGCAAGTCACTTAATGTCAGCTTCAGTTTCTTCAACTATAAAATGGGAATAATAATAGCATCTACTTTACAGAATTGTTGTGAAGGTCACAATAAGATAATACATGTATAAATCTCTTTGAAAACTTTCAAGAGCTATAAAAAATACTAATCATTATTGTTATTATTAATGGAACACATAGCATTATTCTCATTTTATAGATACATAAGGAAGACTAAATTTATCTCCCCTGTGCAATACAACATTTGCAGAGCTGCCAAACTGATGTTCCTAAGACATATAACTGACCGTGTCAACCACTACAAAAAGAAAAACCTCCAATGATTCTCTACTGCCTTTTGGATCCAATACAAAATCTCTAGTCTATTATTTAAATCACTCTACAATATGGCTCCAACCTCCCTTTCTAGTCTCATTTCTTATTACTGTCCTTCACATACTCTATTCTAAGTCAAACTGACTTGCTAACTGCTCCTGGTATACAACTTTTCATCTCCCAGCTCCATCCATCCATACAAGTGTTCCTCCATGTCTGGCACATACTCCTTCCCTATCTCCACCTCTTAGAATCCCTAGCTTCCCACAAGCACCTTATACATGGGGCCTTTCCTAATTCTCCCTAATTATCAATCCTCTCTCCTTTTTGAAACTACATGGTATGATTTTGCATTTACTTATTTGTGTACATGTTGCATCCCTTCTAATAGAATGTAAGCTCCTTGAGGGCAAGGGATATTTCATGTTTCTCTTAGTATTTAAGTTGTTGAATTTCCCAAGATAACAAAGCAAGTTAGTGGCAAAACTAGCTAGAACTGCTCTCTTGTCCTCTAAACTAGTGCTCCTTTTTGGACTTCTTTTGTATATGACATGCTGCAAACACGTCTGCTAAGTTACACGATGAACTAGTGTCATGCCTCAAAAGATCCTTCATGCAGATTAACGAAGCTTCCTAGAGTTGTAACATCATGTTAACTGAATTCTTTTCTCATGGAACCACTGTCACTTTTCAAAGTTGCAGTATGTATGTCGCCTTTCAATGACTAGAAGTCACTGACTCGCAGACACAGTAACACCCTTAGAATCTGCCTTTTGATTATATGTCTTGCTAGATTTCTTCATCCCATGATCCTGCATGACTATATGTTGATTTTCATGTTGCAGCACAGACTCTGCTACAGAATTTGCTATATCTGTCTGCTTGTTGTCTCCTTCACTAGGTTGAGCTTCTTGAGGGACAGAAGTCTCTTCTGTCTCTCTTTGTATCCCCAGGGCTTGGCAAAGTGCCTCGCAGATAACAGGACCTTAATAAATGTTTATTGACTATTGTTTATCATCACCATTCATGCAAAATTTCACTAATTGCCCTGTGCAGGGGACAGTTCCTTAGATGGGATCCCAAAGAGTTTGCCATTTAGTGTTTAGAATTGGATCTTATAGAAAAAAAATTAATTCATTTAACAAAAAAATGAAGAAACTGGCTGAAGTCGATTTCATTATGTGCAATCTTGAACTTTTAGTCAGTCTGGACACTATTTGTCATGTTATAAAAATAGCTTTGCAATTCTAAGTCATGCTAGCACTCCAAAAAGGGAATGTGAAGGATGGCAGATGGTCAGTGACTTCATGACA
Source organism: Vombatus ursinus (assembly GCF_900497805.2). Taxonomy (NCBI): domain Eukaryota; kingdom Metazoa; phylum Chordata; class Mammalia; order Diprotodontia; family Vombatidae; genus Vombatus; species Vombatus ursinus. Next base: position 48,645,731 of record NW_020954557.1, read on the forward strand.
GCATAAACTCTCACAGCATCAAGAGGCAGAACAAGGAAATGGTGTAGAGATTTTGAGACTGGTAAAGCCTAAATAAATATTGCTTACTCAGTAAAGGCAAAAGGAAGAAGAAAGTTAGAATGCAATGTTTTCTATGACTTTCAGACACATGCACACACTTCACCATAAGGCACATCTCATTTCCGTGATGGAATTCTGCTATACTGGAATAATGTACAAACCAGGTCCATATTAATTGTTAAGAGGATTAATGTCCTCTTAACTTAAGATACTAATCCCTCTACCCCCCAGTTACATCATTAGGAACCTACATTAGCTGGAAATAATGGTATTGGACCCTTTTCATGTAGACATTCATTAGAAAGAGACAAATCTACCTATAACAAACAACATTGTACCTAGAGAAAATACAGGAAAGACAATAGAGGTTTGTTTTTTTTTCTGTTTAAAGTTTGACAATATATTGAACCGGTATCTACTTAAGAAGCTTAAGCCTCCTGAATAAAATACACTTGTACAGAATTCTTATTTTTAAGACCTGCACAGAAGGACTTAGTAATTAGGTATAATTAAAAGTAAAGAGTCTCCGGAAATAATATTTCTCTATGAAGGAAATTCTCAGAAAAGTACAAGCATATCTTTTTAATCTCAATTCTAGACTTTACCAAAAAAAAAGTATTTGCCTTAGCCAAAAACATCATTACATTTCAGGAATTCAAGGTGTCATCTAATCTCTAACATTAAAAACAACATCATTCATATAGTATTACTATATGTATTACTGTATATAGTAGTAATAATATAGCATATAGTGTTTGTATATATAGAATAGTGTATTTATTCAGTCATTTTTCTGTCAGGTCTGACTCTATGTAACCCTATTTGAGGTTTTGTTGGCAAAGATACCAGAGTGCTTTGCCATTTCCTTCTCCAGCTCATTTTATAGAAGAGGAACTGAGGCAAACAGGATTAAGTGACTTGCCCAGAGTCACACTGCTAGTAAGTGTCGGAGGCTGGATTTGAAGTCATGAAGATGAGTATTCCTGACTCCAGGCCCAGCATTAGATCTACTGTACCACCTAGCTGCCCATGTATACGTAGTATATAATATCAATATTAGTATTATAGTACAATATATTATGGGTAGGCAGCTAGGTGGTGGAGTGGACTGTGCATTGGGCCTGAGGTCAGGAAAATTTATCTTCCTGAGTTCAAATCCAGCCTCAGACAATCAACAGCTGTGTGGCTCTGGATAAGTCACTGAGGGCAAACCCTGTTTGCCTCAGTTCCTCACCTGTAAAATGAGCTGGAGAAGGAAATGGCAAATCCCACTAATGTGTTTACCAAGAAAACCCCAAATGGGGTCATGAAGAGTTGGACATGACTAAAATGACACAAAAACAATATATTTATTGGTATATGTGTGAGTACATACACACACACACACACACACACACACACACACACACACATTTTTTAGATATATAGGAGGTCCCAAAAGTTTTAGTGCAGTTTTAAGTTAATGCTTATATGTTGACTACATTCACATACATTCTTTACAATCAGAATCTTAAAGTTCAAAGAGACTTTAAAAGTCATCAAATTCAACTTCCAACCCTATGGATGAATCCTCTCTACAACTATCCTGGCAAAAAGCTGTACAGCCTCCTCCATAGTTCTCAAGTTTGTTATGAAATTTTTTTTCATATTAAATCTAAATCTGCCTCCCTTTCACTTTTTCTATATGTTACTATAAGAGAAAAAAGCATTTATAAAAGTAATGTTATTTACCTCAACTTATTTTTTCTCAGGGTTACAACTTTCTCTATAAACCCCATTCAACCAAATGTCATTTATGATGTTCTCCATTTCTATTTAGGGGGACCAGGTTTTCCAAATGAAAAAAGGCTTCCTTCACTGGAACTGGTGCTCCCCAGGTTGCAGGAAAACATTTTTCCTTCTGTCTTTAGCAATGATCTTTCATTTATTTCTCTCATTCTAAGAAAATTAACAAAATCATCTGATATTATTAAATCACAATTTATGGAGCATCAAGATGTAATGTGGTACAGTAGAAAGATTTGTTTGTATTTGCACTCAGAGCTGTGATGCAGTTAAAAAAGCAGGAGAGCTTTGAAAGCTCTCAATATTGGTTCCACGTCAAGTTTCTCAACTTCTCTTGGTCCCAAGTTTGCTCATCTATGGAATGAGAGCTTGTACAACTACTAAACTCTTGATAAAAATACAGGTAGACATAAATAACTAGGGAAAAACTAATTGCTCATGATCACTCAATGCCCACGTAATGAAAATGACAACACTACATAAATTATTCAGTGTCATACCGATCACACTGATAAAAGATTACTTTACGGAGCTAAAAAAGATATAATTTATTTGAATAACAAAAAATGAAGAAAGAATCTCCAAGAAAATATTGAAAAAAAATGGGAAGGAAGGGGATCTAGCAGTACCATATTTCAAAGTATACCACAATAACATTTGGTTCTAGTTAAAAAACAGAATGCTTAATTAATGAAACAGATTAAATACACAACATACAAAAGCAAATGACCAATGTTAACAATGTTCATTAAACCCCCAAACCATATTTTCTGGGGTAAAGACTCACTATTCAACAAAGACTGATTTGAAATCTGTAAAGCAGTTTGGCAAAAATTAAATTTAAGTCAACATCTCATACAACATAGTAAGATAAGCTCCAAATGGATGTATGACTTAGACACAAAAGGTCTCATACTTAACAAATTAAAGGAACAAAGAAGGGAATGCCTTTTACAATCTAGAGTTAGAGTTTGTGCCCAAACAAGGGATAGAGAGGATCACCAAAGATAAAATAGGCAATTTTGATTATATGAAATTTTAAAGCATTTGCACAAACCAAATGAATGCAGTTAAAATTAATAGGGAAATAGTAAACTGAGGGAAATCATTTCTATGTGCCACAAATTGTTTCTCCATTTCCCAATAGATGGGCATCTACTTTGTTTCTCATTCTCTACCTCCACAAAAAGTGCTGTATATGGAGTCTTTCTTTTTAACTTATGATCTCATTGTAAGTATATGTGTGGCAGTGAAATCTACAGGTCTAAGGGGAATTTTAATAATTTCTGATGGTTCTTGAGGTATGTGAATATCCTTACACATAAAAGTGCCTGTTAATGGTGAAGCAAGTTTATTAACCCTGCCAGACTTAAAGAGAAACTTACTTTTAACAATTACATGAGTCCTGACAATAGAGAATATGCATTATTGTTGTTACCAGGAAAAGATCCTGGAGAAATGAATTCAATGCACAGACTAACTTGGCAAAATAACTTAATTCGTCTTCAAAGCTCATAGACCACAGCTGCTTCAACAGGATGTAGCAAAATACTTGCTAGACCCTAAATATTGGCTTTACTCTGACTAGAAAACCTACATGGAGCTGTCAAGCTACACTTCATTTGAGAGTTCTTAACAAATTTGGACTCAACAAAGTTTGCTGATCTGCTAAGATTCAATGACTGGTCAACTTTACGATCTCTATAAAAATCCACATTTTAGGATTAGCAATCCAGTTGTGGTTTTTTTTTTCTATTATACCACCATATAAATGTCAACAACTACAATCACAATTTCCTTCATCATCATCATCATTATATTTTCAGACAGCTCAGAATCAACTTCATTTAGTAGTCCACTAACATGAAATATTCATATAGTATTGTTTAACTTGCCAGACTAAATTAGGCTAATTGAATAAAAATGGACCTCAGAATTAGTTCTCAAACCCTTATCTAAAATTAATCAGAGCACAAACACATAAATTAATTACAGCCTGGTCTAAAAGTCATGAAGATAATATACACCAACCAAGTACAATAACCAAAAACATGGATGGGCCTAAGGAACATTGTTAACAATTTACATAAGTTCCATTTTTTTCTTTTTTTACATCTGGAAAGGCTGTTTCCAAATATGACAAAAATCATATTTCCATTTGAGACCAATATGTTCAGTGTAGCTCCTCATAGTCTAAAGATTTCTGAAGGCTGTTCAATTTTTAATTCAGGTCTTTGTGTTTTTCCAGCTGGAGATGAGTGACCTTTCAAGGTTCCTGACCTTGAAAAGCCTTAGGGTACTCCCTAACCACATCATAAATTCTTTTCAACTTGGCCCTACTAATATGATTTACTAGTTTTACATGGTAACCTCTCATTTTCATCTCTGGCTTTATAAAATATACCCAGAAATAATTTAAGTGAATGTTCTTCATTTTGAACACAAAGGTATTAACCAAGCAGCTATATCACCAATGATAGGTTCAGTGCTATTCAGTAATATGCAGTGTTATTTTTACCATTTATTATCATCACTGTTATTTTAAGTGATTGCATTAATGTATACATTATAATGTTATGTATTTCATAGTATATAAAGTTATAAAACAATTAAAATATTAAGAGTTATTTGTGATTTTTATAGTGCTTTGAGTCATTTCAAAATCCTCTTACTTATTTGTCCTATAGGAGCCTCACAATATTTCTACACGATAGACCAAGAAGAGATCACCATACCTTTGACAGTTAAGGAACCACAAAGAGTTTAAATGACTTGCCCAAAGACACATAGAAAACCAATGAAAGCCTTCTGAGACTGGAATACAAGTTCTACCAATTCCCAGACAAGTGGCCTCCTTACTATGTCAGTAAATATTCGAGAAATCAATGAATGAATAAATGAGTTAATGACCCAATGAATCAAACTGACAATCTATATACATTTCATATGAATCACAAATACTGCCATAGGCTGTATAATTTAAATGCTATGTTTATGAGGTTAGGTCCACCTGGACAACCTCAATCACTGCTTCAGAAATACACCTGTAGTCTCTCTCTCTGCCTCCTGCTTATGGGTGAGTACCAATATTTTATAGCCATTTTGCTTTCTAAATTCATCCTTTCATATTCTTTCAAAAAATAAGCCAAAACATTCATTCAAATTTGATGTTATAGAAAAATATCTAATACAATTCTTATGATTTAGTATAATAGGGTGACGACTTATTTTTCTTCAATTTTAAGGGAGAAAAGGAGGACTTTTCTAATATATTCATATTTATTATTGATATTTATATATTTCTTATTTAAAATATGTAAAAAATTTCTATTGACATTTTTTCTTTTTTTATTAAAAGTAGGTGCCTTTAGAGTAGGGGTTCTTAACCTTTTTTGTGTCATGGACTCTTTTGGCAGTCTGGCAAAACTTTTGGACCCCTTCTCAGAATAATGCATTTAAATAATTGAAGGAAATACACATTTTTGGTTAGAAGTTGGTGAAAATAAAGATGTAATTTGTTCCCATTCAACTTCTCAGAGCCCCTGAAATCTATCCATGAACCCTTTAGAGATCCATGGAGGACCCCAGGTAAAGAAGCTTTGCTTTAAAACTACAGTGGGGCCTTTCATATTTTCCCTAATAAAGGGATGGAATACTGTAAAGGATTAGTAAGAAATTGATTATATCAAGATTCTACTCAATTTTTTTTTGGCCTATCTGTATGTGTGTCCTTGGCCACCAGTTTATTTGAATCTGCCTCTCTAGGCAGATCAACAAATGATCAATAAAGATAAAAAGGATTTCCATTCCCCAAAATATGAAAAGCAACTAAGTTGCTACCTAATTAACAAGTAGTTTATTGAACACCTAGTACATAATAAGAATTAAAACACAATCTCTGATTTCAAGTTTACCATCTAGGCAGGTGGAACAAAACCTCTACTCATGACATAATACAAATATTCTGAAGTACAAAATCATTCACTATATGGTAGAAAACATTACCAAAAACATCACTCCTTCATTTCCTTCCTGGCTCCTTTTCTGACTTTGCAGATTTCTCTACTCTTCCCCCAGCAACTTTTTCTCCTGGAATAATCTCCAACCCTGTGACCTCATCCTCTGTTCAGCAAGGTTTGGCAAGTTCTCCCCCAAACCTCCACTTTGAGGAAGTACCGGGGCCAGCCCTCCTCCCTCCTTCACTCCTCTCTGGGCTCTAATCCTGATTCCGAATTTCCCAGTGCTCCCCACTTTTCAATTCGATGTTGTGTGTCAGCTATCTCTCCCCCATCCCGTTAGAATGTGAATTCATTGAGGGCTGGGACTGTCTTTCTTTTTGCTTGTATTTGTATTCCTAGCATTTAGGACAGTGTCTGGCACAAAGGAAAAACTTAATAAATGCTTGCTGACTTGTTGACTTGATTGAAGCTGGTGGAAGAGAATGAACAATATAGCTTCATCAAAGAGAGAAAAAGAGTAAAAGCAAAAATGAGACAGCTTGGCATGGAACCAAGTTCAGCAACCTCATTGCAAATGCATTCAAAGACAAAACTGGCACAAGGACAACAAACAGACTGAAAATGAAGCAGACATGGCAACATTTCTATAATGAGCCTTTTTCATCATCAATAATAGGGGAGCCATTCAATTTGGACTCTAACACCTCAGTCCCCAATATACTAGGTAAGGAAGTTGAAATGGCACTCACAAAGAAATTGGGAAGGGTAGTTTGACCAGGCCATTTACTCATCAGTGAAATCTGTACTGAAGACAAACAGTCTTGAAAGCACTTAAGTATCATTTTATACGATATTATAGTGAGGAGAAAGACAAGAAAAATGAGGAAAAGTCACAGACATTAATGACCCAAAAAAAGAGATTTAAAGGCTCTAAACCAGATGCCCCATTCTTGTGTGGAAATGACTGAAAGGTTTTAATGTGTATGTAGATGACTAGATTAGGATATTTATTCTTCAATGTACTTTAAATAGTTAAGTAAAAGTATAAAATATACTTATTCCAGGAGCATTCATAAAAATTATCATTCTCTGCAATACAGCTGCATAATTCAGGTCTAACATTTCACTCTTGGGGTGTTAAAGAGCTTTTATGTTTTTTCTCCTAGTCACAAGAAATGTGATAAACACACGTTGAATAAATGGTAGCAAACATGGCAGACTGAAAAAATACTGCCCTAATGGAATCCAGAAGTTAGCTGCTACCAAGTAATTAAGGACTATGAAATCATGACAACTTCCTCAAGTCCTGAATCATCCTAAAATAGATATGCAAAAATTGGAACAAAGAATAATTGCTTTCTTCAGTTCTTGAATAAATCAAGAGAGATCTAAATCCCCTCTTCGCCCATGCCATTCGAGGTTGTTTTCTTTTTAGACCAACCAAAATAAAAGTTTAACTTCTTTCTCCCTAAATTTCATTAAAATGTAGAGAAACAAACATGATGAAAAAATCTTATAACCCTGTTTGCAAAGTTTCTACTTCTATACCCAAAATTCCTATGAACTCATGTCTTCAAAGAGAATAATCTTCCTCAAACACAATTGTTCTCATATCACTTGCTGCTCCGGAAGTCCACCATATCTGGTAGTGGGTGCCCCTGAATTATATATTATGGTTCCTATTATAAGCATGACATGACGAACCAGAGTAATCCTGAGCCCAGGCTTAAATGTGGCATACAGCACATTGTGAGGGATAAGAAATCTTTCAAAATGAATTCTGTTTTTTTCCCAAAATGTTAAGGTCAAGGTCACTGTTGATTCAACCACAGTGAGGTAATAGGTAGCATTATATACGTATGCATATATACGTATGTATTTGTATATGTATGTGTATCAAGTCATGCCATAGAAGCCTTTGGTTTTCACTTGGGAGAAAAGCACTACATCTTGAATTTTTTTTTAAATAGCACTACATCTCAATAGAATCAGATACAGTGGAAAGAAGTTATAGTAAGCCAAATTTTTTTCAGGATGAGGAAGAATTTTCTAAAAATTTGAATGGTTCAAAAACAGAATGGCCTGCATTACAAAGTATAGGAAAAAATGCTTTATTGGGCCAGAAGATCTCTAAACTCCTTCCTGCTATCATCTGAGGACATGATGAGAGGGACCTTATCTTTTTCAGCTTTTTAATATCACATGTTGCCTTGAAAATAACAACAATGAGAATTCATATAACGCTTTTGGGTTTACAAAGCATTTTCCTCACAATAACTCTGAGAGATAGGTAGTGGAAGTCTTATCACCAATTTATAGACTGGGGTTTGGAGGAATTAGATGACATGGGCACTTTACTTTTAACAAGTGGATGGGTGGATTCAAACCCAGATCTATAATTAATTCAAGCACTATGTCCACTATGTATATTATCCCTTCTAGGAGGAAGATGAACAAATAAACTGTGACTCTCCTCCATACCATGGGATGGGAGAAGGGGATGCTGTGATTATCTAGTTTTACATTTTACCTAACTGTACTATATCACAACGCAACATCCAGACAAAGAAAATGCAGTTTTTAAAAATCTGCAGATTACTCTGGCCTAAAAAAAAAAAAAAAAGGACTGACCACTGAAAACTAAGAGTTGGCCAGTTGTTCAAAATTTCAAGACTGAAATTAAGCTATCAACACAAACTTTTGCTGAATCCTCAAGTTTCAGTTTCATTTGGATAGAGCCAAAAGAGTGAGTCTGGCTTCTTTATTTTACTTTAACTGTTTTTGCTGTTAACAGACAGATTCCTCTATGGGCTGGTGATTCTCCAGAAAAGTCACTGAGGATGGGATCCCAGAAAGCTAAAGATAAATGTCAGCTATAATGCAAATAATTTCTCTACAAAATTACCCTCACTTCAGATTATCTTCTTGGCGGAACTTATGGTTTTAAAAATAGTAACTTAATTTCCAGCAAGTTGGAACCTACCATTTTGGGGCCCTTCTGAGGGAGGCACTGCATTCCTTCCAGTTGCTAGTAATGCTCTAACTATTTCCTCTAGAATTACTTGTTCATTCTGGCTACAAAGCAGTGCCAATACTTTCCCTTTTGAGAAGGGATCCCTACAAGTGATATTCCCTGGAGGCAAAGCTAGAAACTTTATTTTTCCCAAGAACTTGGCAATGGCATCCAAGGGGCCATCATTTCCTGTATTAACCTTCTAATATGGTCTTTCAGCTTTGAGCTGCTACAAGTACTGACTCTGAGGAATGTGGGATCAGACCTGTATTTGAACTCTCATACTTGCACAATGAGTATCATCCCTTTTCAAAGGCAACTTAGCAATTTCTCACAAATTGAAAATAGGCCCATGATGGAAGAAGTCACTTTCTTAGTTTACATCAAAGGTGTAATGTCTTTTCTGGCTTTGGATCTGATATATTCATGGAAACAATACAATTTTTGGAATGTTGTATTTTTAACATGTCATATTTTTGCTTCACCATGAACAAATTATGAAATATGCTTTCCTCATTGCTCAAAAATAATCACATGAAGCATGTACTGAAATATCTAAATGAATGAACTTTAAATGTCATTCAAAGAGAAAGTGTTGAAATCTGAAAATTATCTAGTCATTGTCCCTTTCAGAAATACAACTTGAACTTCATTACAAAACCTTTTGGGCAGGGATTGTTAACCTTTTTTTTTTTAAAGTGTCAGAGCCCTTGTGCAGTCTGGTGAAACCTATGGACTCTTTTTTCACAATAATGTTTTTTGGCCTGCATTGATAATTAAAGGAAATGCTAAATTTCAGTTAGAGGTCAGTGAAAATAAAGATGTAATCTTTTTTTCTTCCCATCCAAGTGCATAGACCCCTTAAAATCTATCCATGGACAGGTTAAGAACCCTTATTTTAGAGACTATAAATGATAGTACTCTTAGGAAAATACATAAATAACAATTTTAGATTGGAGTATTCATCATAAAATGAGGGAAGTTCTGTTCTCAGTGTGCTGTAATAGAAAGAGCACCAGACTGAATCAGGAGCCTTGGGTTCGGGTATTAGCTCTGCCACTTAATAACCTCAGACATGTCACTGAATTTCTCTGGGCCTCAGCTTCCTCATCTCTAAAATAAGAGGGCTGGTCTAGATCACTCAAGGCCCTTCCAGTTCTAAAACTTCTGTGACTATGACAGTCTTCTCCAGGAAAAGGGATTTCCACCAGGGGTCAAATAACATTCCAATTCTCTTTGTTTTCTTTAATGGAGAGAGGAAATTGTGGCTCAAGAACAATTCAACCAAGTCAGGCTGAAATAGAAATGAAGAAACCAATTCTTCTTAGCCATTCTGTCTCGACTTTTTCAAAAGCATTGCTAAGTACAACTTGCAAAAATCATTCTTTGCCTTGAGGGGCATACACAGATCTTCCCACAAAATGGTTCACATGGGTGCCTTCACCTCTTGTGCTGGACTCCATAAAGTGGAGGAAGTCTGACATTCGCATGGCACTTTATGATTTTCATAGTGTTTACACACAGTATCCTCTTTTGTGTCTCATAACAATCCTGTGAGATAGGTGAGATTATTAGCCCTTTTTTCTAGATAAGAGAGAGGAGGAGAAGAGATTTTCCTAGGGTCACATATTTAACAAGCGTGAGATGAGATTTGGATCCAGGGCTTCCTGGCTATCCACTGTGCCATTGGAATGGTCTTGCCAAACAATACATGAGGCAATATGCCTCATCGAACACTGAAAGGCATGTAACTCAGCTATTCCTGGCCCCTGCCAGCCATTTCTTGGCCCATCTAGAATCTACTGAGGACAATGCCATAAAAATAAGTTATATATCCATTATAATCTTGGAAAATTGAGCAAAATCAGAGGCAAAGTATATGCAATAGTGGTTGGCAGCTATGGGAAAGGGAAATAAGCCTCTCACGACAAATATTATTCATAAAACTATTATCTTCCCAATAATAATGAATGATGATAAAATTCACCTCAAAAAGTTTTGCCAAGAGGAAATAATTTTAAAAATCTATTGATCTGCAATCCACATGGCCTTTAGCAGGTAACCTGCCAAAAATACTTTCAAATACTTTTTCTGGATCCTAGAAGGACATCAGCAAGAAAAAAAATGGCAACCCTATATATAAGCTGCTCTCCTTTCCTTTCCCCTTAAGTCTAGAAATTGTGTTTGGTTCTGCATAGAAATTTTTTAAAAGGCAGTTTTCCCAAAACTTGGATTGAAAAATCTTTTAACATGCTGACATTTTCATGACTTGCTTATTTCTTCTCTACACAGGGATTATTACATGGCTCCTACATAAGACAATGGTATAAAGTTGTTACTGTTAATGTTCAGTTGTTTTTCAGTCATGTCCAACTCTTCGTGACCCCATTTGGGGTTTTCTTGGCAAAGATACTGGAATAGTTTGCCATTTCCTTCTCCACCTCATTTTACAGATGAGGAACTGAGGCAAATAGGGTTAAATTATTTGCCCAAGGTCACAGAGTTGGTAAGTGTCTGAGGCCAGGTTTGATCTCAGGAAGATGAGTCTTCCTGACTCCAGACCCAGCACTCAATCCACTGTGTTATCTAACTGCCCCATGGTATAAAAAGTAACCAGTTAATGTGGACGATGTGAAGGACAACTTTTCCCAATGTCAACCACTCAAATGCTGGGCATCCACCTGCAAGATATCTTGAGGGGATATGGGAGGACAGACCAATCTGTCTAGTAGGGAAGATGTGAAGATTAAAGAGAAAAGAGGGATAAGCAGGGAGGAAAGAGCAGAATAGGCTTATCATTCACCTTCTTGAGGACAGGAAGTGTAGAAGACTGATAGAAGAAGTGTCTGCCTCTTCTTCATGAGCCCGTCACCATTCCTTTTTTCTACCACGTGAACGGCCTTTTTAGTTGCTACTCTGCTTAAGCAATCCTTCCTGCTTCACGTTGCAAGCCTCCAGCCTTCAGCACCAGGTGGCTATTGACCAATCTGAAGTCCACTGTGCTGTGATATTGGAAGAAGACTATGAAACCTCCTCAGGGCCCTTTCTTTTATGTCTGGGCCATGTATGCAGCCATCAGGAGACAATAAATACACATCATTGGATTTTCTATAGCATGTTAACTTGTATAAATGATACAGACTAATAAAATTATTTCAAACAATACAGATAAAAAGTGTTAATCTCTCTGGCACTAGTTAAACATATAACTTCATCTATAGATGGATATACAGATACATATATATGTAAAATTCAGCTATTCAAAGATTTACATGTTAAGATTAATAAATTATATAGTTCAATTCCCTAATTTAGCAGATGAGAAAATGAAATTACTTATATAATCATAAGATTTCTAGGGTTAGAAAGAAGCTGAGAGGTCATCTAATCTAAGTCCTTCTACTATGCCACAATGCCTCCTTAAGTAGCCCGCATTCTAGATGGAGAAACAACACATGTAATAGTGTGATCAGATCATATATACAGCTTTAATAGCTTAAAACCGTACCAAGACTTTAGAACACTCTGTATGTATAAATAGGTATACCCAGACATGCATGCATAAGAGATATTCCAGGCTCTCATAACATAAAGTTTTGGAATCACAACCCTAAACTTGTACTAAAAATCGCATGTACGAAGGTTAATGAAAATTTCTTTACATTCAAACATTAAGGTACCTTGCTTAAGATTATTTAAAAAAAAAAAAACAGAATTCTCTGTATGGAGGGCATCTTGGAACATTAAAAAAATTTATAATATATGCCTGCCCAAGGATGACATGGATATGGTTGTGTCTGTCTACCCAACACTTAAAGGGGAAAAAAATGAGGGGAGGGGTTTGTACTGACTACAAACATCTCAGACTGTTTTACTCTACAAGAAAAATGGGAATACAAGGGACTAAAATAAGCTTCTTTAACATTATCATACTTCAAAACATCTATGATTGCATAAATGTGGGTACTCCCATGGATACAGATGTAAACCCCTCCATGCCTTAGTAGGTGCTTTCATGAGTTTCTATGGCAAAAATAAAATAAAATAAAAATGAGTGAATCAACTTTTTCAACTTCTTGGGTAAACCAACCTTTTGAACACCGTTGAATTTTGCTAGGCTCATACTTGGATAACAACTATTGCAGGGCCAGTATTCCTTTCCAGCTTGTTAAACTGTAACAAAGATGTTATCTTTATACCCCTATCACATAGCCCAGTGGGGAAGGGAAAAGGAATAAGCATTTATATAGTACCTACTATGTGCCAGGCATTGTGCTAAGCACTTTTCACAAATATTATCTCGTTTGATTCTTATAATACTGTGAGGTAGGTGCTATTTATTACCCCCTTTTTACAGTTGAGAAAACTGAAGCAAACAGAGGTTAAATGACTTGTCTGGGACATACAACTGGTATCTGAAGCCACATTTGAACTCAGGTCCTCCTGACTCCAGTCTCAGGCCCTATTCACTGTACCACAAACTGCCTCTTGCAATACAAATGCCTTATAGGTAGTAGATGCTTCACAACTAATTATGGAATTGATGTTTGTGAAATGATCTGATTGTGTGGAACAGGTCTCCAGCACATTGGCTTACGCTCTGCTAGCATAACCTTTTGAGAAAAAAGAATGACCTTGATGAGACTAGGCTTTGGTGAAGGTATACAATTTGATATTCTCCCAACAAACCCTCTGCTTATTTCTCTGTTATTCCCTCTTCTAATTCCATCCCTCCCCAGACTGGAATAGCCTTCTACCCATATAACCATCCTCATTTATCCCTCAGCTTCACTTGCTTTAAATCCTTCTTCACAACTCACTTCTTCTGTGAAAACCTTCATTTTCTGACTAAAAAGTCATCCCTGAATTTCAACCAGCTTGACAGATCACTGCAGTCCCAATTTCTTTATCATATAAATACTTCCAAAGTTTCAACTCCTTCCTCGAGGTTTGAATACAGATAGCCAGAAACAGATTGTGAGGTTATCAGCAGGGACTGATCCTACTTCTATGGTTTTTATCATTCACTGAAAAAATTATGTGTGACAATCAGTATTAAATAATAAAAGGCAATATGCTTTTTAAAAAAAACTCAATTCATAAATCAATTTTTAAAATCCAAGTTGGCTATGTGATTTATAATACATTTCTCCCTCAAAAGTTATCAGAGTTTATTATATTTTATCAGTCTCCAAATTTCACCAACTCTTAAAATAACCCCCTAACAAGTCCCATGAGTTTTGTTAATTATAATATAATAAGCTAGCAATGTAACAATAAAAGGTCTATGTGAGAGACTATCAAACCTGCTGTCTCAAGTATTTTAGTGTCCTTTTAAAAGGATAGAAAAGCATGTTCTTTTGAATAAAAAACATCAGAAACAAGGCTGTCTTCAATGAGTTGACAAGAGAGGCATGGAAATCTGGTTGTATATTTTATAAGTAAAAAAAATCTATACCTGAATTTCAAGTGTACTAAAATAAAAAAAGAATTTATTCTTTCTCATCAAAGTAAAGAGTTTCAGAAAAGGAGTAATGGTCATTGAAACCAATGTCTTCATTTTTTGGTATACTCTGTGTAGCCCTATGGACAAAGGGCATAAAAATGCCCCTGTAACCTAGACTGGTGTTTTTTTAAATTCAAATATTCAGTTACAAATGGGTCCATGATCAATCATATACATTAATTTAATGTTAGTTTATTATATATTTATTAATAATTAAATTATTCTTATTCTAATTTTCTGGGAGGCTATTTCCAGCTACTAAACCATTCAACAAACTACAAACACTTATGCATTTATAAAGTACCTACTACATGCCAACAGGCATTGTGCTAGATGATGGAACTACCAAGATGAATAACACAGTTCCTGCCCTTAACGATGTTATCAACTACTATGAGAAAGGTACAAAAATAAGTACAACATGCTTTAGAGAATGGTTCAGACTGTTCTAGTCACATTTCAGGAAAAGGCATGACTTTCAACTGGGGCAATCAATGAAGAACTTAGTATATAAGTTAGACTTTGAAGGAAGAAAAAGATTTCAACTGGTAGTGACAGAGAATGCCTTAGAATAATGTGAGACACCACAGGTGAACACATAATCATTTTTCACCTTTTCTAGGAAAAGAGATTTCAGGGAATTACAGATAAGAACAAAAGGTCTAATTTTTTTTTTCCAAAGTCAAGATGCTAAGGATCTAGCCATTCCTTGGCCTAGCATCCAAATACTGTGCAGGGTATTAAGCCCAAATGTGAATGCTAATATACTCATTACTCATTGTTTCTATGGTATTTCCAGATCAAAATGCTTTAGAATTATTCTATTAATTTCTCTTTTTTTCAATCCTTTGGAAGTATGTTGTTACTGTCTTCTTACAAAAATAATCTTTTACAAATGAAGAAACAATATGAAGACAAAAATCATTCTCCTTTCTTCTGCAGAGGAGAGGAGAAGAACATGATTCATTTGGCCTTTGAATAAAAAGCCTTTGACTCTCTAAGGCAATCTCTAAATTAAAATATTATCACCAAAATAAGCACAGATACTTATTAAGTAGTAAGACTCACATTCCCTCATCAAATTCCAACCACTTAAAATCATAACACGATGCCTCTCCCAGAATAAAGCTCATCTCTCCTAATCTCACTACCGTGATGCTAACTGAAGCCTTGATTTATGTCACCTCTCTCTGCCTCCTCTCCCCTCTGATTGGCGGGACGGAAGGCAGAGTACCAAACTCCTCCCAATGCTTTACTTTACAAAGGGCAGGAACTGGACTCTTAGCTCGCTCCTCTTTGCATCTGCTGCCCTGACTGGTTTCAACTCCACAGAACAGGATGCCCCTTTGCCCCCATTTTTCTGATTCCTTTTGTGTGTTGTCTCCCCTCCTTAAATTATAAGCTCCTTGAGGGCAAGGACTGTCTTTCGATTTATTAATTGTATCCCCAGGACTTTTGCACATTATTAGCACACAGTAGCCACTTAATGAATATTGGATTAATGGATCAATGGTAGATAGAGAGGGCTGAACAGAGTCAAGAAGGCTTGGGTCTGGGGCTCTGAGATATAAAATACTGGGCAAATCACTGAACCTCAATGTGCCTCGGGCAATTTTTAGGTGTTATCTACTCAGTCACAGAAGATTAAAATCTGTGATAACAAAAGACGTTTCCACATCAGAAGTTTCCTATCCTATATAAGACATCTTTCATTTATTTAAGTAAGTACTACCAGTGGTGGCACTTAAAAAAATATTGAAATATGATCTCTATCTCCAAGAGATTACAATCAAGAAAGAAACAAACACAAATATACAAATAACTATATTTCTCTGCAAAATACAATGTACCAGAAAGAAGAATAAAGGGGTTTGTAGGCAAAGGGCACATCCATTGTCAGGGGAAAATGAGGTAAAGCTTTATTATTTGAACTAGACCTTGAAGGACGGGTAAAGTTCCAACAAGTAAAAGAAGAAGGGAAATCATGAGGGTCCCCTCTCATTTTATTCCCTTCCTATATGTGGATTATCCTACACAAAGAGTTTACTCTCTCCAATCCAAGTACCTTGGCATGGGTACATAGTTGGCACTTATTCGTGTTGATGGAAATGTGATCATTAGCGTGCTCTCTTCACCCACCAAGTGGATAAGAACTGTTACTGGGAAAGTATTTTAAAACTTTTGAAAAATTAGAAAAATAGAGATGAAAGTTATCACTTGGTAGAAGTCTATTCTATTCCATAACTCTCCGTCTACAGCTTGTCTCCAGACTCAGCCTTGATCCCAACCACGGCCTGCTACTTCACTTTCATGGTTTACTAGCCACTCCTTAATGCCTCCTGACCCTATATTGCTGATTCCTAGGTAGGCCCCCCTTCTGATTACCCCAAGCCTCTCAGGCTGCTTAGCCCTGCTGGAAGAAGTAATGAAACAAAGCTAACTCTATGCACTACAATCCTTCTCCTTATTCTTCCTGTTATTTCCTTGTCTATTTCCATACTGCTCCAGACTGGAATAGCAGCCTCTCACCATACAGATACCCTCATTCATCCCTCAACTTCTCTTTCTTCAGTTCTTCTTCAGAACTCATTTCTTATGTGAAGTCTTGGATTTCCTAAATCAACAGCCATTTTAGAAGGCAATTTAAACCAATTAAGAAGGCAACAAAAGATGATACCATAGCTAAATGGGGCAGAAAAATTAAGGAGAGCCCTTTTTTTAGCAGATAAAAAGGAGCTGACTGAGAGTAAGAGATGAAAGAGAACAAGATGGGAGGAAGTATGGTTACACTATAGTTGTATGAAAAAGATTTGGGAATTGTAGTAGGCTATAAGCCTACTGAATCAATATGAGTCAATAGCTCAACAAAGTCAAAAAACCTCATGCAATCTCAGGCTGCATTGAGAGATGACTAGGGCTCAGAACATAAAAAGATTAGAGTCCCATGGTCCTAATAAAGGCATTTCTCTGCCTTAGTTAGAATACATCTGTATTGTTACATTTATTTTAGATTTCTACATTTTAAGAAGAGAACTAACCATCAAGAGAGTATGTAGAGGAAGTCTACATGATAATAAAATTCATTAAGACCATACTACATGAGGATTGATTGAAATGAATACAGATGTTTAGCCTACAGAAGAGAAGGCTTAGGGCAAATATTGAGAACTATCTTCAAGTGTTTGAAGGGCTGTTAGGTGAAAAAGATGTTAGAATTTCTCTGTTTTGCTCCTGAAGGCTGAATTAGGATCAGTGTATGGAAGTCGTAGTAAAACAAATATCAAGCCCAATGAGAAGAGGAAAAACACCCGAATTATTCAAGCCATCCAAAAGCATAATCAACTACTTCAGGTTGAAGTAAGCTCCTCTGAAAAGAAGTCTCCAAGTAAAAACTTGATGATCACTTGTTGGGGACATTGTAAATGAGATTCCTGGTCAGATATGAGCTGGACTAGATAGTATTGAAACTTTGTGAAGATGTATGAAAGGGAAAGGATGATTACTGTAGCAAAACCCAGAAAAAGGCAGGAGAAAATGTGATTAAGTTTTGAGGTAGAGGGATTAAACTCGGTGAAAAATAGGAGTAGCACTTTTTATGTGACCAGTTCGAAGGAAGAGATGGGTAATGTCTGAAGCTGGCGTCTTTGGGTGTATCAAGCACTACATTACTATGGTCATTTACTACTGTGCATTGTGTACCTGATCTATTCCACCTCTCCATCATTCTACGTCTTAGCCAATAACAGACTGTTTTCATGACTACTGCTTTGTAATAGACTTTGAAATCTGGTACTGCTAGGCCGCCTTCCTTCACGTTTTTTTTCATTGATTCCCTTGATATTCTTGACCCATGAGCAATTAATATTTCTCCCACTGTTTAGATCTGTCTTTATTTGGGTGAAAAATATTTTAAATTGTGTTTCATGTATTCCCCGGGTTTGTCTTGGCAGGCAAACACCCAAGTATTTTATATTGTCTGAACTTATTTTAAATGGAATTTTTCTTTGTATCTCTTCCTACTGGGTTTTGTTGGTAATCTAGGGGTGGGGACTATCAATAATGTTTTAGAGGATGAAAAAAAAAGAAGAAAAGATTTAGAACAGTTAGAAGATAAGGGGATAATAATAATAATAGTATTATAATATATAATAATAATAATAGAAGATAAGAAAGCAGAAAGATTGCTGAGCAAATAAAAGGGTCTGGCTGTGAATGTGGGAGACAATACAAGGGAGAGCATACCAATTGAGGTAAATAACATGAACAAAGTTAGAGGGGCAGAAACTAGCATGGCCTGTATCAGGGACAATGAATAGCATGGAATAACTAGAACAGAGGGATAATACATGTGGGGAGGGTGGGGAGAGAGATGCAAGAAAATAAGTTAAGTAACCAGTAGAATCAAATTATAAAAGACTTTGGAAGCCAGACAGAGAGAGTCTGACAATAGGGAGCCAATATAGGTTCTTTAAAAAATCAGTGACACGATATAAGACATATTTTAGAAAAATTGATCAGGAAGCATATGAAAGAATGGAAAGTGAGAAAACTGGAGGCAGAAGGAGATCATAGAATGATATGCCTTAGAATGTCTTATTAGTATTATTAGCATCATTAAGTAAGCACTTAATATATGTTGGATTGGCTTAGCCAGGAGAAAGATAAGACATGTACAAAAATAACTGTGAGGCAAGCTAGAATATATCGCAGAAGTCCAGACAAAGTACTGAGAAATTCAAAGAGAAGATGCATTTTAGCTGGAAGGGGAAAGGGGGAAATTAGGAAGTGAGACCTCATATGGTTCTTGATTAAAAAAAAAAAAAAGGATTTCAACAGACAGAAAAAGCAGAGGTGGGGAAAATGGGAGTCTATTCCAGTCACGGAGGATGGCATAAGCAAAGGCATAGATATGAGAGAAATCAAGAGAATGGTAGTAAGAGGACAAAGAGTGGCTTGCCCAACCACAATTACAGAGCTAGTCAGTCACATGAGGTGATAAGGGCCTGTGTAGGGTCACAACATAAGAAAATAAAAGAAGGAGTAAATCTGAGAGACATTTTCAGGAAAGAAACAATAGGACTTCCCATCAAATTGGATATATTTTCATGACTAGGAGGCTAGTATTACAGATAGCTATAGGGAAGGGGAATAGATTTTGGAGAAAAGATGAGGGATTCTGTCTAGATCAACATTGAACTTAAGGTGATGGCTAGATCTCCGGGCAGAGATGTACAAAAAGCATTTAGAAATACGAGAGGCACAAATGAAAAGTCAGTGTTAAAACTACAGATTATAGATCTGTCCTAGTAGAAAAGGCAATTAAGGGTTTGAGAGGAGATGAGGTCACCAAGGGAATTAATGCAGATAAAGGAGGAAAAGGAATCTGAAAAGTCCTGAAAGATTCTCATAATTCAATTCAGTGATTATTTAGCACCTATTTTGAACAGAACACTGTGCTAGGTATGGGTGAATGTATATTCTAGTCAGGAGATGGCACAAATAGAGATGATTATAATAAAAATAATAAATAAATACGTTGGAGGGGCACAAAACAAAGGATTATGTGAAGTCTAAGGGGGGGAAAGCATTATTGATCTTTTCTCCCCACTATTAGAAGGCAAGAGGAAGAACCATCAGTAAAGACAAAAAAGAAGAAATGAGACAAGTAGGGGGAAGAATTGTGAAAAAACAGCATCACTAAAAACAAAACAAGAATTCTAAAATCTTGGGTTCAAAAACTGAAGACTAACATAAAGATTTAAAGATGTCAATTTGAAAATACTGCTAAATGATTTGATGCTTTGATTTTTTTTTTCATAGTAAGGCCTCTAAAACCTGAAACTAACAAGTAAAGCTGAGAATTGTTCTTTTTGAATTTGTCTTTGCTTTCACAAGAACATTGTGGGAAGTAAGGGTCTTGATTTAAAGAACCTGAATCATTATTAGAAGACTTTAATTAAGGTGAAGGGTAATGGTGAAGAGAGGCCAGAATTCAGGGACAGAACTGAGGTGGTATCTGTCACTGCATGAGAGGAATGGGAAGAGGAATTTATATCGGGTTCAAATTGCTAATCAATTAAAATTAACAATAATAATAACAATAATGAGAGCTAGTCTTTACATAATGTTTTAAGGTTGGCATAATGAAATATATATTACACACAGACACACACACACATATACATACATGTATTCCCATTTCATTCTCACTATGTTGAGAGGTAGGTGCTATTGTTATCCCCATTTGACAAATGAGGAAATTGAGGTAGAAAGAGGTTGTGACTTTCTCAAGGTCATAGTGAATAAGTGTCCGAGGTTGGGCTTGAATTTAGGTCTTCCTGCCTCCAGGTAGAGTGCTGTATTCATTGCTCCACTTAACCTCTTGAAAGCATTTAAAATTCAAATCTTGACTGGTATTTTTAAGATACTCCTTTCTCCTCATAAATTAGCATAAGTGACTAAAGCCATATCAGTGATTTTTGAAGAAACAAAGCAACTGTATCCCTAGTTTCCAGAAGAAGAAACTGAAATACAGAAGGGTAAACTTGCCTAGGTCATATAGTGGCCAGAACCGGGACTAGAATCTGTCTCCTGACTCTTAGTCTCCTCAGCTTTCATTTGTCTTCTTCCTCAATTAGATTTCACGTGTCAAAAGAGAAATGACCTAGTCTTCTGCATTGCATTTTGATATTCCACCTCCCACCTCCAAGTCTTTGTACAGAGTACTCACCCACCTGGAATAATTTAGTTCCTCACTGCAATGCTCTGGAAATTTAGTGGGTGCTCCACAAATGCTATTTACTGACAAAGGGGGTTGACAGTAGTCCCCATTCTCTCTAGTCCATCTTTCCTCTCAGGGCTGTGCAGCACTCCAGAGATGTGTTCCCTGGCTCCATGCCCTCTACATTTCCCAAGTGTGGCCAAGGGATTGTATTTGTCTCTATATCAGCCTTGACACAGACATGTGAAAAGACAAAGCTAAGGACTTGTGCTGGACTGAACAAAAAAAGCTAAGCTATGAGGTCATACAATTTTCGACATTGGCCTCTCCGTCCTCAGGTAAGCAAAGATCTCTTAAGAAATTAAAATTCAAGGTGCAGCTAGGTGGCGCCGTGGATAGAGCACCGACCCTGAAGTTAGGATAGACCTGAGATCAAATCCGGCTTCAGACCAGACACTTGACACGTACTAGCTGTGTGACCTTGGGCAAGTCACTTAACCCCAATTGCCTCACCAAAAAAAAAAAGAAAAGAAATTAAAATTCAGGTGATTTATTGTTGATTTGTCTTGAGCTAAGCTACTTCGTACTTAATAAAAAAAATTATTCAAAGCAGCCAAAAGCCAAATAGTTCTAGATCCAAGAGCTAGTACCTCTTTTTACATACTTCTTTTACTCCTTACGTTGCTTTATGAATAAAAACTAAAATCAGTTTTGACTGCAACATAATTTGGAGGCTACAGAGTCAGACTGTAACAGGTACAAGGCTGCATTTCTTGATTAAAGTGTTACAAATGAGAACATTTTATTCATGAGAACCAACTCTACAAATACTCCCGAAAATAACATCCGTGTCTTTCATAGCAAATGTACCAAGTTGCCAGTCACCATGGGATATTTGAAATCAAACCAATCTGAATAAAAAGTTCCAAGAACATAATGATATTTGTAAATGCAGATCTCCCATGAGATTAAAAATACCTGATGAAGTCCAACCCTTTAAACCCTGACACAAAAATGAAATACCCTAAATAGTAGATTTACAGAAAAGACTACAGGTCTTTTGCTTTTAACCTCCTCATCTCTTCTGTTCATCTCACTCCTTTCCACTTCCTACCTCTCTTTAAAAAGATACTGATAATTTTCCCCTCTAAAAAGTTTTCTCTAATTAACCCCACCCAACTTTGATAACTCTGCAAGCACCAGTAGCTCTCAGTGCATGTTCCCCTTTGACATTCATATGTAAGACTTTTTACCTTCTACTTGGCGACATCCTCATTATGACCCTTGGAACAATCTAGCAGCCAGGTAGAAGGAATATAAGGAGCTCTTGATCATCTAGCCATTCAGCAGCTGAGAAATAAATAGGTACTGCTATTCTCATCCTACTCAGACCTTATTACCCAGTTACAGTAACCAGGATTTTACCTGATTCTCATCACCAAGCCCCAGTCCCATACCTTGGTAATTGAGGTCCTGTCTGATATCCCTCAGGGCACTAAGGTAGCACAATGAATAGAGTGCCAGCTCTGGAGTCAGGAGCAACTGAGTTCAAACCCAGCCTTACTTTATAGCCATGTGACCCTGGGCAGATCTCTTAACCCTGTTGCCTCAGTTTCCTCATTTGTAAAATGAACTGGAGAAGGCAATAGCAAGCCATTCCAGGATCTTTGCCAAGAAAACCCCAAATGAGGTCACAAAGAGTTGGACACATCTAATCAACAAAACAGCAATTAGTGTCCCTCTCTCCTATTCACAATATTACTCTGCTCTTGATCACCTGTTGTGCTTTTGTCTGTCTGCATTATATTAAATTACACTTTTATATATTTTTTCTCAGATGTTCTTAAGACCTTTTCTTCAGGGGAATGCTGTAGAGAGTTTGACTAGATTTCAACAAAGCATTTGACAAAGTCTCTTATGTTACTTCTCCATTTATTTATACTACTGTATTTTTGTCTAACGTCCTTTCAGCTTATTAAGTATCTCATAGAGGGGGATTCCTTTTCAAGTATAACTTGAATCAAATGGGCACTTTGACTTATGGACAAGATAGAGAGATGTGGTCATCAATAGTGGATTCAGACCTGGTTGAATAAGTAGATACAGTGACTAGTTTTTAATAGTCTTTAATAGATCTATAGCATCTATAGCACTATAATAATAGTGCCCTAGAGACCTTTCTGTAACCACATACTGTTTATTAACATTTTTACCAATGACTTGCATGAAGTTATAAGTGGCATATTTAGCAAATTAAAGATGACATTCCCATTGACCCATGAATGTCACTACTGTATTTATACCTCATGGAAAAAATCCCTATGTGTTCAAAGTTTTATAGTAGAACTATTTGTAATAGTAAAAATAGAGGGGGACAATTGATAAATGGTCAAAGGATATGAACAGATAGTTCTCAGGTGAAGAAATTAAAGCTATCTATTGTCATATGACAAAATGCTCTAAATCATTATTGATTAGAAAAATGCAAATCAAAACAACTCTGAGGTAGCACATCACACCTATCAGATTGGCCAACATGACAAAACAGGAAAATGATAAATGTTGGAAAAGATGTGGGAAAACTGGAACACTAATGCATTGTTGGTGGAGTTGTGAAATGATCCAACCATTTTGGAGAGCAATTTGGAACTATGCCCAAACGGCTATAAAAATGTACATACCCTTTGACCCAGCAATAGCACTTCTAGGACTATATCCCAAAGAGATCATACAAATGGGAAAAGGACCCACACGTACAAAAATATTTATAGCAGCTCTTTTTGTGGTGGCAAAGAATTGGAAATTGAAAGGATGCCCATCAATTGGGCAAGTTGTGGTATATTAATGTAATGTAATACTATTGTGCTATAAGAAATGATGAACAGGCTGACTCCAGAAAAACCTGGAAAGACTTGTATGGTCTGATGCTGAGTGAATTGAGCAGAACCAGGAGAACGTTGCACACAGTAAAAGCCACGTTGTGCGATGCCTAATATTGATAGGCCTAACTCTTCTCAGCAATACAAGGACCTAAGACATCTCCAAAGGCCTCATGATGGAAAATGCTATCCACATACAAAGAAAGAACTATGGAGTTTGAATGCAGATTGAAGCATACTATTTGCCATTTTTTTCTTCTGTTGTGTTTTGTTTCCTCATTCTGGTGGTTCCTCCTGTTGATTCTAATTCTTCCTTACAACATCACTAATGTGAAAATATGCTTAATAGGAATGTATATGTATAGCCTATATTAGATTGTGTGCCATCTTGGAGAGGGAGGTAAGAAGGGAGAGGGAGAAAAATTTAAAACTCAAAAGCTTATGGAAGTGATTGTTGATAATCCAAAATAAATTAAAAAAAGAGGGGGAATATGTGCTTAATAATTGCAGATGGTCAAGTTGGGGTCTATAAATGTAATACTACTGAACTAGAAGAACAGTGAATATGAAGAATTCAAATAAATATGGATGATTTGTATGGTGTCATTTAGTGAATAAAGTAGAACCAAAAGAAATATTCAACAATGTAAATCAAAACAACTAATAAAAGGCAACAAAATTCAGGTCACATGAAATGGGTGATACTGATACCAAATTTTTAAAATTAAAGCATTCTTTTCTATTAATAAATAATGAACTAAAAGAAAGTGGAAAATAACATGAATCATCCATTGCAATCATTCTATTAGGTATCCTTTACTGCATTGTTTTCAGGAAATGTATTTTGTGAGGGGTTTCTCTGAAATATTTTGGGACATCTCTGCTATATAAAAAAATGCATCCAAAAATGTTATTTTTATTAATAAGTAAAGCAAAGATTTGGATAATTGCCATATAAGATTATAAATTCTTCTTCCGAAAAGGTCTTGACTACTTATGACAATGGGCCAAATCTAATAAGATGAAATTTAATTGGAATAAATGTATAGTCCAACATTTGGGTTCAAAAAATCAATTTCACAACTAAAAATTGGTGAAACAGACATCACTGTGTCTAAAAAAGATCTAAGGGTTGTAGTGGACAGCAAGATCAATGATCCAACAGTGTAACAGCAATCAAAAACAGAGAATGTGATCATAAGCTGTATTCAAAGTGAAATAGTATCCAGAATGAGGAAGGTGATCATTTTGTAAAAGTATACCTTGGAAGTCGCTGTCAGGGGACTTCCTTTACCTGGATGTCACTTTTTAAGAATGACATTGACAATCAGGAAAGCATCTAGAAAAAGAAAAGGATCATGAACAACCTCAAGAAGAACCACATCATCCAGGAACTGGTTAAAAGAACTGGGGGTTTTATCCACGAGAAGATGGGGATATGACAGTGGTCCTCCAAATCTGAAGAGCTGTCATATCAAAGTGAGGTTAGCCTTATTCTGCCTGGAAGCAGGGAAAGAACTAGGAGGTACGAGTGGAAGTTACAGAGAAGCAAATTCAGATTTGGTGGCAGTAAATGTGTTTTGTTTTGTTTTACTTTGTTTTGTAAAAAGCAACAGTAATAACCCAACTTCCTGATAGCTTAAGGTAGCCCCATGTAGAGGGGGCTGCCTTGGAGGGAGTGGGCTCCTGCTGACTAGAGGAAGGTGAATGATTCTTCATGGATGTTGCATGCAACCCATGCAAGCTGAACTGGATGATGCTTAAGGTCCCCCCTAACCTTGTGATCTTCTGATTTTCAAGCCTTCTCTCTCCAGCTAAGGTCACAAGCTTTAAGAGATATGTAGCAAAAATGTTATGCCTTTCAAAATAGGAACAAAGTTACCTTGCACAATTCTTAATAAATGTCGTTGACTGACTTTTGCCAGTTAAACAGGAACCATTTTAGTAGCTAGCTAACTTATGAACATACAAAATAATTGTCTATACCCGAAATGGAATTTTCCTGCTGTTGGTATACAGTAAACAGCTTTATAATATCCTACTGTAAAAGCAATATAAACTGTGCTCTACATTTAAATGAGGGATGAGTGGGAGTGTACTTAACCAATACAACCAAGAATTGAAAAATTATACAAAAAGCTAATTGCCAGTCAAAGTTCTTCCTAGTCAGCTATTTGAAATTAAAAAATCAAGTTCTCTTCATATATCAGAAGAGAACTTCCTTTCCACTCTCCTATTTCTGCCCTATGGAGAAATTTGCTGAATGCTATGGAAGAATCTAAAGAAGTCATTTTATTATTAGCTGAGGAAGCGGTTGTAAGCCGATCTTCGGTAGGGGTGTAGGAACAGCTGGTGAACATGAGACCTGGAAAACACTAGGAGATATGATAGCAACTTCAAGACTAAGTGTCCAAGGAAAGGTTCTGAAATAACATTTATACACAGTTAGTTCTGCTATAATGTACAATCCTAAAAATCACCAAATTATGAAAAATCAAACAAAAAAAACCTACAGCACTTAAGGGGGAAGTGGGGCTAGAGACTTAACACTTTAAAACTTCATTAATGACATTGAAAAAGATAAGAACCTAATAAAATGGTTTTACGCATGCTAAATGGCTAAGAAATACATAAATGCTACAATAAAAAGTGTCAATGGTTTCAGACTGCTGCTTGACCTATGTCCCCATTCCCACAGACCCAAGCTGGCAAATGAATAGTTAATGAATGAACAAGAACTTCAGTGGACCACAACTCCAGGACTCATTCAACTTGTGATGTTAAATGAATGTCCTGGTATTGTTGTTGTTTTTAATATAGAAGTTTTCTGCTTTGGTGGACAAAACTGTGCATAAGCAAATCCAAAATTTATGTTATGCTCAAAATGTTCCCTAATATATAAATCTCATTGGAACAAACTTGCATTTACAAAACAAGCATTATAGAAGAACTGACTTACTAACCTTTTTTTTTTTTTAATGCCTACTTGCTTTTGCTACTGAAGACAGATTCACAGGATTTAGAATAGAAAGAAATCATTAAGCTCATCTATACCAAACCCTTACTCTTAAAGCTCAAGGTAACTAGGTGATACACTGGATAAAGCTCTGGATTTGGAGTCAGGAAGAGCCAGTTCAAATCCTGCCTCAGGCTCTTATTAGCTGTGTGAACAAGACACTTAGCCTTACTTTACCTCAGTTTCCTCATCTACAACATGAAGATAATAATAACACCTACCAGGGTTGTTTTGAGAATCAAATAAGAAAATATGTGTAAAGTGTTTTGCAAACCTTAACATGCCACAGAAATGCTAAGCATTATTAACAGCAATGATGAAGTAACAAAAACAACAATAATAATGAAACTAAGGCTCAGAGAGGGAAAATATCTTGGCTAAAGTCAAATAAGTAGCTCCAATTCAAATCCAATTTCTCTGATTCCAAATTAGATCTCCTAAACATTAAATGAGTTCTGTGGGGGGGGGATTCAATCTTCCCAAATTTGTTTCCAAACTTAGAAATGGAAATAAGTTAAACTACTTTGAATTGGATCCTTTTTTTTAAACCCTATACTTTTTTCTTAACTCTAAACATAAGACAGAAAAAAATAAGATCTTTCCTTCATGGCTAGGAGGGTGAAGGTTACTGCTAATGATGCTGCAAACAATGTAAAAGCAGGAATAAAATCCAAAAGATGAGATCACAATGATTAACATCAGCAATGCAGCTAAATGTAGGGATTTCTGTGCTCCAATGGGGGAAGGGAGGAGAGCAAACGAGAGAGTAAGAACTACAGCCAAAGGTATTGCCAATTCTTGAGCCAAGAATGGTGGGTGGTAGTGATGATAGGAACAGCAAGTCTGGAGCTCATTTCCTGTAGCGTTGGGGATGGGCCAGGGAAGAATGCCAAATAGAATGGATATGAATACCAACCTCTGGTACTGGTGCCAAGAAGTTTGGACTCCTGCTCTAGATCACCTTTCACTATTTGAATCCAATGATTTTCAAATTTTTTGAATTTGCAACAGCTTTTTCATTGACTTTACAATTTCCTCTTCCAACAGAATTTTTTCAAGCTCCATGATATATACTAATTTTTTAAAGTTTAAGTAAAT
This sequence comes from Vombatus ursinus, assembly GCF_900497805.2. Classification (NCBI taxonomy): domain Eukaryota; kingdom Metazoa; phylum Chordata; class Mammalia; order Diprotodontia; family Vombatidae; genus Vombatus; species Vombatus ursinus. The sequence continues at coordinate 48,673,768 of NW_020954557.1, forward strand.
TAAAAGAATTTTGCTTTATGAGAGTTTTTTAATACCCTTTAAAAGAAGTCCCTGAATTCTAGGGTGTTTGTTGATATACTAGGGTTAAGAAACACTATCTTAAAAGAAAATCAGATGGCTCACAAATGTATCATTCTCTGAGAAAGTTCTACTGTATGTGCACAAGTAACATTTGAATATAATCATTGAAAAACACAATAAAATATGCCAGTCTGGTTTTTTCTCAGATTTATTTTTGCTTCAGTTTTCCAAACCAAAGCAACAGAAGGCAGAGTCAAGACTGTCACCGTAAAATGAGTCTACTAGATGTGGTTGCACTTGGAAGTATCCTTTACATGCAAGAACTGAGCCAAATGTACTCTGACAGTCCTATCCCAAAGAATACAGAGTTGTACGTTTATTTATAATCCTCTCTTGCTAAACTTTTCTCTCTCCTTTCTAATCTCCTTTTGCAAACTTTATTAACACTGTTGTTTTTATACCATCACTTCCAAAGAGAGAATGTCAGGGGACAACAATAGCTAGCTGTGTGTCAAAAACTATAAACTCTATCCTCAACCTTCCCAGCAACAGCCAGTCATGTGGTCTCCACCGATTCATTTAATTCTTCAATCATTTTTACTTCTAGCCCTTCAAATTCTGAACTTTGGTTTGTTGGTTACATTTGCAGAAGCTTTACCTAACTTCAGAAAGGATTAAAAAATATGATCGTGTCTGAAAGGCATTACTACAAGTTATTACAACATCAAAGCCACACATAACTAACAAAACATTCCTCTTCTTTGCAGTGTGGTTTTCATTACTATTCACTAGTCTCGATCATTGTCAAAATGCATGGCAGGATGAAGTTCAGAAATCTCAAGCAATTCAGTGACCCCTGAAGAAGACAGGGGGGGAGAAAGTCCAGAAACAGCTACTAATCCAATTCCGGGCTTTGTGAAGCAAGAAAATTAAAAAAGAATGATATTGGCAGTTGCCAAAGGGATTCTTCTCATCAGTGGAATAGGTGTTGTGAAATCTCTTTATTTTTATCATACTATCATTTGGTGCTCTTTACTCTAAAGTACTAATATCACCACACGGACAAGCAAAAGTAATACAGATAAAAGGTAAATGTATGTTTGAGGGGAGCAGAGCTGTTTTAGAGAAAGGGATCATTTTCTACCAAGAGCACAAGATACCTCCTCTACAAATTCAAGAATAAGACAGCCTCCAAAAAGTCAAGACATTCCTCTTGACTAAAACCAGTAATACTGTCAATAGCAACCTCCATGCAGAATTTATTAACTTCTGAGAAACTCCATGGAAAATGAAAGCAGCCATCAGTTTAATTTCAACTAATCTACTACCTCCTCACTTTATCTCCTGAATTTTAATCCCTCCTTCTGTGATTACAGACAATTATTGCTGTATGGAGTAATTCTATGGAAAGACAGAATTACCTCATTATTGAAACATACTTACTAAGAGTCCAACTGTGCTATACGGAAACACAATCTCTGACTTTTGCTAATTCACACTTTTAAACAGACGACACTGATTCAAACAACTAGTTGTTTTATGTTTTGTTTTGTTTTTGTCTTGAAAACAGCATCAATATACCAAAAGCATAGAGAGCAAAGTATTTATATAATATATAGGCAACAGTATGAATACATTTGGGGAAGGAGAAGAGGACAGTAGCCATTAGACATGACACATACAAACCCGGATATAGTCAGGGGAATGTAGAATCCCATCTCTGACCAATTAAAGATTCTACAGAAAAGGTGATATCTCAGGAATTATAGGAAGGACAGATATATCAGAGCTAATTTAGATAAAGGTTAGGGGAAGGCTATGCCAAAATCCCCAATCCTCTGACATTTAAAACCCTTCACAATCTGCTTTCAGCCCAACTTTCCCAGAGATCACACAATGCTTGTCATGAGCTCTCCATTCCAGCCAAATTGTCTCACTTGTTGTTACCTGTCCCATCTCCCACCTTCATACCTCCCAACTCCACGACTGGAATACTCTCCCTCCACATCTCTACTTCTTAGGACTCCTAGATTTCTTCAAGGCTTCCCTCAAGATGTCATGTCCACAGGGTGGCTAGGTGGCGCAGTGGACAGAACACCAGCCCTGAAGTCAGGAGGACCCGAGTTCAAATCAGGCCTCAGACCAAACACTTGACACTTACTAGCTGTGTGACCCTAAGCAGGTCATTTAACCCCAACTGCCTGAAAAAAAAATAAAAAGATCACGTCCAATAAGAAGTTTTTCTTCACTCAGATGTTATGCTCTACCCCTTGAAATTATTTCACATATATTTTGTATTTAATTATCTGGATGCAATAGAAATGTAATTCCATGAAGGAAGAGACTCTTCCACAGCTTGCCACATAGTAGGCATTTAATAACTGTGGGGTGAATTGAATTGCAATCTAAGGCACTAGGAGGCTTTTGCATGGGAGGCATGACAGATGACAGCACAGTGCTAAAGGCTAGTGTTTACAGGGTACTTTCAAAGAATAGCAAAAGGTTCCTTTGGGCGAGGTTTGATAGACTTAACAAAGGTTACTAAAGATGTTAAAACTGTAACATAAATATGTACCTTTCGTTACAAAGGCCAAATAATGGTTAATTTTTAAACCTAAGAGGAAATGCTTTTTTGTTTTTACTGTCCTCATTGCCAGCATCTACCTTTTCTGATATTCTCAGCCTTGCCAAACAGGGGGAAAATGAAGAGGGAAAGGTGGGGACAGAAAGGAGAGAAACATCTTCAAAGGAAAGCAATCTTTTTTCCCCCCAGAACTGGAACAGTTTTATCTCTCCCTGTGGATACAAGGCAGATTTCAATAACTCAGTTCCTTAGAGAATGATTGTCCAAAGGATAAATTGACTTTTCTTCCTCTTATGGTAAATCATCTACCTTAACTTGAAAATTATTTTGAAAGAGAAATCTCCCAAGCCAGTGGCCCCATTTCAGAACCCTTAATAACATATGCTAGAGGAAATATCACCATCTATATCCAAATTCTACTCAACACATACCCCAGAAATATATGTGCCCTGGATGAGGTAGTTCTAATAAAAATGTCTAGCCAGCATTTAAAATGAAAATGCCACTAGGTGGCAGAGTGGATAGAGCACCCAGTTTGGAAACAGGAAGATCTGAGTTCAAATTTGACCTCAGACACTTACTAAATGATGTGACCCTGGGCAAGTCACTCAACCCTGTTTGCTTCAGTTTCCTCATCTGTAAAATGCGCTGGAGAAGAAACAGCAAACCACTACAGTATTTTTGACAAGAAAACTCCAAATGAGGTTACAAAGAGTCTGACCAAACTGAAAATGACTGAACAACAACAAAGAAAATGAACATAAGTGACTTTTGTAAGTCTTGGTTTCTCGTACTTCCTATAAAGTTAGTTATTCAAGGTGTGTTGTCAGCTTGCGTTGAAGAATAAGGCGAGTTTACCCAGATGTTTCTCTAGTTCTTTTCTATCATAATTTTCCTAGGCCATTTGACTAAATCTGACTCCTTTTGAATTTTGCCTAAATTTAGGGAGGCACTTTTCATTCCTGGATTCTATCCACCCAATACTCTCACACATAAGATCAAACCAAAGAGGTATTTACTAGGCAATCTGCCCCTTCAGAGTATCATCAGGATCCTTTGCTTTTCCTGAAACTCCAGGTATGAGAATATCTAACATTTCAAAAAAATTATTTTTCTACCTAGTGAATTTGAGGGGAAAAAGACAAGCACAGAATGGGGAAAATGGTGTTCTTTGTTTTTTTTCTGAATTATTTGTGTTATGTTGATTTTGTTTCTATAACGCATTTTTAAAAATCCACACATTTCTGGTTCCCTTTCTATGCCTTATCAAAGCAAAAATACATACCCACAGCAGTTGCCACTATTTTGAAATTAAAATAAAATAGTCCAAAATATGCCTCAACTTTCTTTAGAAGTCTAGGATATTGCAACTCTATTTAGCAAATATTTATTAAGGAAATTATTTACTAATAAATATTTACTATGTGCAAGGTATAAGGGCATGGTTCTTATCCTTTTTGTATGTCATGGACCCCTCTTCTCCAAATAATGTTTTCAACTGTGTAAAATAAAATGCATGGGATTTCACAGGAAACCAAGTAAATTTAAATACAGATCAAAATATTTTTTAAAAATCAAGTCCAAGGACCCCAGGCTAAGAACTCCTGCATTAGGACCAGGGAATATAAAGACAAAACAAAACAATTCTTGCCTTCATAATGCCCAACGACACTGAGTGTAACAATCCTCAGATTGCGGCCACAAATGGGCCACTTGTAACTTGAAAAGAATACTTTTCACATTATTGTCATAAACAAACCCAAAGTTTAAACAAGTAAACTCTTTATCACTCTGAATATCAACAATGTAAACAGATCACCTTCACAAATATTAGCAGGGTTTTTGTACCATATTAGGGAAATATAAGCAACACACAGATGAAACATAGCATAATCCTATGAAGATGTATGAAAGGTATACAAGGTGGTGACATTAGAACCCATTAACCCTTAAAGAGAAAGGACTAGAGGCAAGGCGGATACTCCAGCCCAAACATTTGCCCAGATGCAGTGCTGGAGACCAACTCAGGTAACTGCAGCCATCAACAGAACAGTCACACCACAGTCCATCTGACCCAAAGCATCTCAATATGTTGAGAGAAATGGGGTGGCAGTGAGTTCTCCAAGTTCTCTCTAGATATCTGATGGTCATAGTGGGTGTGGGGAGGCAGAAAGCAGACTTGGTCAATGGGCTAACAACTTCCCAGAACATTCTTTTACCTGACTGAAAGTGAAATACTATACACAATTTCAGTTACCAAAATAATGTTGAATGCCTTACATTTTGGAGGCACACTTTCACATATTTGGTATGATTTTATTCTTACAACAAACCTGAGGGGTAGACAGGACAACCATCATCATCCCCAGTCAACAGATTGGAAAACTGAAACTCAATGAGGTTAGCTGGCTTGCCAATGCAGGTGGTCCCCTTTTCTGTGATGTGATACATTCCAGGAAACTATGTCCAAAAGCAGAGTAGTATTAAGAAGAATCTGGTGGTGCTTGTCTATTCCCACGTGTTTGGCCCAGTGAAAACCATCAAACAAGCCAATAAAATAAAGGTGGTGAGAAGCAAAACAATGTCATTTGCCATGTCAAATAAGTTGAGAGGACGTGAAAAGCTATAAAAAGCTAGAACCACCTGGAATCATAGATGTAGATATTTACCAACTAGACCCTGCTAATGCACTAACCCACATATGAGGAACCCACAGAATCCTGGAGATAATCCAGAGACCACTTCATTCTGTATTAAAAAAAAACAGCAATGGGGAATTTCCTTAAGTTTTTACTTAATTAATTAATGCATAATTAAAACAGTATCCTGAGAACTGTAATTTCCTCCACTTTTGAAAAAAAAAAAGAACTTATCAATTCGTCAAATGGAGAAACCCATATTGCTAGAACAACTCTCTCTCTCTCACTCTCTCTTCCTCCTCTTCCTCCTTTCCTCCTTTCCTCCTCTTCCTCCTCTTCCTTGTCCTCCTCCTCTTCCCCCCCCTTCCTTTGCCTCTCCCTCCCTTCTCTCCCTCCAGTTTCCATTCTCTCAGACCACAAAATGGATAGCTAGAAACTGATTTATCTGGTTCTATAAAGAAAAACAATTCCTACTCCAGGTTGAACACAATTATCAATGATTTTTTCAGACCCACGAATTTTTCTGTGGAAAACAGCATTCAGATCCGAACAACTCAGAAACCCTTAAATCATTTTAGAGTCAGTGCCACTCTCAATAGAAACAGACACTTCCAGCATCATCATGTGGTAAGCTCTGCAGGTGTCCTAAGATTAAAGTGCTTGATATATTAAGTATTACATTCTCTTGGAAAAGAAGCAACAGCAAGGCTGAGCTGTTTCCTGTTATTCTAATCTGCAAAACAAACTCATCTGAACCCTACTGAGTAGCAGTTATTCTGCAAAATTACTGAATGTCAATCTTTTCCCAAGATGCCGTTAACAAGTTACATACCTTTGCAATCTAGTACAATGAGTACCTTGTTCAGGTAGATGATTGATGATATATAACTACATACACAGGGCCTGCAGCTAACATTTAGCCGATTTTTTCCCCACTCTTTGAGATGTTCGACAAGTATTCTAATTTCAATAAATGTCTTTGATTTCCATTTTAATGCAGAATCTTCTCCCTTTTCAATAACTAAGATCTATTATCCTTGAGCTTATAAGCCCAGGAATTTGTACCCACAGAACATACATAATTGCACCACTGGACAACACTTTTATTTTCAAAACAGAACAAGAACTGTTAATACTCTTTTAATGGCTCTTCTGCTGGCCACAGTAGGACTGGTTAAGTAACTGAGCATAGCCTCTTTAAAAGCATATAGCCAACAATGCTGCTGTCTTGAATGGCTAACTTATCTCAACTGACGCTCACATTCCTAGGGCTGCCAGAATTGGACAACCACCATATATGGCTGTAACTCAAATTCTTTCAGGGATCTAGAGTAAACCCAGTTTGGGGCTGCAGGAGGGAGAAACATTACTATTCACCACCATAGCTCATGAGCTCAAGGGGTGTACTTCTCATTTACAAAAACAAAAACAAAAAAACAACTGTCATTATGACATCATGATCTCTTAAAAGTGAGACATTCTTCAACGATAAGGCAAAAAGCAAGAATCGTAACATCTCAGTTACTTAATATAAGATAAATGAAAAAATAATCAATACATCACAATCCAAATATAAATCTGGGCCACATTCTCCCACCAAAACATAGTATCTTTGGGGGAGAGTGGACACATATTTATAGAAACTTAGCGGAAAGGCATATAAATGAAGAAAACTCATGCTCAGGGCAACTAGCAACCATGAACTGCAGGCTCTGACATCCTTGATTCCTTCACTAGATGAAAGTACATCTCTGCTAACCACTACCTTTCCAGTCCTCCAGTCTCTCCTGTGAGGCAAATATAGCAAATGCTTCTCTTCTGCTTTGGAACCGATGAAAGTGACAACCTCTTATAACACGCAATCATCCCTTTAAGGGCTCTGAGAAATTGCTAAATTTTATAGTGACAAGCATTCTCTTAAGCCAGGAAAGGTACAAAGCCCCTTACCACTAGCTCTCTGGCTAAACAAAGGTCTATGCAACAGGATCCTGTATGGTCCAATCAGTTCTCAGTCTATTTGCTATAAAATCTCTTTTCAACTCTGCTTAAGACCAGAAGGAGAAGCAAAGAGCAATCAGGTACTTCTGAAAGGTTTCACCTCTCTCAAAGTGTAGATGATGTTGAAGGGCATTAGCCCACACTGATGCAAAGTTTGCCTCTCTTCCAATCATCAAATCCTCAGTCTTTTCTTCAGCTAATTCCCAAAGTAATTCTCCTTTTCTAACCAATCAACACAATAGCTTCTGGTCAACTGACTGCTCCTGGTCTTGCCTTCATGCCTCTCCTGCTGAGTCAAGGGTGGGGAACCTGTGACCTTCTAAGTCCTCAAGAGCATCCCTTTGACTGAATCCAAACTTCACAGAACAAATCCCCTTAATCAAAGGATTTGTTCTGTAAAACTTGGACTCCATCAAAAGGCCGCACCTAAAGATCTTGAAGGTCGACCACATGAGGCTTTGAGGCTGCAGGTTCCCCGCCCATGGAGCTGGGTTCTTCATTGCCTCAAATCAGTGGCTCCTGGTAGTCAATGACTTCCCTTTCTTTTATGAGGTAAAGTTCTAAGAATCCACCTTTCTGTCAGTTATGAAACCAGCAGCCAGTTCTTAATCTTCCCATGTTCTCTGCTTACTTGAATTACTAAGTTTTAACTTTGCAAAATCTAAAAACAATCTCATGAAAATGATCTGGGGGACCACAATTCTCCCTTAGTCCTTTCATCTAATGGATAGTTCTTATAACAATGTTTCTCTTCATATTTTAATGGGAAAATTGTTCCTCCACACAGATTTTATCAGTATATCAAGCACAAAAAATCTTTTCCCATCCTTTTCAACAACCAAACTGTTCACTAGGGAAAGGGTCAGTTCCCTACTTTCTTCACAAGTTGATTTAATCCTTTTTCTTTATTTTCTTCCCCTTTCAGCAATCAAACTGAGTGCACGTATGTGTGCATATGTATACACATAATGTGTATATGTGTATATATAACATATGTATGTATGTGGTAGTACCTCACATCAGGCTCCCACCTTCCTGCCTCCCTATTTTGCAAGACAGGACAACTGTGGTCTTTTTCTAGGCCTCAGCTAAAATACTCTGTTCCTCCATTCTATATTTTGCCAAGAATTTTCTGGAACAGGAAAATAAATCATGGATACATAATTGGAGAGCATGTTTGTTGAGTCATTTTTCAGTCATGTCTGACTTTTTGTGACCACATTTGAGATTTTCTTGTCAAAGATACTGGAGTGATTTGCCATTTCCTTTTCCAGCTCATTTTACAGATGAGGAAACTGAGGTAAACAGGGTTAAATGACTTGCCTGGAGTCACACAGCTAGTAAGTATCTGAGGCCAGATTTGAACTCAGGAACATGAGTTCCTAACCCCAGGCCCAGCACTCTCTGTCCACTTTGCCCCCTATAGCTAACCTAGGCTGGTACAGGTCATAAAATTCAACCTTCTTATTTTACAGAGGAAGAAACTGAGACTCAGAGAGATGAACTGACTTGTTCTGGGTCACATAATGAGTAAAAGTTTGAGGCAAGACACCTCCCAAGCCCAGCATAAAAGACCTGTTTTTCATAAACACAAAGACTCCTTTTTAAAAAGTCCTCATTACTAGTGTATAAAGCTCAACTCTACCATAGTAGCATAAAACCTATGATCAACAGGAAGCTGAGGGCAATTTCCAATTAGTACAGAGCTAACTATTAATATTCATCATACCCTTGATATTCCTATGAGTTAGAGGATGGATTCGTTATCTATGCCTAGGCCACATAACAGTTAACTCATTTGCCCAGTAGCAAATTGTGAATAAAAGGGGAAAAAAGGAGAAATTAATTTTTTTCAGTAAAATAAAATGTCACAAACTCCATATAATCACAAACAGTTTTTCCTTTTTACATTGGGAAGAAAATACTTTCAGCACTGAAGCAATTATAGAAGCAGTGAATTATGCTGAAGTTAGTTAGATAAAATTATGTCTAACTGATTGAACCACTGCACTACAAGAGCTGTGGCAAAACACACTATTTATTCATCTATGGCCTCTCCCAAACTTCCCATCTTTCAGTTTGGAGATGGAGGCTTACATATTTCCTTTTATATCTCCTAGGAATGTAGTATTACATTTCTCAAGTGTTTTTAAGTTCTTTTGTCTACTGTGCCTTTATTACCTTTTATTATTATTACTATTTCCTTTATTTCAAATTCAAGGTTAATCATTAGCAGTCATCCATCCATTTCTTGAGTCTTTATGCTATGTATGCTGTCACATCAAGATGAAATTAATCTATTAAACAAAGTGACACAAAACAGAATTTTATCAATTTTATCCTCTGTGGGGATCTTTTTTTTTTTCAACTTCAAGATAAAGTATAGATATAAGGAAGAAAGATAATCCTAATAAAGTTCTCAAAGGTATATGTACAGCCTACAAGGTACACAGGACTCCTCCCTCAGGACAGGAAGAGTTACTTAAAATGCTGGGAAAACAAAAGGCCTAACAGGGTCAGCAAATTCAATAGCAATTCCTCTGCTTGTTTGTTGCAGCTAAGGTAATCAAAAATATTTCAAGACAGTTGTATAAATGAGAAACAGAAACTTTTCTCTAAGCAAATCTTTTAAGCAAATATGACTGATTACAAATCTTTGAAGCATACATTACTGATTAGTTAACTTGAATATATTATATGCTACAGAAAAACATAAAGCAGTCTGTTCATAGGACTATCACACACACACACCCTAAAAGTATATCTCCTAAAAGCTCAAAAGGAAGGAGGCATTTGTCTGTTAGCAAAGAGCTTGGCACAGGCAGAGTAGATTCATGTGGTGTAGTAACTATGCTCATTAATGTAAATCTAGCTTCCAAGAACACATACACAGTGGAGAATGAATTCCTATTACAAACTCAGTTACACTGAGATTTATCTATATTGCAAAGCTTATTTCCAAATCCAATGAACTAATCAGCTATGATTTATAATTTAAATATAGGTGAGCAAATGGGAAATTAGCATTCTTTTTAATTAGTCCCAATTAGATCAACATTGACCAAAGGAAGGCAATTTTAATTTCTGATTAAGACTCATAGACCACCATCATTCAATATTGTTCAAGTCAATCTTACAGTCTTTTTCTAGTTAAGTTTATTCCTAAAATGTTTTATTCAGGTTTTTAATATAATCAGGCTTAGGAGTGCATTTACTAGATCTGGTTCTGTTCTGACTATAATTCTAAAGATCAGAAAAATTCTAAGTCAGCTTTTTAGTGGTTGAACAAAAGATTGCACCTTAAAAGTACCAAAATTAAATTAATGTTGTAAATAATCTAAGAACTGTGCAATCTTTGCTATTCCCCTCCCCCATTCTACTTTGCCACAGTCACTGCAGAAATGGGTGGGGAGCACACAGGACTGTTTTATTTTATAGGTTTTACTACTTTGTGGATGTTTGTGACTCAGAAAAATAATTCATTATCTAATGCCCAACATTCTGGTAGGGAGGCACTCTTAGTTTAAAAGGTTGGTTCTTGAATAGCAAACATAATAGTCTGTCACTGAACTTATCCTCAAAACCTTTCCTGCTTAGTAGAACCTGCCAAAGCTTGTGCCCTATGGGTATAACATTAAAGAACTGAAACACTGGACAAAAGTAAAGACAATGATTCTACTACATTTATTAGGTAGATATGGTTAACCAATGCGAAAGAGTTACCACAAGAAGAAGGTTCAAATAGCATAGAATTTTGTTCGCCAACAGTTTCCCCTCCAAAAAATTATTATAAATAACCACTGTCAAAAAAAAATGCAAAATGAGCAAAAACTCACATAAAACTCTAAGTATTTAATCAAAGTAAAAACAAATAACAAATAAGCAAAACAACTATTTTTTGCTCTGTATCCCTTTCCAGATGTACCTGATGTTCAATTACTTATGGAATCACATATTTATAACTAAAAGAGACCTTAGGTCATCTATTTCAATCCCTTCATTTTACGACTGAGGAAACTGAGGTCCAGAGAAGGTAATGCCATAGAGGCAGCAAATGGCAGAAAAAAAATAATTCAAACCTGGATCATGAAAATGAGTCTTCCTGATTCCAAGACCAGTGCTCTATCCACTGCACCACCTGCTACCTCCACCCCCCGCTTTACATACAAAAAGAAAAAAGCAGACAAAAAAATGAACCTGCAGATAGCATGGCATTAGACCTAGTTAAGCCAACATGAAGAGAGAATTTGTATATAAAATAGGAAGATAACATAAACTGGGGTAGTTCTGCTTATGCTTCATAGAGATCTGTTGGCACTAAAAATTATAAGAGAACTATGACATTTAGTTTCTGCTAAATCAGTTTCTGTTGTATTATGTGAAGAAGTAGCTGTGGTTCTCGTATTTAAGAAGAGGAAGTTAGGAAGAACACCTAGATCTGACCAAATATCTAAAAAACAGATCTATGTGGGAGGCAACAAATTTTACATATGGGATTAATATTCAAGACATAAGAAAGTGAACAATTCTAAGAGAATGGAAAAGAATACAGATATTAATTTTACCAAAATAACTTTGTAGAGGCAACCAAGAAGACATGAAAATACCAATCCATATGCCTTCTATGAGAATGTATACATATGTTTTAAGGGTATCCTTGATGAAAATCTAAAAAGGCAACAGATGGGCTTTCACAGACAATTTTCATTGAGGTATAGAGCATATAAGATCCCTGGGATCTACTATTTATTAATAAATAAGCATTTAATTAAGAAAAATAATACAGTTTTAAGGCAGATGTTCTTAACCTAAAATGCATGTTTTTTTTTTTAAATTCTGATAACTGCCTTTCAATATATTTGGTTTCCTTTGTGTTCCTATGTATTTTACTGTATGTATTTAATAATAATATTGATGATAGCTAACATTTCACACAGTGCTTACTATGTGTCAGGCACTGTGTTAAGGGCTTTACAATTATAATCTCATTTGATGCTCACAAGGACCCTGGGAGGTAGGTGCTATTATTATCCCCATTTTACAGATGAAGAAAACCAGACAAACAAGTGAAGAGAGTTGCACAGGGCTGCTCAGCAAATAAGATGCTGTGGCTAGATTTGAACTAAGGTCTTCCTGACTCTAGCCCAGCACACTAGCCAAAGGGCCATTCAGCTGCCTCTCAAAATACATTATGCAGAGAAGGTGTCAGTGGACTTCACTAGACTGCCAAAGGGCTCCCTGACATAAGAAAGGATTAAGAGCAAATAAGGGTTATTTTCTATGTGTATATGTGTATATGTGTGTCTGTGTGTGTTGTATATGTATGTGTGTATGTATATGTATATATAAAAGATTATATATAGTTATTTATAAATGTTACATATAAAATTATAATCATATATAAGATTTTATGAATTTTTTTCAATAGGAAACAGAGGAGGAAGAGAAAATAAATACTAACTAAAAAAATTTGAATTTTATTTAAAAAACTATTATGCAACTATGGAGACAACTTTAATAACTGAGTATTGACATAAAATGACATACTCACTTAAGGAATTCATATCAGGAAAAATGGCCAACAAAGCATATAAAGGAAATTGTTATGGATGGCAAGGTTCTTCAAATGTTCCCAACCATTATACTAATTGAATTGAGCCCTTAACCCTATAAATTCTCCTCAGTGAAATCCAAAGGAAAGCACAAGGGATTATTCTAATTATCCATATTGGAAAAAATGAAGTCAATAAAAAAAATCATGTATTAACCAGACAACAACATGCAGTTGGAGGTACATTCTATTGAGTTAGTACTAACTTGTAGAGGCATTGAAGATGAACAATGAGCTGAGCTCAAGATTCAATACACAAAACAACAGAACTAGATATTTAGGAAACTGTGCAATGTTTTCAATAATCCAATTTAATAATAATATTCTCTCAGGGATACTGTCTGGCTGAATAATCAAGGAACATTCTGATCTCAGAAGTAACTAAATTACAAGTAACCCAAAGAACAATGTAAAGATACACAAGAGGCCTAAATAGGCTACAGCACGTTACCAATGATAACATGCTTTCAAGATGTGACGGAAAATATTGTCAAGGACATGTACAATGGGAAATAGGAGTAGGCTGGTCATCAGCAAGAAGAAACAGACTGATAACCCAAGGGTTACAATATAACCTCTTCTTACTTTTGGCTCAACCTTTGGTCTGCCTGATAGAACTTACAAATACCTCCAACACATCCAAGTTACAAGAAGAACCAGAGAAGAGACACCTCTCCAAAGCTTGGGGAAATGGAGAGTGGGGAATAGGGAAGTGCACTCTTTTAGGAATAATGGAAAACTTTAGACAAGAATCAAATATAATTAAAGAAAGAGAGGGTCATGACTGCTGGAGAGGTACCCACACTGACAAAATCATTCAGCCACCCAAGCATCAAAGTATTCAAGGTCCCTGAAATAGGATTGCACAAGTACTTTCAGCAAAACTCATAAATTTAAATTATGTTTTGATCAGAAAAAGATTCCAAGCTACATAATAGTAGTAGTAATAACAACAACAACACTAGCTAATATTAATATAGTGCCTTAAGGTTTACAAAGCACTGTACATACATTACCTCATTTAATATTACAATAATGTTAACTATCCAGATATTAAAAATTTCAGCTATTCAAAAGGAGATACCAGGAAAGTAATAATTGTTATATAAATGTAGAATAAATTATTACTTTATCATTGTTACTAAGTAAAATAAAATTTTAGTATACCAGCTAAACATTGAGGGTGTTGAAAATTTTGCTTTTGCTTATTACACTGACAGTTTAAGCATATATCTTTCAGGGAATAAGTAAAATATTATGCCCACATCTGAAAGGAAGGTACCTTTAGTAGACTGTGACAAACTTCTACAGAAACTTGTGCTATATAATCATTCTAATTCTCCAGCCTCAATATGTCAGAAATTGTACCTCTTTCCACCTCTTAACAGTTTAACTCTATCCAAGTGCCTACATTGCCACCCACCAAGGAAAACACTCATTTAGAAATAATAAAAATATTTTATTGATCCCAAACATGGATTTTATTGAATAAAGATAAAAGGCAATTTAGGTGATGAAATTTAGAGAGGTTTATATTAACTCAGACAAAAAAAAAAAACAACCCTACGCTAAGGAATATTCTCTTCCACCAAAACTGATATGCCTTACAGAAAAAATAACTTGGTAAATTCTAAGTGATAATGATGATGAGAGCTAGCATTTATGTAGTGCTTTAAGATTTAGAAAGCCTTTTAAAAATATGATCCCATTGTTATCCTCACAACAAGGGAGGGATGGAGGTGCTATTATCCCCATTTCACAAATGAGGATACTGAGGCTGAGATAAGGTATATAATTTGTCCAAGGTCACACAGCTAATTAGTATCTGAGGCCAGATTTGAACTCAGATATTCCTAACTCCAGGTACAGCTCTCTAGCCACTGTGCCACCTAGCTGGTTTAATTAGGGTGCTCCCATAAACAAAGATTAGGAAACTTCACAAAGGAAAAGACAGCTCCATTTCATTACTTCTTGTTGAAGGTAGAAACTCTCATACACCTATTATCACGTTTTAATTGGCGTAACATTGCTGATAGCAAAAATAAAGGAGTAAAAATGTGTATTGACATCAAGGAAACACCAATATATTTCTTTTGTGTTAACAGAATAACCCTAACAAATTCCTTACTTCAGAAAAGCCCCAGACTAAAGTTCTTTGGACTTTTTGTGATAACAAGAGGAAGACTGACTTTAAAAATAAGGTTTTGTCTGGAAGTAGCGAGTGGGGAAGGTATATACTGGGAAATACAGATGATATAAAAATAAATGATTTCAACAAAAAATTTTAGAACAAGTTTGTGATTTCATATACTTAAAATAGAGCAAAATAAAATTTCAAATTGTTAAAATGTTAAAATTGTTCTAATATTTAATAATTGCTAATAATAATATGGTACTTTAATGTTTGGAAAGTACTTTACAAATGCTAACTCATTTTTTTCTTGCAAAAACCTCATGACTGAAGTACTACTATTATCCCTATTTTAGAGATGAAGAAAATGAGGTAGACAGTGGTTAAGTGACTTGCCCAATGTCACACAGTTAATAAGTGTCTGAGGCCATATCTGAACTCAGATCTTCCTAACTGATTCCACGTCCTGACATCTTTGTTACTCGTGAATTTTTCTGAAGCTTTAGTTCTGTGCTTGTGCCACAAAACAATTATTGGAGTCCATGTTCTAAATTAAAATAAATGAATAGCTAGTTAGAAACAAGATAGCATTGTATGAAAAGGTTCTATTTTAAGTGTAAGTTTGTTTTCAAAGCTATATTGTACATATGCACTCATATGATTCAGGCTTCCAAGAGACAAAAATAAAGATTACAAAACCTGTCTAAGCTAGAAACAGTTCCTCAGATTTTTTTATGTCATTTAAAGTACAGTGGGCAACCAAATTATAAGTGAACCAGGATGTGGGTAGCAATGGGGTAAGGCTGGTCAGAAGGGGCAAGGATCAGGAGTCTAGTTAAGTGAAGGGTCCTGGTAGATTACAAGCAAGACCAGAAGCCCAGAGTACCAGACAACAAGTAGCAGAAGAGCAGAAAGGTCTGACTCAAGGAGAACCAGATAGGCAAGAAGTCAAATGCATAATTGAATAGGTTGTTATCTCCAGAGTCAGCAAGCAGAGGATTACAAATGGATAATTCTGTTAAGAGAGGGAAGGATAGACAAGAAGAAGTGACCGATTTAATTAGGTAAAGTGCAAACCCTAAAAGATCAGAGGGTCATGAAGACTAGCACTAAAAAGCAGAGAGCCACATCATACATCACATTGCCTTTCAAAAAGACATATGTTAGAGCATAAAAACTCAAATAAAAGAAGAAAAGCATAAATAAATATTAAGTACATCTTTTACAGAGCACAATGAAATAAAGTAATCAATAAAGGAAGTAGGTACAAGGGATGCAGACCTAAATGGGGATAAAGTAACAATATTCTAAAAAATAAATTAGAAAAGAAAGAGCAACTGCATAAAAAAGGAAAGATAATAGTGAAACAACATACCAAGAAAAAAATGAAACAGTTAAATCAGTCTCGAAGGAAAAAAATGTATGTCTGAAAACATTAGCAAAAGAAAAAAAAAGGATCCTATAGTCTTCTCTCTTAGAATGTAAGCTCCAAGAGGGACAGTACTACTTCAATTTTGCATTTATATGTTTAGCACTTAACACAGTGTTTGGTACACAGAAGGACTTAAAAATACTTTTTCAATCATTTATTTATTCATTCATTAGTTCATGCTTCTAGCAGCTCAAATTTATGCTTCAAAAGAGACAATCTTTATGATCTTAAAGAAATTTATAACAGAATAAAAAAAGGAAGCCCAAGAAAATAATTTGATACTGTAAAGAACAAGATCAATTCAAGGCCTCTACTTTCATCCTTTCCTTCTTTCCCTACTTAAAAGGCAACCTGCAACAAATGTCATGCTTTTAAAACTGCGAGCTATTCCTGAAAATTACTAGTTTTATTTAGATGGCAACTTACTTTGGAATTACATTTGAATGGTCCAGAGCAGAAGACGATTCCACAGTGAAAAGCAGGTGCAAATCTTTTCTAAGAAGTAAATGTCCTTAAATATGCTAATTTTGTCATATATGATAAGTCATATTTGGATTTTTTTTCCTTTCTTATTGATCAAAGGTTGGCAAATTCTTCGTATAGATGCATTTTCATTAAAGGGAAAAATATGACTTGGATTGCTAAAATTCAGTCAGTCAGTGAATGCTTAAGTTTTAATAGATCTGCTAAAACATTAAACTAAAAAGTTTTATGATTTTGTTTAATTTAGGAAAAATTAATACAGACAATACATCAAATACAGCTTTTAAATGGGACCATGTAAAAGTGTGGAGGCAGGGAATGACTACCTCCTACAAGGAGTCTTCCCTGATACCACAGTTATTAGTTCTCTCTCTCTCTCTCTCTCTCTCTCTCTCTCTCTCTCTCTCTCTCTCTTCCTCCCTCTCCCTCAAATTTTCATCTATACAGTTGTCTGTTTATATGTCATTTTCCCCTAATAAAATGAAGATCCCTGGGCAAGTCACTTAACCTCTGTTTACCTCAGTTTCTTTAACCATAAAATGGGGATAATAATAGCACCTACCCCCCAATATTGTTGGGAAGAACAAATGAGATATTTGTATGGCACTTAGCACATTAGAATATAGTAGGTGCTTAATAAATGCTTGTTTCCTTCCTCCTAGGCACAGTTGTTAAACTCTGAGGAGGCTAAAAAACTGTCCCTGTTCTCAGGAGGCTCAAGTCTAATGGGGGAGACGACATGCAAATAAGTACAAATAAGCCACATTTGGGATAAATGGGTGGTAGTCTCAGAGGGAATGCACTAAAATTATAGAGGACTAGAAAAGGCTTCTTGCAGAAGATGGGACTTTAGCTAAGACTTTAACGAAGCCAGGAGGCAGAGATGAGGAGAGATAGAGTTTCAGGCATGGGGGTACCTACTATTGCAATGTGCTAAGCATTTTGGATACTATGATAAAAGAAAACACTGCTCCTGCCCTAGAAAGGCTATAATCTAGCAGAAAAATATTGTACACAAAGAACTAATAATACAATTTACATGACAAGAAAGTCTGAGATTTTGTCCCCAAAGGCAACGTGTCCCATGTAAATAAAATCCAAACCTCCATCAATATTAGAGAATTGCCTGAGACATACAGAGGTTTAGGGATGCAGCTAGAGAGAGAGAGAGAGAGAGAGAGAGAGAGAGAGAGAGAGAGAGAGA
>NW_020954557.1:48691880-48722031 GCF_900497805.2 Vombatus ursinus
GAGAGAGAGAGAGAGAGAGAGAGAGAGAGAGAGAGAGAGAGAGAGAGTGTGTGTGTGTGTGTGTGTGTGTGAGAGAGAGAGAGAGAGAGACAGACAGACAGACAGAGGCAGAAAGAGACAGAGAGGCAGAGAAGGCATTTTAAATGTCTTGGAGAAAATACAAAGTATTTCTGGCATATAGTAGGTATTTAATAAATGCTTCTTGACTTGACTTGATTAAAGAGGCCATTCTCCAGAAGTTGAGAGTTCAAGAAAGGAAAGATCACCATAAAGGAAGTGAGCTGGGTTTTGAAAGAAGAGAAATATTTCAACTGGTAGAGGTGTGGAGGAAATCCCTTGCAAGCATGAAGATGGCTTGCACACATACTGGGAGACAATTAAGGGCAGAATGATTTGGGGAAACTGAATGCACAATTTAGCTGCAATGGAATTGTAAGTTGGAGCAAGATTGAGATGATGAATGCTTCCAAGATAAGGAACATGTGTTTTAATCTATAGATAATGGGAAGATAATGAAGGTCTCTGAGCAAGGACGTGACTTGTCAGAACTGAACATGAAGATTACTTTTACAAATAAGCCATGAGGAATTGAGAAGATGAGCAATTGTCCCTTCTAGCTCTAAATATATGATCCCATGATTGCCTTTGAAAATTATATGAGAGGAGAAAGAAAGGAGGCAAGGAGACCACTTAGAAAGTTATTACAATAGTCCAAGCAAAAATAATTACCATTGTCATCAGCACCTCCAGTTCCACAGACAGTGAGAAAGAAGAGGTATGGTGGAGGTGTGGACAATACTTGGTAACTAACTAGATGTGGCAGGTTAAGGAAATGAAACAACCAAAGTTGACTACCTACCTTTGCAACCTCAGGTGGTCCTGAACCTCTCTGAGCCTCAGTTCTTCATCTATATAATAAGGCTATTGGTTTAAATGACCTTCAAGCTCTAAATTTATGATCCTATGTGCTCTATGATGACTAATTGACAAGATTCTAAAAATTTCAGGCTTGGGAGACTGGGATAATGGTGGTACTAATAACAGAGCAGGGGAAACCAGAAGGTTTAGATGGAAAAATGGTAAGTTTCATTTTGGAAATGTTGATCTTGAAGGTTGAATAGGACCACAAATTTGGCTTTTACAGTAGTCCAGTTAAGAAGTGATGAGGTCCTAACCAGCGTTGTAGTTACATAAGCAGAGAAGAGGACAGGTGAGGGATGTTGTCAAGGTATGATCCATAAAACTTGACAACTGATTGGACAGGGAGCAGGGGGAGGGAGAGGGAAGAGTAAAGGATGACTCTGAGATTATAAAACTGGACATCTGGAAGTATAGTACTGCCCTCAACAGAAATAAGGGGAAGATAATGAGTTCTGCCGTGGATATGTTGAGTTTGGAACACCTGTGGGGCATCAAGCAGAAAATATTCAACAGGCAGTTGTCTGAATCATGTAATAGGTTCCAGAGAAATCAATTCTGAGTATGTAGATTTTGTAGTCACCATCATAAGGATGACACTTGAAGTCATGAAAGCTAATGAGATACCCAAGAGAAATAGATAATTTAAATAGAAAGAGATAGAAAGAAAAAGGGCCCCCAAAATATAGCCCTTAGGAACACTCGCGCTAAAGGGACTGAAGACACATGATGATTCAACAAAGGAAATGAGATGGAATGATCAGACAGGTAGTAGGAGAACATAGATAAAGGGGCATAATAGGAGCTAAGGGTTGAGAAAGTTTCTAGGTCAGCAGTAGAGACTGTAGGTCAACAGTAGCAAAAGCTGCACAGGAGTCAGGAAGGAAAAGGTCTAAGAAAAAAGACATTAGATTTGGAAATTAAAAGTTCAGGGTACTATTGAAGAAAGCAGCCTCAATTAAGTGCTGCAGTTGAAAGCCAGATTGCAGGGGATTGAGAAATCCAGCGAGGAAGTAGAAATACTAGTAGAAATGGTTCTCTGAGTTTGGAATTGAAAGGAAAGAAAGATATATGATCATAGGTTAAGATCTGAACATTTTTCAAGTATGGGGCAGGAATGAGTAATGAATGGGACAAGCTACTATAGGAGATGGGAGTGTACATATAGGTAAAGGAGTTGGCTTTACCAAGGAGAAAAGTCAACTCTTCCTCAGAGACAGGAGTAAAGGACAATGTAGCCAAAGACAAAGAGAGATTTTGAGGTATGTAGTAGGGAATGAAGGGAGCTCACAATGGACAGCCTCTTTTCTTGGTGAGTTAAGATGGGGACATCTGATAAATAGGTGTGGGAGGTTTGAGGAAAGAAAGAGAAGTTTTGAACAATTGCTGAGATTAGTAGGACAGAGTCAACTAAGTGAAAACAAAAGGTTTACCATGAGACAGTGAAAGTCTAGTTAAAATTCTGTAACATGATTTTGTAGTGAACCCTATCAGTATAGAGATGTGACTTCCTCCAACCTCATTCAACAGATCAGGAATGGAGATGGCAGATGTTGGGCATGATCTACAGCTGGTTATTAGCCAGGCCTGAATGGTAGTAGGACAAGGGGTCAAGGGAGTCAAGATGGAGAAAAATTTGTGGATACACTGGCTAACCACAGGGTCAAGGCTATAAAGGGAAGAAAGTGAGGCCAGAGCAGAGGTGATGGATCTAAAACAAAATCTTATGACTGGCTTACACTAGATGCATTTATAGGTCTTCGGACTTGAGGAGGTTGATAAGCTGGGAAGTCAGAGAGTTTTGGGGGCACATCAACATCTCCACTGAGGTCCCTTAATATGAGGACAGGGGTTAGGATTAATAGCCAGACTACTCAACAGAACTCCTTGGAAAAGGAGGGAGAGTGATCTGGAAACCAGCACATCACAGTAAAAATGATTTGGACTAGGTGATATAGACAAAGCGAATCTCAAAAGAGGAGAGGTCCCTGGGTGATGGTGATAAAGGGAGGGCTGGAAGTGTTCTAGATCAACAATAACTCTACTTCCTGGCCTAGTGGGTGGAGGGCATGGGAGACTAGAGAAGTAGAGATAAAGTACCTTCAATAGGGAGGAGGTTTCTAGGAGTACTAGAGGCTAAAGAAAGACCCCACAAAGAGCCAGCCCCCTGGCCTGGAAAATGACTCTCAATGAAAGACAGCGCTCTTTTCCAAAGAAGTTTTCAACTTACTAAACAAAGCCCAAGGTGACTGGTTCTAGGCATTAATCCCTTGCTTGTCACCAGATAAAAACACAGTATGACCAAATACAAAAACCTTCATCAATACAGAAATTAGTCTGTTGAATGGCAGAATCTATAGGTTCCTGTTCTCTGCAGGATTTATTCTTTTTTCTTAAAGATGGGCAGTGGTTCACAGACCACAGCATTTAACTAAAGCGATAAATATTTACTCTACAACAGAATCAAATAAATTCTCCAGCCTTAGGATCAAGAATACAAACAGGACCTATTACCTCAACAGGCATTACTCCATGACACTTTATTGCAAGTTATTTCTCACTGGAGAGGTAAAATTTGGATTGGGGTTTTCCTAGAATTATAAGATCAATAAGTCGATAAAACCCAGTCCAGTCCTAATTCACTGTAGTGATTTGGCATAAAGGAACAGTGCATTTAGTGCAAATTGGCTTCACCACCAATTCAAACTTTCTGTATGTAATGTAAGGAAGGGGGTCATCTCCTACCCTACCTAATCAAACCAACTGGACTGTGAAGTGAGATTTTAAATGTATAAACAAGATGATTTATACCTTGGGATCTTTTTATGAGGTAAGATACTCTTGATTGGGTCCAAAAAGAAACTGTTTCAGTGGGCAGAAAGGATCAATTATACCCATTGACCCTTTATATAAAATAGTCCATTAGTGAACTTGGGGTTGGGGAAGGGGTGTGCACCAATACTTAACACATGTACTTATTTTCCCTACTCTTTATGTTATCCAAATTAGTAAGTAATTCCCCTCCCCAACTTCCCTTCATTCACACTATTTCCAAAACAGGTAACATACCTTAGCCATTAAGATCTTTAGAGCTCCTAAATTCAGAGCAAGCTATTTTATCAAAGGACTGTCAAGTGGACTACTGAGCAGACACTGATTTGTTGAAAGTGATAATTCTGAAATACTATCAGTACTGATCCTTGGACTTTAATGAATTGAAAAAATTTTGCATGGTTCCCTCAATTCCCCTTTTATCCTTCTTCCAGCAACTATTGTTGGTATAATATATGAAAGTAAATAAAAAGGGAATGAAGAGAAAAGAACAAAAATCAAGAAATCAATTAATAAACATTTATTAAGCACTTACTATATATGATATACTGTGCTAAGCACTGGAGTAACAGTTAACAAGATCGCAAAAATAGCGTCTTCACTTAAAAACAATTTGAGAATATATAATAGCAATTATACAAATTCACTCTCATTCATTCATAATGTAATACTCATTAGATGCCCACTAAGTGTAAGGCACTGGGGATATTTAAAAAAAAAAGGAAAAAGGAAAAGTATCTGTTCTCAAAGAGCTTATAGTCTACTGAAAGATTCAACATTTACACTAATAAATAAATGCAAAATAATTTGAGGGAAGAGAAAACACTGACAACCGTGGGAATCAAGAAAGGCTTCATATAAAGTCATTCCTGATTGGTCTCTCTGTCATGGGTCTCTCCCAATCCAATCTCTCCACAGGCACCAAACTGACATTCCTGGAAGACATCTGACTCTAGTTCCCCTGCTCCAGAAGTGCCAGTGGCTGCCTACGAAATAATGAACACAATCACATACAAATCCCTCTATTTGGTATTTAAAGCCCTTTCCTTTTTAACTTGAGACAACTTTTATAAGCTTATTGCATGTGAAGCCCCTTCATACTATTTACCTTCCAGCCAAATAAGCTGATTTATTGTTTCTGGCACATAATGCTTCATCTCCATGTCTTTACATGGATATACCCCATTCCCAGAATATTGTATTTCCTCTTCACCTCCACCTCTTGGTATCCCTGGCTTCCCTTCAAGGCATAGATCAAGAGTCCTCTCCTGATCCCAGTAGGAGTGAGTATCCAAGCCACACTGACATTACTTAGAATATGAGTCAAGGAGTCACATGTAGAGAACCAGCTTCATAAAAACTGGGTTCAAATCCCAATTCTGACATATTACTGACTGTGTGACACTAGGAAAGTCATTTATCTCTCAACGCCCCCAGGCAAATCTCTAAGGCAACAAACTGCAGAACAACTTCTAAGTTACATTGATCAAGGGTGTTCTGTCACCATGTAGTTCCCTTCATGATAACATCATATCAATGGAAGTCTGCATCAAAATGTTGCTTACCTATTGGCATGGTGTTTCTCTCACATAGAATATAATTTCCTTGATGGCAGGGCTGTTACTTTTTTGTCTTGGTGTATCAAGCATATTGTCGTTTGTTTATTCATTTTCGACTCTTCATGACTCCATTTGGAGTTTTCTTGGCAAAGATACTGGAGTGGTTTGCCATTTCCTTCTCCAGCTCATTTTACAGATGAGGAAACTGAGGCAAACAGGGTAAAATGACTTGCCAGGGATCACACAGCTAGTAAGTATTTGGGAGATGAGTTCCTGATTCCAAGCTCAGTGTTCTATCCACTGAATCACCTAACTACCCCCTATACCAAGTATAGTGGGTACTTAAATGCTTATTGAATGAATGAAGACTGCAGTGTAAAAAGAAATTACCTCTAACTTCTCCCCCACCAAAGAGAACTCTATTCAAATAAGTCCTTCCACACGCTGTAAGCTCCAGCTGAATCAGACTATTGTCTTCCATTTAAATGCACAATTCCTCTAAACCTCTGCTCACAATGTAACTGGATTGGTTTCACTGTCTTTAACTGCTGAAGGTCTAACTCAATGCTATCTCCTCTGCCCTCCTCAACTACGAGACAGCTAGGTGGATAACATGATGGGCCTAGAGTCAGGAACACCTCAGTTCAAATCTGGCCTCAGTTACTTACTAGCTCCATGACATTGGATAAGTCACTTAACTACTGTCTGCCTCAGTTTCCTCAACTATACAACAGGGATAATAGAAGCACCTACTTTGCAGGATTGTCACAAGGATCAAATCTGATACTATTTGTAAAGCCCTTAGCACAGTGCCTGGCCCCTAGCAAGGACTCTACAAATGCTTGTTCTGTTCCCTCCCACCATGATAATGACCTTCTTTCTCAAATCTCGATTACCACACTGTTTTACAATTTTATGTATGTAATATCATAATATATTTAGCTATCTGTATTGGTATCCTTTGATCCCAGTAGACTGGAAGCACCATGTCATTCTTTACGTAAACTTCATAAATCTCCCAAGGCCTAGCACAGTGCTCTAAATATAGCAAATGCTTAACAAAATCTTTGTTGAATTTGTAAAATTATTTTCCTGAATATGTTATATAGGAAGCCATTTTATACAGTGAATGAACAGTGAGACAAATAACCATTTTGGGTATTATTCAAAGAGCATCTATAATGTGAATCTGCTAATGCTAATATTTCTGTTGCCCTGTAATAGCATTCAAGTGAAATCATTTGCAAATGTCTATTTTAAATTTCTCTAAAACACATAAAAATTAAACCTCTATTGAATATTACCATATTTTTCATTAAACCAAGAATAGAGGGGAACCAATCTGTTCTTCCTCAGTCCTATTAATCAATGGCAGATGGAGGAAGTACCTGTAGTCTCAGCTACTCTGAATCTGTCATTAGCAGGATTTTATCCTATCAGCCTGATTAGCTTAAATGATTGTGTACTGGAATCTTTGTGCTTTAATCATCTAGATACTACAAAAATATGTAATGTGATTTCCTAAAAGGCAATGTACTAGTGCAACACATAGCAATTTTCTGTTAGCAATTCGAATACCACAATATTCATAAATAGACATTTAAGTATACTTGTTTCAAGCACCTTCCTGAAAAAGGCAACTGAAAAGTTTAGTGTGCTATCAAGCAGTGTATATTTTGTTCTGGCCCCCTCTCTCCTCTCCCACCATCTCTGCCACAGTTCTAGACAGTAGTTACCGCCCCCCCCCAATCTCCAACAGAATCAGGTGTGATTTATCACTTTATTTATCACTTTGTCAAGTGATAAAGTAATAGTATCTACCCTCCTTCCCCACAAAAAAAATCCAAACACCAAAGATCTAGCATATTTGTTCATAGAAAAATGTCAAAATTAGCAAAGAAAAACAGCAGTTTTCAGAGAAGTTATGTTTCACTAACTCAGATAGTAACAAAAATAGTCAAGCCTAGCTAGTGGTTAGGTGGGTTAGAAGAAAGGTCTGTGAGTCAGGAGTCTAGACTTTTTTTTCTTGAGGTCTACTGATGACTCCCTCTGTGACCCCGCTGTGAAAATAATTACACTTTGTGCTTTTTTTTTTTTTACTCCTGCTATTCTCCCTTTTCTCAAGCCTTTCATTCTTTCTCTCCCCATCTCACTCCCTAAACATAAAATCACCTACAACCTAAGGCATGATCTCCAAAGCATCCCATGCATCCTATTTAGAAGCCACGGGACTCACATCTCTGATGAGAAATGACTTGAAATAGAAAGGCTCATACAGAAACAGTATGGACATGTGACTGGAGCAAAATGACAAACAAAGAGCATTTCTGTATGGGGGTAAACAAAGGCTATCAAAAAACAAACCACCAAATGGCAATGGAGAGCCAAACCAATGCTCCAGAATTAAGACCTTTGACCATCAAATTCACAAGAGTTTTATTGTCAACAAGCATTTTTTAAGCACTTACTATGTGCCAGGTATGGTGCTAAGCTCTGGAATACAAATGCAGGCAGAAAGATGGTTCCTGCCTTTAAGGAGCTTATTAGATTCTAATGGGGCAGACATCAAAGAAACTGAAAAGGCTGGGAGAAGATGACAGTATTCAGGGTAGAATTAAAATTATTAATGATTTTACCTCAAAATGCTCTTATAAGCAAAACAACTTCATATCTGAAAATACTATCACAAAAGATTTCTATAAGAGAAAGATTATTGGGAGGGGGTAGGGTGGACAGAAAGGATATGTTTTCTTTTAAGTTGTCTTCTTTTCTCCATTACCTCCCCCCCCCCAACAAAATAGGCTGTATTATCTCAGATGAGGCACTGAGCTTCTAGGGAACTTCGCTTCCTTCATCTGCTAAATGAGAGAAGTAAAACAAATAATCTCTAAAGTCCTTTTGGGGTCTAAAAGCCTAATAATTGTTATAATTTTTATCAATAATATTTACTTGTAAGCATTAATAGTAATGGTAGCTCCAATTTATACAGAATGCTTTGCACTTTTATTGTAAAGAAAAGGTTTATGGAGTCTTATTAGAGGAAAGGGTTAAAGAGGAAGTTAAAAAAAAACCACAGCTTTGAGGATACTGTCTACGAGTAGAGGCAATGGTCTGGGCTACCCAGCCCGGTTCCTTATTGTATGTCATCTGGCAAATTACATCTCTCTGAGCTTGTCTGCTACTTTGTAATATAGGACTAGCAACATTTGTACTGCACACCACATAGTGCTGTGGTGGAGAAGAGACAAATTAAGTAATGTATGTAAAGGGATTTATGAATGCCATTTGCTGTTTCTACTCTTGCTATTTAAATGTATAAAGACATCAGGAATATGACTGGCCAGAAGGGCTAAAAAGAAGATTAAAGTGATGAAGGGAAAACAATGAAAAATTTCAAAGGACCACATTTGTGAGATGATTTGCAATATCTATGGAAATTGTATTGGTTTTGCTTGTTGGGGGAGAGGGGGAGACTGTAAATATGTACACTAGGTAAATGGATTTTAAAATAGTAATTAATTTTTTAAAACCCATTGCATGAAGTTGAGAGTGTGTCAGGTCGTACCAACGCATATGGCCATTCCCTGGGATCACAGGATCATCAATTTAAGGGTAAAATGGAACTTAGAGGCCTTCAAGGCCAACCACCTCATTTCATATTTGAGGAAAGTGAGGCCAATAGGGCAAACATTGGGCAGTAGGTGGCAAAGCTGATAGAGTGCTTGGGCTAGAGTCAGGAAGACCTGAGTTCATATTCAGCCTCAAATATGAGCTGTGTGACCCTGGGCAAGTCACTTAACCCTGTTTGCCTCAGTTTCCTCATCTGTAAAATGAGCTGGAGAAGGAAATGGCAAACCTGTTCAGAATCTGTGCCAAGAAAACCTCAAATGGTGTCATGAAGTTGGACAAAAGTGAATGATTGATAAACAACAATAAATAAAACTCTTAACAGCTTCAATATAAAAGTCTCCTGAGATTTGACAACCTGGAAGTCAGAAGTAAAATATTAAAGCAATTTCAGGTATCATTTCACTATTCATTATAATTAAAGGTATATATCATTTCTAAAACGGCCTCTCATTTGGAAAGGTTATAAATAATTTCTTTTGTAACCATTTTATTTTTCAGTCATTTCAGTCATGTCCAATTGTGTGACTCCATTTGGAATTTTCTTGGCAGAGACACTGGAGTAGTTTGTCATTTCTTTCTCCGGGTCATTTTACAGATTAGGAAACTGAGGCAAACAAGGTCCAGTGACTTGCTGAGGGTCATACAGCTAGTAAGTGTCTGAGGTAGGATTTGATCTCAAATCTTCTTGACTATCCACTACATCACCCAGCTGCCTTTTGTAACCCTATCTTTCCTGGTAGTTTAATCTACAGTTGAAGATAATATTCATTCAGATAGTTAAGATGCCATTTATCCAATTAGCCACCTTATTACAAACTAGTTAACAACCCTCCATGCATCAAAGGAAAACCTATTATTTTGCTGACTTAAAAAATATATATTGATTAAACTTCAAGTAAACAGAACACACCTTCTGCTCTTAGGCTGCTTTTCCTCAGCATCTGCTTTTCCTAAACCTGTCAGAAACCCACAGTAATGTTTGGTTTTTTGCTGCAATTCCCTTCTGACCATTAATACTAGCCTATGCAAGTGGGTATCTATCCATACCTTTAATCTTTATCATGCCATCATTTAATGAGTTAATCATGCACATTTACCAAGATTAATCTTCAGTCCAGAGTATTATTAAATAAGAAAATATTTCATGCAAATTGCACTGAAATCCTGTTTTTAAATAAAATGCAACCATAGCTCCCAACACCCACCCCCTTTTAATCAATAGTAAGTAATCAATTAACAGCTCACAGAGGGCACAGAGGAGAAAAAAGCTTTAAGAAAAGCACCCATGATAGTGCCTTCCTGGAGAGTCCCAGGAAAGCATCAGGGAGATAAAGGCAGTAAATAAATCCAGAAAGAGCCTTTCTGACTCCAGTAAGGGATCAGCCTAAATTGAGATTACTTCCTACATTTGAAGTTCCAGAATAGTTTACTCTAGAGGGATCAGAGATTTAGCAGGAAGTTAAAAGGTAGAAATTTCCCCCTTAATTGAATAAAGCAGGAAAGAAAATCCTAACTTTTTTTTTTTATAATTTTTTTGGGGTGAGGCAATCGGAGTTAAATGACTTGCCCAAAGTCACACAGCTAGTACACGTCAAGTGTTTGGTCTGAGGCCGGATTTGAACTCAGGTCCTCCTTCCTTCAGGGCCAGTGCTCGATCTACTGCGCCACCTAGCTGCCCCCAAGAAAGTCCTAACTTTGAATGATCAGATACAGTACAGGTGATCTCCTAGTCAACTTGATGTGAACTCATCATTGACTAAAGTAACCTAGAAGAGGTAATGAACTAGGGAGGAAGTGGGGGGAAGCTAGAGTTGTTCAGATGGTTCAGTTGTTTTTTAGTCATATCTGACTCTTCATGACCCTATTTGGGGTTTTCTTGGAAGAGATACTGGAGTGGTTTGCTATTTCTTTCTCTAGCTCATTTTACAGATGAGGAACTGAGGCAAACAGGGTTAAGTGACTTGCCCAGGGTCACACAGCTAGTCAGTGTCAGAGGCCGAATTTGAACTCAGGTAAATGAGTTTTCCTGACTTGAGGCTGGGCACTTTATCCGTTGTGGTACCTAGCTAGATCTAGGGTTAGAAGCTCTCTAAGATCCTTTCCATTTCTAACATTCTAAAGCTTTCTAAATGTGCTCCTTGATCCAACAGACATCCTGTTACCCAGCACTCAAAGTAGTACAGATGAAGGCTAGGAAGGTAGGAAATGTAAAGAAATTAGAGAGAAATGGTTACAAGATAGAAAGCTATTATTTGGTAACTGTTCAGAAATACTGTAGCTTTTCCCTAGCCTGCTAAGGGCATGTTAAACTGATTTTATTTACCTAAAACAAAGTACCATAAACATAGCTGAAAAACAAAAGTAACAAAATCATTGGCCAGTGTGTTCCAGTTGTAAATTCTCGCACTCAAACAGCTCTCATTTGTGAACAGTAATGTCTGGCATTTAACCTGAGTTTCACTGGATAACAGGTAGTAACTTTTCTGAGAAAAGATAAATTCCAATATTTGAAATACAGAGATTTGAAAATTGTTAAGGGACAATAGAATCTATCTTATTCTTAGGAATTAGGCAACTTTTTTTTTTTTTTGGCTTTTTGGTGAGGCAATCGGAATTAAGTGACTTGCCCAGGGTCACACAGCTAGGAAGTGTCATGTATCTGAGTCCGAATTTGAACTCAGGTCCTCCTGACTCCAGGGTGGGTGCTCTATCTATTGAGCCACTTAGCTGCCCCGCAACTGTTTCTTAACTCAAGAACGTAAAAAGGCAGAGGGAGGCTGAATTCTCCTAAATCACACATAGTTACTTAGTGACCGTCTAAACCAGAATCCAGGTTCTCTGACCTCCAATCCAGGGAATGCTCTTTCCAAGCTGCCTCCTCACCCTTAAACTCATGTAGGTGAAAATATACCTGTGTGGGTATACACTTTCTGCTCCCTGTAACTCAAGGAATTGCCCTTTCCAAGAAGTAGTTTTGCAGTTCTTGAAATCACAATTATGAATATTTAGACTTCATAATGCAGAAGAAATGAGAGGCAGCATGGCATAGAACAGGTTCTTAACCTTTTTTGTATCATGGACCACTTTTGGCAGTCTGGCAAAGTCTATTGTCTCAGAAAATTCTCAGAATGTTTTTAAATTCATAAAATACAAAGGATTGCAAAGGAAACCAGTTATATTGAGATATATTATCGAAAAAAATTTTTTTTAAGCCTATATCACAGACCTCAGCTTAAGATCCTTTGGTGCAGTAGAGAGCTGGCCTTGGAAGACCTGAGTTCAGATCCCACCCCAACACATACTAGCTGTGTATGCCAGGCCAAGTCCCTTTGCTTCTCTGTGCTCCAAGCAACTGTTTATCAGCCAATCAATAAACATTTATTAAGTGCTTTCTATGTTCTAGGCACTATTCTAAGCCCTGGGGATACAAAAAGAGGCAAAAGGCAGTGCCTGCTCTCATGGAGCTTACAATCTAATGGGAGAGAGAACATGCAAACAAATTTAGACAAAGCAAGCTATACATAGGATAAATAGGAAATAATTTTAAAAAAGGAAAGCACTAGAATTAAGAAGGGTTAGGGAAAGCTAGGAATTTTGTTGGGACATAAAGGAAGCCAGGGAGGTCATAGAGTGGAGAAGTTCTGACTGCATTGTTAGACAGGAGCCTCCTTATATCAATGAAATTACAGTTCTGGCCTCTATCCCTATTCCAATATTGCAATAAGAGAACATAGCTGTGGTGGTACCAGAGTCAAAATTCAGGTAGATGTTAAACCTTCGTGGCTCTTTTTCACTTGGAATGATGATCCTAAAACAACCAGCAAGCTAGTGCTATCCATGGATTCACAAAATTGACAACCATCATAACCACGTTGCTGTTATTATTATGAAGCCAAACATACAGCATATTTTTATAAATTCCAATTTTATTCTAGAAGGAGCCACACAATTTTAAAAACTGGACATTTCAATCTGTCATGCAGATAGTATGCATTTACCACCAACGAATTCTCATCCATCCCTTCATCTATATTAGAAATCAACTGTACCCGGCTAAATCAGAGTTTCATAAAGGTTGTTCCCAAATTACCAAGCATGAGGTTATTCAGAGCTCAGTTAAAATTCATTGACTGTATGTGGTTCCATTTTTAACTAGCCCGGCTGTGCCTACATATTGTAGCACATATGGCTACATAAGATACCATGCGCAGGCCAGATACCTTTACTCTCAATCCTGAAATGGCAGAGACTCAAAAATGTCAAGGTAGGATTGAAGAATGGGGAAAATACATTGCCAGAAAATATTATTTAAATTGCACTTTGTATACTTATATTACAAAGAGAACAAATCCAATTTCATGTTTTCTACCTTATCTAGTATGTTTTAGGCACTAATTAATTAGAAAGAACCATGCAATTATTTGTGTTTGTGTGTATGTATAACTATATTCTGGTTTTAAAACTCAATACATAAAAATTTGTTATTAAAATATGCTAAATTACATGGCAACTATTGCTATTATGAAAAGATTCAGGTAAAATTTCTTTAAGTAGTATGCTCTAATAAGTACATTTAAAATAACTTCCAATTTTCAAAAGAAAAATTCATATTCCACTTTACAAGGACATATTTATTATATAAAAGTGAATTGCAACTATATTAATAATGACTAGATCAGCTACATCAATTTAACAAAGCAGTCTACTACTGAGGTTATAGTCAGAGGTCTGAGTATGGTAAAGGTAAGTTGGAAGAAGAACTCTCTTCCAGAGTCACAGATTCCATGAATAATTCCCCCATCTATTCATTCTGCCAATGGATACTCTTCATCACTAGAAGAAGCAGGTGAAATTGTGTGAAGATGGCTTCAATGCAAACCTGTCAATGCTCCTGGAAAAACAATCTAAGTACAAATCAGAGACTTTTTTTTTTTTGGTGGACAGCAGAATTCATGAACATCATCATCTTCCTAATTTAAGCCACAAATGAGAAATCTTTGACTTGTAGGCAGACCATTTAATGTAATGCATGTTTTTAAAACACCCTAAAGGAAGTCCAACTGCATATCTACATGTCAATATGATCCAGTTTCTGTGACTGATGGATGAAAACAGCTGCCTCCTTTGTAAGTTACACATTAAATCATGAGTTTGTGCTTTAAAATAAATAAACAACATGTTCATGAAGAGGAAAAATGAATTTCTAGTTTTCAACTTTCCCAGATGTCAAAAATGGATTGCATTTAAGGACAAAACTTGTTTCCACAGTTAGGAAAAAAAGGCTACTTTTTTTTCTTCACATAATGAACAATCTGGAATCAGTATAGAGAAGAAGCCAAGAACATGCAGATGTCTGCACTCAAGTCGTTTTCCTGGCACGCTTTTGTTCTCCAAGAAATAAGAGCACACATCTTTCTACAAATGCAGTAGCTGACTACTCAGATGTGAGCACATTGCTGCTATGACAAACCTTGATTATCCAAAAGATTACTAAGGTGGGTATACATTCATCTTTAATGCCATAATCAATAAACTGTAAATACAGCTACATTTTCAGTTACGTTTCAGCACCTATTGGGACTAAGTATGTATATTTCAGATTACATTATTTTAAAAACAAGGGGTTTTTTTCCAGTAGGCATTCCAGTAGGCATTTCAATTTCTTTATTTTGATAATTGCCTCAGTTCTCATAGTATGCATCATTTTGCCCGTTTGAAAATACAAATTACAAACATCACATCAACAGATTTTTCATGGAATAAGCAACTTTGGAATAACAAATTTTGTCATCCTAAACAATTTTTTCAAAGTACCTCCCAGGATACCATGACAAAGCTGTCTTTTTTATAAATGGTGGGGGGCAAAGAGGATCAAGGAAGAATCCTAATTGCTTCACTATCCTGTGACCTAAGAAATTAAAATCTCTCTGTAGTCTTTTGGAAAAACACTTCCATGGACCCCACTACATTTCAATAATCTTAGGAGAAAACACCACCCGGAAAATCTACCTTAGAAGTAAAAACTGAAAACATGGAACAGGTTTTAAGTTTAGTTTTGATAAATTACAAATATATGTGTGTGTGTATATATATATATATGTACATACACACACAAATACTATCAACATGAAAATATAGTTTAAGTTTACATTTTAATTCAAAATAATTATGGCTATCAAACTAAACTATCTGGAAATTCATCATTACCAAGTCAGTTACTCCTTTTAAGGAGCCTATCTCAGAACTGGTCTGCAGTGCTGGAGATCTCCAAAATTAGTCAGTACCTATCCCACATGGAAATATATTTAACATTCAGGTAGGCACCTTGGGTAATAAATACAACTACTGAGAAGCCAAGTGGGGCCAAAAGCCAAGAAGATACTAGAGAAAAAGGGGGAGGGTGAGGAAACAAGTTCGTAAAATCAACACCAGGACCAAATGATTTGAAGTGTCTTTCTTTCTCCCTTCCCATGCGTTAGTCCCGCTCTATTAGAATTAGATGTGTAGTAGCCAAGCATTCCCAATGAAATTCCGCCTCCTAGTGCTACAGTTGAAGCAACATACAGGGCGCCCTGGTTGGGCAGGAGGGGGAACAGTAAGAACCTATCCGAGCTGAGTCCAATATATGCCCATCAGCAGCTTTTCACCTTTTGTTTCCCTCTCCTCCAGAAGAGAAGGTAGCAGTACCAAGAAGATCCAAAGATAACAACCTGCACTTCCGTTAGGAAGCTGAGTCCCTTTTTTGGCATCCTTTGGTCAAAGAACTGATGAGCAAGTAAGAACCTCTCTTCCCTTAAATCGGGATGCAGTTAAGTGTCCACTCTCCTGCTCTCTACACAAAGGCTCTGGGATGCCGGGGTCACTGGGTGACAGGGAACGAGAAAAAGGAAGATGCCTTGCTCTACAGAGTGTGGATAAGGAGGACGGCAGCTGCACCAGGATGTGTGCTAGGGAGCGGGTGACTGAGAGTCTGTGTGTGTATGTGTGTGCATGTGTGTCTACGTGTGTATGTGTATGTGTAAGAAAGAAGGGCAGAGATAGAGGGAGACAGGGGGAAGGAGGCAGAGACATACGTGTGTGTGTGTGTGTGTGTGTGTGTGTGTGTGTGCGCGCGTGCAGGGGGAGGGGAGGAAGCCGTCCAACCCTTCTTACCTTTCAAAGACCAGCCTGACCATGAAGATGAAGAAGGCCAAGGGGAAGGCGAGATAGAGATCTTCAGCCTGGGGAAAGGTGGCTTCTTCTGTATTCTTCAGATCTGCCCAGGTGACATTGTGGGGGAGCCAGAACCTCTCGTTCCAGAACCAGGCTAAGATCCCTGCCATCTTGCTTTGTCCAGCCTTGTCCTGCAGATCTCGCTGCAGCGGCCGGGCTCCTTGCAATGTCCTGGTGATAGAGGAGGGCGGGGATGTAGGTTCCTCTGTCCCTTGGAGCCTCCGCAGCCGGGACCGCGTCTGCTCCTCAGCTGCCTCTGCCACCGCAGCTGCTGCCGCCGCCGCCGCTGCTGCTGGCGATGGCTCGAGCTCCTTCTGAGCCCTGGCTCTCGTCTCTCTCTCTCTCTGGCCGCGCTGGGGAAAGGGGCCGCCTCGCCTGTCACATGGCAGCCCGGGCTGCTAGCCCTGATTGGCTCTTCCTGCCGTCAACCAGTTCCACACACGCGGACCCACGGATGCTCCCCCACACCCCTGAGGAAAGGCGCAGCCGCTGCGCTCTGGGGTGCAGCGGACACTGTAGGGATCCCTAGAACAGGCAGCAGGCCAGCGCCCGCACGTCACTCCTCCGGCCCTGGAGAACTGAGCGTTTTACCTGTGAAAGATCCCTAAAAGCTGTCCTGGCCAGTGTGCATGCTCGCACATGCTCAGTGAAAGGAGTCCTGCCCCACTGGAGTTCCAGAATGAGAACTCTATACTTTCCCCCAATTAGTGGTGGCCGCCAAAGACGACTGGCGGGATGCGGAGAAACGCCGCCGCGGCAGTTTGGAATCGAATCTTGGACTGCAGATAAGCGCAAAAAAGAAGGCTGGAGTTGATGTAAAAAGAAAGGGGGGGGGAGGAAAGAGTGAGCCACGTTCCTGCTTGAAATAAGAAGAGAAAACAGAGCTGGTGGCAAGAACGGAGTTCCTCCCGCCCCCGCATTTCACCTCTGGTTCTCTTGCACCACCCCTCACCCAGAGTTCTTGTTTCTTACGCTTGATGTTTTAAGCTCACATGCTCCAAAAAACGCTTTTTTCGAGAATGGTAGTGATGATGAATGCTGACAAACATCAGCATTTTGTACCCACTCTCAGAAGCTAGTGAGTGCTCAGACTAAAATTCTGGCTTCCTGCCTCATTGGTAACCTCATCAATTCTGCCTTCAAAAGTTAGAGCACAAGGGACAGTGGCCCCTGGGCAGGAGAGGATCATTCAAAAATTAATTCCACAAATAGTAAGTGGGAAGAAAGTCTAGAAACTGTAGAAAGTGTAGAAAAGTCTAGAAAGTGTAGAAACAGCAGTGGATTTGGTGTAGATAGAGGAGGACTTGGGTTCAAATCCCAGTTCTGTTACTGTGTGACCTTGGGCAAAGTTATTTAGGGCACTAGTCTTGGAGTCTGGGAGACGGGTTCCAATCGTATCTCAGACACTTATTCCGTTTGTCACCCTGGGCAAGTCACTTAACCTTGCTGTATCTCATTATCATCATTATGAAGGAGTTAGCTTCTAAGGGGTCCATTTCTAAATCTATGACCCTTTCTGGTTCTCAGTTTCCTCCAAGAATATAAAGAAGGGTTTTAACTAAAAATCTTATGGAGCATCCTGTGTGCAAAGAGCTTCTCCAAGGCACTGGGGAAAATACAAAGAAAAAAAAAGAAGAAATGTGTAAGGCTTTATGCAACACCCTTCGGCAAGTTTTTGGATGTTAGTTTCTTCCTCTCTCAAATAATATCACAGATGTAGAGGTGAATGGAACCTCAGGGGCCATTTTGGACAAAGTTCTGATTTTACATTAAGGAACCTGGAGATCTAACCCTTGGAAGTGGGATTTGAACCCAAGTCCTATGACTCCAGAGCGGCTAGGTGGAACAGTGGATAGAGCACTGACTAGGCTTGGGGTCAGGACATATTCTCTGAGTTCAAATTTGGCTTCAGACACTTACTAGCTGTATGACCCTGGACAAGTCGCTGAACACTGTTTGCCTCAGTTCCTCTTCTGTAAAATTAGCTGGAGAAGGAAATGGTAAACCACTCTAGTATCTTTGCTAAGAAAACCCAAAATGGGGGTCACAGAGAGTCCTATTTGACTGAACAACAACAACTTAGGACTTGAGGGTCCATTCCCACTGTAACATGGGTTGAACTAGAAAATCTTTAAGATACTTTATATGTTTAAATCCATAAAACAATTGAAATACAAGTTAGAATGAGATAAATGCATAGAAGGAGTTAAACAGACATACATATGAGAAATTTTAAGAGAGATCAGTTATAGCTATGGAGATTTGGGAAAGATGGCACGTTGTCTGGGTCTTGAATATAGGGGAAAATTTTCAACAGGCTGAAATGTAGATGGAGTCCATTTTAGGTTTGGAAATCCATATATGTAGATGCACAAAGGTAGAGGAAAATAAGATTGAAGAATCGTTAGTAGCCTAGATCAATTGGAGTACAGTATACATGATGTGAAGTTAGTGTTCTGATGTAAAGATTGGTGCCTAGAACCTGAAGGCCAGGTATGTTACATTTCACCCCTTTCTCCAGGATTCTTGGTAGCTTTGAGGGGGTTGGCAATTCGGGGAATTCTTGGGCTCTGACAATGACTCCAGTCCCCACAGTGGTATTCCCTCACCAATCAGGGATTGGGCCCCTGCATCCCAGTTCCATTTAACTACTAACTTAGCTTTTAGAAAGGAATATTTACTTCAAGAAGTATAATCACAGGGCAGCTAAGTGGCACAGCGAATAGAGCACCCGTCCTGGAGTCAGAAGGGCCTGAGCTCAAATCTGGTCTCAGACCAGATACTTGACGCTTACTACCTGTGTGACCCTGGGCAAGTCACTTAACCCCAATTGCCTCCAAAAAAAAAGTATAATCACAAATAAACAAATTTATTCCCTCAACATGAAGGCTTTAATCCTCCTCCCACCCCTTGTATCATCTCATACTCTGGGAAGGGGGAAGTAATTAGTTTCATAGATTAACTCAGTTCCTATTTAGCAGTCCTAGTCCCAAGTCCAAAACCCTCTTTGGGCTTGGCACCTAAGCACCCTGATCTCAGGGCTTTCCTGCCAAGCAAGTTCCAATATCTCACCTGGAATCTTGCTTAGTAGCTTGTCCCAGGATTTACACCTGCACCTAGAAACCGAGGACAAATAAAACAGAACAGAAACAAATATCACCAGAAGGGGAGAAAGATATGCTTGCCTTCCTGGTTCAGTTCATGGTGCCTGTGCTGTGGGTGATCTCTGATCTTTACCCTCTGGAAGCAAAAGAAAAGAGTGGGCAGGAATAAGAGAGTTACTGTTCCAATTTGGAAATTTTTAAAGATGCGGCCTGTTCCAGCTACACAGCCAGTCAAAAAAAGTTATTCCAACCCAGACGGTAGGAGAAAATGGAGAAGGGTGCTTCCATGTTAGGAGATCTGAGCATGTTCCAAGATCCTAAGGCCCCAAGACATTGATTACTAAATGCCATACTGAAGCAGACAAAAGATCCATTCAGGCTAATATTCTAACTAAGGCACTACCATTTTATTCAAAAGCATGGAAAAGTGCCTTCTACCACCCATTCAATTAAGTAATGTGGCTAAACAATGTAGCTCTCTTGTAAGCCACTAATCTAGGAAAGCTTTTGGGCAAAGGCAGTTTTTAAGAGCTCTTCAAATTATGGAGTTTGTAGGTCAATAAAAAAAAGTATGTTCTAGAGAAAGACAGGCCTCAGTCTGATACTTTGGTGGTACCTCAACATTGGCATTGATGTTCATTCAGAGTCTAGCAGAGGTCAAACCACATTGATCAAGGAGAACTTCGTCCTAGGAATTCCAAATTTGCCAAGGCCAAAGGAAGTTGTTTTCTCCCTGTACAACCCAACAGTCCAAAGGGATTTGCCAATCCCTTTTCAGGGCTGCTAGTGTACCTTTGGTGTCCACCTTCACCCAACTCTCACCTGTGGCTCCAAGAAGCTGTAGCATGGTCATTGGCCGTACCCCAGTAAATTGTCTTGGCAGATGGGCTAAACCAAGTTGAGAGTAACTGACAGGCCTCAAACCTGTTGGTGAGTTGGGGGGGTGTCTACCTCAAGCATGTGAAGACTTCCCCTGGTGGAATGGGCAGATGTGAACAATTTGTTCTGCCTGGCCATGAAGGGGGTTGAAGCAGGAGCTGTGGAGTGCTTAGAGCTTGGTCAGACAATGAAAATGCCAAGGTCATCCACTGCATCCTGAGCTGCTGCTGGTCATGCTGACTTTTGTCCTGCCACCAAATTTTGAT
Organism: Vombatus ursinus; assembly: GCF_900497805.2. NCBI lineage: Eukaryota > Metazoa > Chordata > Mammalia > Diprotodontia > Vombatidae > Vombatus > Vombatus ursinus. Next base: position 48,712,281 of record NW_020954557.1, read on the forward strand.
GATTTAGGAAGAGAGAGAGACAGAGACAAAGACACAGAGAGAGAGATTGAGAGATTGGTGGAGGACTTTACCCAACTCTGCCTCAATTAAATCTAATTCACAGGCAAGTCTAGACATTGTCATTGGTCTTCTTCAAAAATGAAGGACAAACAAGTAGGAGCTGATGGAATTTTTCCAAAATGTAAAATTGACTACTGCAATATATATCACAAGATAGTGGTTATGTTGCATTTTAATATGAAACATGTCAATATTTTTAAAAATAATTAGCTTTTCCATTTTTTAAAAGTTTCTAGCATTTGTTCAAATCTGGCCTCAGACAGATAACATTCACTAGCTGTGTGACTCTGGGCAAGTCACTTAACCCCAATTGCCTCACCAAAAAAAAAAAACCTCTTTTGGTTCACTTTATAACTCTACTGGGTAGGGCATTTTATTTCCCAAACAACAGGGAGACATAGGATCATGGGAACATAAAAATGTTAAAACTTGAAGGGACCTTAGATCAATCAGCTCAACTCCCTCATTTTAACCATGAGGAAACTGAGGTCCACAGAGGTGAAGTGACTTACCTGAAGTTATTTCAGATAGTAAAGACCAGAGGCAGGATTCAAACCCAGGTTCTTTGACTCCAAATCTAAGACTCTTTCCATCACCAATCCTATTCTTTTATACCAGTTTCAGATTTGAAAATGTCTATATTTAATGGATTCTTCAAAGTTTTTCAAGTGGAGCACAAGCTCTGGACATATCTACCAAACTGAGAAGGCTTAACACAGAACATAGTGACAATAAATGCTTTTTGATTGATTGATTGAAAACCATCAAGTATGTCTCCAGGACATGTCTCCAAGGAACGGCCTAGTTAAATTGGGAGCACTTCATCGCTAGGTTTGCCACCAATGCCACCAACCATTGACTAAGTCATAACAGAGTTATCACCTCTGTCAGTAGAAGGAATATGCATATCACTGTCTTTAGTCAATGACCTTAATCGGGTCCTAATAATACTGAAGTAAGCATATGTTGGCTATGGTCATAGTATAAAAGCGATTCCCTTCGTCTGTACCTCAGTATTTCAATGACATGTGATTTCATCAGTATGGGCATGCCATCCATTGATTCAGATACATCCACCACTATATAAGTGAGTAAGTAGGCTGTCTAAGAGTCTCTGGGGCCAAAAAGTTCATTATCTGCAGATGACTTGGTGATACCTCTCTGAACTTAATAGAATCCTTCAAGGAGTTATGCAGTCCTTTTCCAGGTCCATCTTAGAAGCCTTTTCAGCTTGGTAGAATGTGCCAGAGTTTGCATTCTGCTGGCATAGCCTTTGGGAACCCTCTTAACCTGTCCTTCCAATTACTATCTCCTCTATCTTTTGGTTTCTCCCTCAGCTTCTTTGCTCCTAGCCCTATTTTTTCATCCTCACCATGATTTCCAGTCCCTCCATTCCTCCCAATCCATCAATCCCTCTCTAGCCTAATTTCATTCCCTTAATAGTATTAAGTGGTTAACCAGTTCGACTATAAACTATGCAGCCAGGTTCTGTACTAAGCACTGGGGATACAAATTAATACAAACATGACACTCTCCATCTCAGGAAGTTTAAAATCTAAAGATTCAAAATCTAGTACATAAAGGGAAGCTGAAAGGGGGAAGGAGTTGGCAGTACAGGTTAAATGGGTAGAAGCATAACTGGAGGAGGCCTAGAAGTAAGGTCAAAGCTTGTTTCTCTAAGCTGAGGGGCCCAAGCCACTTGGTGATCCCTTTATTCTTCCTTGATACACTCTATATACCATACTCTACAAATCTTTACTCAAGCCTCCTATGCTATCTCTTCCCTTTTCCTTCTCAGCAAAGCACCTCAGCTACTATTGTATTGAGAAAATAGAGGACATCTACCATGTGATTCCTTTTCTCCCTTACTCCTCACCTCTCAGATCATCTCCACTTCTCTCTTTCTTTGCTATAATTGCTAAGGAACAGGGAATAAGATGGCCCTTATTCTTGACCAAGTCAACCTTTTTACTTGTGTTTTTGACCCCATCCCTTCCTATCTCCTCTAGGAACTAGGCCCTCCTCACCTCTCTCTCTTATTTTCAAACTTTCTTTATCCGCTTGTTTCTTCTTCAAGTACCATATCTTCTATATTCTTTTTTCTTTCATCGATAAACTCCTGGAAATGGTAGTTTGCACTCATTTCCCTCATCTCTTCCTTTCACATTTGCTTCTCAATCTCTTGCTCCACAATCTTTCCCAATAATAATTGTTTGACTTTGGAGGACTCCACATGGCACCAGTCTACTGAAACTAAAACTGCTCTCTCCAAGGTTACCAATGACTTCTTAACTGCTAAATCCAATGTTCTTTTCTCAATCCTTTTTCTATTTAACCTCTATTTAATTTTTCACATCACTGACCACCTCTCAACTTTTTTTTTTTTAACACTGCTTTCTCTTGCTTCCTCCTATCTCTCCGATGATTTCTTTCCAGACTCTTGGGCTGGATCATTATCCTGGTTCTACCCATTTAGTCTGGGCTTCCTCCAAGATTGGCCACCCTCCTTTCCCTTCCTCCCTCTATTCTTCCTTTCTTCTTTTTATTCATTCATCATCCACCTATAATCTCTCAGTTGTCCTGACCTATGTCTTGCCACTGGACCCAGGTGACTCAGGAGGAGAAAGTGAGGTTGATGGACTTTGCATAGCTCTGCCTCACTTAAGTCCAATTCACTTGCAAGTCAAGACGTCAACCTCCTGATGTCATTGATCCTCTTCAGGAATAAAGGACAAATAACAACAATCTGATGTATAGGTCCACGTTGTCAGCTGCCTGCTAGACATTTCCACCTATCTTATAGTAATTTCAAACTGCCCATGGCCAAAATGAAAGTCATTGTATTGCCCACTCCTCCTCTAAACGCCCTTATTTCTGTTGACTAATTCTATCCAGTCCCCCACGTTTGCAACCTTATCCTCAACTCTTCTCTTTCCTTTACCCCACACCCAAATCCAATTAGTTATCAAGTCTTCAGTTTTCCTCTACAATGTCTCTCATTTCTATCCCCTTCTCTCAACTTATAAATGCCTCTAACAATTCATGCCCTTGTCAACTCTTGCCTAGGCTTTTGCAAAAATTTTTCAATTGATCTCCCTGCCTGCCTCTAATGTCTTGCCTCTGCAGTCAATCCTCCACACAGCTGCCAAATTTATATTCTCTGGGCCTCAATTTTCTCACCTGTAAAACAAGGATAATTATAGCATCTCCTCAGGATAGTTAGGAAGATCAAATGAGATACTTTACATAAAACACTTTGTAAATCTTTTTGTTGTTGTTCAGTCATGTCCAACTCTTCGTGACTCCATGGATCATACTGTCCATGGGGTTTTCTTGGCAAAGATACTGGAGTGGTTTGCTATTTCCTTCTCCAGTGAATTAAAGCAAACAGAGGTTAAATGACTTGCCCAAGGTCACACAGCTAGTAAGTGTCTGAGGTTGGATTTGAACTCAGATCCAGGCCCAGCTTTCTATCGACTGAGCCACTTAGCTGCCTCTTGTAAATCTTAAAGTGCTATAAAATATAACTATTGTTATATTTCCAAAATATAGATTTGACCATGTCAATTTCCTGTTCAAAAATCTTCAGAGGCTCTTTATTATGTCTAAGATAAAATGAAAACTCCTCAGCCTGTCATTTAAAACCCTCTACAATATGATTCCCACCTATCTTTCCAGTGTTATTTCCTATTGATCCCTTTCACACACACTCTGCTCTAATCAAGTTGGACTGCTGGCTGCTTCCTGTCCACAGCATTTCATCCGTTGCTCCCATGTACTTTTGCATAGGTATCTCCCACATCTAAAAGACACTTTTTCCTTACCTCTCCCTCCTAGAATACCTGGCTTCCTTCAAAGTGTAACTCAAGTGCCATTTACTACTTGAAGCCTTCTTAAATTTCACTTCCCCTCCCCACCAGTTGTTAGTACTGTCTTAAATTATTATATATTACTTTATACATCTGTTGCATTTATCTGCTTACATTTTCTATCCCTCCCTTCCCTCCACTCAACCATGAGCTCCTTGAATGAAGGGAACGGTTCAATTGTTTGCCTTCAAATTCCTGTTGCCTTACAGTGCCCTGCACATAGTAGTTCTTCAATACAAATTTTTTTGTATGGAACCTAAGGTTACCTCTGCAACCTTATGAGGCATCAGAGTAGGACTTTTAATAGCAGTTATCCAGCAACTCTCCTCCAAAGTTTCATCATCCCAAAAGCAGAGAATTATTTAAATGGGCCCCATGAGTTTGAAGGGGTCTGACTTTTTGTTGAAAAATAGGTTTATTTTTAAATATTTCATATTTTTAGATTTTATTTCAGCTTACCTTATTCTTAAAACCCACATCTTCAAGCTTATTAGCAAATGTGGTTTTACTCCTTAATCATTCAGGATTGATTTTTTTGCTTTGGAGATTGACTTTGTATATTAGGGTGTATATTTGACAACAGATCGTTTAGAGAGTTTCATCCCTATTTGTGTTTTTGCCTATTATCACTAGGATCAAGAGAAATCTCCATCCTATAATAAAACTTCTGGAAAGTCCACTTGGTGATGAGGGTTTAGGGATATGGGAAAGAGTTTGAGCAAGTCATTTCTTTTTCTGAACCTCAGTTTCTTCCTGTGTAAAATAAGGGGGTCAGTCTCCTTCCTACTCTGACATTCTGTTATTTTTAGTTTGTATAAGTTGCTACAACTCTAAAAGTTGATCCCAGAACAAGAATTAAATCCCATTCAGGATTTAAAGACTCTTGATCATGGTTACAATTAGTACATTTTTTAAGAAGGGGAAAAAAAAAATCCTTGTTCTCCCCGAGTCCCTATAGCATACAAGCCACCAATACCCACATCCAAATACAGTAAGCAGCTAGAGTCCCAAGTAGGGAAATAAATGTTTCCTAACATTGTTGCAACTGTCCCAAGAAGGGGTACTCCAAGCTTCATAGGGCTTAAATAAAATGTTGTCCTCTAAAAGGGTCTTAGATAAATATGACATTTTTCCTACTGGCAGGGTTAACATTATCTCTGGCAATCGGGCCAGGTGGTGAGGGTTTGAGGTTCTTTTGCTTCCTCCCCCTCAGCTCCCACAAAGCACATCACTTGAAGCCCTTTTCTGACAGTGACAACCGTCAATTAGACATGCTACTCCCAGCTGAACCAAATCACTGGTTCATTTTTTTTAATGTCTTCTCTCAAACAATCAAAATCTATTTAAATGTTAATTTTTCCCTTGTAATTTTCTTTAACCTATTAATGTTGTGGTGAAGTCTAATTAAAATCTTAACCATGCCCAGTGTGCTTAGAAAGTACCCAAAGAGTGTGAAAAACAGTCAGTAGATTTGACTGTAGGCTGTATACTCTGTGGGCCTGCTTCTGTCTCGTTCTATAGGTCTTTAGCTAAATTCTACATTTTGACATCCACATCCAACTCTCATGTCTCCCTCTATTAGATAGTATTATTTATGTAAACTTAGATTTGTCATTTACTCTCTCAGACTCCTCTGTAAGATGAGAGAGAAATGTGCAAAAATCATCTATAAGATCCGTTATAAACCTAAAAGTACATGATTTTGTTTCGGAGACTTTTGTTTGGGAGGGAAGGGCTTCTGGACCTGTGATTTAATCACTAATTTAACTCCCAATGTGAAAACACTCACCAACAAGGCAGATAGGAAACTCATCAGAGTCTTATATTTACTGAAAATAACTGTGAATATCAATGAAATCACAGCTCTTGCACCACAGAAAAAAGAATAATAATCATTCTTTTGTGGTAAAATTTTTTATTCATTTTAAACTTAAATACAAAATGAGAAAAGGAAAAAAAAAGAACATTGCCATTACGGAGCAGAGAATAATAATCATTCATATCATATATATTTATAAGATTTTCTTAGCATCTGTAACTATCAATAATTCCCATTTCTTTTCTTGCAATCTCAAGCAACAAAGCAATGCTATATTGGTGGAAAAAAATATTTTATTATAACCGTGGTACTACCTACCTCAGTTGGGTTTTAGGGCAGTCACTGAGATAGCAGATCACCAAATATTTCTGAGCTTCTGTTTATGTTTTATTGGGAAGTACCTTCCTCAGAGGGAGGCTCTACATATGGAGATAAGATTAGGAAGCTACTTCAAAGGAGACTGAGAATTCCAGCATTTTTGCCAACCCAAATCCACCACAGCCAGAAGCCTGATAGCTTTGTTTGGCATCCAACCCAGACACTATTGGGACCAGACTGACTCTGGATGATAAAAGAATGAGTCAGTGAACAGGGAGAGTAAGAAGCTCTCCCTAGGCCTAGTTCCATTTAAATTTTCATCTAAAACCAGAACTATCTAGTCTTCTAGGTTATTAAGACTTCTTACTTTGCAACTTTCCTCTTCTTTTTGTATATTATTTTAAACTCCTGTTTCCCCCAAGTAATATTTTTAATTCATTTAATATTTCATACCTATCTTGTATTCTGTCATCAGATCCTATCATCAGATCACATATTTAGTGTTGGAAGGAACCACAGAGAACTTAATCAATCTTCTCATTTTGCTATCATATAATAAAACTGAGATTTGAGAAAGGCAATAGACTTACTCCAAAATGCAGGGTTTTTAAGGAGCAGCGGTGGGATTCAAACCCAGTTCTTCTGACTCCAGATCTAGAATTCTTTCCATTACACCACCTTAGATTGTGGATACTAAAATGACCATCTACGTAGACCATATCCTTAAGAAGCACACATCTAATCAAGGGAGTGAAGTTCTTACAAGTTAAGATATGCTTAAGTTCATAGAAGAGGTCGGAATGGCATGAGAGATTTTAGTAAGACAGTATTACCTTTAGTTGGAGACATGAGGGAAGTCTCTAGAGGAAGTGGTACCCAAAGTGGGCCTTGAAGGAAGAAAAACATATCAATAAGTAGAAATATCAGTAAAGTCTATTCCAAGCTTGGGGGATAGGTATAAGTGAGATAAGGTATGAATAAAGTTAAGCTTTCTAAAGTTTCTAGTTCCTTAGAATACCCAAAGAAACTTTTAAAAATATTTAATATTTCATATGCTTTTTTTTAGTGGAGAAAAATACAATGGAGAAATTACTAGATCTATCTTCCTTTCAGTAGAAGATCTGAGTGAGAGGAACCCAGGTCAGAAGGGGTGATGATCATAAATATGAAGAGTGAAGTCCAGGTATATCATAGGTAGAAGAGTGGGACATAAAAAGCTGATCCCAAACCACATCTCTCATATTGGAATGCCCTTCCTCTCTACCATGGCACTATAGATGTGAGCTGAATTGAACTAAAATGAATTATTGCTTATAGCAATTCATAATATTTAGAACTACTTAGAACATTTTCCTGATGAGTAAACTGGGGCCCAAATAGGGGGAGGAAATTACTACTTCTAACATCTATATAGAGTTTTAAGGTTTGCAAAGCATTTTATAGCTATTATTTCATTTTATCTTCACAACAACCCTAGGAGGTATATGCAATTATTATCTCCATTTTACAGATAAGGAAACTGAGGCAGATAGAAGTTGAGCAATTTGTCCAGAGTCATAAAGCTAGTGTTTAAAGTCAAATTTGAACTCAGGTCTTCCTGACACCAGATTTAGCTCTTTATCCACTATGTCATCTAGCTGACTGAAAGACAGGTTAAGTGACTTGCCCAGAGCCATACTGCTACTAGGTAGGAAATAGGATTCAGACTTAGGTCTTCGTGATTCCAAATCCCTTTGTCTACCTCCAGAGCCACCTAGCTGCCTCCTATTTATAGCAATTCATACACATCTTAGAGAGTACCTATTCCAACCATCTCATTTTTGGATAAGGAAACTGATACCAGAAGAGAGGAAGTGACATAATTATGGGGGGGGGGAATAAAAATGTTAGTTGTTCTTTCCCTTTTCTTCAAAGGGCAGAAAACTCACATCTTTACATGAATCCTGAGATGCATTTGGGACTACTGTCCTTGGAAGAATAACTTTGAAATATATCTCTGTCTCTCTTAGAGGTATTCTTTATTAGTTCAATAGTTTTCTTAATTTCAATTTTATTAATCTCTCCTTTGTTTTCCAGTATTTCTAATTTAGTATTTAATTGAGGATTTTTAATTTGTTCTTTTTCTAGTTTTTTTTTCTGTAGTTACATGCCCAATTCTTTGATCTCTTCTTTCTCTATTTTATTCATGTAGGCATTTAGAGATATAAAACTTCCCCTAAGAACTGCTTTCGCTGCATCCCATAAGTTTTGGTATGTTGTCTCATTATTGTCATTCTCTTGAATAAAGATATTAATTGTTTCTATAATTTGTTGTTTGATCCATTCATTCTTTAGGATTAGATTATTTAGTTTCCAATCAGTTTTTAGTCTATCTTCCCATGGCCTTTTATTCCACAAAGTTTTATTGCATCATGATCTGAAAAGGATGCATTTAATATTTCTGCCTTCCTGCATTGGATTGTAAGGTTTTATGCCCTAGTACATGGTCAGTTTTTGTGTATGTGCCATGTACTGCCAAGAAAAAAGTATATTCCTTTCTATCCCCATTACATTTTCTCCAGAGGTCTACCACATCTAACTTTTCTAAAATTCTATTCACCTCCTTAACTTCTTTCTTGTTTATTTTGTGGTGAGATTTATCTAGTTCAGAGAGGGGAAGGTTGAGGTTCCCGACTAGTATAGTTTTGCTGTCTGTTTCTTCCTGTAACTCCCTGAACTTCTCCTAGGAAGAATTTGGATGCTATACCATTTGGTGCATATATGTTTAGTAATGATATTACTTCATTGTCTATGGTGCCTTTTAGCAGGATGTAATTTCCTTCCTTATCTCTTTTAATAAGATCTATTTTTGCTTTTCTTTGTCTGAGATCAGGATTGCTACCCCTGCTTTTTTTACTTCAGCTGAAGCATGATACATTCTACTCCAGTCTTTTACTTTTACCCTGTGTGTCCCTCTGTTTCAAATGTGTTTCCTGTAAACAACATATTGTAGGATTATGGTTTTTAATCCATTCTCCTATCTGCTTCTGCTTTATGGGAAAGTTCATCCCATTCACATTCAGTTATGATTACTATCTGTGTCTTCCTCTCCATCCTATTTCCCCCCCACCTTATGCTTTTCTTTCTCCTTTCTCCCTTTCCCTCCTCACTAGTGTTTTGCTTTTGACTATCACCTCCCTCAGTCCCACATCCCTTCTATCAGCCCCCTCCCTTTTCTTTCCCCTTTTCCCTCCTACTGCCTATAGGGCAAGTTAGATTTCTGTACCTAACTGATTATGTTATTCCTTCCTTGAGCCAAATCTGATGAGAATAAGGTTCAAACAATGCTTATCTCCCTCCCCTCCCTTCTTTCCCTCTACTGTAGTAAGTTTTTGTGCCTTTTTTTTGTTTTTAATCACATTAACTATCCTTTGTTATTTGTAATAAATGATAGGTTAAAAACCAGAAAACTCTTCCCAAGGAATTCTGGGTACTTCCATTTCATTCAGTGGTTCAATTCAGAGCCATGTTACCATTGTCATGAACCCTTTGAAGAGTGAGAGTAATCTCAGAATTAGTCAGAAGCCACCCCATGGGTGAATTCAGAATCAGTTTTACAATCATTTTGTTTAATGTCTGCATGACCCAAGAGAAGAGAAGTGTGTGTGTGTGTGTGTGTGTGTGTGTGTGTGTGTGTGTGTGTGTG
>NW_020954557.1:48722041-48785902 GCF_900497805.2 Vombatus ursinus
GTGTGTGTGTGTGTGTGTGTGTGTGTGTGTGTGTGTGTGTGTGTGTGTGAGATGTGGGGAGTGCGTGTGGACATAAGTGGCTTTCACTTTGGACTCACATAGAGCTGAATTTCTCCTGGGGTACACAGAATCCAATGAGGGAAACAGAATTTTTTCATATTTTCTCCTTGATAGGATGAGACACCACTGATCCAGAGCATACTCACTGATATGCTTGGAACCCAGAGAGAGGAAGTCAATAAGGAGATGAGCCACTAGTGTGAAGGGGCAGGGCTCACTGTGGTTGTTATGGAGTGCAACTGAAGAGTCCTGCATCACATCTTTATAGCTCCCAAGTGCTATTGAACTGGAATTAAAGGTTATGAAGATCAGGGCATACATCTGGCACACACTTCAGCTGGAAGGTACCCAAAGGCTCATGTATAGTGGAGAGATCACTGGGGAGAAAGGATCCCATTTCTGGCAGAATTCCCACCTCCTGATGAAAATGATCTGTTTTCCATGGCAGTATCTGTGATCCTCAGAGGAGACTCTATGAGAAGTATATCCAGAACCCCCTCCTCAAGCAAGAGAAGTTGGGCTGGATTTCCACAGCAGGTAATTTTTTTCCTCCACTCAGAAATATAACTATTGTAATGGAAAGTGTGTGAGTCCATTCCAAGCTAGATCTTTAGGGTGAACAGAGGTCCAGAGCTGACACATGGAGCTTCTTCCTTCTTAAGAGTAGCTTTGATGTTCCCCAGAACAGGATAGGCAGAAGTTTTTTGTGCTTTATGTTTAATCACTGAATGTGACCATTCCATTCCAGATCCCTTCTTCTAGAGGGCCCAGCTCTGGAGGGTGGTTCTAGCTGTGATGCTGCTTATTCTGAGACTTATTCTTTTTTTTTTTAAATTTATTTATTTTTAGTTTTCAACATTCACTTCCACAATATTTTGAGTTCCAAATTTTCTTCCCATCTCATCCCTCCCCCCACCCCAAAATGGCATACATTTTGAATACCACTTCCCGTAATCTGCGCCCTCTTCTCTTATCCACTTCCCCTTCAATTTTCCTGTAGCGCAGGATAGATTTCTATACCCCATTGCCTGTATATCTTATTTCTTTTTTTTTGTGCCTTTTCCTGTAACATAATTTACCCTTGTCTGCCTCCTCCTTTCCTTTTCTCCCAGTACGAATCCCTTAATTAGATCAGATTAATCCAGTTATTTAGATCCATTTAACCTACTTAATTAGATTTTTTTTATCATTACATCAAAATCAACTTATATCCACCCCTTCTATGTATACCCCTTTAAAATGGTATAATAACAATACAGTTCTCAAGTGTCATCTTCCCTTGTAAGGTTGTAAACAGTTTGCCTTTATTAATAACATGTTGTTTTTTTCTGTCCTGTTTACCTTTTTATGTCTCTCTTGAGTCTTGTATTTGAAGGTCAAATTTTCTGTTGAGCTCTGCTCTTTTTATCAGGAAGGTTTGGAAGTCTCCTATTTCTTTGAATGTCCATCTCCTCTCTTGCTCATTTTCTTTTTTTTAATTTATTTTTAATTTATAGAATAAAACAAGCATTTCCATAACAGTATAATAAAAAGATGATTGCACATGAAACTGAAAATCTACTATGTACAACTTACTATTCCTTTTAATATACAACAAAGTTAACATGCAAATTTCTTTTTTTCTTTCCCCCACCCCACCCTAGAGATGGCCACCATTAAACACAAATACGTATATGTATGTAAAATTATTCTATACATACTTCTATTTATCAGTTCTTTCTCTGAATGCAGATAGTATTTTTCTTCATATGTCCTTTGGGTATTTATAATAGTCAAAATAACTGGAAGTTGCCTGCTCACCTGGACTTTTTTGATTTCTTTGGCTCCTGTGTGTCTACTCTTCCATTTATTCCAAATCTTTATTTTGTTTTATTTTATTTTATTTTAATGAAGCTAGGTTTCCCTATCTTGTCCATGCTAGAAGTACAGAGTGCAATCTCAAGCCCACTACTCATCAGCATAGAAGCTCTGACCTGTTGTGTTTCCAACCTGGGCCATTTCACTTCTCCTTAGGCAGCCTGATGGCTCCTCATTCTGAGGGGTTCACCATATTGGTGCTAGACTTAGTTCAGATACCTGACTGACTTAGCCCACTGCAGCTTCTACCAGCCTCAGCCTCCCAAACAGCAGGGATTATAGGAATGTGCTATCATTCTCAGCCATCTGTACTAAATCTTTATGAAAGTCATCTAGGTTCAAATCAAGGGCATCCTCCATGAAGATTTAGTAGGTGACAAGCAGACTTTCCACAAGTGATATTTAATAACAGACCACATCATTACCATTTGACAATTAACCAAAAGATGCAAAGAAGATTCCATCATGCTTGCTATTTGCGATTACAAAAAAAAAAAACAAACCCAACCTAAAAACATTTGATTCAGTAATTCTAAACACTGCCTTATAGGCCCTTTTACAACAAGGAATTTTTCATCCATGCATCAAAATCATTCAAGATTCCTTAGAAGATGTAACAATAGAAACAATCCTGGTCAATGGCCCTCTTATATTAAACATCAGGCACAAAAGGTATGAATAAATGTAAATGCATATGTTCAATATGTGCCAAACACTGTGCTAAGTCCTTGCCATATAAATAGAAAGAGACGGTCCCTGATCTCAAGTAGTTTATGAGAGACATAATACATAAATGAAACTTCAGTCACAGGGCAGACAGAAAATCCAAGAAATCTGAAGGATTCAGCTGCAGGGTAGATGATGAAGTCCAAGGGTGTTTAGGTTACATAAACATGTCAGATGGTAGTGCTAGAGATCTATAGGACAAGGAAGCAGAGTAGATAATAAGGCTTGATAGACTTTAGGAGTCAGTGGTAAGGGCAAACAGTTGCTGTCCTTTGTGCTTGAAGATGACCAAAATAACATCATTATGTCTGGGTCAAGTTACAGTGTATCTGACTGTGACTGATCAGACCAATACAAACTAGGAAGACTCTACCACAGTTGGGGCACAAATAGTCTATATGAACACTTGGAGTAAAGTTGGCTTTAAATTTACACACCTCACGTTTCTTTTGTGTTACTGCAATTTTTTTTTTTTTAATGTGTGAGAACATTTACTTAAAACAGAATCTAAAGCAAATAGCAAGGACCTAAGAAATTCAATAGCAAGAATTCCTACCACCCATATTGCCCAGCTTCCCTACCTCCAATCCCAGAAGGCTTTGAGTGTGCTTGTTCCCATTTCTTATGTAGGTTTGTCAATGCCATAGGTGCAACGTGAAGGTATTATCTGTGGCAGCACCCCTGGGTATTTGTATATCTTTTTTTCAAATTTATTTATTTTTAGTTTTCAACACTCACTTCCTCAAGATTTTGAGTTCCAAATTTTCTCCCCATCTCATCCCTCTCCCCACCTCTGTTACTGCTTTGCTTATAGAGCACAGCACCTTTTTTGATGCAGGCATGCCATGCCAGGCAGTCCTGAACCAGTGTCTCCCATGTCTTATAATCAATTCCAGAGTTCTTCAGAGAGACATGGGTAGATGGTAAGGTCTCGTAGTCCTCTGTCTCATTGGAAGGAATAGAACTGTTGACTCCCATATCATCCAAGCCACAAGAGCAGTCAATCAGCCCCTGTGAAGGAAGAAGGCAAGTGGGAAATATTTGTTCACGAAAGGTATCCCCCACTGTGATTGAAAAGATCTAGCATGGAGTCCAGGTAGAAGGATTCATTTTAGATAGGTAAAGTCATCCAGATGTTCCTATTTGTGAATGACATCCTGATGATTGCATGAAGCTCCAGATTACTACAGAATTTCTTTGAAGGAAGATATAATCATTCAAAGAAGACCAGCAACACGGGAAAAATCCAGTGGTTGAAGAATGTGTATTGTTCAGAATTCAACATGCTTATATACCCTATAGAACTTGTTCAATAGTATGTGTATCTGAGACTGACAGTACAGTTAGACAATGAGTTCCAACTCACACAGTTGAACAAGAGGAGAAGATTGAGAAAGTTTGCTTTTGGGAAATTGCAAGCCTCTTTTGCTGATCCCAAGCTTCCCTAGAAAGCAAAGGCCCATCTTTTCAACATTAACATTCTGCCAGCATTGCTGCATAAAAACAAGACTTGCAATACAACCTCCTTGAATAAGCGAAAAATGAGTATCAAACATAGGGCAATGGAGAGACACGGGGTAGGTATGTGCAGGCTGAATGTACAAGCAATGAGGAACTCTGAAGAATAACAGGAATAAAAAGTGCACAAGAGAAGTGTATCCTGCAAAGAGACAATGAGCTAGTGATGTAGAAAGAATGAGGGATGAGACATAGAGACAGCAGAGAGTTTCATTGGTACTAAGGTTCCAGAATATTGAGTGGATCCCCTTTCAAGAACTTTTGGGAGGACAAGGAAAGGCACTAAAGAGAATAAACAGGCTTCGATGGATTTCAATCTGCAACATTGGGAGACACTCTCTAATTGATGAGACCACAGATCCATTTGAAAAAACATTTAAGCATAAACATATAGTATCAAGTATTCTTTGGAATACATATTTTTTAATTCTCCAAAATATAATTAACCTCTATACTTAAAACTAAAATATTTCATTTCAACAAGGACAAGACATTGGCAAAAACTTGTTTGTACACATATAGATTTTCTTTATATGAGTCTGTCTGTGAAAACTATTTAGGGTCATTTAAGAACAGCCAAGGTATAGAGCCCTTAAAAAAGGCTTGTAATAAACACACAAGTTAAGTTACCCCTAATGGAAACTGAGCAAAATAATACAATGAATCCAACAAAAGGAAACCATGAGACAAGTAGGTTTTGAAAACTTTATTTAGATTACATTGAAGGGCAGAGGAGGAAGGAGAAGCAATTGCTATTTTTACATGTATTTGTTCATTCTGTTTTACTCAAGTTCTAGCTAATGTCCTTTCTGCTGGTCTGAATGATCCGGAATGATTCTCTGACTACGGCAGTCAAAGATAGAAGTACCTGTCTGAAAATGAACAAGTCTCCAAATATGAACATAAAATATGATTTATCAGTTTTTAGCATTAAAACAAGTAATGGCAATAATTTTATGTGTTTGTGGTAGTGAATGGTAGTAAATGTTATTGTGTACTGGTTCCTCTGATGTAAATATGCATCATTTCATGTTTTCATTTCATCTACCCATCTTTCCTCATTCTTCAAGTAAACCATGAGCTAGTCTTCTCAAGGTCTTTGGGCTCATATGGAAGCTCTGAGGCACTGTCCCCAAAAAGGTCATTTTTCTCCTTTTGGAGTCATTGCCCCTACATGGACTTATTTGAGGAAATCTCTTGATATGCTCAAAGCCCTTGATAAGTTTCTCCAAATGTTGATAGTAGAGCTCACTCACTCACCAGCTCACTCAAGATGCCAAATGAATATCAGGTAGAGGACAGTCTTGATTGTACTCTACAGAAAATACCTTACATGCAAAGGACTCAAGAGCCAGAAACCAGAAACAGAAGTATATAAATTATTCAAATATTTCATCACTTCTTCCTGAAAGGCACTGAATTTGAAGTTGTCATTGGAGCAATCTTCTGATATTCCAAAGAATTCTACTTTCTCACAGTCATACATACCCCCTGCCCCCAGAATTACAGTGTCATTTTATGGTTTAGACTTCCCAAGGAAGGTAAACATAATTTGAGGGCTGCCCTGTCCAAGTAACATTCTAACTCTGCTCTCTAAGTAAGTTATTCCCTTCCTTCTCCAAGGAACATTCTGCATCAAGAAATGCCCTCTTCTCCTTAGAAAGTCCAATATCTGAACTCTAGAAGTCATCAGCTTGGAGTTAAATGAATGAGAGTCCCTGCCCCTTCAGGGAAGGCACATAAAAGTCTGATCTGCAACATACATCTGCAGGTTGTGAAACTGGGTGACCACTGCTCTACTGAGGAGGTTCAGTCAATAAGAATTGATTAAGTGCCTTCTAGGTGCCAGGTAATGTGCTAAGATCTGGGGATCCAAAAAAAGGTAAAGACAGACCCTGATCTCAAGGAACTCACAGTCTAACGAAGGAGATAACATGTAAACAGCTATATACAAACAAGCTTCCATTTGAATTGTCTTAAGAAGATTCTGAGATCATCTGGCAAGATAAGGTACCAGCCACTGAGGTCCTTTCTCTATCTGAACTGCCAAGCATTTGAATAACTGCAGAGAGCAAAACTCTGAACTCACACAAGGTAATCACTCATGAGGAGGTCAGAAAAGACAATACAAGGACACTCTCGAGGTCTCTCTGAAGAACTCTGGAATCAATTGTGAGATGGAGACATTGGCACAGGACTGCCTAGCATGGTATGTCTACATCAAAGAAGGTGCTGTACTTTATAAGTAAAGCAGAATTGCAGTGGCTCTAAAGAAATGTGAGATGTGCAAATTTAGAGACATCTTCACTCCAAATGTTCATTTGGACTATTTGTGCCCAACCTTTGGTAGAGTCTTCCAACCTCATATTGGTGTGATCAGCCACAGTTGGACACATTGTACTTTGACTCCAACATAGTGTTGTCATTTTGGTCCTCTTTGAGAACAAGGAAAACAATCAACCAACCAATAAGCTATATACAAGATAAAGTGGAAATAATCAACTGCAGTCAGAAGTACGCATTATCTTTATGGATAAACACACAAGAGATATTGGTATGTAGAGTCCTGTTATCTTTGTATGATCAAAACCCATTGATTTTTTTCTCCAATAATTTCTGCCATTTGCTTGATTTCTACAAGTGTTCCTCTTTCCCATTGTTGCCACATCTTAATGCTTTTTTTATATTAGATACATCACTGTAGATCACTTTGCTTCACAAGCTAAAAGACCTAGAGGAATGTTGGGTATATTCATTACAGAAAATTTATGCAAAGCCATGAGCAAGAATTCAAACAAGAGAAGTAGTAGATGGTTTAAATCTGTACCATAAGAAGGAGGTTCCACATAGATGAAAATCCCAAATCCACAGTTAACAGGTGATTTCTTTGGCTTTTGCAATCCACTGGTGTTCTGTGATGGATTTATCTGTCATCTTGCGTCTCAAGAGTCATTGTGCCTCAAGGAAAAAGGAAAAGGAGAAATAGGCCACTAGAGAGATTTTGGAAACACAGGGTGAGAGAAAAAATGAAGATGGATTAGGAGCACTTTGTCTCCAATCCCCCATACATTTATTTTTGAAGGGACTCCAACAGCAGGCACTCGGTAACTTCCATTTTGGGAAAACCCAGTAGACTTTGTTGCAATACGATAGGGACAGAAACAGAAGGGAAATAAGGCATTTAAGACCCCATACCAAGTAGCTGCTTCCACCCAGCTAGTTCAAGTTACTCTACCCTTGAACACTGAGTTTTTTGCCTTTGGCTCCATGAGAAATTTAATGGCCAGTAGAATGGACATTGATCTACCACAGAGAATATAAAACTCTGCACAAATGTCTTTGTTCATAGGCAGCTAGGTGGTTCCCAAATTCAAATTTGGCCTCAGACACTTACTAGTAGTATTACCTAGGGCAAGTCATTTAACTTCTCTCTGTCTCAGTTTTCTCATCTGTGAAATAAGAAGAATAATAGCACCTGCTTCTCAGGGTCATGGTGAGTATAAAATTAGATATCTGTGAAGTGCTTTGCAAATTTTAAAGCACTGTAGAAGTGCTAGGTATTATTGTTATAGTGATTGGGTAAAAGGGAATTTCAGAGGTATTGGCCTGCCTGGAGCTAAGGTAAGGACTGAGGACCATTAGGCAGGCTGAGAAACACATGGGATGGGGGCATTTATGTTACTTAAGTTTATAATTTCTAATAATCTGATTAAAATATATGTACAAGTATGCATAAGTAAAAGCTTTAACAGAAACACATTAGGGATATGGACTAAAGAAAGGCGTCAATAGGATGAAAGCTGAGCAATTATCTGACTGTACATGTATGGACATAACTCAACCCCATCCTAGACTAATGAGAGAAGAACAATACTACCCACAAAGGAACTTAGCCAAGGGCGAGTGCCAACTGGCTCTCAGAAAGCCTGACAGTGGAGACAGCTAGGTGGCTCAGTGGATAGAGCATGAGCTTTGGAGTCAGGAGGACCTGAATTCAAATCCAATCTCAGACACTTAATACTTACTAGCTGTGTGACCCTGTGCAAGTCATTTAACCCCGATTGCCTCACCAAAAAACAAAAAAAAAGCCTGAAAGTGACCAGAAGATCAAGGCTTGTATCCCTGAGCACCCTCTGGTTGAGATGGTTGATCAGCAGCACATATTCTGGTTCTTAATGCTGAATAGGATCATCCACCTTTCAAAGAACCCTCCACAGTGTCACAAATAGAAGCAGGGGTGGGCTGGTAAGTGTTTATCAATCAGTTCTCTGGGAAAAAAACACATTATTAACATTTTCCTCATCGTTTTCTAAAGGTTAGACAATAACAAAGTCATAAATAAAGCTCTGATTGTTGCTGATTACCAAGGTGTAAATAAATGCTCACACTAAAAATTTAACAATCAGCCTTCACAAGCAAGTGCCAGGGGATTCTAGCATATGCCTGAAAGTATCACTGGAAGTACTTATAGCACTGATCTTCATGTTTCACTGTAGTGTATAACAGGAAGCATGGATACAAACCTATATGCAGAGGGACGAGGGAGCAGCACACCACAGTGGAAAGGAACTGGTGTTTGGAATCGAAGGACCTGGTTTAAATCCAAATTTTGCCATATACTACCTGAGTGGCCTTGGAAAAGTCATCTTACCTCTTTGGGTCTCAGTTTCCTCATCTGTAAAATGTGGGGGTTGAACTAAATGACCTTTAAGGTCATCTCCTGATCTATTTTAGAACATGCATACAGCTATCTAATCTTCCCCAAATGAGTTTATTGAATAATAAATATTCCACAGTGATTTTTAGACATGGGGACTGATCTTTTATAGATATTATGTTCTATTTCTGTATTTTCTGATCTGTGCCGCTTATCTGATAGCATGTGTGTATACATATAGGTATATATTTATACATATATACATACATATAAATGCATTGTGTATATACATGTGTATATGTATATATACATATATAGCCAGTATATATGTATATGCACACACAGTGTATGTGCATATGTACACATATACTGTCACATATACACACAGAGAACATATGTATGTATACACACACATATACTGTCAGATAAATAGGACAGATATTATACATGTGTGCATTGCTTTATAGCAATTTTGAAATCTAGTAAAGAAAGTACCCTGTCTCCAGTTCCTTCTCAGAATTTTTGATAATCTTGATGGTATATTTCTCCATATGAATTTTGTAATAACTTAACCTAATTCCAGAAATGTCCTTTTGATAATTTGATTAGAATAGCCTTTAATTTGAGGATTATTTGGGGGAATGTTGATATTTTTGCCATATTTGCTCAACTTTACCATGAATAGGCGATATCTCTTCACTTGTTCCATTTTTCCTTGATTTCCTGTGAAATCATTTGAAAGTTGTCTTCATATAGATCTTTTGCAGGTCTTGGTAAGTCAGTGTACAAATTCTCGACATATTTCATCATTGTTGTAAAGGACACTTCTCTTCATAAAAATTTCCCCTAATCCTTATTGGTAGTATATGGAAATGCAAATCATTTGTGTGACTTTGTCTTTGTGCAACTTTACTAAAGGTGTTTATTAGCTCATTTTTTGTTGACTCACTTGGAGTTTTGAGGTATATCATCAGATCATTTTCAAATATAGACATTTTAACTTCCTTGCCAAAGTTTATTTTTTTTTCCATATCCTTTTCATACTCAATTAATGTTGCTAACCTTTCTGGGACTATGTCAAATAACTATGGAAGGATTGGAAAGCCCCACTTTAAGCCTGTTTGTTGTGGAAATGCATCTGGTGTTTACCTCATTTTTATAATATTAATTTGTTGTTTTAAATGTATACTTTTTCTACATACATTTAAGGAAAAAAATCCTTCGGTTCCCATATTTTTAATGTTCTGAGATAAATGAATGCTGCATTTTGTCAAGGGCTTTCTTTGGATTTAATGTTTCTCTTTCTACTGTAAATTAGGATATAGTATATGTATCATTTTAAACTGAAAATAAAGTTGCCATTTTCCAAGGCAGCTGTAATTTAGTAGAAAGAGTTCTGGACAGAGTGTTCTGACTCTGCCACTAATAATTATATGACCTTGGGCAATATCTCCCTTTGCCTCAGTTTCCTTAGCTATAAAATGAGGGAATTCAAATAGATGAGCTCTAAGGTCTCTTCCAGCTTTAATAACCCATGAAATTATTCTACCCTAATGCTTTCATTAGTGAATACTCTTTCACATACATTTGTCAAGCCATGAGAACAATGCTCTTAGTCTTTAGGTTCCTAGGTTTTTTTTTTTCTTCCAGAATTAGTCATCTAGCCAGGGATGGATTGCAACTAACAAGAATTGAAAACATTTTTGTTTAAATCATTGCAAATCCAATTAAGAGGACTTTAGATTCAAAAATGGAAAGGGGACATAGGAAGGGAGAGAAAATGTTGACATATAACTGCCAATCCAGACAGCACAGAGTAGTGGATAAACATATAAGAATAGAGAACTAAAGAATACAATACAAAGAATAACAACAAAAAAACCATGGTCTCAGGTGTCTATGCACAAAGTATGCGCAATAAGCAAAGTGAACTAGAGCCTTTAATCTAGGGTGATATCATAGATAGAACTCTGTACTTAGGAACACCTGGGTTTGGATCCTGTCCCAGATATTTAAGGACTGTATTACTCCAGGTGCCACTATCTCCTGTTCTGACTATTCATCTACTGCTTTATCTGTGTGCTAATTCATAATTGTTTGCCTGACTTATTACTCATTGCTGTACCTTGACCTCTACTACTTCTCAGGCATAGAGATGGCAGCAGGGCAATCAGGACCACTATTATCGGTAGGGAACTTCAACTAGCCAGACATCTGCTAAAATGAAAGCCTCTGAGGAATTCTTGTTGATAATGTCATTATTCAAAAGATGGCAGAAGCAATGAGTGAAAATTCTGTTCTCTGTTGGGGTTTGACTAGTAAGGAGAAAGTAGTTGTCAAAACAAAAATGACTGGAATCTTGGAAGTAAGAAATTGTCATCTTAGAGTCCATGATAAGTAAGGAGAGGCATGCCATGGATAGTTTTACACATACCCTAGATTTGGTGAAAACAAATTACAAAGAGTTCAGAGAAAGGATGGGCAGGACTTTATAATTTAGGAATCTAAAGGGTTCAAGAGGGATGGGATGCTCTAACCAACAAAAGGCTACTGACATCAACACAAATTATTATCATGAAGAGAAAAAGGGGGAACTGTATAAAAGAACCTTCCTAATTGCCTCATTATCCCACTCTCTTCAGCTGCTCTTCCAAATGCTTTTATACTTCCCCTCCCCCAACCCTTTCAGTTGAAAACCTTGCCTCATTGAAAAAAATGAGGCCATTCTCTGAAAGCTTCCTCTTCTCTGTTCCTTAGCTCATATCTCCCAGATGCCTTCTCCTACCACAGCCTCCTCCATCCCTGTCTAACATGATGAGGTGACCTTTTTGCCCTGGCAAACCTCATCATGTGATCAAGTCATCCCATTCCATCCCATCTTCTACAGCAGGTTGCTACACTCTCTTAACCCTAGTCTCACACTTAGCTTCAATTTCTCCCTCTCAACTGGCTACTTTCCTACTGTCTGCAAACATGCCCACGTCTCTCCATCCTCAAAACACCTCTCACTTGATCTATCCCTACATGTTAGCTATTGTCCCAAATCTCTCCTCCTTTGGGTGGCTAAACTTCTTGAGAAAGTCATCTGCAATCCGTGCTTCCACTTCCTTTCCTCTCCCTCTTCTCTTAACTCTCTATAGTCTAGCTTCTGGCCTCATCGTTCAATCAAAACTACTCTCTCCAAAGTTACTGATGATATTTTAGTCTCCAAATCAAATAGTCTTTTCTCAGTTCTCATCCTTCTTGACCTCTCTGCAGACATTGACATTGTTGATCATCTTCTTCTCTTCGATATACTCTTTTCTCTAGGTTTTTGTGACACCATTCTCTGCTGGTTCTCCTCATACCTATCTGACTGGTCCTTCTGAGTTCCCCTTGTTGGATCTTCACTTACATCACGCCCACTAACTGTGGGCATCCCACAGAGCTCTACTGGACCCTCTTCTCTCTTTGTAACATTTCATTTGGTTATCTCATCAGTGCTCATGGGCTTAATTATCATCTTTATTCTACAGTTCTTAAACCCAAGTCCTAATCTCTCTCTTGATGCCTAGTCTCACATCTACAACTGCCTATTAGACAACTAGAACTGGATTCCTATAGACAACTTAAACTGAGTGTATATAAAACTGACCTCAATATCTTTTCACTCAAACTTTCCTCTCTTCCTAAATTCTCTATTACTATCAGGAATACCACTATCCTACTAATCACCCAAGCTAGAAACCTATTTATCATTCTTGACGCCCCACTCTCTCTCATCTCCTATAGCCAATATGTTGCCAAAACCTGTCAATTTTGCTTTTACAACATCTCTCATATATGTCCCCTTCACTCCTCTGCACTGGTACAGGCCCTCATCAGCTCACACCAGGACTATGGCAATAGCCTTCTGGTTGGTCTCTGTGCCCCAAGTTTCTCCCCACCCTAGTCTATCCACCATCCAACTGCCAAAGTGATCTTCCTAAAGCATAGATCTGACCCTCCCTACTCAGTAAACTCCACTGGCTCCCTATCACCTCCAAGATCAAATATAAAATTTCCCGTTATTCAAAGCCTTTTATAATCTGCTCCCCATTTCTAGTCTTCTTAAAATTGATATCCCACACACATACTATGGGACCCAGTGACACTGGCCTCCTTGCTGTTCCTCAAAAAGACATTCCATCTCCTGACTCCAGGCATTTTCAATGTCCATACCCCAGAACTGGAATACTTTCACTCTTCATCTCTACCTCCTGCCTTCTGTGTCTTCCTTCATGTTCTAGATAAAAATCTCCCCCTCAGGAAACCTTTCCTGACCCCCCTTAATTATAGTACCTTCCCTCTTGATTATCTCCAACTTATACTATGTATAATTTGTTTGTAGTTGCTTGCATATTTTCTCTACCTTCTCCTGCTCTCAAGCAGGGATCTCTCTTTGGCTTTTATGTGTATGCCCAGTGCTTGTCACAGTACCTGCCTCTGTGCCTTAATAAGCAAAAAACAAATGTTTCTAGACTTGATTTGACTTGGGATAGAGACAGAAAATTAAAGCAAAAGCATGTAACTAAGTATGAATATGGCAGATTATTATTATTGACCTGTAAGAAAAATGTCAAGAATAACAACTTGTATGGCCTGGAATTACTTCTTTCACCTCCAGAAGCCTCATTTTTCTCATCTACAAAATGAGAGGGTTGAAGAAGATAACTTCTAAGTTTTCTTCCAGGTTTAGATCTATGATCCCATGAGTGCTAAAGCCTAGACAACATTGAGATTTTTTTTTAGCTTTATCATGAACAAAAGAAAAGTCAAAGAAGAGACGATTTATCCAGTTGGATAAAACAATGATAATGAGTGATGGCTTAACTACTCTATATTCTCTACTATAGAAAATGATCCACAGTTTGGGAAATGTGGAACAAAAAGGGTCATTGGAATTGAAATTTCAGATAACCAAGACAGTAGCTAAAACAACAACATCAACAACAACTATCTAGCTGTCTTCTTGAGTTCTTCACCAGGTCACTGGGCAGCAGTCAGCAGTTCCTAGGATACTAAAAATATTTGAAGAAATTATTGCTGAACTACTATCCATGATGAGACTGCTGAACTACTGCCTATCTTTGTGAAATCACAAATACTGGAATCAGTGCCACAAGACTGGAGATAAATGAATGTTAAACTGATTTTCAAAAAGAGAAAGAAAGGAGATACTTCAACCCATGGACTGATGATCTTGATTCTTATTCTGGGGAAAATTCTAAAATGTATCATTAAAAGGATGATCTATGAGAATCTTAGAAAGAAAGAAATGTAGTGATGATTAAGAGCCAACATCAGTTCCTCAAGGACAATTTCCCAAATTGTCCTTGTTTCCCATTTGGACAAGGTTAAAATACTAATAGTTATGGAGCACGTCATTGTTGTAGTATATGTCAATTTCAGTGAGGTCCTTGATATATTTCTGATGCTGTCCTTGTGGACAAGATAGAGAGAGATGTAAGGTAAGTGATATTAGCATTAGGACTCATTAAATCAGGAATTATTGAATAACAGGGCTCAAGAAGTGGTGATCACTGCACCAAGGTCGAACTAAAGGAAGGTCACTAAGGAAGTGTCATAGGCCTCTGTCTCTGGCCCTGTTCTACTTAACGTTCTTATCAATGACTTGAATCAAGGCATAGATGGCATGCTTGTAAAATCTGGCGATAATAACAGAGCTAGAATGTATATAGGACTTTTAGGTTTGCAAAGACCTTTACAAATCATTTCATCCTCCCAACAACCTTGGGATGCTAGTATTATCTCCATTTCACAAATGAGCATGAAGCAAGCAGAGCATTTCACAGATGAAGCAAGCAGAGGTTCAATAACTTGCCCAGCATCATGCAACTAGTAAAGGTTTAAGGCTGGATTCGAACTCAGGTTTTTCTGACTCCAGGTTTAGCACCTATCCAATGCACTATTTAGCTCCCTCTTAGAGAAATAACTACCATGTTCAATGTCAAAATCAAGACATGCAAAAAAAAATTTTATCTAATTAAATCAATTAGATCAAATCCAGTAAAAGATAATTTAATGGAATAAATACAAATTCTATACCTAGATTCAAAACATCAATTGAACAAGTAAGGAAGGGATGGGTCAGAGAGGAAGGGGAATGATTTATGTGAAGAATATCTGGGAGGGTCGGAATGGGGGTTGTGTCCTACAAGCTCAATATGAGTTGACAGCGCAAAAAGATAGTTAGTAAAGTTTATGCTATTTTGGGCTGCTTATCAGTTATACAGATGACACTAAGTTAGGAGGAATAGATAACAGGATAGATGGCAGAATGGAGATTCCAAAAGCTCTCCACAGGCATTAGACTGAACCTTCTAGGATGAAACTGAATAGGAATAAATGTAAATCCTTACACTTAGATTCCCAACAACTTTATCAGTTTATGACGACAGATGCATAAACAATTAGCAGTTCATTTGAAAAAGATTTAAAGGTTTTTGTGGATTACAAACCCAATATGAGTAAACTGAATGATATGGCAGCCAAGAAAGCTAATGGGACCTTGGGCTGCATTAAGAGAGGCAGAGTATCTAGGCCTAGTATTGTTGCACTCTGCTTTCATCATATCACTTCCATGTTCAGTACTGGGCACCACATTTTAGGAAGGATCTCTATAAGGTAGAGGATATCCAGAGAAGGACAATCAGGTTGGTAAACAGTCTCGATTATACCATGTGAGGATTTATTGAAGCAACTCTGCTGTTTAGCCTAGGAAAAAAAAAAGATTTAAGAGAACAGGATAATTGTCTTCAAGTACTTGAAGGATTATCACTTGGAAATGGGATTAGGTTTTGTTGTTGCAGTGATTGCTGTGGCCCCAGATGAAAGAACAAAATACAATGGAAACACTTTGCAGAGAGGCACACTTGAATCTTGAAATAATTAGAGCTGTTCAAAAGTGGAATGAGCTGCCTTGGGAAATAGAGAGTTCTCTGGCCCTATGGGTCTTTGAATGGAAGTTGTCATGAATATTGGAGAAAAGATTCCTATTTAAATCTGGGTTAGACTAGATAACCTGAGAGGTCCTTTCTTACTTTGAGAGTCTTTGGTTCTAAGATTCTTTACTCCCTCCCTGGTTTCTGACAACTATCTTTACTAGAAGGGAGTATGGTGTAATAGAAAAATCACCAAACCATGAATTAAGAAAAATACCTTTCAATACCAGCTCTGATATCAATGAATGAAAAACCATTTATTAAGCATTTGTTATGTGCAAAGCACTATATTGAGCACTGGTGATACAAATAAAAAAGTAAGACAATTGATGTTTTCAATAAACTCATATTGATATTTGAGAGGTTATATATATAAGAGTTTTGGCTGCAAGTTAAATGGAAAGGTCCCATGGTCCTTGGGGTACAGAGGAAAGCAGATGGTAATGTATCTTCATTAATTTGCACCAATAAAAAATATCCATTTTGGATGCTGAATCACTTGACAATGCCAAAGACTTTCATGTCAAGAACTTAGCTGTGTCTGCTGAAGAGGTAAGAGCTGTATCATTCTCAGAGGCAAGGGCCAGCTCATATCTCCATGATGGTGACAAACACTATACTAGAAGGAAGACCAGTGATCAGGGTCAGGGTGCTCTTGGGCTAATGTGCCAATTGGTGACAGCTGGTCAGCAATTAGTGGCAGTCACGGTAAGGAAGGTAGGCTCCTTTTCCAAAGTTATTGTTCCCTTCAATGATGACTGTGGGGCCTGGGCTGGGAGCAAGACCAATAAATAATCTGGGGGCCCCACTATTTCCAAAGTTCTTGGGTTCAGAGTACTGAACTCATTCTTCTGGAATCTGAGGAGAAATGGTGGCAATAGAGACAATAGCAGTGGTTTTGACCTGTCTGTCATGTGCCGCCTCTGAAGGTCTCTCCCTCAGGGTGCCTCACTGCCCCATAGAGAGCAGGTGGTCAGTGGTTGATGGGGCCTGGTAGCCACTTCTCCACAGGAGTCGCTTCTCTCACCACTAGCTATAGGACCACAAACAGTCATTTAACCTTTCTTAGATTAAATTTCTTCATCTGTATAGTACTGGTAATATTTATTCACCCTGATTCATGGTGCTATTGCAAGAGGAAAACTTTGTAGGTCTTCAAGTGCCATAAAAGAGTGAGTTATTATTGGGAGGCTGCCGAACTTCCATTCTCAGTCCTTACTGAAAAACAAGGCCAGGATTCCATGTGATAAATCATTAACTTGGCAGACATTAGCCATATCCATTATTTACCAAATTGTTGACTGTTCTACCACACTCTTCTAGAGATTTGTAGATGTCTAGAGATTTCTTGCACTATTGCTAACAGGTGGAAATCTGGCATATGACATCACTACATCCTAAATCAAAAGAGTCAAAATTACTCACCCTCTCTCTCCAAGTTTTCACAATTAAAGTCCTCATTTAACTTTTGCAGAAAAAAAGGGCTAGTTCAATGAATCAATCAATAAGCATTTCTTAGAACCTACTATGTGCCAGGCTCTGTGCTGCAATATCCCCCCTACTAGGGATACTAAACGAAATGTGAAACAGCACCTGCCATCAAAGAGCTTACGTTGTAGGATGAGAAAGAAACTTCTGGTTTTGAAAGTGACTTTCCATTGCAATAAGAACTGATCAACTTTGCCAATAAAGTATATCCAGAGTAGGCAGCAATTTCCAAGACTGAAATTATCCTTTTCCAAGAAATCATTAACGTTCATTAAATTCCCTTCTGCATCTTTCTATTGGGATGTACACATATTAAACAAATTCCTCACTTCTCCTCTCTAGGGAAAAATTTCTTCTTCTGTAAAATAAAAGGACTAGACTAAAGGATCACTAAGGTCCTTTCCAGCTTTATGGGTCTATGTATATCTATAAATGAATAAATATGCTCCCTAACCCTCCAGATGAAAAAGATAGAGAGAGGGAGATAAAGATGCACACAATACATAAATAGTCTTTAAAATATATATTTATAATATATATTCAGTTATTTTTGTGAGTCTATGTGTTGGCATCTTCATCACATATAATTAACATAAATGGTAGGGAAAATCTAGGTTTGAATCCTGCTTTGACTATATATATGTCTGTCTATCTGTCTGTCTGTCTGTCTGTATGTGTATGTATGTATGTGTGTGTATGTATGTGTATATAAAGATATATATATATATATATATATAAATACTCCCTTCCCCCAAAAGTAACCACATTTGTACCCATACTTTGTATTAAATTCAAAGCACTCTAAGAGTTTACCTAGACAGGAGTGTCATTTCCTAAATATTCTGGAGAGCAATTAATTGGATACATTAAATTTAATTGGAGAGTAATAAACTGTAATACCTTCTGCTGCCCTAATCACATGTGACATAGTAAATGATCAGCACTATGTAATGAGTAGGTTTGCTGGGATGTTTCTATTTGTCTTGAATTTTTATAATCTCTAAATCCTTTAAAATCTCTAAATAATATCTAAATTGAAACTTTAAGATAACAACTAAAGTACAACATGACCAGGATTTGGGGGGAGGGGAAGTTTCCAGAAATGTTCCTAGATATGGGTTATTAGAGGTTTTAAGGACTCTGAATGCACAGTTCTAGATTTTCCAAAAGGCTTCCCAGTAGTTGCCACAGAATTATTACGAAAAAACAGATGCCCTAGAGCTCACTAAATGCTTGTGAATGATTTGTCTTGAAAGACTGGTGCAATTCTCATTCGCATTGTAAAACTGACTTAGGCTATGAGTTTAGAGGTAAGTTTTAGGAGCTCTGACGTGGCAATTTGCCATGAGAATATTTTTTTTTTTTCTGCTCGGTAAGAAAGCTAGCATGCTAATTAAGGGTGCTTAATAGCCCTCAAAATTAATTCTTTGTTACCTGCAGTGGTTTAATTATTCTCTGATGGTAAACAGAAAAATGTCCTGCATTTTAAAATAGCTTTAAGGCCACTTGTTGATATGTGACTGAAACACCTTGAACATGGCTTTCTCCTGTACTTCTCACTATTTACCGTACCTCACTTAGTCAGGGAAGTCAATCCAAAACAGATTGAGGTTTCAGGACCTGGAGGCTGAACAGTATGCTTACAATATAATGACAATGGCTGTCATATGTTGATTTGTGAGAATTTTCATTGTTTTTAGGTATCTCTTATATAAGAGGAATTTTTAGAAAAATAAAAATGAAATTTCTTTAAAGGAAATTGGATGACTTAGAATATTGTTCATTAAATGTAACACTATTCAAATCCAGAAAGCAGGGGAGTTTCTTCTTAAAATCTTCTTGAATTAAATCTTAATTTAGATGAATATAATGACCAATCTTGATTATAGAGGACTAGTGATGAGACTTAACCCCAAACCCTCTGCTCTTTCCTAACTTCCCTATTACTGTCAAGGGCACCCCCATTGTCCCAGTCACATAAGCTCACAATCTAGGTGTCATTTTTGACTCCTCGCTCTCATCCCTGCCCCACCCAGCCCCACCCTGAATCTTTTGCTAAGTCATTGACAACTTTTTATTCTACTTTTTTAAAAAGCTTTTTTTGAAAACCATTTTTCATACACCCCTTATACTCCTTTGACAGTGTAACCATTCTGGCACAGACCCTCATCACCTCATGCCAAGACTATTTTCAATAGCTTGCTGGTTGTTCTCCCTGCCACTAATCTCTCCCCATTCCAGTTCATTTTCTACTCAGCTGTCAAAGTGATTTTCCTAATGAGCATGTGCAAAAATGTCATCTTCTTTCTCCCTCTATTAAAGAAACTATAGTAGTTCCCTATTACCTCCAAGATCAAACATAACATCCTCTGTTTGACATTCAAAGCCCTTCATAGCCATACTTCCCCCACCCCACTCCACACACCTTTCCAGTCTTCATACCTTTCCCTCATCCTTCTCCTTGCCCAATCCAGGGACACTAGCCTACTTTCTCTTTCTTACACAAGACAATCCATTTATGAAGTTTAGGCATTTTCACTGGCTGTCCTCCATGCCTTTGAATGTTCTCCTTCTGCATCTCTGCCACTAGGTTACCCAGTTTCCTTCAAGTTCTAGCTAAAATTCCATCTTCTACTGGAAATCTTTCCCAATCCTCCTTAATTCTGGTGACTTCCCTGTTGATCATTTCCTATTAACCTGGTATTTGCTTGTTTGCACATAGTTGTTTGAATGTTGTCTCCCCCATTAGACCGTGAGCTCTTTGAGAGCAAGGACAAATTTTGTCTTTCTTTGTATCCCCAGCCTAGTCAATAGTAGACATTTAATAAATGCTTATTGAGGAGACCAATATGGCAGAGTAAAGACAGGGACTCACCTGAGCTCTCCCCAGACCTCTCCAAATACTTTTAAAATGACTCTAAACAAATTCTAGAGCAGCAGAACCCACAAAAAGATGAAGTGAAACAAATTTCCAGCCCAAAACAACTTGGAAGGTCAGCAGCAAAGGTCTATTGCAGCAGAATGAGAGAGGAGTGCAGTCCAACACAGACCAATCCCCAGCAAACTAGGAGCAGGCCTTGGGGTAACTGAATCACTGGCAGCAGTGACAGTTTCCAGACCTCTCACCCCACAGACACCAAAGACAACTTAGAAGCTCAGCAAGGAAAGTCTGTCTCACCTGGCTGAGAGTGGAACACAATCCAGCACAGCTCATGCCAGCACATACCTGGTCACAGCAAACCAGGAACCTTTGGAGTGACTGAATCAGCAGTAGCAGTGGCAGTGGCTGCTTCCAGAGCTCTCAGCCCACAGATGGTAAGGGGTCAAACAACTGGTCAGAAGGAGATTACAGGAGTCTCTTTGCTAGCACTGAGGTAGGACTCTGTTGCTTTGCCCATCCTTGGATCTGAGTTGCAATCCTGGGTGGCAGTCCCAGAGTGAGAAGGAGTACTACTACAGCAGAGCTTGCAGTCACAAAGGAGGGGGGACCATCTTCATGGTTCCAGGGCACAAAGGAGTGCTTGTGGTCACTCACAGACTAGAGCACAGGACAGAAGAGGAATAAACACCTCTCCTTAGATCATACCACGTTGGAAGAACTGAAAACTTACAGGTCCCTAGAAGTATCTCTGAAAACAGCTACACAAAAACCCTGAAGCTTGGTACAGTGAGCCCTCCACCCTGGAAGCAGATCTCTACTTTAACAAAGAGTTAAAAGTCAAGTAATAGGCTGTGAAAATGAG
The DNA here is from genome assembly GCF_900497805.2 of Vombatus ursinus. Lineage (NCBI taxonomy): Eukaryota > Metazoa > Chordata > Mammalia > Diprotodontia > Vombatidae > Vombatus > Vombatus ursinus. Next base: position 48,743,074 of record NW_020954557.1, read on the forward strand.
CAAACAATGGAAAAAAAAACTTTGACTATAGAAAGTTATTATGATGACAAGGAAGATCAAAACACACACTCAGTAGAAGGTAACAAAGTCAAAGCTCCTACATCCAAAGCCTCCAAGAAAAACACGAATTGGTCTTAGGCCATGGAAGAGCTCAAAAAGGATTTTGAAAATCAAGAAAGAGAGGTAGAGGAAAAATTGGGGATAGAAATGAGATTGTTGCAAGAAAATCATGAAAAATGAGTCAATAAAGGAGACACAAAAAACACTGAAGAAAATAACACCTTAAAAAACAGACTAGGCCAAATGGTAAAAGAGGTCCAAAAAGCCAATGAGAAGAAGAATACCTTAAAAAGTAGAACTGACCAAATGGAAAAGGAGGTCCAAAAGCTCAATGAAAAAATAATTCCTTAAAAATTAGAACGGAGCAAATGGAAGCCAACGACTTTATAAGAAATCAAGAAATAATAAAAAAAATGAAAAAGATGAAAAAATGGAAGACAATGTGAAGTATCTCATTTGAAAATAGATCCAGGAGAGATAATCTTAAAATTATTGGACTACCTGAAAGCCATGATCAAAAAAAAAGCCTAGACATCATTTTTCAAGAAACCAGCACGGAAAACTGCCCTGATATTCTAGAACCAGGGGGAAAATAGAAATTGAAAGAATCCACCAATCACCTCCTGAAAGAGATCCCAAAATGAAAACTGCCAGGAATATCATAGCCAAAGTCCAGAGTTCCCAGGTTAAGGAGAAAATGTTGTAAGTAGCCAGAAAGAAACAATTCAAGTTTCATGGAGCCACAGTCAAGATAACATAAGATTTAGCAACTTCTACATTAAAGAACTGAAGGACTTGGAGGGCAAAGGAGCTAGGATTACACCCAAGAATCACCTACCCAGCAAAACTGAGTATAATCCTTATAATTATTGACATTAAATGAGATAGAGGACTTTCAAGAATTCTTGATGAAAAGACCAGAGTTGAATAGAAAATCTGACTTTCCAATACAAGACTCAAGAGAAGCATAAAAATGTAAACAGGAAAACAAATCATAAGGGCCTTAATAAGTTTAAACTGTGCACATTCCTACATGGGAAGATGATATTTGTAACTCATAAGACCTTTCTCATTATTAAAGTAGTTAGAATGAATATATATAGACAGAGGGCACAGATATGAGTTGAATATGCAAGGTTGATAGTTGAAAAATAAAATTAAGGGGTAAGAGAGGTATGTACCAGGAGAAAGAGAAAGGGAGAGGCAGAATGGATTAAATTATCTCACATAAAAGAGGCAAGGAAGGGCTTTTATAGTGGAGGAGAGGAGGGGGAAGGTAAAAGGGAGGTAGTTTATGAATCTTACTGTCAACAGAATTGGCTCAAAAAGGGAATAACATGCACAGGCAATAGGATATAAAAATCTATCTTATTCTACAGGAAAGTAGGAGGGGATGGGGATAAGGGAAGCAGGGGCAATAGAAGAGAGAACAGATTGGAGAGGGAAGTCAGAAGCAAAACACTTGAGAAGGGACAGGGTACAAGGAGAGAAAATAGAATAAACAGGGTGGGGAGGGATAGGATGGAGGAGTATACAGTTAGTAATAGTAACTATGAAAAAAAATTTTAAGTTTCTCTGATAAAGGCCTCATTTCTCAAACATATAGAGAACTGGTTCAAATTTATAAAAATAAGAGCCATTCACCAACTGATAAATTATCAAAAGATACAATCAGTTTTCAGATGAAGTAATCAAAGCTATCTATAGCCATGTGAAAAAATGTTCTCACTATTGATTAGAGAAATGCAAATTAAAACAATCTGAGGTACTACCTCATACCTATTAGATTGACTAATAGGACAGGAAATGTTCTATTGTTGGAGGGGATGTAGGAAAAAATGAGACATTAATGCACTGTTGGTGGAGTTGTGAACTGATTCAACCATTCTGTAGAGCAATTTGGAACTTTACCCAAAGGGATATAATTATAACCATGAATACCCCTTGACTTAGCAATATCACTACTTGGTCTGTATCCCAAAAGTGATTAAAAAAAAACAAAACAAAAAGGAAAAGGACCTTTGTGTACAAAAAATATTTATAGCTGCTCTTTTCTGAGGGCAAAGAATTAGAAATTGAGGGGATGCCCATTAATTGTTGAACCATGGTTGAGTGTTTCGTGCTATATGATTATGATGGAATACTATTGTACTATAAGAAATCATAAGCAGGATGCTCTCAGAAAAACCTAGAAAGACTTGCATGAACTGATGCAAAGTGAAATGTACTGTGTGCAAAAAACAGCAATATTGTAGGATGATCAGCTGTGAATGACTTAGCTATTTTCAGAAATATAAGGATCTAAGATAGCTCTGAAGGACTTACGATGAAAAATGCTATCCATGCCCAAAGAAAGTACTGATGGTGTCTGAATGAGGATTGAAGTATACTTTTTTTAAACTTTATTTTTCTTGAGTTTTTTTGTCTATGTTTTCTTTCACAACCTGACTGTTTTGGAAATGTTTTGCATGATTACACATGTATAACCTATATAGAATTATGAGATTCTCCATGATGGGAGATGGGGAGAGAAGAGGGGAGAGTATTTGGAACTTAAAGTCTTAGAAATGAACGTTGAAAATTGTTTTTAACATTTAACTGGGGAAAATTTTTAAAAGGAAATAAAAAATTTTTAAATCAATAAATGCTTGTTGACTGTTTACCTATATTAATTTACTTATTGTTAATGAGTGAAAAGCTGTTTTGACTAGTAACAGCTCCAACCCTCCAATCAGTCAGTCAACAAACATTTATTAAATGTTTACTATGTGCCAAATACTGTGAATATAAATACAAGCAGAAAGATAGTTCCCTGATCCAACCACTCTGGAGAGCAATTTGGAACTATGCCCAAAGGTGAATCAAACTGTGCATACCCTTTGATCCAGCAATACCTCTACTAGGTCTGATCCCAAAGAGATCATATAAAATGGAAAAGGATCTATATGTGCAAAAATATTTATAGCAGCTCTTTTCTAGGAGCAAAGAATTGGAAATTGAGGGAATGCCCACCAATTGAGGAATGGCTGAACAAGTTGTAATGTATGAATGTAATGAAATACTATTGTACTATAAGAAGTGATAAGCAGATGGATTTCAAAAATAGCTGGAAAGACTTATATGAACTGATGCTGAGTGAAGTGAACAGAACCAGCAGAACATTGCATAGCAATGTAACAGCAATATTGTGTGATGATTAACTAAGATTGACTTAACTCTTTTCAACAATATAATGATCCAAGACCATTCCAAAAGATTCATGATGGAAAATGCTATCCTCATCCAGAGAAAGAACTATGGAGTCTGAATATAGATCGAAGAATACTATTTTCACTGCTTTTTGTTTTTCGTGGTTTTTCTCTTTTGTTTCTTCTTTCACAACATGACTAATGTGGAAATATGTTTAACATGATTGTACATATATAACTTATATCAGATTTCTTGCTGTCTTGGGAAAGCGGAAAGGGAGAGAGGGAGGCAGGGAGAAAAATTTGGAACTTGAAATCTTATAAAAAATGAATGTTGAAAACTACCTTTACATGTAATTGGAAAAAATAAAATACTATTTACTAAGAGAAATAAAAACAAGTTTAGTTCAATAAAAAAGAGCATTCCCTGCCCTTAAGAAGCTTATTTTCTAATTGGAGATGACAACATATAAAAGGAATCTGAGAGGGAGGAGAGGAGAAGAAGGCATCTAGTAAGGGACATGATAGAGAAAGTTCTGCGTTGATGAGTCAGCAAACGCAGCCTGGAGAGGAATGAAGAGCATGGATACTGCTCTTCCTCTCTCCTTGCCCCTTACTCCCCATCGTTATATGCCCTGACTCCTGTGTGCTGCCTACATCAGGCATGGAGGCAGCAGAGTGTTTATGTGAACAAGTGAGGAGCAACGAAGTTTGTTAAAAAGCTATTTTTGTCTGGCATTGTTAGACTCCTCTGCATTTGTGAAATGCCAATCAAATCACAGAAGAATGATTGTATAGCATTAGATAAAAAATAATAAAATTCATATGGAGGAACAAAAAGTCAAGAATCTCAAGGGTAATAATCAAAAAAGGCAGGGGGATGAAGGAGGAATATCAGTACCAGATACTACATAGTAGTGATCAGTAAAACAGTTTGGTACTAGTTAAAAAACAGAGAGACTCGTCATTGAAATAGGTTAGGTACAAAACATACAGAAGCAAATTAAAACAATAGCACAGTGGTTGTTGAACCCAAAGAACCCAGAACAGAGACTCACTATTTGACAAAAACTGCTAGGGAAATTGGAAAGTAGTTTGGCAGAAACTAGGTAGAGGCCAATATCACACACCATATACCGAGATAAACTCCAAATGGATGTATGACTTATTCATAAAAGGTGAAATCATAAGCAAATTTGAGGAGCAAGGAAGAAATTACCTTTCAAATTTATGGATTAAGGAAGAGATCATGACTAGATAAGAAAAAGGAGGAAAAAGCAACAAATAGGATCAAAGAAGATACAATGGACAATTTTGATTACATAAAATTAAAAGGTCTTTGCACAAGCAAACTTCATGCATTTACAATTAGAAGGGTAATTGATAACTGAGATCTTTGTGAGATCTTTTTTTCTGATAAATATCATATATGCAAGATGTGTAAATGATTGATTAAATTGATAAAACTAAATCATTCCTCAGTAGTTAAGTGGTCAAAGGATATGAACAGGCAGTCTTCAAAAGAAGAAATTCAAGCTATCAACAACCATATGAAACAATACTCCTAATCACTGATAGAGAAATGCAAATTACCCCTCAGATTGCCATAGATAAAAGAGGAATGTGACAAATGTTAGAAGGACTGTGGGAAAACAGGTACACTAGTGAATTGTTGGTATAACTGTGCATTGCTATCGTGATTCTAAAAAGAAATTTGGAACTTTGATCCCAAGTTTACTAAACTCAGAATACCTTTTGAACACACAATGTCATTATTAGGCCTATGCCCCTATAACATTAAATAAGAAGGGAAAGACCTATATGTACAAAAATATTTATAGACGCTCTTTTTCATAGTCAAAAACTGAAAATTAATGGAGAAAACCTACTGGAGAATGGCTAAACAAATTATGGCATATGAATATAATAGATTACTATTGTTTTAAGAAATGATGAAATGGACAATTTCAGAAGAAACTAGGAAGCTCTCTGTGAGGTAAAGCAGAGTAAAGTGACCAGAGCTAGGTGAATAATTTCTACAGTGACATTATGAAGACAAACAATTTTTAAGGACTTTAGAACTCTGATCAATGGAACTGAATCTTTATTGATTACAATTTTATTTCATTACGGCCAGTAAATAATGTTTAATATTACATTTTCTTGCATTTGTTTATGATTTGTATGCCCTAGAGCATGGTCAATTTTTGTAAAAAGTATCATGCACAGCTAAGCACTATGTATGCTTTTTACTAATTTAATTAATTTATTACACTGAACTATTATATCTAATTTTTCTAAAATAATTTTCAGGTCCTTAATTACTTTCTTACTTTAACTTTTTGTGAAATTTATTAAAGGCAGAATAAGACACATTGAGGTCCCCAACTATTGTGGCTTTAATATCTGTTTTTCCCTATAATTTGTTTAGCTTTTACTTTAAGTACTTAGATGTCATGCATATGCATGCTAATTATTCATATGATTTCATATTTTGGGAGCCTTTACACACAATGTGTAAATGTAATTAACACAAATAAACTAGGCCAAGAGCCATTCACCAATGCATGAATGATCAAAGAAAATAAGCTAACAGTTTTCAAAAGAATTATAAACCCAAAAAGTCATGTTAAAGATTACTGCAAATTACTAATAATAAGAAAATACCAATAAGAACAACTGTGAGGCATTACCTAACACTCAGCAAAGTGAAAAAAAATGGGGAAAAATGGAAATCGTCCATGATGAAGGGGCTACAGAGATACAGGCACATTAATACACTATTGTGGAATTGTGAAATGTCCCAACAATTCAAAAAAGCAACTTAGAATAATGCTTTTTAAAAAGTAATTAAATGTGTATATCCTTTGACCTAGAGATCTGCTTCTAGGCATATAACACCTCAAGATACACATTAAAATGTTAATATTAGTACTCTTAGGGTAGCAAAAAATCTGGAAACAAGGTTGTTGTTGTTTAGTCATTTCAATTGTGTCCAACTCTTCATGACTCCATTTGGGGTTTTCTTCACAAAAATATTGGAGTGCTTTGCCATTTCCTTCTGTAGCTCATTTTATATTTGAGGAAACTGAGGCAAGCAGGGTTAAGTGACTTGCCCAGGGTCACATGACTAATAAGTGTTTGAGGCCAGATTTGAACTCAAGTTTTCCTGACTCTAGGCCCAGTGTTCTATCCACTGTGTCATCTATCTGACCATCAACGTTGGTTAAAAAATTTTGATACAAATGTAATGGAATATTATTACACCAAAGAATTGACAAATATGAAGAATTCAAAGAAGCATGGGAAGAGTTATTTGAACTGATGTAGAGTGATGTCAGCAGAAGCAGGGAAAGAAAATATACCAGGACTACAACAATATGAATAGAAAAAAAACAAAAAAAATAAATCCTGAACACTCCACACAGGTAGCTATGTGGCAATTTGGGTAAGGGTACTAAGCTTGGGATCAGAAAGACCTGAGTTCAAATCCTTCTTCAGGTACTTATTTGCTATGTGATCCTGGACAAGTCACATCACCTCTCTAAGCTTCAGTTTCCTCATTTATAAAATGGGGATAATAATAGCACCTGCCTCACAGGGTTGTTGTAAGGATCAATTGAGTTAATATATGAACAGAGTTTGCAAACCTTAAAGTGCTATATAAATGCTGCTACTGTGTTTGCTGCTATTAATTAGGATGACCAAGAATCTTGACCCTTTAGAAGAGTTGAAAAAATGTATTTATATCTCTTCTTTTGCAGAGACAGGAAACCATAGGCATGGAATATTGTATATCTTATTAGATTCAGTTCATGTGTTAGTTGATTTTGCTGAACTGCTTTTTCTCTCATTAAAAAAAATTCTTTATCTGCCTGTGTGTATGTATATGGAGGTGGTATAAAAATAAAAATATATCAATACATTTTTAAAAAAAGAATTCTTTTGGGAGATTATATTTCTTCATGAAGAATTTTTTATAAAATATAAACTAGATTATTATATGATACATCAAATTAAAATCATAAATCTTTATAAAGATTATATTTCTTTAAAGAATGTGAATTTAGTGCTATTACTCCTGGCTTAAACAAAAAGAGATGACTATAAACTGATGCTCCAAAAAAGCAGGATGCATTTTTAAGTTTAAGTTGTATTATTTATACTTTCTCCATCACTGTCTTAAGTCTAGACAATGAACAAAACAATGAATCATGCCCTAATTTGGAGTGTTGGCCCATTTCTAGGTGTAAACACTTACACTGAAAATTTAGTAACTGGCTCTTACAAGTCAGTATGAGCTGGCTCCAGCACACCCTTGACTATAAACCATCAAAAAGATGTAGCAGTAACACCATCAATAATAGCTTTCCCCCTTCCTTCTGAAGTTCTTGCAGGTGACCATACGATGAGAGTTTTTCTTCTCACATGTATTCCCCTGCACACATTCTTAGCTATAGGTCACAGACCTTCGCTCTATCCTGGCATGACTGCCCATGGAAAACATTTAGTTTGTATCTGAAAATTTAATTGAGCTGGACTAGGGACATCCTAAAAAATCCTGTAGATGAAATATGTAAATCTCATGACTTCATTTTCTTAAGTGAAACAGTATGCTGACCACTTTTCCATTTAAAACAGTCCTAAGAGGGAATTTTCAAACCTTTAGAGGACTGAAATTTGATGACCAGTTACCAGAGAATGATGCAGGATGGCCGTGCATCGTAGAGACTTGGTTGTTGTTATTCTTGGGTATTTTTTTGGACAGTACCTATGATTTTATCAGAAATTCCCTCTACCAATGCAAATCTGTCCCTGCTGTGTGACTGACAGTAGTGAAGAGCTGTCAGGGACATGGAGATGACTCTAGAATCGCTCTGGAGCCATCATATGTCACAGCTGGAGACCAGCTCTATAACCACTAAGCCAATTGACTTTCAGAGTCTTAGTTAAAAGTATTATTATAATAGAGCTTGGAGTTTCCCCTTCTTTCCAGTGATAATAAGAAAAAGTAAAAGAGTAAATCCAATCATGCTCCCTAGACCAATATTCAAGGGAGCAGATAGATATACTTCTTGCCTGGTACCACCCCCCACCCCACCCCCACCCCAGGAAAGCAGATTGGACTTTGACCCAACTTCCTGCTTTCCCTCCTGCCAGGAATGGAGAAGGGTGGGAGAAGAGGCTAGAGATATCTATTTTGCCTTCCTTTGAGACACACAAGGACAATCCTCATTACAGATGGACCTCTCTAGACATATTAGGATCCACTCTGTCTACACAGGTCTCTTTCCCTACAAATAGATAGATAGATGATAGAGACATAAATATGTTTTTGACATTCTTTTTTATTTAAAATTTTATATTAAGGGGGCAGAAAATTATTAGAAATTTGAGCAAAATCAGAGTTCCCATAAGCTCCTCTCCTTAGCTTAAAAATAAAAAGTAGTGGAAAGAATTAAGAAACTATGGAGAATTGAGTCACCAAAGTCCAAAGCTTTTACTGAATTACTAGATTCCTATAAATTGTTCAGTCATTTTTCAGTCACATCCAACTCTTCCTGACCCCATTTGGGGTTTTCTTGGCAAAGATACTGGAGTGGTTGCCATTTCCTTCTCCAGATCACTTTACAGATGAGGGACTGAGGTAAACAGGGTTAAATGACTTGCCCAAGGTCACACAGCTAATAACTGTCTGAGGCCGGATTTGAACTCAGAAAGATGAGTCTTCCTGACTCCATCCCCGCACTCTATCCACTGTGCCACCTAGCTGCCCCTATAAATTGGTCTTTCATAAAGTTTGCTTCTGTTCCTCCCCAGCAGTGACTGAGCTTGCTTTGGCTACCTCCTTGGAGCCACAGCTTCAACGGACATATAGTTATGACCACTCTTCTTTCTGGGGATGGAGAGTGGGAAAGCCCACAACTGCTAGATCACTAAATTGAGGCAGGCAATGGGTCAGGAGAGAAATGCGGTCTTGAGGTCGAATAAAATTATTTCTTGAGTCACTCCTCCAAGTAAACCATGACATACTGATTTGATGTTGTTTCTTAAGATATATGAATGTTCATGTCAGGGAGGACTCAGTTTGATAAAGACCTTTGTGACATAGCTTTAATATTACTATACTATTAAAGGAACTTGGTTATGAGCCAAGTCTATCCCCTTCATTAATGTAATTACAAGCAGAGAGTCTCTGGATCTGCTCTAATCTCCTGAGTCACATCCTAAAAGAGATACATTTGGTCCTTCTAATATCACCCTGAAATTTCCCTGGAAATGAATGCACCATTTTCTATTAACATCCTGAGGAGTACGGCAGAACAATAAGAAAAAGCTCCCCTAGCCTCACTTGTTTCACTGCTTTAAAGATTGGTTACCAATCGTAGAATGTTAGAGCTGGAATGGACCTTGTATCCAGGCAAGGCCATTGATCTCACAGATGAGAAAGCACAGAGATCCAAAGAGGAATCTTAGCTTACCAAAGTGACACAGTAAATAAAGGACAAAACAAGGACTTCCTAATCCAGGGCTTTTTCCACTATGTTATGAATTGTTGTAGGTGAGGAATCCAGTTGTAGAGAGTATGAGGTAACGTAAGTATTTTAGAAGATCTGACCACGGAGATTCCTACCAGGGTGTGTGCATAGTTTAATGTCACCAGTAGCTTGTTCAGAGTAGAGAAAAGCTCGTGTCTATCGCCCAGTGCATGTTATATGATCTGAAAGTAGTGCTTCTGGCTGAACTTCTATTTCAAGGTCAGTGTGATTCAGCTAACAAGGAAGAAAGTGAAAGAGAACCTGGGGAAGCTGCTATAGAAATGAGCAGCCTGAGAATCAAGAGAAAAGGCCTGACCTCTCTTCACGGCTGGTCTTTGAACAAGAACAGGTGATAAAAACTCAGGGCTAGGAAGCCACCAAGCCAATGCATAATTTCTGCAAGCAACAGACTGGCAGAGGCTGGTAATTCTGTACAAAGGCTTCTTTAATTCAAAAGATTCCAAAACCGTATAATAAAAAATGGTTTGGCTCCCTCCAGGCTGAGTAAATTTCCCCTGAGATTTAAGTAATTTACAGACAAGCGTTCGCTCTTTTAGCTGACTTGGCTATATCTGGGGAGAGACAGTGAAGTACGATGAGAGATCCACTGTGAAGGTTAGAGCCACTGGGTTTGAGTTCTGGCTCTGCCACTTCCTATTTGGGTGACCTGGGTCAAACCACTCACCTCCCAGGCCTTGCTTTTCTCATCTGTGAAATGGGGAGGGGTTGGACTAGATGGGCTCTAAGGTCCCTTACAACTATAAATCTATGACTTCAGATCAAATCATTTTGTTCTGTGGAAAAATAAACAAAAAAAGTCAGGCAAAGTGATTGTTCCATGGAGTTCACATATCACTTCACTAAAATTTTCACCTTCTAGGTGGTTGCTCAGGGGTGGTATAGACAAGGCCTTAGAGGAGCACTGCAGTGCCTTATCTGGAGAATTCTTCCCCAGGCTCCTAAGGTCATTTCATGGAAGACCTCTCCCTCTATGGACACTGTCATGTGGCCTTCTGAATGCTTCTCAGCTATTAAGGGTGGCAAGTAGCTAGGGTGTGCCCTAAACACATTAAAATTGGAAATCAGGTAAAATGCAAATAGCTTTCAAGATGCTGACATCTAGCAGGGCAGCTAGGTGGTGCAGTGGATGGAGTACCGGCCCTGAAGTCAGGAGGACCTGAGTTCAAATCTGGCCTCAGACCAAACACTTGACACTTACTAGCTGTGTGACTCTGGGCAAGTCACTTAACCCCAATTGCCTAAAGAAAATTAAAAAAAAAGATGCTGAAATCTCATTTTCCTTAGTACTAGAGATTCTTCTGAAACAGTATACTGGCCAAAGCAACTCAGGATCCGTGAGATACTCGTTTTATCGGCTAATGTTGTGAGGCTCTGAAGGGCGTTTCCTCTTAGTATATTGCTTCCTGGTATTAAGAGATGAGATGTGTATATTTGTCTAGTCTTTGTATGTGTAATATACAGATAGATATACATATATTATATATAACATATATACTTTTTTACATCCCCAGTGCTTAGCACAGTGTCTAGCACACAATGGACGTTTAATAAATGCTCATTGACTAGGTGGCACGGTGACTAGAGTGCTAGACCTAAAGTCAGGGAGACCCGAGTTAAAATTCAGCCTCAGACACACTCTTCCTGCATGACCTTGGGCAAGTCACTTAATCTCTATGCACTTCAGTTTCCTCAACTGTAAAACATAATAATAATAATATTATTATATAAATTACATACCACCTGTCTCTTATTGCAAAAGCTCTTAGCTGTGTGTGTGTGTGTGTGTCTTATAAAGCTCTTAGCAAAGTGCCTAGCACATAGGTGCTATAGAAATGTTAACTATTATTATATATTTATATGTTTAGCTATCAATGCTATATAACATCAATATACATATACCTGTATATTATAGGGGCATATATACATTACTATCACATCTATAGATAGATGTATATTATATGTATGTAGATACAGATATACACATTATATTACATCTATATATACATGTGTTTTATATGGGTATAATTTTAAATTATATCTATAAATACATGTATGTTATATTATATATATATAAAACCTCTATAGATACTTGTATATTATATATGTATATCTAGATATATCAACTATATTACATTTCTGTATACATGTATTTTATATGGACAAATATACATTATATCTGTAGATACAGGTATGTTACATTGTGTGTGTGTGTGTGACTTGCCCAGAGTCATACATCTAGTAAGTTTCTGAAGCTGGATTTCAACTCAGGTCTTCCCGAATCTATACCTGGTGCTCTATCCACTGCACCACCTAGCTACCTCCTTCTTCTCTAAGTCCTATGCTAACTCTTGGGACTTTTGTTCATTTATATATACATACACAGACATATACGTATATATACACAGATGTATATATACATATATACACATCTATGTACATATACACATATACACATACATACATATATATACATATATATACACACACACACATACATACACATATATACCAACTAGGTGGTACAATGGATGAGTGCCAGGTCTGAAGTCAGGAAGACCCATCTTCCTGAGTTCAAATCCAGTCTCAGACACTTACTAACTGTGTGACCCTGGGCAAGTCACTTAACCCTGTTTGCCTCAGTTTCCTCATCTATAAAAGGAAATGGTAAACTGCTCCAACATCTTTGCCAAGAAAACTCCAAATGGGGTCACAAAGAGTCAGACACAACTGAAAAACAACTAAACAATATTTATTATGTGATCATAAAGGATGTGACTGAACAACAACAACAACAATATATACATTATATAACATCTATAGATACATGTATATTTTATATGTATATCTAGTTATACACATTATACTACATCTCTATATTACATATATTGTATATGGGTATATATACTTTATATCAATAGATACATGTATAACATATAGTATAGCTATATATACAGTATATTACATCTCTGTATACATGTATATTATATATTTATATCCATATACAACAATATATTAAACACTTTACTGCATTATTTTATTTGAGCCTCACAAAAACCCTGTGGAGTAGGTAAGGTAAGAATCATTATCCCCAATTTATCAATTAGGAGACTGAGACTCTGAGAAGATGAAATGACTTGCCCACCATCAACCAGTTAGTGAGTGTCAGAGCTCAGAATCCCACTCTAGTCTCCTGAGTATAGACTCAGTGGTAGTCAGCATGTGCAATGGAAAGAGCCCTAGCTCTGGTGTCAGAAGAGCTGGATTCAAATCCTGCCTCTGATACTTAGCATCTTTGTCATCTTACAAAAGTCACTTAACCTCCTTGGGCCTTAGTGTCCTCAATGGCCCAATAAGGGGTTTGGACTGGTAGGTTTCAGAGGTCCCTTCTGGCTCTATGATCCTGCCATGGACTCACCACCACTGTTTCATAGCTCTGCCTATGCTTAATTAGGAATTGCAAACTTCAAGACCACTTCTGAAATGTGATGAGTCCCTGCTGAGCTTTTCTTGTTGAGGAAAAAATGTTCCTCCCTGAAATTTGGAGTGAGAAATGCAGAATCATCCTCATAGGTATTGTCATTCGAAAGGAGGCCCAGAGCGGATGAGTAAGCTTCTGCACTCTGTTGGCAAGACCTAAAGTTCATCCTGGAAGCTGAGCGTGTGCTGGCTGAGAACGACTTGTCCTGGGAAATCTTTTTTTGTGCCTTAGACCAGGCTGCTGCTGCCATTAAATAACTACTTCTGCTCAAAGTTATATCACCATCAACTGATTCTTGAGAAATGAAAAGCAGATTTTCACATCACTCTCCTCTCTGCTTCTCTAGTTGTTGCTCAGTTGTTTTTAGTCATATCTGACTCTTCATGACCCCATTTGGGGTTTTCTTGACAAAGATACTGAAGTGGTTTTGTAATTTCCTTTTCCAGCTCATTTTACAAATGAGGAAACTGAGGCAAACAGGGTTAAGTGACTTGCCCAGGATCATACAGCTAGTAAGTGTCTATGGCTGAATTTCAACTCAGCTCTTCCTGAATCCTTACCCAGCACTCTATCAACTGCACCACCTAGCTGCCCCCTTCTTCTCTAAGTCCTATGCTAACTTTGAGATTTTTGTTCATTTTAAGTGTCAGAAGAAAGTCAGCCTGATATAATGGATAAAGAGTTGGCCCCAGAGGCAGAAAGATCTGAGATGACATCTGAACTCTGCCATATCCTGGTTGTACGACCTTGGGTGCGTCACTTCAAATTTTAGTGCTCTAGGTAACTGTCTAAGATGCTACAGTTGTAGAGAAGGGGCTGATCACTGTGTCAGCAGAGGGAGTTTTCTCATCTGGGAGCTCCCTATACTGATGAAATCATAGGCCCTCTTCCCAAGTGTCAAATGATGAAATTAGTTTCCCCCTACTGCGTGGATAGGATGATCAACTGATATTCTAGATACTATTCACACATTATAAAGGCTCATGAGAATTGAATTCCCTATAACTTAAGAGTATTGATATTCTATTTCTCCATTGTTTTAAATAGGGCATCATACCCTTTGCTGATGTCAGTCATTTGTAGAGAAGCTATGCCCGTGAGATGGCATTTTATTGAAGTGTGCCTCTGTTTAAACAGATTTGGGAGGCTTATCGATCATGAATCTGCTTTCATTTCAGATTAGGTCAATAAATGCTTATGGAGCAGGCACTACCCTTCAAGGTACAGTGGGGTATATACAAAGAAGCTTAAGACACAGTTGGGATATATAAATGTCAGGGAAGACTAGCACCTCTGGTGTGAGGGCTTGCCAAATTTTTTCAGGGCTGCTCATCCACCTTCGGTGTCCATCTTCACCCAACTCTCACCTGTGGTTCCAAGAAGCTGTAGCATGTGCAGCAGTCATACCCTGGTAAATTGTTTTGGCCTATGACCTAAACTAGGTTGAGGGTAATTGATGGGCTCCAAACCCATCAGTGAGTTAGGGGAGTGTCTAGAAGTGAAGTAAAGACTTCCCCTGGAAGAATGGGAGGATATGAACAGTTTGTTCCACCAGGCAATGAAGGTAATGGAAGCAGGCACTGTGGAGTGCTTAACACTTGGTTAGACACTGAGGACACCAAGATCATCATCCACTGCATCCCAGGCCATCACCGATCATCTTGACTTCTGTCTTGCCACTGGACTTCAATGACTCTGGAAGAAAGAGTGAAGCTTGCAACTTCACACAACTCTGCCTCACTTAAATTCGGTTTATGAATGAGTCAAAAGACATAGTTCCTGACTTCAAGGAACTAACAATCTAGTTGAGGTGATAAAGTATAAATAATTAGAAAGCTTAATAGTGAAAGATTTAAATAACATCTCAAGACAATGATAAAATATATCAAAGATCTTACAGGACTGACACATGAATTACAGAAACAAAAATTTAGATAGAGGTTGAGAAGAAGGAAGGATTGTTTCTAGCTGGGTAATGAAGAAAAGCTGTACAGAGGAGGCATATTTCAGCTGGATCCTGAAAGAAATTGGTAGGACATGCTGAGGTATTCCAGAAAAGAGAAATCACTTGTGCAGAAACATGGAAACTGGAAAGCATAAGGCTTGTTCAAGGGACAATAAATAGATCAATTTGGCTAAAGCACAGGGTTACTGTAGGGAAGTAGTGAAACATGAAGCTGGAGAGGTAGATAAGTGGCAGATTAAGGAAGACCTTGAATGATAAGTGAAAGAGGATGAGGAATCAATGAATAATAAAGGCCCATATTTATAAAGAGCTTGACAACCTTCCTATGAGATAGGTAGTCCTGGGAATAGAATGCCCATTTTGTAGATAAGGAAACTGAGGCTCAGAAAGAGTTTTATCTAACACCATACAAGCAGATGTTCAAACCAGGGTTCTACTCTCCTAGTGCCTTCTTTCTGTCGAGGCAATCAGAGTTAAGTGACTTGCCCAGGGTCCCACGGCTAGTAAGTGTCTGAGGCTGGATTTGAACTTTAGTCTTTCTGACTCCAGGTCCAGCACCTTATTCATTGTGCCACCTAGAGGCCCCTTAAAAGCCGTTTTAAATTATTCTAAAAAAAATTCCAATCCTAATGTCAAGTCAGTTCAATCATTAGAATATATCTATGTCAATATTGAGTCTAAGCAGACCTGAAGTGGTCTTCTTTGTGTCATAGTTCTGGTTAGTTCAGTAGAAAGTTCTGATCATTCCAGCAACTGGAAATGATGGATTTGGTTTTATCAGTAAGGTGTTAGCACAACCAGTGATGAACGACAGTTGTGCAATGGGAAGAGAAAGGGAGAAAACGTTGCCAGTAGTCCCAGTGAAGATTGAAGCTTCTCCTGCACTCTGAAGCTGTCACTCAAAGCAGTGAGATTCAGAGCCTGGGATCCAGCTTTCCACAGCCAGCATTTATGCTGCAGGGGTGACTGTGTTGGAGGACAAGTGAGACATGGGTTAGACATCTTCATAGCACTATGACTCTGGGAGGCTGGTCCCCTGGATGACTTTTCCTATATGCCTATGCCTATAATTCCTCTGTGATCTATATAGAGGGAAAGCCTTTTGCCTTGGGGTGGGCTATAAGCTGCCCAAGGTCTTAGTCACAAGATACTCCGAAGGAGTGGGTAATCCTGACTTAGGTCACAAGGTCAATACGAGTTGAATTCTTGGTCACCCTCATCACCTTTTCCTAATCTCTTTGGTCTACTTCTTCCATCGGTCATGGGACTCTCACAGCAAGAGGTTGAGGCAGGTAGGTGTAGAGGTGAATATTTCGGCGGTCCTGGAGTCAGAAACTTCGAGTTCAAAGCCAGTTTCAAACATTCACCACCTATGTGACTGTGGAAGTCACTTATTCTGTTTGCCTCAGTTTCCTCAACTGTAAAATGGGTATAATAACAGCACCTACCTCCCAGGGTTGTTGTGAGGATTAAATGAGATAATATTTGTAAAGGGCATAGCATAGTGCCTGACACATAGTAGACACTATATAAATAATGTTGTTGTCATTGTTAAGGGCCCTAGCACAGTGAGGGAGAAGTCATAAATCTGGTGCCCCAGGAATAGGGAAGAACCTAGCATACTTGCATCATCTTGCACCTAGTTTATAGATGAGGACGGTAAAGAGGGAAATAAGGACAAAAGTTGCTGAAATTATCTGAAAAGGACCTGAAATCCTGCAGTGACAGAGTAAAACACACTCATGAAACAGTGTTTGAGTTTGTGTATGAAGAGGCACTGCAGACTTGGGGGCAAAAGTATAGGTAGATGCTGATAAAAATTAGAATTGAATTTGAAGCCAACCACTTCCACATCTCCACCCTGAACTCTGTTTGCTTTCCTGTGCACAGACTGGACTCCTATACCAACTGGCCATGTTCTCTCACTAAGATTTTCCCCCAGGACTCCTGGGGACACTTTTTTGTCTCTATCACTACGTGCTAAGGTTTGGATTATCCCCCCAAATTGATGAACAAAGCTGTTAAATAACCACTGGCCTCTGTGCCTGACATTTGGCAAATTCCCAAAACACACAGCCATCTTCTGTTTCACTCCAAGGACCAGGTCCTCAGACATGTAGTCACTGCCTTGTTGCTATGCACCATGAATTACAGATGCAACTGGGGCAGATTTGGCTAGAAAATATCACCAGGTAGGCTGAGAGGCCATAAGTCATTGAGCTGCCTAGAAAGTTTTATAGAAAATGCCAACAAGCCAGCTGCACTTTGTATTGCCTTAACAACTTTATATAAAACCAAAGCCACAGGGCTTTACCTCCACCAAGTTAGGCTTACATTTGTGAACTCTAGAATTGTTGGCCAGATCAGTTTCTCCATCACCTCATTCATGACCTTTGGCAGTTCCAAACTGGCTATTTGGCCAAACAATACAGTGGAAAGAGATTGGCCTAATCATCAGATGATCTGGGCTTGAGTCCCAGTTCTGCTACTGTGTAGCTTTTTGAGAAAGCTATTTAGCCTCTCTGGGCCTCAATTTCCTCATTTGTAAAATGAGGGTTTTAGAAAATCTACTCCAACATCTCTGTAAAATCTCTTCAAGGACCAACATCTAGGAGTCTATGAATTTTATTTTATTTTTTTTTTAAGGCAGTTGGGGTTAAGTGACTTGCCCAGGGTCACATAGCTAGTAAGTGTGAAGTGTTTGGTCTGAGGCCAGATTTGAACTCAGGTCCTCCTGACTTCAAGGCCAGTGCTCTATCCACTGCGCCACCTAGCTGCCTGAATCTGTGAATTTTAGTCCACATTTGTGGGCCCACTATGATCTCTTTGTCTTCAGGCCATGGCAAGTTCATAGTTCAGTTATAGAGCATGCTCAATGAGGATAATCTTATGTTAGATAGGACCACAGTGTGACATATTCTGCCTCTGCCTTCTCCCTAAAATTCTTAGCGGTAAGGTGTTAACTCTATGGTCTAGGAGGTGCTCCTTTTCATAAAGGCAGCATTTAAGACTTCACTTCACTGAGGACATGGCCAAATCAACCTTCATATAAGTATCCTGCACTTGAGAAGTCTTTACAAATGGGAAATGATGTGTGGTTATTCACAAAGCCTCTCCAATAGACAGGGAAGTTGGAAGGGAATATGAATTTATAAAGTACCTATTTGTTAAGCCTGGCTATGTGCCAGGCATTGTACTAAGTACTTTACAAATATTGTCTTATTTGATCCTCACAACAACATTGGCAGGTAGGTGATATTACTATCCCCATTTTACAGTTAAAGAAACTGAAGCAGACAGAGGTTAAGTGACAAGCTAGGGTCTTATAGCTAGTAAGTATCTGAAGATGGATTTTAACTTACGTTTTGCTATGTCCACTGTACCAACTAGATGCCCAGATAGTACTCTATCCAACAGCCTCCCTTCCCACCATACACACACATGACATGAATTCAGAGCCTAGGAACATTGGTCCCTCACCAGTTACCCAAATTATAAGTCTAGTAGCCTTCCTATTTTAATTTATGGCACAAAAGTAGATGAAAATCTCCCCCCACCAGAACCATGGTCCCATTTGGTGATGATAAAATGGCCAAGTAAAAAGAGCCTGGAACACAAAATCTTTTATTTTGAAGATCAAGTCTACTAAAATAGACACCTCACATTACCTAATGGATGACTTCCAGAAATCTCGTCCTTGTGGTCTTGGAAAGCCATGTAGCATTTGATTCTGATGCTCATGTTAGACCCATAGCATTGGTGCCAGTGTAGGCTCAGAAGCATTGTGGTGATGGCATGAGCTGATATTGATCAATCAATTAGCAAAATTTTATTAAGCACCTTCTACGTGCCAGTTGACCTTTGATCATATTTACCACAGAATATATGAATAAAAAAGTATTTATTAAGCACTTGCTATATACCAAGCACTGTGCAAAGAGCTGGGGAGGTAAATAGAAACTTCTGAGGGTAGAAAGTTCCTGCCTTCAAGGAGCCTGCATTCTAATAAGAAAGTCAACATATAAAAGGAAGCAGTGACTTGGTCTGGGAAGTCTTCAGGATGGTTAGTGGAGCCAAGGGTAATTGACCGAAATTTCCTTTCTAAGAATGGTAGTATTGATTTGATTATTGTTCCAAGAGCTAGAGGTAGGAAATCGGGGAGGGGGAAATTGGTGACAAAGATCACTGGAGTGCTGTAGTTCTATAGAACTCTCACCAATCAGGACTATAGGGCCTCAGGGAAGGAGCTAGAGAGCCCAGGGATTGTGGGTGAGAAGGTATGGCATGAAGTTAGTTAGAAAGCAACAAGTAGTATGGTGAGATAGTGGGATAAAATAGCTAGAGATTACTCAGGGAAGTGGTACAGGGGTTCAGTTATGTGATCCTCCTGCCCCGTAGTGTTTCTCTCTGGATCTTGTGTATTATAACTGATTGTGGCTCCTCTAAAAGAAGTATTCAAGAGCCTATATAATATGTCTGTGTTCCCCAGGCATCTTTTTTTGGGGGTTCGTGGTTAGATCCTACACTTCTCAAGAGCCAGAACACAGAGCTCACCCAAAGGGAATCTGATTAGTGGTGATATGTGTCACATATTGAGCCCAGAACTGTCCCACTACCCAATCCCAGCGTGGTGTCAAAGGTAAGCTAGGAGACAGCTAGCATTTCTATAACACTTTAAGGTTTGCAAAGCACTTTATATATGTAATCTCACTTGATTCTCACATGAATCAGGTAAAGTAGGTGTTATTGTCATCCTCATTTTACAGATGAGCACATCAAAGCAAACAGAGGTCAAGTGACTTGCCCAGGGTCACATAGCTAGTAAGTTTCTGAAATATAATTTGAACTCAGGTCTTAACTTCAAGTTCAGCACTCTATCCACTAAACCACTGAAACATAACCATTTATAAAGCTGTTTTTATAAATCACAGAGCTGATACAGTAGGTCTTATGTAAACCTTGGCACCCCCCCCTTCATCTCTCTCTCTCTCTCTCTCTCTCTCCCCCTCCCTCTATGTTTCTTTCTTTCTCTCCCTCTGTCTCTCTTTCTATCTGTCTCTGTCTCTGTCTCTTATATTTTCTTTCTGATTCCTTTGCCTATGTAAACTTCAACCACTGCTACATGCATATGATTTTTGCTACAACTTGAACTAACCATTCCTACCTGCCCTGTGCTACAAGCTGGCCTGTACCTGATTTCTAATAGACATGTAACTCTTAGCTTGAAGGGCCAGAGACTATCTCCTCATTGGTGAAGATTCATTACTCAATGCCCCTGCCTACATGAGGGGCAGATTTGGCAAGAGCAAGAGAGAAAAGAGATCCAAGACTCTTCTGGCTTCCAGTTTCCAGAGAAGATCCATGATGTCGACCTCTCTTCAGGTCGCTGAAAACAGAGGAGGGTTTTGGGAAGATATTGACAGGAGAGGAGCTGGTAGTCCCTATCATGCTGCTATCCATAGCTTTCTTCACTAGAGACTTTGGGGAATTTCTCTTTGAGTGAGATCTGGGAATCTCTCTCGATTGGAGTGAGTGATCTCATTCCCAATGGGACAGGTCTTTCACTCTGTGATGTCTGATATATAGTCCCATATATACTTTCTCTGATTTCTATTTTGTTGTCAATTGGATAAATTGGTTTATTTTTTGCTATGTGTGTTCAATATGGAACTAGCATTTGGTGTAAAGGGGGAAGGGGCTCAAGCCTTGGATGAAAAGCTTGGGACACTCCGTTCCTATTAGGGAATAGTGATCAGGAGTTTGGATTGAACCTAAAAATTACATCCCTGGACTAATAATATATTTAAGAGAGAAAATAGACAAAATCCTAGCAGGTGCCCCCTTTGAGGAGAAAAAAGTGACCAGCCTGGGGCCCAACTTCCTGCTTCTTCCCCTGGCAGGAATCAAAGCATCCTTTGCACAAGGGTGACAGAAGATACAATAGAGAATATATATTCTTGCCTCTCTGTGACCCACTTGCAACAACACCCCTTGCTATAGATGAGATCATAAAAATGAAGAATTCCGAATTCCTTAGACATATGTTAAAAGGGGGGGGGAGAGAGAGAGAGAAAGAATTAAGCCCTTACTATGTGCCAAGAACTGTCCTTTTTTCTACATTTTCTGTGGGGTGAAATAGAGCCTGTCATTTATACAACAAATGGATTTATATCCTGAATATTTGTGTAAGAACTGGAGACACTTTTACCCAAACTTGTGGAGATGTATACATGAACTACATCATATTTCAAAAAGTAAATTCTGAATTGGGACAATATGAGCCAAAGAGAATTTACTTTTTAGGACTGCTCGCATTATTGGACCTTGTCCATGTAAACCTAGAACCTAAGAACACTGGGCCATGGGGTAAAAATGTGAGGACATTTTGGAGAAATTAATTAAGTATAACTGAAGTAAATTAAGATTACATATTTGTTCAGTTGTGTCTGATTCTTCATGACCATATTAAGGGTTTTCTTGGCAAAGATACTAGAGGGATATGCCATTTCCTTATCCAGACCATTTTACAAATAAGTGAACAGGGTTAAGTGACTTGCCCAGGGTCACAAAGCTAGTAAGAGGTTGAGGCACTCTCTAAATTAGCTTGCCCTAGGTTTGAAACATTAATGAATCCCTCTAGATACTCCTTCTAGTTATTCTCCTTTCAATTCATAAAGCTGTCCTCTAGCCACTGATCTTAGAGTCACTTTCTTCTTTTTAAAGGCCATCCCACATACACCCAATTTGAAGTCTAGGATGAGTTCTCTATTTCAGCTATTAGATCTCTGCAGCCACAGAGACTTCTACACAGGCTCTAGATGAACCTCCCGTGGGCTTCTAGCCAAAGCTTCTTTCTTGTCATCAATGAACAGAACTAGTGTCCTTGAGGTTCTGTCTATGGAGATGTTGATTAATAATTTTTTTATATTTTATTTTTCTAATCAGCAAAATTCTGCCTTCTCCTGCCCCCCGCCAACTGGGAAGGAAAGAAAAGTAAACCCCTTTAACAAACAGGCATAGTCAAACAAAACATATCTTCACATTGGCCATGTTCAAAAAACATCACACTCTGCATACTGAGTCCTTTACCTCCTTATTAGGAGCTGGGGAGCATGTTTCATCATTAGTCCTCTAGAATACTGGATGGTCATTAGTTAATCAGTTAGTTGATGGGAATTCCTAATTCTTTCAAAGTGGTTTATCTTTACCATATTGTTGGCATCATATAAACTGTTCTCCTGGTTCTGTTCATTTCACTCTGCATGAATTCATGTCTTCTAGGTTTCTCTGAAACCATCCCCTTCATCATTTCTTACAGCACAACAGTATTCCATCACATTTATATACTAAAACTTATTACTCAATTTAGAGCCATCCCCTCAGATTCTCATTCTTTGCCCCCTCAAAAAGATATATTATGTATGTACATATATAATGTATTTTTTGCATATCTGATTGTTTTGCTTAGAGATTTTGTCCAGTTGTTCTAGCTGTATCCAACTCCTTTTGACCCCATTTTTTTTTTTGGCAAAAATACTGGAGGGGTTTGCCATTTCCTTCTCCAGTTCATTTTACAGATGAGGCAAACAGGGTTAAGTGACTCGCCCAAGGTCAAACCCCTAGCAAGCATCTGAGGCTGGATTTGAACTCAGGAAAACGAGTCTTCTTGATTTCAAACCCAGTGCTTTATCTACTATTCTACCTAACTGCCCTGATTGCTTAAGATTAATTCTTCCCTTCATCTACCCTCCTTTTAATGTCCCCTTCTTTCTACTCCCCTTTTCCCTTCTATTTCCCTGTTGAATGAAATGTATTTCTGAACCCAACTCTGTATATGTATTCTTCCCTTCTTTGACCTATTCATGTGAGAATGAGACTCAAATGTCAACCGCTTCTCCCTCATTTGTATATATGTTTACTTGCGCACCTTGATTACGTGAGATGTTTTCCCCTAAACTTACTTTCCTTTCCCCATGAGTGTATTCCTATTCTTCTCTCTTTCTATTCTTATCTCAAGGTCATCAAGACACAACAGAACCACTCTAGATCTTCTGTCAAATTAGACTCCTTGTATGTCCCCTGTTGATAACAGGGTTCAAAGAGGACACATGTATTGTCTCCCCAATTGGAATTTAATTAGTTTATTCTTGTTTAGTCCTTTACCCTCATAGTTTGTTCATGTTTACCTTTTCATGTTTCTCTTCACTCCTGTGTTTGAACTTCAAAGTTTCTACACAGTTCTGGTCTTTTCATTAGGAATGCTTGAAGCCCCCTTTTATTAAATTCCCTCCCCAACCCGTACTCCCATAGGATTAACTCAAGTTTGCTGAGTAGGTTATTCTTGGCTGTAAGCCCATATGCCTTACTTTCTGAAATATTATATTACAAGTTCTCTTCTCCCTTATAAAAGTGACTGATAAGTTGTGTGTTACCCTGACTGTGGCTCCTTGGTACTTGCAATTCTTTCTTTTTGGCTGCTTGAAGTATTTGTTCTTAGACCCTAGAAGCTCTGAGTTTGGGCTATAATGTTCCTGAGCATTTTAATTTTGGAGTTTTTATTGAGAAGTGACCATTCAGTTCTTTCTATAGTTACTTTGCTGTCTGGTCCTAAGAGATCTGGGCAATTTTCTTTTATGATTTCTTGAAATGTGATGTCTGGGCCCTTTTTGAAATCATGAAATTTGAGTAGCCCAATGATCCTTACATTTTTTTCCTCCATAATCTGTTTTCTTTCTCTGTTCTCATTACTCTTTCATAACCCTTGATCCAATCTGGGTGACCAGGATCTCCCTACCCATCGTGGGACTATTCCTCTTGTGCTAAGCTGTTAATTCTCTTTCTAATACTTTCTTCTACAGATATCATTTTCTTTCCAATTTGTTCCTCTAGCATTCTTATTTCATTTATAAAACCATTTAGATATTTTGGAGTCATTGTCTTCTAGGTTTGTGTCTTGAGTGTTCCTGGCATCATAATAGCTTTTTATGGTGGGATTCTTTTTTTGTTTGCTTATCCTTCCAGCCTACTCCCTGACTTTGGATTTGAGGTTACAGTCAGACTCTGCACACTTTGTGTAGGGCAGGTCTTGTCTGAACCTTTTGCTACTTTCTTTGGAGCATTGGCTAGTGTTATTCTAGGCTCTAAGGGACAGCTCAGGCTGGGGAATCTATAAGCTTTCAGTCCTCCCAAAGTGCTCCAATCCAGGGCAAAGACTGATTACTCCCTCCGCCCCCCCCCCCCCCCCCCTCCCCTTTCCTTTCCCCCCCCCCCCCAACCCCAGTCCAAATTCTGCAAGTACTTGACCTGCATTTGGGTCAGAGCAATAGCAGCAATAGTGGCTGCTGGACTCAGCCACTATTGGTAAGCTAGGATGTGCTGCTGGTTCAGAGTAACAGAACTGCAGGCTCCTCTTTGAACTGGGATTCATGCCCTGGTTATTTCTCTATGGGCTTCAGACTGGGCTAGAAACTAGAACTGCTCTTAGAGTCCACGACACACTGCTGCTGCAGGCTCCTCTCTTATTACACTGCCTAGGGCCTGCAAGCACTCCTTACTGTGGAATAGAACATCATCCCTGGTCCTGTTCTCAGTCCACCCTGGATCGGTGACCTGGAACAGGGTTTTGCAGTTCGGTCATTTCAGTTGTGTCCAACTCTTCGTGACTCCATTTGGGATTTTCTTGGCAAAGATACTGGAGTGGTCTGCCATTTCCTTCTCCAGCTCACCTTACTGATGAGGAAACTAGACAAACAGGGTTAAGTGACTTGCCCAGGGTCACACAGCCAGTAAGTGTCTAAGGCCATATTTAAACTCCAGGCCCAGCACTTTATCCACTGTACCAATTGGATAGCGGGCAACAAAACTGTCAGTTGACACCCATTCCTATTTCAGTGTCCTGCTATGGGTCTGGAACATCCTCTTGCCTCTTACTCAGCCTCTCACTGGGCACTAGACTGCTTCCTATGTGGCATGGTCTTGGCCAGAACTGGTCCCCAGTGTCTATAGAGCTCTTCATCTGTTTTCCTACGCTGACCTGGGTTGGAAAAATGACTCATGACTTTTTTCTTGGACTTCCCTACAGGATTCAGTCTGATATATTTTCTAAATCTGTCTGAAGAAGTTTGGTGTCAGGGTGGGGTGTGGTGGTGTTTGGAGGGTAGGTTGAATCAGTTTTGCTGCTCTACTATCTTGGCTGTACTCTGTTGTTGATTAGTTGTTACTCAGTCACTTCATGAGCCACCATCTTGCCCTACCCAGTCTCTTTCCCAGTTCCTTTCTCTGTTCTCATCACTCTTTCATAACCCTTGATCCAATCTGGGTGACCAGGATCTCCCTACCCATTGTGGGACCATTCCATATCTCTCAGACATCTGTAAAATATTAGTACTAGGCAAACAGCAGCATTATCTACTTCAAAGGACTGTGATGAAGAAAAAAACTCTTTTTAAACCATAAGTACTATGTGAATATAAGTTGTTTTTGTTGTCTTTAGAAATTATCTGTTTTATTTCTCTCATCTGGCAGATGAGGAACCTGGAGCCAGAGAATCTAAATTACTCATACAAGGTAATACAGTCAATTTTATTGGGCAGAAAAGACCACTTAAAAAAATATATCCATTCACTCCACCTCACCTCCTACCAATAATCTTGCTGATCCAAAATTCTTTTGCTATGGTATTTTCACAGATGAAGCTGCTTTTTCTGACATCATTTCTATCAAGAGTCTTATTGCCTAGAATCTTTGTAATGGGCTTCTGGGTCCATGTTGCCTAGAACTTCCAAGTGTTATTCCTGACCCCAGGCTTCTAGTCAGGGTTTGTAATCCTTATTGCTTTACTTGCTTGGACTCTACACCTCTTTCCTGGGTGTGGCTAAACTCTTTCCTGTTCTTCTGTTCCTTAGCTGTCCTCTACACGTAATTAGAATGAAAGCAATTCTCAAAAAAAATTACTAAAATAAACATAGGAGCAAAAGGCATAGTAGACAAAGGGCAGATTCCGAGACCTGCCTTCAGGTCATGCCTCTGGCACATTCTTGTTGCTTCAAACATCTAAGATGAGAAATTGCCCAGTCGCATTGGTAGAAAGAGTTCTCAACATCAGTGAAATCAACAATCCAAACAGAGAAAAAAAATACTGTACATTGTTAATTTTTCTCCATTAACATTAGTTTAATCATAAATTTCAACCTGTATACAAACACAAGCCAAACTAAGTAGTTGTTACCTAAATACTGACAAATGCTGACTCTGACCAAACACCAAGGTGAAAGAATGCAACAGGCAAGCTCAAGGTGGGGAATTCCTGAAATTGGAGGCTTAGGAGATTCTTGGTGATCTCAGTAGTCACAATTCAGAGAGAGCTGGGCTACCTCTCATATTTACACTCCTTGATCATGACAAGAATTTGGAAGCAGCCCAGTGGACTGATCTAGTCCTCTGGGAGCAGATGTATGGAGTTTCCATTTTCACTGCCCCACAAAAATACCCAACCATCTTGGCCACAGTTGTTGTGAAAGTTTCTGGATGATAGTCAACACTAGTTCTTTGAAGACTGGTCTAAATGTAAGTAGCCTCTTGTCACAGGCTTCATTTTGAAACAAGGGTTATGGGTAAATGGAAGGAGTGATTAGAGTTTCTCTTTTCTTTTGAAAAGATCTAATCCTCTAATAAAAAAAAGAACCTGCAACATTTTCCCCATGGCAATGAATTTGAAAAAAAAAACTGACCCATAAATGCTGATGAAAACATAAGTATTCACTATTAAATTATTGTGTTCAAAGCCTGTAGTCACTAGGATGTGCTTAGTTTCTTATATTTACCAGAAAAGGGGCTTTTAAACTGGAGTCTACAGACTCCCAAGGGGTTCTCGGATACATTTTAAGGTGTCTATGAACTGGGAAGGGAAAAACATTATATCTTTATGCAATAAGTTTATGCCCCGCATGTAGCATGACACGTTATATGTGACTCAGAGAGGCAAGACTAGACATATCTACTGTGTCCTCCTTCCACCTTTATCCAAGGGAGATGTTAATTCATGCCAGGAAAGGAAGCAAGAGGTTGGATTCATAGAGGCTGGCCCCTCTGCCCTCCTTGGAGAGAGGGAGTACTTCGCCAGAATTATGTCTATCAGCTCCCTTTAATATTGTTAGTCTAGGGGATGTAATTTTTAGGTTCAATCTAAACTCCTGGTCACTATTTCTTAATAGGGAAGATATTTCCTTTAGCTTTACATCCGAGGCTTGATTACCTTCCCTCCAAATGCCAGCTCTACAACAACCATACATAGTAAATAGCAAACCCATTTATGCAAGTCAATAACAAAACAGAAACTGGAGAAGGCATATGTATGAGATTATATTTCAGACAATACAGAGTGAAAGACCTCTCTTACTGGGACTGAGGTAAAACTCAGTTCTACCAAGAGAGAGATTCCCAGATCTCACCCAAAGGGAAAATTCCCCAAAGTCTCTGGAGCAGCAAGCCGGGAATAGGGATATGGCAGAGGCTGCCAGCTCCTCTCATGTTGACTTCTCCCCAGTCTTTTTCTCCCTTCAGCAACCTCAAGTGAGGTTGGTATCCATCTTCTCTCTTAAAGACAGGAGCCAAGAAATGATCTCAAAGAAGACTGAAGAGCCTGAAGAGATTAGAGAAACTGCATCTCACTTCTTTCTCAATAATTTCACCTCACCCTTCACACAGGCACAGGGCATTGATCTCCACCATTGAGGAGAGAGTCCCATAGCAAGCTCAAGTTATATTCATTTTCACTAATCTCGGCTAAAATTTAGCATTTCCCTTAATTATGAATTTCTTTGGACAAGGCATTTGTAGGCTTCAGCAGACTGCCAGGGAGCTTCACGGAGCAAATAAAGCTAAGAATCATTGACCTAAATATTTGAATGTGATCTTCCTGCATTGTCTTAAAACTAAACCAAGCATGGGACCATGGAAAGGGCACTTTTGAGTCAAATGACCTGGGTTCAAATCATACCATTGATGCTTGCCACCAGTGTGACCTGGAGCAAGTCAGTTAGATGTCTCTTTCCAGCCCTAGACCTATGATCCCATGATCCATGGGATCTGACTATGACCTGACTAAGGAGAGGCAGATTGTAACCCATCCATGCCTATCCATCTAATGGAACTATTGTCCAACTTCTCTCATTAATTCATCATAGGGAAGTCTTAAATAGAATACAAAGTCTACATCTTCTCTGACTGTAAAAATGAAAAACAAAAATAAAAACAAAAAAAAATACTTCATCTTGGGATAGAAAAGAAAGGCCTGGTATCTTGGAGATTGTGCATCAGAGTGTTCAGGTGGCAGGTTGCTTGCTATCTTTTATGAATTACATGTTAATTTTTTAAAGGATGCTTTTACATTTCATATTATAATGTAACCTTTTAGACCTTAAGGTCAGGAAAGAAAGCTGTATTGGTCCTAGACTATGATAGAAACAAGGAGTTAATTGGAAAAGGAAATGTTACTTGAATCCATGGAGAAAACCATGGTATGATGAGTCTTCATCTGACTCTGAGGATTTCATAAACATTAGAGGGTTATGGTTTCCCTCTTCATTAAATTTTCATATTAGCCACATGCTGATAACTATTTCTTAAAGAAATAAACAACAACAAAAAGCAAATAACTTCATGTTCTAGCAAAGAAAATAGCTTTTGCCATCTCTTTTTCAGCCCCAAAGTCTTGTGACAAATCTTGTTTGCTTCCCAGGAACAAAGTCTCAAGTTATAATTTCTCAATATCAATTTTGAAAGCTGCATTTTCCAAACTGACTTTTTGCCAGCTTAAAAAAAAGTGAAAATGGGTTTATTTAAAGCAAATTTATGTTAATGATAATATTCCATCTGGGAGAAAAAAAGGTAGTATAGGTAAGGGTAAGCCCCACTCTGCTAAACTATCTACATATACCAATATCAGATCATGTCTCTTTGTATTCCTTCGTGAACCATAAAGGAGGGCATTCATAGCTACCAAATTATTTTCCTTAAGCACAGATCTAACCATTTCCCTATTCAATACATTCCCTGTTGCATCTAGGGTAAAAAAATACACTCCTCTGTTTGCTTTTCAAAGCCTTTCACAGCCTGGCCCTATCTTATCTATTCAGCCTCATTACCCATTACTATCCCTCCAACACTATATGACCCTGCTATAAACTCTTTCTCATGCTTGGCCTTCCATCTTTAATCTCCTTGCCTTTCTGCTGGCTGTCCCCCTTGTCCAGATTGCTTTGCTTCCTTACCTCTACCTCACCAAATCCTTCTCCTCCTTCAATGTGCAACCCAAGCAATACCTGCTATATGGGGCCTTTCCTACTGTCCTGAACAACTACCGTCCTTCCCTAATCTTCTACTTAGTTGTATTTATTATCTATATAGTGTTCTCTATGGGTATGACTATACACATATATGAGTGTATATGCACACACATATTACATGCACAAACATCACATGTATACATGTACATATTCACATGTGTGGTCATGCATAGAGTTACATGTGTATACATATCATATGTATGTAGGTACACATATGTGTATAAACACTCACCTCATTCAAGATAGGTGGCACAGTGAATAGAGTGCTGGGCCTCAGGAAGACCTGAGTTCAAATCTAGCTTAAAGATACTTATTATCTATGTGACCTTGGGTGAGTCACTTAACCTCTGTCTGACTTGGTTTCCTCAAATGTAAAATGGGGATACTAACAGCACCTATCTCCCAGGATTGTTGTGAAAATAAAATGGGATAACATTTGTAAAACTGTGCATGGCACAGTGTCTGGCACGTAGTAGGTGCTATAGAAATGATTGCTATCATTATTATTCCCCTCCAATGTTAACTGCCAGTGACTAGCTCCTCAGTTCTGTTTAACCAATTAACATCCATTAGCTTCCCTCCAGCACCTGCGAAGAGAGGCACATGCTGTCTCCTATAGCACCTCAGTCCCTGGGAAGAGGAGGCTCAAACTTTAAACAGCATTGACTCCAACAGGTCCACATCCAAATTCAGTCTTGATGCTGAATGAGCCCTTGTTTCAGATACCACTAGGCTGAATCCAGAAGGTAGTTCTTCTTAACTTGGGCCTCAAAGCTGGGCTGGCTCCAAAAGCAGGCATAGATTCAACTCTCACATCTCCTGGACCTGGGATGGCTTATTCTTTGTTCTTGTATCCCCAGCATTTAGCATACTTCCCAGCACTAAAGCAATGCTCATTGATGGATTGATTCATATTTGTGTGAGGCAGCTAGGTGGTGAAGTAGATTGAGCACTAGGCCTGGAGCCAGAAGAACTGAGTTCAAATCCATCTTGAGATGTTTACTAGCTGTGTGTGGCCCATGCCCAGTCTCCTTGACTATAAAAGGAGGATAACAATAATCCCTACCTCCCCAGGTTGTTGTGAAGATTAAATAAGGTAATATTTGTAAAGGGCTTATCACAGTGCCTGTACACAATAGATATTCAATAAAGGCTTATTTTCTTGCTTCCCTCCTGGCCCTGAAGCTTGGTATTGCTCAAAACTGACTGAATCAGAGTCTACACTTCCCCCATTCAGAAAAGTACACGTGTACTGCAGAGTCAGAGGAGCTTTCTGGGACCTGCCAAGAATCAGAGTCACAGAGAAGCAGCAACTGAGTGAGGGAAATAAATGAAAGTATTGGCTTAGTCCTGAACTGACCTCTAATGGCAATTCTACTGTCAGCATCTTCCCCAAAAAGGGTCACCCACTTTGGCAATGGGATTCCACAACGGCAATTACACAATTGAGATCAACCAATCAACCAGTAAGCATCTATTAAGCACTTACTATGCAACAGGCATGGTACTAAGCACTGGGATTTCAAAGACAAAAATGAAACAGTCCCAGCCTTCAAGAAGCTTATATCCTACTGGGGGAGACAATATAAATTATGTACAAAATAAATATGAGGTCATTGGGGGAGCACTAGCAGTTGGAGGGATCAGGAAAGGCCCAGTGCAGAAGGCTGTCCTTGTGCTGAGCATGAAAATAAGGCATTCCAAAAGACAGAGGTGAGGAGAGTGTGTATTACAAGCATGGGGGAAGCGAAGGCAAAGACAAGAAGGAGTGCCACGTTTGAGGATCATTAAGGCCTCCCATTTGGCTGGATCACTGAGACTGTGAAGGGGAGCGATGTGTAATAAGGCTGCAAAGATAGGTTGTGAAGGACTTTAATTGCCAAGCGGAGGTGTTTGTGTTTGATCCTATAGGCAGTAATACTTGATTGTAGCTAGCCTAGAAAGAGTAAAAGGGTGAATGGCAGGGCCGTCCAGAAGGTTAGAAACACCCAGTATACTGTCTCTACCTGCTACCATGGAGATGGTCTGACCCCCCTACTTCCTGTTTTATAGGTTTCCCCAAATTGCCACCCACTTTATATTACTCAGATAAATTACTTCTCCTGAAGTTCACATTTAACTAGCAATCCCCTGGCTCCTCCTTCCTCCTTTCGTCAGTGCTCATTGATTCATTCCTCACTAATGTTAAAGCTTTAACCTTTTGTGTCCAAGTGGGTCTTCTCAGCATGGTAAGGGGAAGGGAATAATCCTTTATTAAGCACGTACTATGTGACAGACGGTGTATTAAAGCCTTTACAAATATTATCTTATTTGATGCTCACAAAATTGTGGGAGACAGGGGCTCTTACTATTATTCTTATTGTGCAGATGAAAAAACTGAAGCAGACATCAGTTAACTGACTTGCCTAGGGTCACACAGCTAATAAATGTCTAGGACTTTTTGTGAGGGATTTGAACTCATGAAGATGAGACTTTCTGATTCCAAGCCCAGTGCTCTACCATTGTGCCATCTGCAACTTTTTTATTCTCCTCTAAAATTTGATCTACATTTTGAAAAAGTTAAACATGCCTAACAGAAATTCATGGCTAGGTGCAGCTAGGTGGCACAGTGGATAGAGCTCTAGTCTTAGAGTCAGGAGGACTTGAGTTCAAATGTGACCTCAGACACTTGACACTTACTAGCTGTGTGATCCTGGGCAAGTCACTTAACCCCAATTGCCTTACCAAAAAGCAAAGAAAAAAAAATTCATGGCTATCTATACAAGCCCTTTTTGTTCTTTGTATATAGAAATACTTGGGTTTTGTTGATGATTGTTAAGTTCACAGCAAAAACCAAATAAAATAAAAATCTGTAAGAGCTGTTTGACTGTGGAGTCCAAAGCAAGGACCTGGGCGCTGGAGGAGGAAGAGTTACAACAAGCTCAAGGAAGAACAAAGGCTTTCAGTTTCAGGGTTGATGTCCTGACCTTCTTGGGTCACCATATTTGATTCTCAACATCTGCTCCCAAACTCTACTAAGAGACGGAAGTGTCTGATCCTCTTTGGGTCTGAGGGAGCCTGTTTCTTTCAGGTACTGATGTGATGTAATGATGATGTGAGTAAACATGTCTCCCCACTAACTCTCAAACCCTAATAGGGATGGATGTCTTGGTGCATCCACAAGTCAAAGTAAACTCTTTCACTCCCACCTACTCATATCAGAGAGTATTGTGAATGTGGACTTTAGTAGATTAAAAAAAAATAAAAACAAGACACTGAAAACTGAAGTCTTTAGTGTTCCACAGGTTCACAGACAATTCTGAAACAGAATCAAATGGCAAGGTAAGTTGAATGACTGTGCCCTTTTATTTCTAGTTTCATTTGAAGACTATGGTTTAATTAATATAAAGGGGAAAGTAGGTAACATGACATTGATTGTCATTTTGATAATTTTAAAAATTACATGAACTTTATTATAATTATACACAGAAGGTAAAATATGCTTGCACTATAATTACACAGTTGGATCCTATCAATATCTAGCAAGCTCTATATGGGGTGGTGTGGAGTCTGGGTTGGGGGAAAGGCTGAGCAAGGCAAGGTACATTGGAAAAAGCATGGGATTTGGAATCACAACTCCTGGGTTTAAATCTCAGCTCTTCTGTGTGACCTTTGGCAAGTCACTTAAACCTCTTTGAACCTAGGTGTCTTCATTTGTAAAATGAGGGGACTGAACTCTCAATCTGTGGTCTTATCATCCTATGACATAGCGGAAGGGTAGGAGTTGGGAGACAGGTTCTAATCACGGTTCTGCCACTAATAGACTATAGGGCTGGGGGCAGGTCCCTTCTCTTGGCCTCAGCTGCCTCTGCTGTATGATGAAAGGATTGAATAGACTATCTCCAAGGCTCCTGCCGGCTCAATTGACCTATCTCAATGAACTGCCCTTGACATATACTGATACCAGACATCACTTGCCTAAAAATGTTCCTTATGGCACAGAGATAGTGAGGTAGGTTGAGATCTGATTTGACTCAGCTCATACTCAACTAGAAAAAGTCCCTGATCCCAGCTAAGAAAATACGTATAGTTATCCCTTCCACATCATGACTTTCCCCATCATGGTTTTGACATATTGCAGGTCAGTGTAAGAAATTAAATGGCAATTTTGGGGGAGTTTTGCAGAAGCCACAGATGACACATGAAGGTCAGCAGACAGATGACACAGAAAAAGTTCAGAAACTCAGAAATGCATAAAATATATGTATAGTATTGTAAAATATCAACATATTTTATCTTTTAATTCCATGATGATTTTGACTTCTTCTCTGGTACAAATGGGGGACCAAAATATGTTACACGGATTTTCCAGATCAAGGAGGCGCCACGGCCCTAACCCCACTGCAATGTGGAAGGGATAACTGTAGCCCTAGTGGCCAGGATTTTGCACACAGGAGGCTCTGTTTGTTTACTTGAATGAATAAATGAACGAAGCATTTGTTAAGTATTTATGTACTTACTATGTGTTAAGCACTGCGCTAAATGTTGGAGACAAAAACGGAAAAGTAAGATAGACCCTGCTCTCATGGAGCTCACATTCTCACGGGGAAGACAATATACACTGAAGGTTTCAGCTGCAGGTCAGATGGTCGCATGACCCAAAATCACATCACCTCCTGATAGGGAACCAGTTGACAGGACTCAGAACTCTCCTTTCTGGGTCATCAGTAACTGTGACTGTAGCACCTGCAGAAGCCACTGCCAGGCTTTGTCTCCACAGGGGCTGCCTCCCAGGATTGTGACTAAGGATACTGGGCTGGAAGCATTGCTATTCCAAAGGTTCTTGGGTTCAGAGACCTGCACTGTCTCCATCAGGCTCTGAGGGGAGGTGGTGGCCAAGGTGGTGACAGTAATTTGACTTGCCTGGGACAAAAGGAGTGAATCTCCTTACCTTGGATTTTTTACTCTCATTTTGCCCAGTTTTTAGACTGTTACATTGGACCCAGGCTATGATTAGTCTAAGCTCATTACGGATGTCATTTGCTGCCTCATTATTAAATTCTCTGCTATACCTAACAGACAAGCTATTCAGGAACGTATTTATCTTTTTTGTTTTTTTCATTCTGTATGGCTCCATGTGCTAACAAGTTCCTAGTAATTCTCTCTCATGCTGTTGTCTGGCTCTTGCCCCTCTTCCTTATATGAGGCGGCAGTGTCTCTCCTTTCCCAAAGAACTTCTGTGAGAGGTAGTGAAGCTCCCCACTGAGCCGCTTCAGTCGGGACAGGAAATTATTGCCTTTCTTGTTCTGTTTTCCATCCTAATACTCAATATTGAGCCTGTTATGACTGAGGTTCTCAGATCACCTCTCCAGATTGAGGGAAGTGAAAAAAACAAAAAATGATTAAGGGAAGTGAGTTTCAGGCTTCTTCCATATCAAATATACCTCTCTAGGCTGTTTCAAGAAAGCTTTATTACAGAGTACCTAATACAAAAAGATTGACCTCCCAGCCCCACCCACCCACCTAAGCAACAGGGAAGTACCAATTATGGATCCCTTAATCCCTACAATCTATCAGGCTATTCTTGTGTGGCCCTGGAATCCCCATCTATCTTCATATTTTCCCATCTTAGTGTAGTAGAACTGGGGATCCAGGTTCTAGTCCTTGTTCTCTTACTAGCTTTCCATGGGATCTTAGGAAAAATCACTTCACTTTGCTAAGGCTCAGTTTCCTCTTGTTTTACTAGAATAGATACCTAGAAGATGGGAAAGATTCCATTTTGTAAAAAAAAAAAAATGTGTTTGGCAAGAGAAAATAGCAAACACTATCCAAGATGGAAAATTCCCAGGGCGGATGAGTTTTGGACATTCTGTTACTTTACTCAAAGTTTAAAAGGTTAAAAGAAAACACAATTTTCTATCATGGCTTTTGCAGAAGTTTCGAGAGGCCATAACTGATCAGCTTAGTCAAGTTGTCTTTTGGGCAATGTGTACTTCAGTAATGAATTTCCCTATGAAAATTAATTCAATGTAAATATAAATAATGTTCTCTTCTTCTTCAGATTAAACAAAGGGCAACAGAGAGCAATATGCAATAGGTGCCAAGTAAAGGCTACTGATAAAATCACGGAATTTCAGATTTGGGAGGGATGTCAGAGGGCATTTAGATCAACCTGTACATGAGCAGGAACCACTTCAGAGGTGGGATCTGAATCCAGGTCTTTAGACTCCAAATCCAGTGCTTTCAACCTCGTTTCCTCTCATTTTAAAGAAGCAGAAACTGAAGTCCTAAGAAGTTAGTGTGACATTGAGTAAACTACTTCATCTCTCTAGGCCTCAACTTGCCTCATCTGCAAAATGAGGATATTAGATCAGATGATTTCTGAGGTTCTAAGTTTTTAATGTCAGTTTGAGTTTCAAATTCAGTATCACATTGTCTCCTGAACTGTATTGTGTATGAACTACTTATGCAGGGCAGCACAATGGAGAAAGTACTGGGCCTAGAGTCAGAAAACCCCAAATTCAAATCCAGCCTCAGATGCTTACTAGCTATGTGATCCTGGGCAAATCACTTAACCCTTTTTACCTCAGTTTCCTCATTGGTAATGAGCTAGAGAAGTAAATGGCAAACCACTCCAGTATCTTTGCCCAGAAAACCCTAAATGGGGTCATTAAGAGTTATACATGACTGAAACAACTGAACAACAACAATGAACTTCTTAGACATGCCAAATCCAGGACCCTATCCTGAATGTTAATAAGGAGTATGACGGTAGGAAAAATACATCTATATGCCAGAACCAGATCTGAGTGGCAATGGTGTTATGAGGCACACTGAAGAATTTTTAATGGCTCCACTTATCTTTCTGGATTTGGAGCTGGAAGATCATAGTTTGAATAGTGGCTCTGTTATTTACCTTCTTGGAAAAGTCCCTTGACCAACCACTCTGGGTCTCCATTCCTCATCTGAAAAATCTCTACATTCCCATCCAGCTCTAAATCCATGATCTTAGGATCAAATAGGTACTTATTAAGTTTCTGTTTCTTTTCCCTTCCCTTTCCATCTGTTCTCTTGTCCTTTGGCACTTCTGTCAACATTTCATCCAAACTTGCATTCAGCCTCAAAGGCAAAGCCAAATGAACAGCTGCGTCTTTCAATCATCGTCTTTTGGATCCTCTTCCTTCACGAGCCATGAAAGGAATTATGGGCTAATTGGGGAAAATTTTGTCTTTTATGAATGTAGGGTATTGATTTATCAGTAATAGTCATTATTTTTGCAAATTGGTTTGAATGTTTTCTTTCCCTTCCCTTATGTTGATTGTTTTGTATGTGAATTTGAGTTCTCACCTCTGCCTTTAATACAACTCACTGGATCTGTTCCAATGGCTTTTATAGCTCTAAGCCACAACTACCACCTTCTTGATTAAATGTGGTGTATATGAGAAAAACTGTACCTAATAAACAAAGGTGCCAGAGAAGTCAGCCTGGTTGACTTGTCTTTTGCGCAATATTTGTTATTGACTTCTTTTTTGAAAAGCAATTATTAAGTTATATACCTGCATGTATGTGTGTATATATATATATATATAGTTGATAGATTATATATACATAATTTCCTCCTCATCTTCAAATTAAACATGAGAGTTAAGCCATTTAACCCTTTAAATATAAATGTGATGCCCCTCACTCTATAGTTGTCTCTCCCTCTTCCTGTATTGGATAGAGACTTTGGGCTACAGACAATAATAACAACTGGCATTTATAAAGTGCTTTAAGATTTGCAAAGTACTTTATAAATATTATGTCATTTGATCTTCACAACAATCCTAGGAGATAGGTGCTCTTATTATCTTCATTTTACAGATGAGGAAATTGAGGCAGACAGAAGTTAAATGATTTGCTGAGGGTCATACAAGTATCTGGACACATAGCTGTATTAATCTTAAAAATATTACTTTCAATATGTTTCTGTGGCTTAATCTTAAGGCAATAGTTTATATGCATAAATTCTATGAGCTACAGCCTTCCTTAAGGGAAGATTGTTATAATGATCTCAAGAATATTGCCCTTATCTTACAACAGTATCTGGGGCAAGATCTGAACTCAGATCTTCCTGATTCCAGGTGCAGTACTCTATCCACTGCACCAACTAGCTAGAGAAAGGATATGATCATAGGAGGTGACTTAACAATTGTGGGAAAGAGATGCCAGGCTCAAGATTTAGGAGAAAAGAAGAACAGGGAAAATGGCAGCTGATTTCTCCTCACAAGGATCAGTGCTTGGGTACACCCATTTCACTATGCCAGAAATGAGCTAGCTGTAGCCAGATGAAGGTAGGTCAGATTGGTAACAGCTTCTATCAAAACTACCCAGAACTCACAAAACTACCCAGATCCCAAGCTTATTTATGCCTGATGCCATGAGTTCTGGGTCCAGAATTTCTGCCTCTGTATAGGCACTCCTTTGGAATTAAATTCAAACTATGCCTTTCCTGTACTTTCTAGGTTGATAATGTTTCTGTACCATCTGGAGGTTTCTGGAATTTAGATGAGTGGCAGACTCACAGATGTTTTATTGACATTTTATTGCTTTGTTATACATTGTGAGCTAGTTATTATGTACTATTTATTCAATTCTTGACTCTAGCCTAGGAGTAAAAACAACCTCATGTATCATCCAAACATGTTTGTCCTTTTCTGTGGAGAGCCAATGCTATTGTGCCAGGTCAGTTGGCTAGAGCTCACTGAAATACAAGTCCAAGAAAAGGTTAGGGTTCACCAATGGGGGAAGGCTTACAGCTAACTTTTAATTGAGTAATCCAACAATTTTGTCCACTCCTTGATGAATGAGATGAAAGAGGTGGTGGATAGATACCTCATGAATCTCTAAGAGTCCTAGAGATGGAACTTTCTCAACACTTCCACCCAGTGGATGAAGTACAAATTACCAGGATGAACATAATGCACCCTAGGCCCCAAGATCCTCAGAGTTTAGTAGGATTGAATGAATGACCATTAATGTCTGCTGGCAGTTGAATCAAGCAATAAGCATTTATTGGACACCTACTATATGCTAGGCACTGTGTTAGGTGCCAGGAATGATGATGAAGATGAAGAAGATGATGATATTTATATAGTGCTTTAAGTTTTGCGAAGTACTTTACAAATACTGTCTTGTATCTTCTTAACAACCCTGAGGAGTAGGTCATAATAATAGCTACATTTATAGATCACTTACTATGAGCCAGGCACTATGCTAAGTGCTTTACAATTATTATCTAATTTGATCCTCACAACAACAGTGGAAAGTAGGTGTTGTTATTATTACCCTCATTTTATAATTGAGGAAACCAAGGCAGACAGAAGTTAAGTGACTTGCCCAGAGTCACACAGCTAGTAAGTGTGGCTAGATTTTAACTCATCTTCCCAACTCCAGGGCCAGCACTCTATCCACTGCAATACTTAGCTGCCTCAAATATGAAAGTAAGACAAAAATCATACTGGATGAGATGATGAGAGTCTGTACCAGTGGAATAAGTACCCACACTTGACATAAATTCACTTAAGTTACTTTGATACTTTTTGGCTATCTGATCTCAATAGGGATGCTCATTTTTTTTGGAGCACAATCTACGTGCTCCTTCTTTTTCTTATTATGTAATATATATAATTTACATCCTCCCACAGATTCTCCATGAAAGGGCCATCCATTATTCTGTGACCCTCTATCTAGATGTTTTGACACTGCCTAGATACCAATGAAGCTCACGTGCTATTCCTCTCTCTGTCTTCCACTTATTCCCCTTGTCATCTATCTTTCTGGGAACATCTTTTGTACCACTTTTCTGTGCAATTCTCTATTGGTGATGTGTTGCAGCTGATTCTTGCCTTTATTCTTTGGATAATGTTGTACTGCATGACTTTCAACTAGATAGCATTAAAGTACTGATGTACATGTAGATAGCTGGGGAGTTGATCATGATGCCCCTCATCAACCAAAGTCCCCCTCACAACCAATTGACAAATTAAAGAAGGCTCAGGCTACTGACAAACAGATTTTGAATGAAGTGTTGGTTGGTTTTTGTCCTTCATTCTTGAAAACCAAAATGATACCACTATGTTAGAGTCAAGTTACAGTGTGTTCTACTGTGGCTGATCAGACCAATATGAGCTCAGAATGTTCTACCACAGGTCGGGCACATATGGTCCATGTGAACATTTGGGGTGCATTCTCTAAATTTGTGCATCTTGTGTTTATTTTCAGCTACTTCAATTCTGCTTTGCTCATAGAACACAGTGCCTCCTTTGTTGTGGCTATGCCATGCCGGGTGGTCCTTTGCCACTGTCTCCCACATCACGTAATCAATTCCAAAGTTCTTCAGAGAGGACCTTGAAAGTGTCCTTGTATCAC
Source organism: Vombatus ursinus (assembly GCF_900497805.2). Taxonomy (NCBI): domain Eukaryota; kingdom Metazoa; phylum Chordata; class Mammalia; order Diprotodontia; family Vombatidae; genus Vombatus; species Vombatus ursinus. The sequence goes on from NW_020954557.1 coordinate 48,783,060, forward strand.
TTCTTTTGACCATCATGTGAATGCTTGCGTCACATGAATGAATGAAGTGTAGAGATATATATATATATATATGTATGTATGTATGTATGTATATATATGCCCCATTATTCCCTTTAAAAGTGTGAAGAAGTTTTCCTTGATGGAATTCTAATTGTGGACCCAACCTGTAACTTGGGAGGGCCATATTGAGGTGGTAACTCGTATCTCCTAGGACTTGCTCTCTGTGGGACTTCCAAGATTCATGCTTTAAAGCTTTCCTGCCTTGACTCTGTATACATAGTTGTCCTGCCTTGACTTTGTGTCCACAGCTGACAAAGTAGCTTTTTAAAGGCCACCAAGGGAATAGTAAATCTTTGGCTAGCCATTTCTTTGCATTTCATAAAAGGGTAGCAAGGTACAGACATTTCTTTTTTATATCAAACATATTTTCACATTAGTCATGTTGTAAAGAAGAGTTAGAAACAATGGGAGGAACCATAAGAAAGGAATGAGAGAGAGAAAGGGAGAGAGAGAGAAAGAGAGAGAGAGAGAGAGAGAGAGAGAGAGAGAGAGAGAGAGAGAGAGAGAGAGAGAGAGAGCAAATAGTATGCTTTGATCTACATTCAGACTCCATAGTTTTGTTTTGTTTTTTTTCTGGATGGGGATAACATTTTCCATCATGAATCTTTTGGAATTGTCTGAGATCCTTTCATTGCTAAGAAAAGGTAAGTCTATCAAAGTCAGTCATTGAACAATGTTGATGTTACTGTGAACAATGTTCTGCTGATTCTGTTCACTTCACTCAGCTTCAATTCATCTAAGTCTTTCCTGGTTTTTCTGAAGTTCACCTGCTCATCATTTCTTATAGAACAATTGAGGGGTATCCCCTCAATTTCTAATTCTTGGGGACCATACAAAGAGCTACTATAAATATTTTTGTACATGTGGGTCCTTTTCCCAATTTTATAATCTCTTTGGGTTACAGACCTAGAAGTGGTATTTCTGGGTTAAAGGGTATGCACAGTTTTATAGCCCTTTGGGCATAGTTCCAAATTGCTCTCCAGAATGATTGGATCAGTTCACAACTCCACCAGCAATGCATCTGTGTTCCAGTTTTCCCATACCTTCTCCAACATTTACCATTTTCCTGTTTTGTCATGTTAGCCAATCTGATAGGTGTGAGGTAATACCTCAGAGTTGTTTTGATTAGCATTTCTCTAATCAATAGTGATTTAGAGCATTTTTTCATATGACTACAGATAGCTTTAATTTCTTCATCTGAAAACTGCCTGTTCATACCCTTTGACCATTTATCTATTAGGGAATGACTTGTATTCTTATAAATTTGACTCAGTTTTCTATACAGTTTAGAAATGAGGCCTTTATCAGAGACACTGACTATAGAAAATGTTTCCCAGCTTTCTGCTTCCCTTCTAATCTTGGTTGTACTGGCTTTGTTTGTGCAAAAACTTTTCAATTTAATGTAATCAAAATTGCCCATTTTGCATTTCATAATGTTCTCTATCTCTTGTTCGGTCATAAATTCTTCCATTCTCCACAAATTTCTCCATAAGTATTCCTTGCTCGCTTAGTTTGCTTATAGAATCAGCCTATATATCTAACTCATGTACCCATTTTGACTTTTTTTTGATACAGGGTGTAAGATGTTGATCTATGCCTAGTTTCTGCCATACTATTTTCCAGTTTTCCCAGCAGTTTTTGTTAAATAGTAAATTCTCATCCCAGAAGCTGGAGTCTTTGGGCTGGACAGACATATTTCTGTAGTTCATCTATCATTTCATTGTCTTCTTTAGCTGCATCTTCTGAGATTTTAACTGACTGGGGATCAGAAGTGTCCTGACCAAATCTACACACTCTTTTTCCAACATATATATGGTATTGAGAAATATTCTGTCATGATGAAAATGTATGTCAACTTTCAGGACAGAATCAGAAAAACATAATATTTATGTCTTTATTAGGTTATAAAATCTCTTTGCTAAGAAGCTTAAGGCTAAGTACTGAAAGAACTTAACTACAGTATCATTACTACAACCCTGTAATTATTCAAACTAGGGTAGCAGTGTTTTTGGACAGCTATCATCAAGAATTTTTTTTCTTCCCTAATAGAAATTCCAATTTTCCACAGTTTATTTATTGGAAAAATGTTTAAAAACCTTACAAGGCCTTAGCTAAAGCAATTTTAAACCAAAAATTGATAAAGGGTCTTTTTTTTTCCTCAAGAACAGATTTTTTTTTTGAGATTTTGACAATATATCAGGGAAAATTTCTGGGTCACATGACCAAAAAGATGGAAGACTAGACCTTTTTTTTTTTTCCCTAGTGCCCACTAAATTTTGAAAAATCTCCCAAAGAGGAATTATGCATTGGAGATAGAATAATTATAGCTGAATACTCAGGATATTAAAGAATGAAGCCAAACAAGTTAATTCTTATGAATTAACTCTGTAGTTCCTTAATCCTTAATGTGCTACTCAGAACTTCTCCCTTACCAGCTGCCAAGCCCCATGAGGGCACACAACCTGACCTGTGAACTTGTGCTTTGGAACTCACTCAGGAATTACCATTCTGCTGCAGATTCTCGGTGGGCATACTCCTACCCCCTGCTTTCCTCAACTTTTTTGCAACAAGCAGTAGAGACTGACTGTCCAAGCCCCTAAGGGAGAACCAGAAGTAGAGTAATTGGGCTTCCTTTTGACTGGGATTGCCCTTAAATTATTATTATTATTATAGCCCAAGGCTATAGGGAAGTATCTGGAATACTTCTACCAACCTCCCTTAATGCTACAAAAAGTGGCAAATTCATCCCAGTTAGGGACCAGAGGCAGAAACAGAACTGGGGC
>NW_020954557.1:48785912-49073339 GCF_900497805.2 Vombatus ursinus
GCAAATTCATCCCAGTTAGGGACCAGAGGCAGAAACAGAACTGGGGCAATAAGCCAAGGAATATAATATGGTTGCACTAAGCTTCACAGTCTCTACCTATTGCAATGAAAAGAATCCAAGTAATGTAATGTATGGGGAATAAATCTGTCTGAGACAAATCTTGTCCCCCTAGAAACTAGTTAAGGTAGGGATTGAAGCTGTTGGAAAGTAAATTCCCCTAAAGTTCAAGATGAAACAAGAAATAGAGAGAATCACAGAAGATAAAATGGACAATTTTGATTACATAAAATTTAGTTTTTGTACAAAGACAATACAGCTAAAATTAGAAGAGAAACAGTTAACTAGGAAAAAATCTTTAGAGTAAACTTTTCAGATAAAGGTCTGATTTCCAACATACATAAGGAATTAATTCAAACTTAAAAGAGTAAGAGCCTTTCCCAGATGATAAAATGTCAAAAGATATGAACAGCAGTTTTCAAAAGACTTTCAATCAGCCAATAAATATTTATTAAGCACCTACTATTCTTCAGGACACTCTGCTACACCCTGGGGATACAAATATAAATACACATACACACACACACACACACACACAAGAACAGTTCCTTCCTTCAAGAATCTTACTATCTAATGGGAGAGGACAACAAACAAATGAAAGCTGAGTTAAGAGTGACTTGCCCAGGGTCACACAGCTAGTAAGTATCTGAGGCCAGATTTGAACTTAGGTCTTCTTGACTACCTCGCTGTCTCCAAGGACAAAAATGGGAAAAGACAAGAAGGTTAATTTCAGAGAAACCTGAGAAGAACAGATCCAGGAAAACAATTTGTACAATAACAACATTGTGCCTCCATGGACAACATGCCACCTCTGAAGAAAGAAAATTGGTGCTCCTGTGTGCAACTGGAATCAAGAAAGGTGGAAGGACATGGACCCAGATGGAAAATTACATACCAAATGGCAAAGTGAATCATAATGGAGAGAATAGGGGGTAGAACTGGATATAACACTTCCCCTTTACACCCTCCTTTCAACAGAGAGGGGTAGAATTGCTAGTTTGGAATGTGACATACACTGTTAGATTTAGTTGCTTTGTCATTTGGTTATACTTACCTGTTTTCCTTTGTTATATCCACCCCTCTCTCATTGAAACCTCCCTCATATCAGAAAATGACTATATGTAAAAAGAAAAGAACATCAACTTAAAAAACAAAAAATAAAATGACGTAGTTAGAGTAGATGATTCAGTTTCAATTTAATTTAACAAGCATGTATTAAATACCAACTAGATGCACTACTTTGCTAGATACTGGTGATTAAAAGAAAAAAAAAATCTGTCCTAGAGAAGTATGCTGGGGGGGGGCATAGGGGTGGAGGTGACAGGGACAATATATACACAAACAAATATAAAATGCATATGAAACAAATACGAAGACACCAGTAGGGTATGGATGAGGAAGCACTAATAATTAGGGCAATTAGTGAATGTCCTTTGTAGAAGGTGACACTCGAACTGACCCTTCAATGAAACCATGGATTTGAAGAAGCAGAGGTGAGAAAGAAAAACATTCAAGGACAGGGAGATAGGCTGGGTAAAGAAAAAGACAGGAGAGGGAGTGCCATGTTCAGGGAACCCAAAGCAGTCTAGTTTGCCAAAAACTCTAACATTCTAAGATTTTAGGAAATTTTAATATTCGTATTAAAATTATGCTAATTTCCTAAAACATGGCCTACATGGTAAATAATGCCTTAATAATGATTTCTAATTTCAGGGCTACTTGTTACATTTAAATATGGAAATCTGTTATCATTATATTTATTTGACATTAACCTTCCTATGAATTTTAATCAATAGGAATAGAGAATTTTTCATTATATGTAAGCATCTCAATGTTCTTTGGTTTTATCTATGCCTACATTAACATTATAGTTATGTGTTCGGATTTATATTATGGAAAAATACTAAAGGTTTTAAAACCTTGTGAAGTTGGGTTTGATGTCACACTCAAGGATGAGTGTGATTAACAGTCCTGGAAAATAACCCAACCATAAAAAAGAAAACATAGCATCAGTTTGTCAACTTGCTTGAAACGCAAGTGACAGCAGCAATTTTCTTTTTTACTAGCCCACCATGAATCAATATTCATTAAAGGGTCAGGTATTCAATGCTTTGCAGGTGCTCTTTTGTATCTTGGGGATATTAAGTCTTTGTATAATATTCAGTCACTAACTGCTATTTAGTTCCTCCAGTTTCTGCCTCTGCATCTTTTTGCATCACTATTTTTCTCTTGCTCAGCAAGCCTTCCTTGCTTGGCAGTATTTTGCGTCTTCCTTTGCCTTATATATTTGTAACCATTTTCCTTGTGTAGATTATTCCTACGCCTTCACAGCGCCTCAGAAACAGCCTGAGTATTATTTTGACTTCATTGAAATTCTGTTACAAAATTCCGCCCCCTCCCCTTCTTTTTAATGTTGTTCCCACAGATACCTTGCCAAAAATTTAGTTTCCTGGGAAACTTTATGAAGAAATTTTCCTGCACAGTATAATCTTGGCAAGCATAATAAGATCATTGGGTGGGTCTGCTTAGCTTACAAAACTTATGATCTTATCCTTAAAAGTAGAGAATCATGTAATTGAGAAAGAAAGAAATTTAACCATACACCCAGGTTACGTTTTTTTATTCCAATCCTCCAGTGAAGTCAGCTGAGGAAAGTATGTTGTTTTAAGTAGGAATGGAAACAAGGATAGGACCTGTGATTTTATTAGCATTGGAAACTCCCAGAAGAGAATACTCCCTCTATCAATCCAGGTCAGCACTTTCTTCGCAACTTTGTCTTAGAGAAGGAGTTTTTAACCTGGGGCTAAGAACAGTCCCTCAAGAGGTCCATAGATGGATGTCAGGGAGTCCATGAACTTAGGGGGAAAATTACATCATTATTTTCACTAACTTCTAACTAAAATTTAGTATTTCTTTCTATTATTTAAAAACATAATTCTGAGAATGGATCCATAGGTTTCACTAGACTGCCAAAGGTGTACGTGACAAAAAAAAAGGTTAAGAACCCCTGGCTTACAGCATTTTCTAGGTCACTTAGAGGTTTAGTGGCTTAGCCTGAATCATATAGTCAGTATGTATCAGAGGATGTTACATCTTCCTCTGAAACATACTGAAGACATCTTCTGACTTCTCTGAGGTCTGTACTCTATCTACTAGGCCACACCCCCTCTCTAATGAATATAATCCTCATTATTAATACCCTGTTCCCATATATTAGTCCAAGGAGCAATGTTATTACATTAGGGATACTAAAATGTGGTTACCAAAATATTTCTCTGATTCAAATTCAAATTCAAATATTTCTCCGATTCAAATTCAAATAATCTCTTAGAGTTCTTTTGGTGACAATGTTTTATAACCTGGAAAAACTAGTCTTAGAGTACCTAAAAATTTAGTGAAGATCTAATTAAAACCATTAGTGGCCATCGTGTCTTACCAGAGTGTAGGACTATAGAAATGACACAAAGCTTTGAAGAAAAACTTCAGAGAGAAGGAGATAAGGGCATGGAGCACTGTCAGGCCTCAGAGGGATACCACAGTATGATGGTCAAGGTCCTTGACTTCTGACACTGAAATGCTTAAGAGAATAGAGAATAACTCAAAAAAAGTGTTGTTTTTATTTTTAATCAGGTTTGCACAGGTCTCTGACTTTGCGTCAGATTCATTACCACCAGATCTTTTTTTGTCTATGCCCAATACCTCTGGCACCTTGTAACGTGGTATAGCATACAAGAATCCCCCAGGGACCTACACATAGACACATAAGGAAAGGCACTCAGAAACCTCTATTGCTGCATTTTTCCACCACAGAGATGCTTGTTCTCTCTTTTCCTCTAGCAAACATCAAGGACCTTTGCTTTAGCAGGGTAATGAGTCAGTCTACTGAATAACATAAAAAAGGCCTGGTTCTCCTGGTTTTGTGCACTAACTGAAAGCCCCAGCATGAGAGACTGACTAGAAAGAGGGAAGGTAGACTGTTTTGTAGGTCACAAGATCTCAGTAGTGGAAGACTGCTAAGAGGTTATCTAGTCTAAACATACATGAACAATAATCTCCTTTACAAGATGCTAAACAAGTGGTCATTCAGCCTTTTATTGATGGGGCATCTACCAGCACCTATTCCACTTTGGGGTAGCTCTAACATTTAGGACATTCTACACATCAAGTTTAAAATTGACCGTTTGTAACTTCCGCTCACTGTTCCTAGTTCTGTCCCCTGGAGCTAAGAAGAATAACTCTATTTCATCTTCTAAATGACAACCCTTCAAATACTGCCAAATAGAAAGTTTATCCCCCATAAGTTTTCTTCAAGCTGAACATTTCCATTTTCTTCGACAGATTTTCATGTGTTATAAATTCAAGGCTCTTCGTCACCCTTTTCTATGCCTTCTTCGGTTTACCAAAGCCCATAGCAAAATGTGGTATTCAGGGAAAAACATTCCAGGGTAGGGCATAATTTGGGGAAAAGGAGGCCTAGGGAATGCTAACAAAGAGAAAACAGGCATGTATGGAAGACAATGGGAAAACCCAGCCACCCTGAGCTTCCAGTTATGTCCAGGATTTATTTAAGTTGTTTTGGCATATATGCTTATCAGTGGTGTTCAAAAGATTAAGGATGCTAGATCTTGTCTGGGAGGGAGTTTTAAGACATAGTGTGTATTTGGGAGAGGAAAGAATGATTCCAAAATTGTGATTTGGTATAGAGGTTGGAAAGAGAACAGAGGGTGACTGAGACGTAGAGAAACAGTCATAAGAATGAGAGGCATCAGCATCATGAGGAGTGTCAGGGTCCAGGGCTAGGCAGTCCAATAGTTTGTGTAGAAAGAGACATGAATCTATGCATGAGAGAGAGAAAGAGAGCTTCTAGAATCCTGGACCCACAAAATGCTGGGAGGGGATTCAAAGGAAGTGAAAATTGGGAACCAAAGCCTATAGGGTGTGAGGAGAGGTGTATGGGGTGTAAAGTGAGAGTGTGTATGGCAGGGTCTTGAACTTTGTTCTGTCTTCTGTATCTTCTTACTCTCTACCCCCAAAAAGAGATGCCTCTACTTGGAGAACGTGATAAGAAAATTCAGTAAGATCCTATACCTGAATAGCAAACATTTAATTTCCCTGTAGACTGTGAAAGAGAAGGGCGTGTCTGAGCAAGAGACAAGGAAACCTAAAGCTTGGGATGACAGAGAGATCGATGTAGGGAAATGTCTCTAAGGTTAGCAGTATCAGTTGGATGACAGGTCATGATCCTTAGAGGATAAATACTCAGCCATTTGAAGTCATTTCCTTCACTCCTACTTCCCCATAGCAGAAAGGGGAACCTTGGTTCAAGAATACGTTTAGTCACTTTTCTCACATAAAGTGTTCAGAAGAGTACAGAAGAAAATTCAGAGCAAGACATAAACAAGCAAGACTTCTTTGAAATTAATGTGTTAAATTCATTAGATACTTTAAAAAAAAGACAAGCTATATGTAATAGAGCTTCATGATTTCATAGAAAAAGTAGTTTTTTTCTATTCTTTGAATATGAAAATGTTCATGTTTATTGGTATTTGTCAAGTTTAGATTCTTTTTCAAGTAACAAGCATTTTTGAAAATCTGTCCCTCCTACTACCCATGGAGCAAATAAAAACAAAATCAAGATTCAGAATAATGGAAATGGAAAACTATTTTTTAAAATAAAAAGAATTCTTCCTCAAGCATAGATCTAAAAGTAACTCTCCATTCTCTATTTTTTTAAATGAAGTAACTTTTCTATTTAGGTTACATATCTCCTTGGAACTTATTGTGCCATGTGGTATAAAATGATGGCCTAAACCTAATTTCTGAAAAATGGTTTTCTCGTTTTCTCAGACTTTCTCAAATAGGGAATCTTTCCCCCAATAGTTTGTCTCTGGGAATTTATCAAACATTGGGTTGCTTTGTTTAATTGCTTCTTGGTCCTGCTATTCTAGATGGTTCTACAGATTTTCTTTTCTATTTTTTTAGCCAGTACCAAATAGTTTTGAGGATTATGTTATAATATACTTTGAAATCTGAAAATGTTGTGCCTTCATCATTCGTGCTCCCCCCCCCACTTATTTCTGTTCAGATTTCAGAACTTTTTTTCCTTCAAATGAATTTTGTTATATTGATTAATTTTATAAAATAAACCATTGGTACTTAGGTATAGCATTAAATCTGTAAATTAATTTAGTCAGGCTATTTATTTAAACTATATTGGGGCAGCCTTATCAATCAACTAATACCTCTCTCCCATTACTCGTCTTCATTTATTTCTGCAGAGTGTTTTTAATTGCACTTACATAAGTCTTGAGTGTGCCAGGGAGTATGTTAACTCCTAGACATTTCATGCATTTTGTAGTTAATTTAAATTGTTTTATATTTATATGTTCAGGGAGGACTAGCACTCTGGTGTGATGGCTTGCCGAGCCCTTTTTGGGGCTGCTCATACACCTTTCACCCAACTTTCACCCTTGGCTCCAAAAAGCTGTAGCATGTGCAGTGGCCATGGACAGACTTCTAATCCATCGGTGAGTAAGGGGGATGTCTACTGGTATTGCTTGAACTATGTCAAATAATATTGGGTAGAGGCTATATCTGTGCTTTAGCCCAATACTTACTTAGAAAGTTTCCAGTATTTTGCCTCTGCAGAAAATATTAGTTCTTGATTTTAGACAAAGTTTTTTTTGTCATTTTATATAAGCTCTTTTCTGTGCCAATGCCTTTTAAGGTTTTTAACATGATTTAATGTTGTATTTGGTCAAAGACCTTTTCTGCATCTATTCACTTAATCATGGTGTTTTGGTATTTAGATGATTAACTATTAATTATTTTTATAATTTTGACCAACCCTTGCATCCTGGCATTAATCCAACTAAGTCATAAACAATTTCATGCATATATGGTTGCTGTCTCTTTACAAAGATTTTATTAAAATTTCTTCATTAATATTATTACTAAAATTGGATTATAGTTGCCTTTCTCTGCTTTACCCCCTCAGCAGTTTAGATATCATGACCATATTTGTCTCATAAAACCATTCTGATACAATGTTTTCATTCTCAGTTACTCAATATCCAAATATGCAAATAGATCTGTGAATCTCATCGAGGTGCGCTTTCTCTCCGATGATAAGGATTCCATACACGCCTGCTCATGCTATGCCACTTTTGTTCATTTCCTCCTATAAATTTAACACATAGGATCCACTCAGTATGTTTGGGATCTTTTTTGATTACTTTTGATATCGTAATGGAGGAGCACAGGATCATAGAATTAATACTGAAAGGGTTCTAAGAGGTCATCTAGTCCAACTCCTTCATTTTATAGGTTATAGCACATGACAAGTTGATCTTTTTCATTCATAAATTTCTTTAATGGCATCCTTCACTCCATTTCTTTGAAATTCTTTGTAATGTGTTAAAAACCTTCCAACCTATACTTCTTTTGGCTCTTTGGGTAATTTTTAGTTTCAATTCTTTGGAGCCTGTAGTGTTCCATAACTTGAAGCCATATATCAATGCCCAAAAAATAATGGTACTAAAAAGATGGATATTTGTTTCAGGTAAAGCTTGGGATCATTAAAAAAAATTTTGCTATTTTCAAAAGGAATTCCAACCCACTCTCCTTCTATTCAATCCTACATCCAATTTATTGTACATCTGAAGTTTTACTAAAGACATACATAATGATGGACAAGCACTAACGACATTTTTCATCCACTTGTTTTTTATTTGTGGACAATTAAAGCCAAATTGTTTTTCAGGATTTAAGATCTCATCCAGGAGGCCCTGCAACGTTCTTGGGCTTGAATCAATCAGCACAACGTCATCCATAAACAGGAGCACCTACAGGATCTCCTACTATCTATCTGTGGGGAATCATTCTTCAGTTTGAAGTCTGCATTGGATCTCCTCTGTGAAAGTGGCAAATGCCTTTGACCAACATAACTTTCCCTATTTTAAAGTTCAATTAACATTATTAAAGTTTCATCCAACAAAATTATCCATGTTATTATGTTTCAAGGCATCTTTCAAAATTTTGAGATATGTATGGATGACACCTTTTTGAAGGAGAACCTTTAAGGTTGCATTTTGCTTTACCAAAGCAAATGCTTTTTTAAAAATATAGTCAATAAAATTAGGCAGGGCAACATCTTGCAGTGTCTACATCTTTTAGTCAACTATGTGATAGTAAAAAGTGTTTTTAATTATTGAGAATCAGTATAACTATTAGTTGCTCTTTAAATTTTTTGTAGGATGCATTTATAAATCCATGTGACTTTATATTTGTTCTACTTCTCTTGATGAGATTGGGATGTTTGAGATCTCTATTTCTTATTTTTCCAGTTTATTTTACATTTTTGTATATAACTATCCATTTCCCTTAAGCTCTAAGTTTCTCTGGTCTATAATTATGTATGATAATTTCTTCTCATTCTTTTGATGTCCTCTCTATTGTGAATTCATTTAATTTTAAGTTTTCATAATTTGATTTTTGTCTCTTTTTCCATCAATTTGTCTAATGCTTTGTAAATTCTGTTAATCTTTCTTTAAATGACTTTACTGTACTTGTTTTTATGGTTTTTTTTTAATCTTTTCAATTCTGTCTATTTATCCTCTTCTTTTCATGATTACTTCATTTGTGTTTTTGAGCTATGTTGTTATTTTGTTGATTATCCAATTTTTAATTGCATGATCAATTCATGAATCACTGCTTTTTCTAGTTTGTAAATGTTTTCAGACATGCAAGTTTTCTTTTGAGGACTGTAATAGCCACATCACCCAGATTTTTTGTATGTTGTTTTATTGATGTATTCTATTTCAAATATTTATTCCTTTTTTTCTGTGATTTGTTCCGCAACCCATTTATTGCTCAGAATATCATTGGTTGCAATTGCTTTGATTAGTGATGGCTTCCATTTAGGTCACTTTCTTTTGCTTGTATTCCCCATACTAATTAATACATGCTATAGCAAATTTGCTTTCATTTCAGATTATATCCTTTCTTATTTCTTCCATTTTCTGGCTCTCACTGAGACTTGGCTCCATCCTGATGATATAGAATTCCCGGCCCCCCTTTCCAGCACTGGCTGCACTTCACTCATTTTCCTTAACTCACTGGTCATGGAAAGCAAGTTGGAATACTCTTTGTTCCCCACTGCCACTTCCAAGTTCTCTCTCAATCATAATCATTTAGTAACCTCTCTTCCTTTGAGATTCACTCAATCCATATCTATCACCCAATCAAAATTCTGGTAGCTGCTGTCCTCCAACCTCTTATTCTTTCCTCTATGAGTTCAGTGACTGGCACAGTCTTTCCTCCTCAACTCCTACCCTCATACTAGGAGACTTCAGCATACACATTGATATTCCCTCAAATATACTAACCTCCTAGTCCCCCAACTTATTCATTTCACACTGAATACTCCTTCACACTCCACCCCAACAAAGATGGTCATACCCTTAATCTTGTCATTACCCACACATGCACCACTTTCATGTTAATGAACTCTAAAATTCCCATATCTAATGATTTATTCTCATTCCAACCCTCCCTCTGCCTTGTGAGCCAAATTCTGTTCTTACTCCACACCTACAATTCCTCGACCTCTCAGTTCTTTCCCAGGCCATCAACCCTTACACTACCTACACCTTCCTCTCTTCCCCATCCTTACCCTTTGGTGAACCAGTTCAATTTTACATTGTCTTCTTCTCTTGAATCCCTTATCCTCTTGGTCTATCTTCAATCCTGCTGCCAAGCCTCAGCCCTGGATCACTCACCACCCACTGCCTTTGCTCCTATACACATGCTGCTGAATAAAGCTGGAGAAAATCATGAAACCTTTTTTATTAGGTCCATGACAAATTCATGTTAAGGAACCTCAACTGGTTCATCAGTGCTGTATCTCTCTAATTTATTCACTATAGAAGCTCTTCCAAACTTTCTCTCTCCTCAAACCTCCCACGGCTCTCTTTCCTTCCATCTTCTCAGCTGACTGGAAAAGTTAAAGAATGTGCATCAAAAACTCCCTCTTCCTTCCTCTTCATCTGACATCACCCAAATACTTCTTCCACTATCTTCTCCTTTATACCTATCTCACGTAATGAGGCGGCCCTTTTGCTTGTCAAAGCAAACCTCTGCACAAGTGATCCCATTCCATCTTGTCTTCCCCAGCAAATTGCCCCTTCTATCATCTCCACTGTCTCACTTATCTTTAATCTCTCCCTATTTACTGGTTACTTCACTACTGCCTATAAATGTACTCATTTCTCCCTCATCCTCAAAAAGCCCTTACTTTATCCATCCATCCCCATTCATCATTGTCACACATTTCTCCTCTCTTATGTTGCTAAACTCCTTAAAAAGACTGTCTACAGCAGGTGCTTTCACTTTCTTTCCTTTCACTCTCTTCTCAGGTCTCTAGTCTGGCTTCCAACATTATCATTCAACTGAAATGGCTCTCTCCAAAGTTTCTGATGATCTTTTAATTGCCAGGTGTAATAGTAGTTTCTCAATCCTTATCCTGACCTCTCTGCAGCCACTGACATTGTCAATCATGCACCTCTCCTTGATAATCTCTTCTCTCTAGATTTTTAGAACATTACTTTCTCCTAGTTCTCCTTCTACCTATCTGGCCACTCTTTTTGAGTCTGCTTTATTGGGTCTTCATTCAAGTCATACCCAATAACCATGGGTGACCCCAGGGCTCTGTCCAGGCCTCTTTTTTCCTTCTATACTATTTCACTTGTTGATCTCATAAGCTCTCATAGATTTAATTATGATCTCTACACTGATCATTCTCAAATCTACTTATTCAGCCCACCTCCCCACTGACTTCAAGTCTCACATCTCCAACTGCTTATTAGACATTTCAAAGTGTATGTACCATAGACATTTTAAATGTAACATGTCCAAAACTTATCTCATTATCTTTTCCCTCAAACCCTCTCCACTGCCTAACTTCCTTATTAATGATCATTCTCCCAGTCACCCAGATTCAAAATCTAGATGTCATCTTCCTTTCTCTTTCTCTCACCCCCTGTATCCAGTCTGTTGCAATGTCTTTTGATCTTACCTTTATAACGTCTCTTGAATGTGCCCCCTACTTTCCTCTGACACTGCCACCATCTTGCTATAAGCCCTCATCACTCCACACTTTGACTATTGCAATGCCCTGCTAGTTGATTTCCCTGCTACAAGCCTTTCCTTACTCCAATCCAACCTTCACTAAGCTATCAAAGTGATCTTCCTAAAAAGTAAGTCTAACTGTATTACTTTCACACACACACACACACACACACACACTCAATAATCTTCTTTGGCTCCCTATGACCTTCAGGAGCAAACATAAAATCTTATTTGACACTCAAAACCCTTCCTAACCTGCACCTCTAACTTTTCAGTTTTCTTATACCTGACACCCATCCACCATGTTCTCTGTGATCCAGTTACATTGGCCTCCATGATGTTCATTTAACAAGATGGTCCCCAGGTCTTTGAGATTATCATACTTTTGTATTTTTAATCTCAGTGCTTAGCAGAGGACCCAACAATAAATATTTGTTGATTAATTGATTGATTTCCTAAATTGTGATCAATGTTTGTAAAAGAATTATGTGATGTTGAAAAGTGTCTATTCTTTAATATTCCTATTCATAAGATGCCATAAGTCATTTAAATTTACTCTGTTTAGCTTTATGGTTTCATTTTTATATTTCTGTTAGATACATAAACCTCTGAAAGTGGAAAATGAAAGCCTCATATAATTATAATGTTGCTATCTGTGTCTTTTTCATTATGAATTTAGACATAATACAATTTTGTACATATATATTTGATGATATTTTATCATCTGTAATACTTTTAAATATAAAGTACTTTCCTTGTTTATCTGGTCATTATGAATTTTTATTGTTGCTTCATCTGTAATCATGATTGCAACTCCTGCTTGTTTGTTTTTGGAATCACATGATGCACAGTAAATGATCTTCCAGTTCCTCATTTTCATTTTATATCTGTCTATTTTTAAAGTGTTTTCCTTATATGCAACACATTGTTGGATTTTATTTTCTTATTCTACTATTCATCTTCTTTTCATTGGGGAATATAATTCATTTGTCATTAAGATTATAATTTTAGGCTTGTGTTTTCTTCCATTTAATTCATTTGAATTAATCCATTTGATTAGTTATTATGTGGTAAGAGTGTCTGCACTAGGGAAAATGAAGAAAACTCTGCATAAGACACACATATTTAAAGAATTGGATGATATCTTTTACAAGCTGGATATAAGAGAGGATGGCCGCTATCCTCCAAAACTGTGTCCAAATTGAGGTTCCTTCTCAGCTTTTCTTTTTTGGAGGGAGACAGAGACAGAGACAAAGAGAGACCGAAACAGAGATGGAGAGCTTTTGTTGAGTGCTTATTATGTGCCAGGCACTGTGTTAAACACTGACTATACCAATACAAGAAAGCAAGATAGTTCCTGCCCCACAGGACATTATCTAACAGGGACATTATATTCTATTCATATGTTACATATATATAACATATAAAGATGAGCTGGAAAGTTGGGACAGCAGGAGGTCAAACACACAAATGCATAACTTGGAGTTGGTGGCTGGGAAGTCAGAAGGACTTGTTCTGAGCAAGTTAAGGCAAAAATTCACCTATTAGAGTCCAGGGTGGTTCCAGGCGCAGAGTTCAAAGTTCCTGTGGGAAGGAAGTAAGGATAATTACCAGAGTGGAAATGGTATATTGTTGAGCCAGAAGCTGAGAAGCATACAGGAAAAGTCTATCTCTGATGATTGTTGAAAAATACTTCCTCCTTTGGGGCAGCTCCAGGATGGTGACTAGTACTCCACAAGGTATATCTGTGACCTGTTTCCAGATCTACACTTTGGGATCTTGGAGTAATTGTTTGGGGTATGAGAGTATGAAACTATAGGACTGAAATATTTCTTAGTTTACTAGAACTTGGCTAACAAGGAAGATACGGAGAATATTATCTATGGCACCAAATCCTTTCACGTCATTTGGTCCTGGTTAGACTATTACCTGTGAAATTATAAGTGGGAAGACCTTCTCAGTTCATTTTAGGGGGTAAAAGCAAAAGAAAACAAGAAGCAATTAAAACTACAAAGAAATACAGTATCGTAAACAAATAATATCAACATTAACACCCCCAAGTAGTTCTGTTTCTAAGGTACCTGGCCAGTGGCAAGAGGATGACCTTGGTTTGTCTTCTTAGAAAAGATCCTCTGAGGCAAGTGCTTATTATATGTTTTCCCCTTGGGATTCTGTGTATGAATGCTAACTCAAATTTTAAAGTTGAAGGGTAATAAACTTTCAATACAAAAAAAAAGCCTAACAAGGAGGAAAAAGTCTTAATGACTAATATAACTATGTAAAGATGTATTTATGCACGTATGCTCTAGTAAACAATATCAATTAATTTGTATTTGCCAGAGGAAAGATGGTAGTTGCAATTGCAAAATTCTAAATAGCAACAAAACCTTGTACATATGATAGTTATAAGATCACAAATCCAGAACTGAAGAGACCTCATTTCACCTCCCTCATTGTATAGATGAGGAAACCGAAGCTAAGTGATTTGCCCAAGTATGTAGTGTCAAATGCAGGATTTGAACCCAGATCTTCTGTCTCCGGAGTTAGTGCTCTTTTGACTGCACTAAGTTAACTCTATAAAAAGAGTCTCAGGGGCAGCTAGGTGGCACAGTGGATGGAGCAACGGCCCTGAAGTCAGGAGAAATTGAGTTCAAATCCTCAGACACATAACACTCACTAGCTGCGTGACCCTGGGCAAGTCACTTAACCCTACTGCCTAGCCAAAAAAAAAGAAAAAAAGTCTCAGAAACCACAACCAGACACTAAGAAAAGAATTGAAGAACTTACAATTTAAGAGACTTTATATGAGTATATTTCAATGTTCTCCCCATTATTATGAGCCCCACTTCCTCTTCCACTATCCCTTTTCTTACTGCTCTTACTGTATCACGTTTCCCCAAGCAGGCCAAGGAACTAGAAATACCACTTCCCACTCCCCTCTCAAAGTCAGATGTGATGAGAATTATCACCAACTGCCTCCTATCACTTGCTCCCTTCTCCCTTCCTTAGCTATTTCTAGCTTAGTATGAACCCTTGAATAAAAAAGTTTAATTCAGGAAGTAACATGGATTTTAGTCTATGTATTAGTAATTATATTCATTTTCTTTCCTTTCTCTTGATCCTTTGATCCTTCTTAAATTGTTAGCTTTGTCTATCCTTCAACAATCTTTGCTCTTAAACAATGTAGAACTTGAAAAAAAAACCCAATAGCCTTGTGTAGACCTAGAATCATGAGAAATCTATTTTCATTGTTAAGATTTTTCTTTGTTAACTATACTCTCTTATTTTTCTTATGTTCTTCCTATTTGAAGTGTTTCTATGTCAAAAAGTTCGTGTGTTACTTATAGTGGGGAAAAGAGGAAGATCAAAGAAGGACTAAAACCATTACTCAGGATAGATGAGATGATGACAGTAGGTGAAGGAGAGAAGACAGAACTACTCACCTTACATTTTTCTTCAGCTTTCTTTTCAAAAGATAAAACACAGTCTTTGGGCTAGAGAAGACAGAATGGAAATGCCTAATAGAAGGCCAAAATCCAAGGTATGTAAAGGGTAATAATATCTAGCTGTCCAAGATGAGTCAAAATCAGAAGGCCCAGAGAAACTGCAAACTGTGGTGGTAGTGGTGGTGGTGGTGGTGGTGGTGGTGGTAGCAACAGAAGGAAAAGTAGTTATATAGCACTTTAAAGTTTTCAAAGTGCTTTACAAATATTAATTCATTTTATCTTTCCAACAACCATGGGGGATAAGTGCTATTATTATCCCCGTTTTATAGATGAGGAAATTGAGGTGGAGGTTAAGTGATGTGGCAAAGGTCACAAGTGTCTAAGGCTGGATTTAAACTTAGGTTTTTCTGACTCTAGGGCCAGCTCTCTATACACTGTACCACCTACTTGCCTGAAGAGAGGCTATAACAAGAATGACTAATTAGAGAGACTGAGTTGTAGAGATAGAGTCAACACGATATACCAACTGATATAGAGAGTAGGAAAGGAGAGTTGAGGGTTACTCATATGTTGCAGAACTCAATAAGTGGTACCTTTAACAAAAATAAAGAAATAGGAGAGGTGGGCTGGGCAGGGCTAATGATGAGTGTTTAGAACACGGTGAATTTGACATGCCTATAGGACATCTAGGTGGAGATTCCCAGCAGGCATTTGGAGATGAGGCACTAGAATTCAGGAGAATTCAAGATAAAAAGGAAGGCTGGATATATATATTCTTGCTGTAAGAGAAATGAAAAGATAAAAACCTCTAGCCAAATGAAAGGATAACTCACATGTCCTCCAAGAGGAGAATAATGAAGCTGATTTTATCATGCACCAAAGACACCAAGGAACATAGCTGTATAGTACTCTAGGTCAGCTCACCTTGAAAGTCCATGACATGTATTAGCAAATAGAGCCCCATGATGATCACTGCAACTTACAGACCAACCATCTGATGCTGAAGACAAAGAGGGAGAGAAATTGTCTAACAAATTTGGCAAGATCATTCAAAGTCAGTGAATACTTCGGGGACTTCTATGCAAAGACGAGGATAGCCAAAATTATGTTGGAAATTATTATTTAGGGAGGCAGAGTCAAGGTAGAGGAGCGCTAACATGTTGTTTAGTGAACTCCCCTTTACAAACTTCTCCAAACAGATCCAGAAAATGTACCAGACCAAATCCTGATGTGGAAATCCAGAAAAAAACACTGTGAGTCATTTGTCCAGTCCCACTCTGCATGGGGAAACAGAGAGATCTCATAACAATGAAGACTGGCTGGAGCATTCCACACTAGCATTCCAGCATCCAAGGAGAGGCTGTATGCCAGGGCAAGAGGAGTTCTCAAACCCACACCAGGGTCCCAGCTAGGCCATAGCAAAGCACTGTGACAGGGACAGATGAGAACTGTCAGTTTTGTAGCCCACTACCCTGTTCCAAGTTATAGATTCAGGTTGGACCAAGAAGGGAACCTGCACACTGAAATAGCATTCGTGGATAGAGTAATCCTGGGGAGTATACAGAGAAAGGAGGAAGTTCAGAAGCCAGTAGGAGCAGCAGACCTCAGGTGCAAAGCAGGGTCTTCTTTCCAATGTCTATTCCAGCCTGCAGAGGAGTACCAGGGTGAGAATCCTAGGCCAAAATTCTGTTGCTGAGACAACAGAATTTTCTAGCTGGCTGATAGGGAGAATCCAGCAATAATCTACTCTTGCTCAGACCCAAACCACAGTCAGAAACTTGCAGATCTCAGACCAGGAGGGCATCAGTCAGATACTCAGGATTAGACCATGTTGGGAGCATTGAAAGCTTACAAGTTCCCAGCATGTCCCTAAAATTCTGGAATAATACAACACTCAATAACCCAAGAAAGTAGCAACAGGACTAGCCCATACCTTCCCTACAGAAGTGAGGCAGTTGTTCAGTTGTGTCCAACTCTTTGTGACCCCATGGACCACAATACACCAGGTCCTTCTATCTTTCACTATCTGTTGAAGTCTGTCCAAGTTTTGTGTTCATTGTTTCCATAATAACATCTATCCATCTCATCCTCTGCTGTCCTCTTTTTCTTTTGCCTTCTATCCTTCCCAGCATCAAAAGTATGGCAACGCCTAGCCTTAACATCAAGTCCAAAATCAGGAAGTAGGCTGGAAGAATTGACAAACAAAAATAAGAATCCCACTATATTGAGCTATTATGGTGGTAGAGAAACTCAAGACACAAACATAGAAGATGAGAATGACTCCAAAATATCTACAAGGAATCCCTCAGAGAAAAACACAGCTTGGGCACAGAGATACATTCACTCAACAGGAAAACAGAAGAGAAAGGGAAAAGGAAGAGAGAAAACTAGAGGAAGGATAGATTAAAGGAGAGATTAATTTAAGTAAAACATACTCTAAGGATATACAAAAATACATCTCTTTTTGAGATGGCAAAGAATGAGAATTTGAGTAGAAGCTTATCTTGATTGGCTATACATATATGTAACAGTTTTTGTTTTTCTTTTGTTCTCAATGGGGAAGGGTAGGGGGAGGCTAGATGGTGGATCTTGCCTCATTTGGCAATTAAGAGATTAGGACTTTTGGAGATAGAAGTTTTGGTTGTATGAAAAGATCAGAAGTCAGACTGTAGAGTTAAGAAAAGTATGACTGAAAAAGAAATTAAAGCTTTAAGGTCCTCTCAGAGAGTTTAGCCACACATGAAGGAACCAGGTTGTGAAGGGCTTTAAAGACCAGAGGATTTTATATTTGATCTTGGAGTTAATAGGGAGCCATTGGAATTTACTGAGTAGGGCAGTAACATAGCCATTATCTGAACTTTAGGGAAATCACTTTGTCAACTGAATGGAGGATGGATTGGAGTGGGGAGAGACTTAGGACTAGAAGATCAACCTTTGCATAATCTTTTGATTGATATTTTGTTATAGCCTCTTCACCAATATTTTATTTAAAAATTTTATATCAATGTTTATTAGGCATATTGGTCTACAGATTCCTTTCTGTGTGTTAGTTCTCTCTTATTTAGATATCAGGATCATATTTACATCTTAGAAGGAATTTGGTAGGATCATTCTTTCTTGTATTTTATGTATTATCAGAATTCTCTGAATATTTGATAAAACTCACTTGTCAATCTAAAAAAAAAGACAATATTGTTCAGCATTGAGTGGTATTATTTAAAAAAAAACACCTGTCTGCACCAATTCCTGTTTCAATTGCAGTATCAAAAATGACATTTGAATTTCTTTTCTCTTTGGTTTCTAGGCAGAAGTTACATGTGGTTATGTAACCCCAAAGAAATTCTGCATTTCAGGAAATAAATAGGAATATATTTTTAAACTCTTAGTACACAGAATTTATAAAAGGATTTGTAATAGAAAAGTGTTGGCTTTAGGTAAGGTAGGGCTGGGGTTGATTATATCCATATCTGTGTATGTGGCCACCAAATTTTAGTGTAAAAAAAGACAAACAAGGAGGAGTCATATAACACTTCCCCAACTTCAATGAGTATTGACTTCTCCTTTATCTATCTTCATCAATAAACACTGTTAAAACCTGTACTGCCAGGTACTACTCTAAGTGTTGGAGATAAAATGAAAGGCAAAAATATGATTCCTGACCTCAAGGAGCTCACATTCTAATGGGGGAGACGATATGCATTTAACTACATACATTATTGTATGTGAGTCTGTGTGAATACATGCTGTTATTGTTTAGCTGTTTTTCAGTCATATTTGTGAACCTATATGGGGTTTTCTTGGAAAGGATACTGGAATGATTTGCCATTTGTCACAGATGAGGAACTGAGGCAAATAAAGTTAAGTAACTTGCCCAGGTCACGTTAACTAGTAAGTGTCTATGGCTGGATTTGAACTCAGATCTTCCTGACTCCAGGGCCAGCACTCTATTCACTGCACTACCTAGCTGCCCAGGTGTGAAAACACACACACACACACACACACACACACACACACTCTCTCTCTCTCTCACTCTCTCTCTCTCTCTCAGTGGGAAGAGATCTCACAGGGAAGGTACTAATAGGCAGGAGAAGAGTGACTGGGAAAGGCATCCTACAGAAGGTAGGATACAACCTGAAATCTTCAAGGAAGCCAGGGAAGCTAGGAGACAAGGGATGAGAAAGTAGGGAGATGGAGTCTTGTGCATGAGGAACAGCAAGAAGGCCAATGACACTGAATTACACAGCATGAGAGAAGAGTAAGAAGACTGACTAGAAAGGTAAGATTAAGACATATATCTAGTCTACATGCTTTGTGGCTGGACCTTAAAATAGCTTAGCTATTGGTTCCTTTTTTCTGACTTAGACGGAAAAACCCTAGGGCCAGAGTACTTCTATTATGTGGCCAATATTACCTACAACATTGGTTAGTCTTGACAAGTTGATACTGAAAGACTGACATCAGTCTTTCAATTAGGCTTGTTTTGATTGTATTTGATTGTACTACACACACACACACACACAAAATGCAAGTAGCCGATAAGTGTTTAAGTAACAGAGTTAAAATCTATCAATAAATCTAACTATTCATATTTTCATTCATCCAACTAGATATCACAGAAATCAGTTTAATGGAGGAAGAACAGCAGTCAAGACAGAAGCAATTTCACAGAAGACAAAATCCAAGAAAGAAACCAGTAATAAACCCTTGGCCTCAAATTTTTATGTACAAGTAGACAAACTATAAATAATTTTTTTATGTATAAAGATAAACTATAAATAAATAATAGATAAACTAAAAATGCTAATATAAGAACATAAATTTGATCTCCCTGGTATCTGAAATTTGGGGAAATGAGGTTCAGGGCTCAACAGACATCTATTTTTCTGTATCTCACCAAACTATCAAAGATAGTTTCATTTCTAGACTGATTTCATGTACCAGAGTCCACCCTGACAAATAAGGAGCACTGGACTAAGGAACAAAGAGATGCTTAACCATTAGCAAAACCAGGTCCATGGTGGGCTCTTATCCTGTGGTCTACTCTACTTCTAAGCTTGAGGTAATCTATATTTTAATGGAAGGAGTTGCCTGCAAAGAAGAGTCCATTTAGCCTTACAGAAGACTGCTTTGTCTATGGAGGGACATTCAGGAAGAAGAAAGTCTCTCTTTGTGCTCTCGAGTTGCTTGCATTTTTTAATACTGTCAGTATACATACCATCACCTGAAGAGCAAACGCTATTTTAGAGTGGATACAATCTTATGGTTAAAGTTGTAAATGTCATTCAGTTCTAGAAGAGTACAAAAATCTTTCAGAACTGGAATATGGCTATAGAAGGGAATATCTTATTCAAAAGAAATAGATTAGGGAAAAGGCGCAGGGTGAGATTAATAACATTGTCAATTAAGAAGATATGCTCTTTTAAGGAACAAACTGAAGGGCAAAGAATGATGGAGAATGTTCAGGGAAAGAACTGTAACAAACAGAGGATGACTGGAGTTTTGCTCCAGGTCTCTGGTTTATAGGGGGTTGTTCCTCCATTTCCCACGGGACTTGAAATAATGGAGGAAGCACTTCCTATGAGAGATGGTTTCAGCAGAAAACATAGGACCTGTGAATTCCGACCATGGGGAAAAGATAAGACATCTGCACCTGGATTTTGGTTCTCTGGGGGGAAGAACTATCCTGTCCCTTTGCATGAATTAGGGGCTTCCATCCCTCAAGAGGCCCTGTCTATGGACAGGCATTTTTCTCACTGGAGTCACTGAAGCTAAATAAGGCAGACTTTCTGCCCTCCACCTGACCTACTTATGGCAATTGGGATGTTCAGGATTAGCAGCAGAATCAAAGGTGATGGCACACTACACCAAATAAATAGAAACAAAACAACTGAAACAGAATGGTAAAAGCAGCATAATTTGAACCCAGGACTTTCTGACTCTAAGCAACCTCTACATGGTCTTCCCTCACTTCTTTGCAGTAGTGGGAGACTCTACATGTGGCCACTGCATATGACATCTAACTTTTTTTTAATATGCTAGTATTTTTTGTACAAATTTTTTACATTTTTTATAATGGGTTATTTTATGGGAGGAAGTAGTGGAACGTATATAGTGAGAAATGCAAGTAATCTAAAGATACCAATTTTTTAATTTTTTAAAAAAACCATACACTATAATTCTATGAATTACCATCCCTTGTAGATATAGGAAGATATAAAAAACAAAATTTTAAAGTCACAAAGAGAAACTGACAAGGAGGAAAAGTGCAAAGAGATGTGTATGATGTGGATACACAGGGAACTAAAAAAAAAATTTAAAAGATACACACAGGAAAAAGGAAAGAAAGGTAGTGAGGATAACTACAAGAATGTGATTTAGGATCACATTTTAAAATGAGTTTGATGAGGAAAGTTAGGATTTTTTTTAAAAAAGAGTGAGGGAGGACTAAAGAATATAACTTTGCTTCAGAGTAGATAAAATAATTGACAATATACAGAATTGATCAACCATTATTATTCTCCCTTCTTATCTGCCAATGAGTAATAATTTTTTGACTGAAAAGGACGAACTCTGAAGGAACTGGCAAGTGTGATTGTTAAATGACTGTCTATAATTGTTCACATAAGTACACATTGTCACCAAATATTAGAGTCAAAAATAGGACACAAGCAGGGAGAGTGCAGAGGTATAAAACACTCGACTTCAGTATGTATTGCCTTCTCCTTTACCTAACATCATCATCACAAGTATTTAAGCACATAACTAGAGTCAGGTTATGTGTTAAGCAATGGGAATACAAAGAAACGTGGTCCCTGTGCTGAAGGAGACCTCATTTAAGAAAAAAAAAATTCTATTAGACCTACATAAAAGAGGGATGAACTGCCTTTCTCTGTCCAATCCTCCCATCTTCTCAAAGTCTTTTATGAAAAGATACAAAACTAGACATTTTTGTTGTTGATGGATCCTTTTTTAAATACAGGTTGGTCAAGGTGGCTTCAGAGGTTACTTTTGACTCTGAAATTCTGTAATTCCTTGTTATTAAACCCCAATTTATCTGTTTTATATCAGATAGTACTCCACTTTTTAATCCTTCTACCCTTGTTTACCTTACCGTGAGAGATTTATGAATTTGACCAGAGAAGTAAAGTTATAATTGGGGCTCTACCAAGCAAATACTTTAACATTTTGAGACACTTTTTTAATACATAGCCCCCACCACCCCAAAGTCTGTTATGGTGGTCTCTGCAATACATCAGTTTGAAGGCCCAATGATCCCCAGTGTTAATATCCTATTAACAATAAAATCTAATATTATAATTGGTCTTCTTGCCATGTAGACTAATCACAAGAAATTGAAATAGGGACACCTGAACACAATCTGCAGTTTATGTCTCCAGTTCAAACAATAAAAGTTCAACTAGCATACAATCCACTTCTCCTAACATATTTATTTTTTTTATACATGGTCTGTGTATTCTGGTATCAGACATAACATGGACTAGAGGGCATTGGTTATAACATAGTCAAGTCTGTAATTTCTTTCTTATTTATAGTTTTGTTTGAATTATTATATTTCACTAGTGAATTAAAATCTACCTTATCAATTTTTAAACTTAATTTTTATTGTGTACTTAACAATTATCAACAAATATTTCAATATACAAAGCCTGTATTTTTTGCATAATGGACTCCAGCATCATCTAAAGAAAGCCTCTGCTCTTAAGTGGATGGGAAAACCCTCCAGGGACCTCAAGTTTTGTCTAGTATGGACCCAGAAGCAGCCAACACCCAGATGAGACAGCTGTCCCAAGATTCCTAACAAGGGCTAAGTATACTGTCCAAGTTGTTTTTTTTTTCTTTTCCTCTCCCCTTTTGTTATGTGCCCAATCACCAGGACCCTAATTAAAACACGTGTTGGCATTTTCTCCCACTACCTTCTTGGCACCCCTCGCCATCTCCTTACAAGCAAACAATACCTGGTAATGATACCCAGGACACACTTCTCCAATAAGTCCCCTAAGGGAACTGACCTCTTGGAATAAAAATGCTCATCCTGGTCCAACTGACCTCTCATGGCATCTTGGCTTATACCTGCCTCTCCTTTATTGGCCAGAAGGATAGGGGTTCTTTCAGAACCCCCTCCCTTGGACCAAGAAGGAGAAATGTCAAGCTATTAGGAGACACTTGGTTTTCCAGAGCTAAGGCCCAGCAAGTAAGCTGTGCCCTGAGCTTGGTATAACAACAATTCTTTGTGCTCACCCTCTGGATGATCTCAGCCACAGCAAAATCCCAGAATTGTTTCCTATAATTATTGTATTGCTTTGACCAGCACATTTTCTCTGAGCCCAGACAAGCACCTGCTGTATTCCCGTTCTGATCATGAAGCCCTGCTATGAATCACACTTGTCACATTGTTGCTATTACCCCTCGTTGTCAGGGCTGCAACTCACTGCAGCCACTGGAATGAGTGTTGAGATTTGGCCACATTAAAGCAGGTCCCCTCGCTAGGCTTGCAAGCCTTTTCCCTCACTTTGATTCCCTAGTCTCCTGTCTCTAGCCTGCTCTGTTTGTCCCTGGCCACCCACAGGCTACAGACCTGTCTCATCCAGTTGACAGCAGACACCTGCCTACCTTCCTCTTATAGTAGTAAATTTTTTCCTCAAATTAGACTCTTCTTTTCACTCACATATTCCAATTTTCATCCTCCTTGTCTTTCCCTTTTTGCTTTCTTCACATATCTTTAAGCCCCCAAACAACCTATTCTTTTCTTCCCTTTTCCCTTATGTTCCCTCAAGCCCATTATATTCTTCAGTAATCATAACAATACTGTTTTCTCCTATTGTGATTGCATACGGATAGTGACTAATCAAACAAAGCTATAAAGTTTCAATTTTATTAAGGTACTTAGTTTAAAGATTCCAGTTTGTGTTGGAAGTTTTGTGCTTTAGCTGGTTTTGTACATCAAAAGTAATTTTAAGCTCCACACTTTACATCTCTTTTGTTTTTTTTAAATCAATCATCTTTTCTTTCCTACAGCTGGCAAGCTGATTTGAGTTATAACCCCATACCTATTACATTTCTTTTCTTCCCACCCCTCTTTATGATAGACTTTTACAAATGAAGAAGCTCTGCATACACAGGAGGAGCCCACCCTAGACCTAGTCTCTGTAGGTATACACAGCAGTTTGGGGTGATTCCTTGTCCCAAGAGGAAAGGGAGAGCAACTAATACCACCCCAATCCCTAAACCAAAACCCAACTGGAGAAAGAGCTCAAACAAATAACTAAAACGTGAGGTGCCCTCTTCAGATAGCAATATCCCACCCCACCCCGCCGTTCTTTGGAACAGATAAAGAGAGACTGGGGGAGGGGGAAGGGAATAAGATAAAACAGAAGGGAGAAAAGCTCCCAAACGGTCAAACTGAACACTCTAAAGACAACCCCCACCCCGCTTAATTATTGGGATTGCCGTCTGAATTCAGGGTACATTCAGGGACCAAGATGGACAGAGATGGGTGGGTGCTCAGTCAGCGGTCGAAGCTGGGCAAAATTTATTTACAAAGCAAAAGAGAAAGGCCAAAATATGGGGGAGGGGTGTGTGGGGAAGTTGTGTGGCCAGTGGAGAGCATGGAGCCGAGGTAGGCACGGCCCCAAATCCCAGCTGAGGATTCGAGGGTGCAACCAGCCGGCTCACACACCCTCACACCACGTGACCCAGAGGCAGCTGGCTGGGTGGGGAAGGGCACCCTCAACACCACGTGACCCAGAGAAGGCCCTGAAGCCACCGGAGGGGGGCTGGGGCGGGGAAGGGCGAGGTCGGCCGGAGGCCTCACTTCATCAGCGGGTCATCGGGGCACGCCTCCATTTGCCCTGCCCGTTGGCGGTCCTGCTCCTGGGCGAGCCCCTCGCAGCGCTTGCGCAGGTCCTGGGCCTCGTCCCGGGCGCTGCCCAGGTTCCTGCGGCAGGCCTCCAGCTCCTCCGTCAGCTTCCGGAGGTCCGCCTGCAGGGCCTGCTTCTCGCTCACTTCGGCGGCGACGCGCAGGCTGGCCTGGGCCTCGGCCTCCTCCAGCAGCCGCTCGCCCTGGTCCCGGTAGCGCTGCGCCGCCTCGTCGGCCCCTTCGGCCTGCCTCCGCAGGGCCTCCCGGGAGGCCTGCAGCAAGGCCTGCTGCTTCTGGAGGGTGGCCAGGCGGCGCAGCAGCAGCGACAGCAGCAGCGCGAAGCCCGTGACGTGCATGTTGCGCTGCGCTTGGAAGAGCTGCTTCCTCTGGTGCTCCTGGCCCGGGGCGCAGCTCTGCAGGTCCTCCTTCCCCAGGCTCTCAAACTTTCTGGTCTCCCACATGGCGTACAGGAAGAGCAGCGCCAGGGTCAGCAGCAGCACCCCGAAGAAGAAGCGCCCGCGGCCCACCACCCAGTGCACCAGGCGGGAGCTGAAGATCTTGTGCCATTTCTGCGGCGAGATCAAGGGGCTGCAGAGCAGCAGCAGCGCCAGGATCTCCACGTAGAAGAAGGTGGTCACCGCAATCCACTGGATACTCATCCTGAGGCGCTGGCCGGGGGGCCCGAAGGACGAGGTGGACGCGGCTGGACCCTTGGCTGGTCTCTATAGAAACGGCTTTACAGGGGCGGGGCCAGCCTCAAGTGGACCGCACTGCTAGGCCACTCCGGCCTGCTCAGTCCTCCAAGCCCTCTATGATTGTGGAGACTCCATTGGCCACCTGGGTCGGCATCCTGGCCAGTGCTTTTATTTATAATACAGACATATGTTATCTATCTAGTACCTTTCACTAAACCCAACTATAGTTTCATCTGTTTTTTCTTCTCTTTGGAGAAAAATCTTGTGAAAAATCAAATCATGTTTAAAAAAAAGAAGTGCCTTTCTTCTTAAGTTTATAGATGCAGCACTTTCATTTTAAAGATGAGGAAACTGAGGCCCAGAGACGTTAAGTGGCTTCTTCCTGCTTAGGTTGAACATCAACTTACTTAATACCTTTCACTAAACCAAACTACAGTTTGATTTGGTTTTTCTTATCTTGGAGAAAAGTCTTATGAAAATCAAATCATCTTTTAAAAAAAAGATAGTGGTGCCTTTCTTCTTAAGTTTATAGATGTAAGGCTGAAAGGGTCTTGAGGTACCACAAAAGCTAACACATTAATTTTAAAGATGAGGAAACTGAGGCCCAGAGACATTAAGTGGTTTCTTCCTGCCTTGCAAAACGGAGTTTAATTCTTCAGTAGGGAAAATGCACATTTAATAAAATATCTTTCAAATGACTTTGAAGTATTCCTGATGAAAAGACCAGAGCTGAATAGAAACTTTGATATAAAACTCAAAATCACAAAAAGGTTAACAGGAAAGAGAAATAAGGGAATCAATAAGGTTGAACCATTTACATTCCTATATGGAAAAATTATAATTTTAATTCCTAAGAATTTTAGCATTATTAGGTTCCATACTATCAAGGCCAACACTTGTTATTGTTGTTCAGTTTTGTCCAACTCTCCATGACCCCATTTGGGGTTTTCTGGGCAAAGATACTGGAGTGGTTTGCCATTTCCTTCTGTAGTTAATTTTATGATGAGGAAACTGGGGCAAACAGGTTAAGTGACTTGCCCAGGGTAACACAGCTAGTAAGTGTCTAAGGCTGGATTTGAGGTTGGGTCTTTCTGACTCTAGACCTGGCTCTCTATCCACTGCACCACCTAGTTGACCAAGGGTAACCAGCAGACCTCGAACCCGTCAGTGAGTTGGGGGGGGTGTAGATGAGAACAGTTTGTTCCAACAGCCATGAAGGTGGCTGAAGCAGGATGCTATGGAGCTCTTACAGCTTCATCAGACATCAAAAACAGCAAGGTCATTTGATGTATCCTGGGCCATCACCAGTCGCCTTGACTTTTGTCCTGCCACTGGACTTCAATGACTCTAGAAGAGAGGGTGAGGCTGATGACTGTGTAACTCTCCCTCACTTAAATCCAATTCATGTGCAAGTTAAGATATCACTCTGTAATGTCATTGGTCCTCTTCAAAAATGAAGGCCAAACAACATCGTTATTAGGGCAGTTAGAAGGAGTCTACAGAGGGCATAGGTGTGAATTTACTGTGATAGGGTGATTTCAAAAAATAAAATTAAGGTGGGAGAGAGATGCACTGGGAGAAGGAGGAAGAAAGGAGAAAAAGGGAAAATTACCTCACAAAAGACACTCAGAGAAAGGAGTTTATATAATGGAAGGGGAAATGGGGGGGGTGGCAAGCAATGTTTGAACCTTATTTTCATCAGAATTGTCTCAAAGAGGGAATAACATACACATTCAGTTAGGTATAGAAACCTGTCTTAATTTTATAGCAACTTTTTTGGTGGTGGCTGAAGAATTGGAAATCGAGGGGATGGCCATCAATTAGGGAATGGCTGAACAAGTTGTGGTATGTGGTTGTGATGGAATATTATTGTGCTATAAGAAATGACAAGCAGGATAATTTCAGAAAAACCTGGAAAGACTTCCATGAATTAACGCAAAGAGAAGTGAGCAGAACCAAGAGAATGCCGAAACAGAGAGACAGTAAAATTAAGGGGCTGAGATTGTGTCAGCTGAGGTTAAAAAAAATGCTGGGATATGTATCAGTGATCTTAAGTAAAGCAAGAACAACAACAACAACAAAAAAACAGACCTAATTAAAAGAGATAGGCAGAGAAACTACATTTTGCAAAAAGGTACCACAGACAAGGAAGCAATATCAATAGTAAATATATATGCACCAAATGTCATAGCATCTAAATTCTTAAAGGAAAAGTTAAATGAGTTACAGGAAGAAATAGAATAGTGGGGGACCTCAACTTCCCCCTCTCAGAACTAGATAAATCTAACCATAAAATAAACGAGAAAAAAAGTTAAGAATTTTAGAAAAGTTATATGTGATAGACCTCTGCAAAAAAAAAAAAAAAATTGAATGGGAAAATAAATTAAGTATACCTTTTCCTCAACTGTACATGGCACCTTCACAAAAACTGACCATATATTAGGGTACAAAAACTTCACAAGCAAACGCAGAAAAGCAGAAATATTAAGTGCATCCTTTTCAGACCATAATGCAGTAAAAATTATATTTACTATGAAGCCATGGAAACATAGGTTAAAAATTAATTGGAAACTAATCTAATCCTAAAGAATGAGTGAGCCAAAGAACAAATCATAGAAACAATTCCATTAAAGAGAATGACAACAATGAGACAACATACCAAAATTTATGAGTTGCAGCCAAAGCAGTACTTAGAGGAGAATTTATATCTTTAAATGCTTATGTCAATAAATAAAGAAGGAGTAGGTCAGTGAATTGGGCATGCAACTAAAAAAAAAAAACAAGAAAAAGAACAAATTAAAAATCTCCAATTAAATACTGAATTGGAAATCTTGCAAATCAAAGGAGAGATTAATAAAATTGAAAACAATAAATAAAATTATGAGTTGGCTTTGTGGAAAAATAGATAAACCGTTGATTAACTTTGATTAAAAAAAGAAAATCAAATTATTGGTATCAAAAATGAAAAGGGTGAATTCGCTACAATGAAGAAGAAATCATAGCAATTATTAGGACTTATTTTGCACAATTATATGCCAATAAATCTAACAATTTAAGTGAAATGGTTGAATTATTACAAAAATATAAATTGCCTACATTAACAGAAGAGGAAGTAGAATACTTAAATAACCCCATCTTAGAAAAAGATGTTGAACAAGCCATAAATGAGCTCCCTAAGGAAAAATCTCCAGAATCAGATGGATTCACAAGTAAAATCTACCAAACATTTAAAAAACAATTAGTTCCAATACTATATAAACTATTTGGAAAAAAAAATAGGCAAAGAAGGAGTCCTACCAAATTCCTTTTACGAGACAAACATGGTGCTAATATCTAAATCAGGAAGAGCAAAAACAGAGAAAGAAAACTATAGACTAATTTCCTTAATGAATATTGATGCAAAATCTTTAAATAAAATGCCAGCAAGGAGATTATAGCAGTATATCACAAAGATCATACTTTATGAGCAGGTGGAATTTATACCAAAAATTCAAGTCTGGTTCAATATCAGGAAAAGTATCAGCATAACTAAATGTATCAATAACAAAAACAACCAAAATCATATGATTATCTCAATAGATGCAGAAAAAACTTTTGACAAACTATAACACTCATTCCTATTAACACTAAAGAGCATAGGAATAAATGGAGCTTTCCTTAAAATGATAAGTAGTATCTATCTAAAACCATTTGCAAGTATTATCTGTAATTGGAATAAGCTAGAAACCTTCCCAGTAAGATCAGGGGTGAAGCAAAGATGTCCATTCTCATCACTATTATTCAATATTGTACTAGAAATGCTAGCTATAGCAATAAGAGAAGAACAAAAATTGAAGAAATTAGAATAGGCAATGATGAAACAAAGCTACCATCTTTGCAAATGATATGATGGTGTACTTGGAGAATACTAGAGAATCAACCAAAAAAACTAGTTGAAATAACAACTTCAGTAAAGTTGCAGGCTGTAAAATAAACCCACATAACTCATCAGCATTTTTATATAATACCAAATAATGTCCTGCAAGAGATAGAGAAATTCCATCTAAAATAACTGCAGATAATATAAAATACTTGGGAGTCTACTGCCAAGACAAACCCAGAAACTATATGAACACAACTACAAAACACTTTTCACACAAATAAAGTCAGATCTAAACCACTGGAAAAATATTAAATGCTCATGGACAAGCCAAGCTAATGTGATAAAAATGATAATTCTATTTAAGTTAACTTACTTGTTCAGTGCCATACCAGTCAAACTGTTATAAAAGTATTTTATAGAGCTAGAAAAAATAATAACTATTCATATGGAAGAACAAAATGTCAAGAATATCAAGGGAATCAATGAAAAAAATGTAAAGTAACGTTGCCAGGCAGTACCAGATCTCAAACTGTATTGCAAAGTGGCAATTATCAAAAAAAAGTCTGGTACTGGCCAGGAAATAGAGTGGTGAGTGAGTGGAACACAATACACAGTAATAAATGACATAGTAATCTAGTGTTTGACAAACCCAAAGTCCAAGCTTTGGGGACAAGAACTCACTATTTAACAAAAAAATGCTGGGAAAACTGGAAAGCAGTTTGGCAGAAACTAGGTATAGACCAAAACCTCACACCATAGACCAAGATAAGGTCAAACCGGATTTTAGACACAAGAGGTGATATCATAGCAAATGGCTGAACATGGAAAATTTTACCTGTCAGATCTATGAATAAGGGAAGAATTTATGACCAAGCAAGAGACAGAAAATTTTAAGAAAACAAAATGCATAGTTTTGATTACATTAAATTAAAAAGTTTAGCACAAACAAAATCAATGCAGCCAAGATTGGAAGGAAACGTGGGGAGGGGAATTTACAGCAAGTTTCTCTAATAAAGGTCTCATTTCTCAAATATATAGAGAATTGAGTCAAATTTATAAGAATACCAGTCATTTCCCAATTGATAAATAATCAAGGGGTTTGAATAGACAGCTTTCAAAAGAACAAATCAAAAGATCTGTAGCTGGGGTAGGAAAGCTGTGGCCTTCTAAGTCCTTGGATGTGGCCTTTTGACTGAGTCCAAGTTTTGCAGAACAAATCCTTTTATTAAGGGGATTTGTTCTGTGAAGTTTGGATTAAATCAGAGAACCACACTTGAGGACCTAGAGGGTCACCTGTGGCCTCAAGGCCTTAGGTTCCCCACCCCTGATCTATAGTCATTTTAAAATAATATGTTTTACATCATTATGATTAGAGAAATACAAATTAAAGGAACTCAGTGCTACCATCTCACATCTATCATATTGACTAATATGACAGATATGTTGGAAGGAATGTGGAAAAATAAGGACATTGATGCCCTGTTGTTGGAGTTATGAACTGTTCCAACCATTCTGGAGAGCAATTTGGAACTATGCCCAAAAGGATATAAAACTCTGCATCCCTTTTGATCTAGCAATGCCACCACTATTAGGTCTCTCTGTATCCCAAAGAGATCAAAAGAAAAAGACCTATATGTACAAACGTATTTATATCAGCTTTTTTTGTGTGGCAAGGAATTGGAAATTGGGGGGGATGCCCATCAATTGAGGAATGGTTGAATAAGTTGTAATATATTATTGTCATGGAATACTACTTTGCTATAAGAAATGACAAGCAGGATGCTTTCAGAAAAACCAGCAAAGCCTTATATATAGTGATGCAAAGTGAAGTGAGCAGAACCAGGAGAATATTGTGTGTAGTAACAGCAATATTGTCCAATGATCAACTGTGAATGACTTAGCCATTCTGATGAATACAGTGATCCAAGGATTTATGATGAAAAATTCTATCCATCTCTAGAGAAAAAACTGGTGGAGTCTGAATATAGATCAAAGGATACTCTTTAATTTTTTTCTTTTTTTTCCTTTGGCCTGCATTTTCTTTTGCAACATGGCTAACAGAAATATTTTGCATGACTGCACATGTGTATTCTATATCAAATTGTTTATCTTCTCAAGGGTGGAGGAGAGAGAGTGAGAGAATTTGAAACTGAAAAAAAGTTTAAAAATGAATATCTATATTTAGAGTTAGAAGAGATCTGAGAATCCATGGAGTCCAACCCTTTCATTTTAAATAAGAGAAAACTGAGACCCAGAGAAATTAAGACTTGCTTAGAGTCACAAAGCTTGACTACTTGTATAATCATCCCCTTATTATTGTAGTATTACAGTTTGAAATGATGAATCAGGGAATTCTAAATTTGAAGTTTATCCCTGTTGGTATCTTGTGAATTTTATCTATTTACAATCTGTTCCTTGTTTTCAATATTTCCCTGAATTTCTCTTATATGGTTTCCTAATATAGGATTTTTTTCTTTTATATACTTTTTTGTGTCTTGGTCCCTTCCTACCTTTCCAGTATTCTTACACCTTACTCCCCTACAGGTATTTTAAGATACAGTCACAATGACCTTCTTGCTGTTCATCTCACCCCAGCCCAGATACCCCAGCCCAGTGCATTTTTACTCACTGTTGCCCATGCTTGGAATTCTCTCCCCCTTCATTTCCACTCCCCCGGTGTCTCTAGCTTCCTTCAAGTTCCAGTTAAAATTCCACCTTCTGCTAACAAACTTTCTTGATCGTTTTTAATGTTAGTGCCTTCCTGCTGAGATCATCTCCAATTTATCCTATATGTATCTCATTTGTACATAATTATTGGTATGGTGTCTTTTTCATCAAACTGCGAGCCTCTTGAAAGCAAGGACTATTTTTGCCTTTCTTTGTATTTCCAGTTCTTAGCATGGTGCCTAGCACATAGTAGGTGATTAATAAATATTTACTTAACTTGGCTATAGTTTTCTAATATATGAGATATTCTCTCTCTTTCTCTCACCCCTCCCCCTCCCCTCCTCCTCCTCTTCCTCCTCCTCTTTTTCTTCCTCCTTTTCCCCTGGGATTTTTGGAAATCCCAATACTTCTGAAATTTTCTATCTTTGTTCCATTCTTCAGATCCATCACTTTTATATGTATTGTTTTGAAATCTTTTTCTGGGCTTGTTTTCCCGATTCTCCTGTTCCTTCTTCTGTAAAATAATTATGATTTTCATCTAACTCATTGTTGTTTTGTTTTGTTTTGTTTTTTATTTTTCAATGACATTTCTAAACCATTGTGTTTAATCATCCTAAAATTCCTTGGTTGCATTCAGGTCCTTCTTTATTTCATCTTATGACAGTTTTGTTGCTATAATTTTCCCCCTTTAATTCTTTCAGCATGATTATCCTTTTTAGTGTATTTGGGGAAATTTCTAATTTGTTCGTGACACTGTTGTTGGGAGATAAGACAAGCAGGCACATGAAGCAAAAAAAAAACAAACAAAAAACTGTTTCAGAGGTTCCTTTCTGTGTCCTCTTCTCTTCTCTCTCTAAACCCTCTCTCAATTATCTCACCTCCTATGGGTTCCATTATTATCACTGTGTCAATGACTCCCAGATTTATATATCCAGCTCTCATATCTCTACTACCCTGACATATCACCAGTTGCCTGGTTGACCATCTCCAAATCATCCTCTTTATTTTCCCTTGACCCCATATACAGTTGGTTGCCAAGTATTGTCTATTCTGTGTCCCCAACTTCTTTCACATCCATTCCCTTTTCTTCGTCTACACACTCAGCAATTATGTTACCTATTGCCTAGATCAGGGGTGGGGAACCTATGGTCTCAAGGCCACATATGGCCTTCTAGGTTCTTGGGTATGGCCTTTTGACTGAGTACAAGTTTTACAGAACAAATCCTTTTTTAAGGGGTCCTATGATAACAATTATATAACATTTAAAATAGTGTAAATATATAGCAATAACAACCGAGTATTTCTACCAATACTAACCTAAGGGATGTAGAATGCAATAGTAGAGTGTATGAAAGTCAGCATTGTGTAATGGAAAGACTTTTGGAGAGACTTGTGTTTGAATCCTCTCTCTGATGCATGCTACCTATGTATTTATAGGCTGATCACAACCTCTCTAAGCCTCAGTTTTCTTATTTGTAAACTGGGGTTAATACTGCCTGTAATGCCTACCTCATAAAATTGTCATGCAGATCAATCAAGATAATGGATATAAAGCACTTTGGAAATCTTGAATTTTAGTTACAGTTAATTGTATGCCTTCACAACCTCCATAGCAGCACATGAATTCACAGCCATCAGGCTGTCTGGGATTCTCCTACTTTGCCATTGCCCTCCCACTTCCATACCCCCATGGCATGAACTTTGAGGAATTGTTATCATCATCATCATCATGACCATTGTTATTATTATTATTTTATTATTTCTTCAGTGAGATTGAGATAGTAATTATCGATTTTGGGACAAGTCACCATCTGGCTATTATTTCTTTATATTCATTATTCTTTAGACTATTCTATAAATGGATAAAAATTACTGCTTTTATAGTTAAATAAAAGTATCAGAGTGGTGTTTCTGGGGGCACCAATTGTTTAACTATCCTCCATGGTTTTGAGTCCAGTTTATACTACCTGTATTTCTTCGATTCCTGGGAGCACTTGTACCACACTAACTGGAGTGATAACCCAACCAGTGGTGCTTCAAAGCCTTGGTCAGCTTTTCAAGATTCCTCTCATATTGTAGCCATCATAGCTGTCTTTAGGATACATAAATATCCTATTGTATATCACCTACCCTGGCTGGCATGACTCTATTTTGATATTGCACCTTTCAGGGCCTGATTGATGGGTTGAACTTTGACAGTAATTTTTGTTGTCATCCTTATCATTACTTTCATAGAATTAATTGTTTAAATTTCCTTCCATTTATAAGTCTTGGTACTATGTCTATGGTGTAGAAGAGGTATTCAATTTATGTAGCGCCAAAGGACCTTCAGAACTCTTAAGCAATTGGTAGAAATTACAGAGAGATAGGCCAGATCATTCTAAGAAAGAATAATTATAATTGTCCAAAAACAGAATGCTAAAAACACCCCCAGGGTTTAAGGAGAAAAAGTTATGAAAATGAGTGAAAAGGTTCTAACAAATGGCCTCAGGTGGCCTATTTGAATTGACTTTCTGCTTTTCCATTTCAATATCTCTTTTTAAAGCCATATTTGGCAACATCTGGGTAACTCCATAAACAAACAAGCTAAAAGGTTGTTTATTCATTCCATTTTGGATCATCTACTCGTTTCTCTCCCACAGAACAAAATGAGCCAGCCTGCATCTGCATGTTACAAAGCTTCCTAACTGAAAAGTACAAAAAAAGCTAATGTTCATCCATGGACATGTGTGTTTTATTATTTTTTCAAGCCTAACTATGAAAGGCAATTTAATTGGACACAATTCTAAGAAGGCTGAGAGTGCTTGGGTCCCCTGTGCAAAAGTTTACAAAACACAGATGAGACTGCTGTTGTCGTTGCCCTGGTGCTTAGAAATATGTTATTTATTCTGAGGTTTTTAAGCTGATGAACAATTCTCTTTTCCTAACTTTAATGGTGTTAACAGTTCAAAAGACCTCAGTAAAAGTTCCCAACTTTCAACAGGGGATGGTGCCTTGTCAGATTTTTGTTGGTTTCCCCTCACTCTTGTTGAACAGTCTCAGTCACACAAAGTTCATCTCAATCTAATTTTTACATCATTGTTTAGATTTTTCAGAAAGTGTTTTCTAACCACACTTGATTAGAAGGAAACAGAAGCACTGTTTGAAGAAAATTAAAAATTTAAAACTCACAGGCTTAATGCTAGGTTCCCTGGTTCTTTTCCAGTGTACTTCAGGGAGAGATACCAACTCAGCTGAAGTCCCAGCTTGAAGAGAGGCAGCCTCGTGGAGTGAGTAGAATTCACGTCAGAAACAGAAAATCAGGTTCAAGTCCCAGATTTGATAACCTACTGTCCATGTGGCCCTGGGCAAATCACTTAACCTCTTAGACTTAACTCTCTAAGACTTAAGTTGCAAAACAGATGTGGATCTTTATTGACAAAGGGAGGCAGCTTGGTACAGTGAAAAGAGGTTTGGAGTTCAAATCCTACCTTTGACAAAATACTTACTTTGAGACAGTCATTTAACCTCCTGGGCCTCAGTTTTCTCAGTGTAAAATGGGAGGGTAGGAGAAGTTGACTCTGGCATCCCTTTCAGCCCTAGGTCTGGATGATTCCCTCATCTGAGGTTCCTTTTTTCAATGACACCACGGAAGAGGAAAAAATATTATCTTGAAGAGGATCTCAAAGCTATCCATGAGCAAGAGATCTGGAGTGGATCTTAGCAGCTATTGAATCCAACCTCCTTACTTTACAGATTAGAAGACTGAGGCGCAGGGAGGTTGTGACTTGTCCATAGTAAGCATCTGAGTCTCCTGCTTCCAAAGCCAATGTTCCTTACACTATATCGTCATTGCATTGAAAAAATAAATTTAAAATTTGTAATGAACACACTTCACCCTTTCCCCTCCACACTTTCTCCCCTATACCCCAAAATTTCCTAACATTTAATAATTTTTTATTAAGAAACAGGATAATTTTACAAGAGCTGGGTCTAAGAAAACAATCATGCCAATTACTCATTGACCTAAATTTTCCTAAATTATGAGTTTTCCTCCATTTGTATTGTGATATCAAGCATTGCTGCTAGGAATACTGCCCAGGCTCCACCACCGCCAGGTACAACAGATTGCAGAGGTACTGGGGTCAGTGCCTTAGCAGAAGAACAGCCTGTACACTGTGAGATGCTTGGCATGCAAATTGGCCATCACTGACAATGCCAGAACCCACATCTTGGGTCCTGCTGTAAATGACTCCCTCGCGTTTGGTATTTCAGCTTGGCTGCCTCTCCATTCTCTACTCTTGGCGTTTTTCTCTTGAGCGACCTGAGTTCCGAATTCTTCCTGTGATTACCTCCCCTGTTTCTGGAGCTCCTCAGCGCCTGTTCCTTATTCATGATCTTTGTATTCCATCTCTTTTGATTTTGACCCAATATCCCTCTCTATCCCAATTTCCCTTCAGGACAGAACGCTCATTAATAATCTTTTAAAAAATCCCCACCCTCTCTTATGTCTGAATCAGCCTAATGTTTCATAGTGTTGCCCCCACTGGACTGTCACAAGTCCAGCGTGACATATATTTCTAGGAGCAGAATGACTTTTAATGCTTAACCAGAATTTAATAAAAAACAAACATTTTAAGGGACCTTCCACATTCAAGGTCCTGTTCTGAATACTAGTGATATAAGAAACAAAACTGAAAGCCCTGGCCCTCAAGGAATTTTTTTAAAAACTTTTTTACTCTGAACACCAAGTAGGATGAGCATTTCTATTTACAAAACAATACAAGAAAAAGAGGATTGCATATACAGCATGCTATTCCCTCCAAATATACAACAAATTCAAAATGTTCTTTTCTTTTTTTTAAGACAAAATGTTCTTTTCAAAGATATTCTGCTTCTCTACTTCTTGTTGACTTTTCTGTTCTCTTCCACACATTTAAAAATGCTTCAATGACACACTTTTCTTTCTTTTATTCTTTAAAAAAAAATCAGTAACCTTTATGGATAATCCCCTTCTTTACCCAAGTACCCTTTTCCAAAATGAAAGAAAGAAAACCAAAGTCCTTATGCCAAATATGCATATTCATGCAAAACAAATCTCCATATTAGCCATGTCTGAAAATATATCTCATTCTATATGTCAAGTTCATCATCTCACTGTCAGGAGGTGAGTAGCCTGCTTCATCAGTTCTCTGGAACCATGATTGGTCGCTGCATTATTAAGTTATTTAATCTTTCAAAGTTGTTTTCTTTACAACGTTGTAGCATAAATTGTTGTACACCTGAAGTTTTCCTGTCTTAGAAGGTAATAGTCCAGGATAGGACCTAAGGTTCAGCAGCCTAAGAAAACCAATAGAGAAGCCTATGATCCCTGAAAGTAATAGATTGACAGAGAATTTACTTTCACCTTGGAGATGCCCCTGCCTCTGAGCCTGCTCTGATTACTGAGTGACCAGAACCACCATTTCATGAATTGCTCAGGCCATTCATACTTCTCTTCTGGCTCAACTCCTGACTCTGTGGGCTTTTCTACCTCCCTAATAACAGTCTTCTCACTCTGGAGATGCCTCCACCCCCGAGCTCTCCCCTCTGACTAGTGAATACATGACTAGAACCATCATTGCGTAGAGTTCCTTGGCAACTCATGCTCATTAGTCTCAGATCCACTCCTATCTTTGGACTTTTCCACCTCCTTGCCAGGAGCCTGACCCCATGCTTTCTAGTTCCCTTTTTTTTATTCCAGTTCCCTTCTTCTCCTATTAAACAGCATGCTCTTTGAGTGTAGGGACCATTGTTTTTGCTTGTATTTATATTCCTAATATTTAGCATAGTGCATGTAACATTTTTGTTGTTCAGTCATTTTTCAGTCATGTCCAATTCTTTGTGACCCCATTTGGGGTTTTCTTGGCAAAGATACTGAAGTGACTTGCCATTTCCTTCTCTAGTTCATTTTACAGATGATGAAACTGAGGTAAACAGGGTTAAGTGACTTGCCCAGGCTCACACAG
Source organism: Vombatus ursinus (assembly GCF_900497805.2). Taxonomy (NCBI): domain Eukaryota; kingdom Metazoa; phylum Chordata; class Mammalia; order Diprotodontia; family Vombatidae; genus Vombatus; species Vombatus ursinus. The sequence continues at coordinate 48,823,631 of NW_020954557.1, forward strand.
CTAATAAGTGTCTGAGGCAAGATTTGAACTCTTCAAAAGATGAGTCTTCCTGGCTGCAGGTGCAGCACTCTATCCATTGCGTCACATAGCTGTCCTCATGAACATAGAAAATGTTTAATAAATGCTATCTCTATCATGTATCTGTGTATCTATCTGTCTATCTATCCTGGTTCTGCTCACTTCAATCTGCATCTGTTCATACAGATCTTTTCAGGTTTGTCTGAAAATGTCTCTCATGTAATTTCTCACAATGCTATAATTTTTCATTACATTAATATGCCATAATTTGTTCAGCCATTCTCCAATTGACAGGTACCATGTAGTTTTCAGTTCTTTGCCACTACAAAAAGAGTTGCTGTACAATTATTTTAACATATGGGTCTTTTCCTCTTTGGTTTCTTTGTGGTATAGGTAAATTAGTGGTATTGCTAGGTCAAAGGATCTGCATAATTTAATAACTTTTGGGGGAGAATTCCAAATTGCTTTGGTTGTATTATATAGGTTATAGGATGGTCAGACCAATTCACAGCTTTACCAAGAGCTTATTGGTACACCTATTTTCTGGAAAGCCCTCAAGAAACTGTCATTTTTTGGGGGTCAGATGTGAAGTAGAATTTCAGAATTATTTTAATTTGTGATTCTCTTATTATTACTGATTTGGAGCATTTTTATTTGGATATTAATAGCTTTATCTTCTTCCTTTAAAAATAGCCCATTCTCTGACCATTTATCTATTGGGAATGGCTTTCAGAAATTTGAATCAATTCATTTTATATCTTGAATATGAGACCTTTAATAGAGAAACTTGATGCAAAGATTTTCCCTCAATCAACTCTTTCTCTTCTTAATTTTAATCAGATTGATTTTGTTGATGTATATACTTTTCAATATTATATAATCAAAATTGTTCATTTTATCTTCTGTCATCCTCCTTCTTTTATTTAGCCATAAACTCTTCCCCTATCCATAACTGTGAAAAGTATTCCTTCCTTCCTCCTCTAATTGGTTTATGATGTAACCTTTTATATCTAAATCATGTACACATTTGGAGATCACATTGTGTGATGTTAGTCTAAACCTAATTTCTGCCAGACTGCTTTCCAGTTTTCCCAACAGCTTTTGCTGAATCTGGACTCTTTGGTCCAATAGTTGGGACCCTTGAATTTATCAAATACTGTATTTTTAAATCCTTTGTACATAATCCTTCCTACTGATTGACTTTTCTGTTCTTTAATTGGTACCAAATAGTTTTGATACTTATTGTTTAGTAGTACAGTTTGAAATCTGTTACTCCTAGACTCCCTTCCAGTCTACTATTTTTTTTTCATTTTTCCATTCTTGACCTTTTGTTCCTCCAGATAAATCATTAATATTTTTTCTAGTTCTATAATGTAATTCTTTGGTACTTAATAAGGAAATTAATTCAGCTAATATTGTAATTTTTATTAATATCATACAACCAAGAATACTTAATATAACTCTAATTATTCAGGTCTGTAGTGTTTTATAGCTTTACTTATATGCTTCTTATGTGTGTGTTAGTAGATAGACTCCCAAATATTTTATATATTCTGTGGTTTTTAATCTCTTATTACTGAGGTGCTTTTTTCCCAGCAATATACTGAGAGGCTGATTATTTGCTTGGGTTTCTTTTATATCTTGCTTCTTTGCTGAAGTTATTTTTTCAAGTAATTTTTTAGTTTCCTCTCTTGGGTTCCCTAATTATACTATCATATCATTTGCAAAACCGTCAAGGAATTTCTGGCACACAAATAACTGTAGGACAAGAAAATTGAGGAGAGAGAAAGCACTAACAACTGGGGGAGTGAGAGAGAGAAGGAATCAGGGAAGGCTTCATGGAAAAAAAAGTGGCAAAAGTGTGCCAAGTCTTTAAAGAAGACAGAGATTCTAAAAGGAAGAAGTTAAAAGATAGTACACGGGAGGTAGGAAATGAAGTGTCAGTGTCCATTTCAGGACGTGGTTAATGACTAGAATGTAACATGCATGAAAGAGAATAATGTGAAATAAAGCTAGACAGATAAGTGGGATCCAGTTTGTAAAGAACTTTAAATGCCAGACTAAGGAGTTTGCATTTTATTCTAGAAGCAATGGAAAGCTCATGATTTTTAAGCAGTAGAATGAAGAACTGTACCTTAGGAAGATTATTTTGTCAGTCTTTGGAGGAGAAATTGGAGAAAGAAGATAGTGGTAGAGGAAGACCAATTATGAGGCTATTACAATAATCTAAGTGCGAGGTCATGAGGATCTGCAATACAGTGGTGTCTGTACAAATGGAGAAGAGGAGGCAGATACATGGGATGATATGGAGGAAAAATTGATGACCCGGCAACTGACTGAAAATGGGAGTTGAAAGAGAGAAAAAGTCAAGAATTACTTGTGAACAGGAAGGTTATGAACTATGTGATTGGGAAGATGGTGGCACCTTCAACAGAAATAGGGAATTTTGGAAGAAGGGCATGTTCAAGGGGGAGACAATTCTGTTTTAAATGCATTTAGCTTGATATGCCCATAGGACATCCAGGTGGAGGTGTTCAGTTGGCAAATGATGATGCAGAACTAGAAATCAGGGAGAAATTAGGGCTGGATATATAGAGTTGAGGTCATCTGAAGCCCTGGAAGCAAATGGGATTACCAAGAAAAATACAGTATAGAGAGGGAGAGTATCGGGGAGAGAAGAAGGCATAGGACAGGGATTGAACTAGATGATCATCAAGGTCTCTTCTGCCTCTTCACCTATGATCCCATGATCTTAACATAGTCCTTGGGGATATCCTTGTAACAGGAAAGGAGATGAAAGATGATACAACAAAGGAGACCTCAAATACTTGAAGAAAGCTAACATATCTCCCTTTTTTTTCTTCTTAAGTACCCCAAGTTCCTTCAACCAAGTCTCATGCTGCATGTTCTTGAGGCCCTTTTTCATTCAGATTGTTTTCCTTCACATATTCTTCAGCTGATCAAGAAGTACATATAATCCATTCATTAAATAAGCATTTTTAAGCTCCTACTGTGTGTGGAGGATTGCACTAAGTGTTGGGGGATACAAAACAAATTGAATAGTCCCTGCCCTCAAGGACTTTTCATTTTATTGGAGGGAGGGAAGAAGGGAGAAGACATAAATACAAACAAGTATAAAGAACATTAACTTTTAATACAAAATAAATTACAGGGAAGACACTAGTAACTGTTGAGGGTGGTAGAGAATAATGGTAGTTCTTATGAGGGAAGAGGCATTTGAACTAAGCCTTGAAGGAAATTAGAACTTTTTATGTTTTACATGATTCACATGTATAATTGATATCACATCTCTTGCCTTCTCAATGGGTGAGGGAGGGGCATGTGAGAGGGAATTTGGAACTCAAATTTTTTAAAATAAATAATGTATTTATTTAAAAAAAAAAGAAAGAAAGAAATCAGAGCTTCTTCAAGGCAGAGATGCAGAGGGTTTGCATTCTAAGAATGGGACACAAGCCAGGTCAAGGCATAGAGAAAGAAGATAGAAACCACGAGTAGGCCAGTTTGGCTGGAATTTAGAGTACATGTGCAACATGCCAGCAAAGGTAGAAGGGATCCTGATTTTTTTTGGGGGGGGGTAGGCAATGGGGTTAAGTGTCTTGCCTGGAGTCACACAGCAGTAAGTGTTATGTGTCTGGAGGTGTGAGGCTGGATTTGAACTCAGGTCCTCCTGAATCCAGGGCCAGTGCTCTATCCACTGCACCACCTACCTGCCCTGGGATCCTGATTTTGAAAGGATTTTACATACCAGACAAAGCAATTAATGTTATATCCTAGAGGCAAGTGGAGTTCCCTGACATCTGGCCTATGCTTTAAGAATATAAATATGGCAGCCAAGTGGCTGCCATACAGAACTAGAATGGTTCTATTGATTGGATGAAGAGTAAGACTGGAAACAGGAAGACCAATTGAGAGATTTCTATAGTTCAGGTGAGATGCGATGGGAGCATGAAGTATGATGATTATGGTGTAAGTAGAGAGGTAAGGATGGATGTGGAGGTATGATAAATGAGTTGGCATATGGTTGGGTATAGAGGCTAAGAAAGGAAAAAGTTGACTGGAAGGATGCCTTTTTAAAATTCTTTTCTCTTCCCCTCCCTCCCAAGGTTGCAAATAAACAAACAAAAACCTCTTTCAACCCTTTTTGATATCAACAAATCAAGCTAAGTAAACAAGCATTTGAGTGCCTACTATGTGCTAGGAACTGTGCTAAATGCTAGAAATTCAAAGAAAGGAAAAACCTTTAAGGAGCTCACATTCTAATGTTATCTTTAGCTTTCCTCTCTAGTCTTAGCATATTCAGTTTTAACATTTCTGACACTCTTTTTCACAGGGCCATGCAACAATTTACAGTCTTTTTCTGTTACCTGCTCTTGCTTCCATCTTCTGTACATGTCTTTTAATCTAAGAATAAGAACTATAACTGGGGCCAGGGGGCTGGGGTATAATACTCATACCCTCCTTAAGGGACCCTTCTATTTTAAATACATGTGGCCCAGACTAGGTTTAGTCCTAAGGGAGACTAACCTCTAATCATTGTAAAAGCTCTGTACAACCCACCAGGAAGGGTAAATTGGTACATGCTCTAAGGATTGTACCCTCATTGGCCAGCCTCTCAATGTATTTAATACTATTTTTCTTCATTGAGTTATTAAAAATTTTTATACCTGATGGGAACCTTAGAGGTAATTTGATCCTACCTCCTCAATTTACAAGTGAGAAAGCTGAAATGCAGAGAGGTTAACTACTCATTCAAGGTCTTATAATTAAATAATGGCAGAGATAAGACTGGCCACCGCCTCTGGTCCTAGCCTAGTTCCAGATACTGCATGTACTTGAAATTGCCACAGTTACATTTATGCCACAAATATTCTACAATTCAGATTTTTGTCTAATTCAGACATACCTACTCTCTGATATGTATCATGAATATTTATGAGTTAATTCATTATTATAATATTGTTTCAAAAATTACAATGGAATGGGGAGTGAGAGATGAAAGTGAATTAGTCTGCTTGAGAACTACTCTAAGAACCCACAACTAATGATACATTTTGACTGTACTTTTAAACCTTCTTGGTATGCTGAGATGCTGACTATTGTTCCTTTACTTATTCAAGTTTGCAGTTCAGGCCTGGACATACTGTGGCCTTTTTTTTTCCCCCATCACAGATACTTGGCCTTCAATTCGAGAGGCGGCTTTAGGTGTCTTGGTCTAGTGTCCCAAACTACAAGTCAAGGACACCTGCTTTCTCCTCTCTCAGGAAACTAATCTCTGCTGGAGCTTTACAAATTTGAAACAAAAACAGATTTTAACTCGAAGCAGATGGGAGGTCTTGTAGACCTGCTTGCCTGAGTCACCACAGGAGTGACAACCTGACCATGATAGGCTGTGGTGTACAGGGGCAGAGCTCTGTGAGCACCATCGTGCTGCCCCCTTCCAGTGGTAAGATGAGCTGCAGGTCTGACAGCAACCTAAATAACCATTCAATCATCAAGAATTTATTATGCACCAAATCTGTACCAGGTACTTTTCTAATCACTGGGATGGATTATAAAGGCAAAATTAAGCTCTCAAGGAGCTTAATTAGTAATAATCTAAGCCAAGGATCCTATGTCTTCCCAATGTACCTACCTACAGAAACTCACTGAAAAGATGCATACCACAATTAAGCTAGATTTTTTGGGGGGGGGAGGGGAGAAATTTGAAATATTCTTCTCTCTTTTAAATCCTTGGCTTGTTTGCAGACTATGAGATCTTTCCTGATCCCCCCAGCTTCTTGAATTTCTCCTTCCCAAATGCCTTGCATATACTTTGCATAAATTTTATATATACTAATATGTGAGTGTGCCATCTTCCCCAATGAATTTTCTTTGAAAGCAGGGACTATTTCGTTTTTATCTTTGTACACTCAGTACCTAGCACAGTGCCTGGCATGTAGTAGACATTTGATAAAGGCTAGTTGATTGACATTTATTTATATATATTTGTGTAATAACGATGATAATGAACATTATATCATGCTTTGAGGTTTGCAATGCATTTTTCATAGCTTTACAATGATACCCCACCCTACCAAAACACTTAGCCCACCTCCTATTGTTCATTGTTTCCTAAGATACATTTAACATGGGACAAAAGCCTTTTTCACTCCCCTGTTAGAGATGATTATTAAAATGCCAATATATTTGGGGAGAAGAGGCAATGTGACAAGTCCTGGAATTGGATTCAAGAATACCTGGTTCAGATCTTGCCTTTAAAACTGGCTATATGACCCTAGACAAGTCACTTATCCTATAACACATATACTACCTTAGGTAACTCCCTGCGATTTATCTACTAAGTCATAGATGGAGTAAATTTCTACAATGGAAATGGTGATTATTGTCCTTTATTCTCAAAGAGGACCAAAATGAAATGGAAATAACCTTTGCTGACAAATTCACAGATCCTTCCACCACAGGAAAGATGTAACACATTTACATATGGGTAAAAATATCTGATATGAGATCCATTTGGTAAGAGAAGGTTTTCATAGGAGAGAAAGTGGTGGAATGCTAAGGGAAAGGGAGCATATTGACAGAAAAAGGACAAAAAGAAAAACCAGGTCCATTGATGACAAATGTTGCCTATTCCACAATTTTAAGTGAAAACCAACCTTATTGGCAGGTGACAGAGAACCACTACAACACCACATGCGAAAACCCTAATGTACTTTGTCATACCTTTCTGTATTTCCTAAAGGGGAAGAAATGTGCTACTGAAAAGTGAGGTATTTTATACCAGTAGGCCTCTCCAGTGTAAATAACTTTGAGAGGCCTGCCCCCTACTGGAATAATGAAATATTGCATACCAGTGCTTTCCAAAATTAAGCTAGGTGCTGATGCCGTTCTTGTCCTGTGTGTGTGTGTGTGTGTGTGTGTGTGTGTGTGTGTGTGTGTAAGAAAAGACACTTGCTGAAATTTTTGTCTAAGCTTCCTCATTTGTGCTCATTAGAACATATCATTCAAAGCCACAGTAATAAAGTCTAGGAAAAGAAAAAACTATTTGTTTTCCAATGCCATTTTCTTATTAATTTATAAATACTCAAATTAGTAGAAATAAATGCCTATAGTCAGATTCAGCTTGAGTAACTTGCCACAGAATAGTCCAGTTACTTTGCTATGCTCCAGATGTTCTGTAAATGCCCTTTAAATTGAACAAGTGAGTTTCTCAAGCAAAATGGTATCAACTATTAAATAGAACTTTTTGTCTGAAGACTCTCTTAGGGGTTTGTGAATATTCTTCCCCCCTTCCCTCATGGATTAGGATGCAGAAACCCTGAAATCCATCATCTCCAGGAAAGCAACATTGTCAAGGCAATGGTTTTTCTCTTAGGCTATCTAAACATTATAATTTGTTCTTTTATTCTCTATATCTTTGTGCACAGTCTTCATATTCTATAACTATTATTCTATATTCTATAACATTAACTGTTTTAGATTACAATTCTGAAAGAGTGAACTCAACCAGGAGAATAATTTCAACAATAACAACAACATTGTAGAGAAAAACAACTTTGAAAGGCTTAAGAAATTTTATCAATGCCATGACCAACCACTATTCCAGAGGATCAATAAAGAAGTGTGCTACCTATCTCCTAATACAGTGGTGATAAACTCAAGGTACAAAATAAGACATACATTTTCAATTTGGGAATCTGTTTTGCTCAATTGTAAAATGAGGTTAATAATAGTACCTATAGGGTTGTTGTGAGGATCAAATGAGATAATATTTCTAAAAGCACTTAGCATGGTGCCTGACACAGTAGGCACTATATAAATGCTCCAAGGCAAGAGAAATGAAATAGTACCCCTGTATTATTTCAGCAGATTATCTATCACAAATGATTTTGACCTAGTAGATGACCTATTTGAGGAAAATAAGCAAGGAGCAAAAGTCAAAATACATCTATGACAATCCCGTTGCATCTGTTCCCTCCTTCCTCCACTCCCAGACAGCCGAGAGAATCAATGTGTCTTTTCTGCCTCAGAGGGAGGGAAGTGCAAGGAGGTACTCAAGTCATTCCTCATTTTGTCTACTGTGTGACCCAACCTCACTGTATTTACTGTTATATTTTCCTGCACTTGCCAGTTTAAAAATGGAATATTTGTCTAGCAATAAAACCTAGTAGCTGAAGGGCAAGCATAGATTTGTTTGTCCAAGCTGTGTGGTAATTAATAATGCATACTTCAGAATATAACCTGTTAGCAACAGCTGAGTGGGTGGGTTACGGAAGTACCTAGCTGGGCCACACAACCAGGTAAACTCTAAAGGTTCTGCCCATACCTGGATTATAGAAGAGAAGGTATTTGAACAAGGTTCTGCCTGAGATCAGTTGCTAGCACACAATTTTCAAAACTCAAGCTAGTTCATCTTTGTGAGGTCCATGATGCAGGGTATGGAGGAGTGGGAGTAAAAGGACTAGGTAGGATTCTGGAGGGCTTTGGCAGCTCAGCTGGGGCCTGATGTTCCTCCTTCCTTCCATCGGTCTTCCTTCTCTTTAATCCTGGATGTTGATCCTCTGGGAAAAGCAGCCAGGATTTCCCGTAGCACACCTGTGTATATGCCACCCCACCCCCCAGGTTTCTGAGTACAGGTCCATGAGTTAGCCTTGTACAGGACACATACTAGACACAGAGGAGATCCTGGTAATAACATGGCCTAAAGATTTGGCCTAGAGCCACATATGTAATCCTCCACAAATGAGTTCTGTTCTTCAGTTTCTTGACCTGTGAAAAGAGAGTCTAAGTCCCTTCTAACTTTAAATCCCATGATCCCGTGAGTTAAAAGGACAGCATGAGTACTTTGAGGGCAGAAAATAGAAAATCTTCTAGGGAATAGGAAAGAAGGGTAGTGGTGTGGAGAGAGAGGTGTAAGTGCATCAAAGGCAAATTTCACTTACTTTCAATTTCTTTATAAATTTTGCATAAAGTTTTCAGCACCCCTTACTCCTCTCAGAAAGGATCCTACAGCAAAGGTACCATTTAACTGTAGCCAGGTCCCTTCTCTTCTCTTCCATAGTTCCCTTGTCTTGATTAAAGAGTTTAGGCATGAGGCAGCTAGGTGGCGCAGTGGATAGAGCACTGGCCCTGGAGTCAGGAGGACCTGAGTTCAAATCCAGCCTCAGACACATAGCACTCACTAGCTGCGTGACTCTGGGCAAGTCACTTAACCCCCATTGCCTCACAAAAAAAAAAAAAGTTTAGGCATGAGAGAGAGAGAGAGAGAGAGAGAGACAAATCAGCCAAGGTAAGAGCTGGATCCAATTAGGAATGCTTCATAGAAACAGCCCAGAATGAGATTTGTGCTACAAACAGAAGATGTGTATAGGACTATTGTATGCTATTAATAACTGTGTACACATCCAGATCAGTGAAAATTATGGTAATTATAGGAGCAATGACTTCCAGGTACCTTTCTTTACTTCTTCACTACTTAGAGGAATCTACGATGTCATACACACAAGGACTCCAGTGGGGGCAGATTCCAACCTGTCCATGACTACCCATCATGTGTGACCCTTATGGACCCTGTCCATATCCTCATATAAATCCATCACTGGGAGTACAAACAATGTGCAAGGACTTTTCTACTTCTCTTGATGTTGCATGGATACCAAGAGAATACACACATTGTCTCTTTGTTTATCCTTTACTCTCATGTTACCCTCTTATCTTTTGTTTTGGTCCATATTTCTGGTAACATCCATTAAGCCAGCATTAATCTATGATTTCTCATTTATAATGAGAACAGTTACAGCTGCTCCATTAATCTTTTTGGTAATATTTAAATGTAAATCTTCATGGTATTCCATGACTTGATGGCATGCAACATCACTGGAAAGTCATTTTTCTGTCCTGGGAAGAAATGACCAGTGCTAGACAATAGCTTATGATGTGGCAAGCACCTTTGGGTATCACCAAAGGTTCTCCTGAATTGCTTCCTGTGACCATTTGTCATGAGTAACTTTCCAATAAAACTTCTAGGGCAATAGAGAAAACTTCTTCTAAAGTCTAATTTCATCACTAAATGGTGTAGTTAGCTACTATCTTGATCCAAATCACAAGAAAACCTAATCAATGGGCAGAACTATGTTCATCCTCGTATTTGTGCATTCTTCCCAATACTCATCCTATATTAAAACACACTCAGGTGAGGTTACCAAGCTCCCTATGATTCTCAGACAGCTATTGCCTCTATCTCTGACCCCATCTCTTTATGAGTAGCAGCTGTGCATAACATTAGCCTAAAGGGGTGTGGACAGATTGGACTTACCCAATCAGAATCTTTGCTATCAAGGCCCCAAGCATAGGGAAAATTCCATTCTCCTTCTACTGTCTTGCAGTAAGGCAATATAATCTTGTCTGTATTCATTGCCAAAGAATCAGTGAAAGACATAAGACCAAAATAGATAATAAAACCACTTTCCCAGGCCCTGACTACCCTGACATCCTATGAATATTCTGCAAACCCAGGAGTTAAGAAAGATACAGTTCAGTGTTTTAAACCCAGGCCTTCTATCTGTCTCTCCCACCAGGAGTGAGCAGCCATCCCCAGGTGCTATTCAAGTCATCTTTCATGAGGAATAAAGTCTAGTCAGATAAGAAAACTAATGATTCAGGGCAACCCAGCTGTTATAAGCTCATAGATTTAGAGCTGGAAGTAATTTTAGAGAACATGTAGTCCCAGCACTCTTAACCTTTTTTTTATGTGTCATGGATCCCTTTGGCATTCTGGGGAATTCTGTAGACTCCTTGAAAGTTTTTAAATAATTGAAGGAAATGCTAAATTTTAATTAAAAGTGAGTGAAAAAAAATATACATATATATTTCCCATCCAAGTTCATAAATCCCCTGAATTCTATACATAAACCCCTTGTGGGTCCATGGACTCCAGGTTAAGAGCTCCTTACCTATTTTAACCCATCCCCTACATAGGGAAACTGATACCCCCAGGGCTTATGATTTAGTCCTCAAGTAACAGAACTGGGATGCAAAACCAACTCAACTGACTCCAAATCCAGTATTCCTTCTTTTGTATCACGCTCCCTCTCTGATCAACTTTCTCAAAGTAAAACCATAACATGCTCTAGTCCAGTAGGTATTGTACCATTTCACTTGCATAAGGTCTGTTCCTATAGCTGATACCATGATTAGAATGGAGGAAAGGAGGAAATAGATCAATGTTAGGACAGAGATGCCCAAAACAGAGGATATAGGCACTGGCACGTAAGAACTCAGTCCCTACTACCATCTTTTACCCTCCCCTCTTCTTCCTTCCTTTGTGTTCTTTTGTATCTCAGTAGCACCGGCCCCCTTTGCTACCTTATCTCTCATTTCTACCTCCAGCTGTTCTTCTGCTTCTTGTGAAGTGTTGGACATGCCCACTCCCAGAAGCTTCATGAGTGGGATCAACTTATGTCATCAACTGAGACAAGGAGTCTATACTCATCAACTTAGAAATAAATGTTACCTTCTATCACACTAAGCACATAGAATCCATGGCCTTTATTCCTTTCTCTACTCAAGCAGTCTCTGTTGCAGAGCTATACATGGAGGAATTTTTTTCTTTTTTAAAAATAAATTGTATTGATATTTTTTGTGATTATGTCACTTACATTTATTTCCAAATACATATATCTTCTCTTTCCGTCTATCAGAATCAGAAAGATCTGAGTTTGAATCCAGCCTCAGACATTCACTAGATGTATCACCCCGGGCAAGTAACTTAACCTCTGTTTGCCTCAATTTCCTTATCTTGAGGATAAGAGGCCATATCCTCCCCACCCCCGAACTGGGTTGTTATGAGAATAAAATGAGATAGCATGTGTAAAGTGCTCTGCAAACTTTAAAGTGCTATATAAATGCTAGCTATCATTAGAGAATGGAGAATATCATGTAGAATAAAAAAAGAGTTGGGAGAAAACCATTCAGCAAAACTGAGCACATGTTTTCCAGTATAAAGCTATTATTCTTAGTTCATTTTGAATGTTTCCCAGGGTATAAACTCTGTACAGCTTAGTCTAACTTTGCTCAGGTTACTTGGTGCAGGCATTAAATTACTATATCTCTTCTAGGCTTTCTCTAATCCAGTAGAATGTAAGCTACTTGAAGGTACGGATTGTTTCACATTTGTACTTGTATCCCTACCCTCTAGTACTCACTGCACCTGGCACATGGTAGACATTCAGGAGAGACCTGCTGGTTAATTTCACACTCTTTCCTGTTGCTTGTCTTCTTGTGGTGCAATAGACAGAATGCTGGACCTGAACCTGAAAGACTTGGGTTTAAATCCCTCCTCAGGCACTCTCTGGCTATGTGAACAGAGAACTTTTGATCATTTAATTAATGAGGCTGGAGGTTAGGTGAGGTGATCTTTAAGTCACTTCCCAATCTGGATTTATGATCCATTAATCCTTCCCAACACTGTCTTTTTAGAGGTGGCACAAAGTTAGAGTCCTGGACCTAACGTGAGAAAAGACCTGAGTTCAAATCTAATCTAAAATACTAGTGTGACCCTGGGTAAATCACCTCTGTCTGCTTCTGGAGCCTCATCCAATGGGGATAATAATGCCTAACTCTTAGGGCTGTTGAGAAGATAAAATGAGATGATATTTGTAAAGCACTTTTGAAAACCTTAAACTGTTGTATAAATAGAATTATTATTCTCATCCATAAATTGGAGATAAGAACACCTGCAATACCACAGAATTGTGAGGAGGAGGAGATAGAGAAGCTGCTTCAGGGTCACAAAGAGTTGGGTTCAAGTCTCACCTTTGATGTGTACCAGCTGTGTGACCCTGGACAAGTCCCTTAACCTTCCAGTGTCCCATGAAGTTCTCTGAGAATATAAATTGCAAAGCAGTTATTGATCTGCATTAGAAAAGAGAGTTTCTTCATCAGGAGTTTCCTATGCCAATGGAATCATTCCTGGTCTCCCCACTTAATTTTAAGATTCTTACAGACATGTGGCACATCAACCATGATTGAAGTTTTTATATTATTTATTTTATTTTTAATTTTATTTATTTATTTTAATTATTTGATTAATTTAATAATAAAACCAACATTTCCATAACATAGTATAACAAAAAAGATGATTGCACATGAAACTGCATATTTATTATGTATAACTTGCTATTCCTTTTAAATATGTAATAAAGTTATCCTGTAAATTTCTTTTTTTCCCTTTTTTTCTTCCCTTCCCCCACCTCCTGCCCTAAAGATAGCTACCATTAGACACAAATATGTATGTATGTATGTATGTATGTGTATATATATATATATACACATATACATGCAAAGTCATTCTATACATACTTCTTTTTATCAATTCTTTCTCTGGATGTAGCTAGCCTCTTTCTTCATATGTCCTTTGTATTTAATTTGGGTATTTATTGAATTTAACCGGTATCCTTTGGCTTCTGTATGCATAAATTCCCTGAAAAGTCTTTTCTCTGTTCTAAGCACTAGCACGTTGCTAAGTGCTTGTGAGCTAAGCTTCTAATCCTCATCAGCGCACCCTGGATTCTTCTGCTTTGAGTACCCCAGCCCTCAGTGTCTTTAAAAATTCCCAGTATTCTTTAAAATGCTCCCCCAGTGTCAGGAACTTACAATAGTTGTATAGTTCTATCATCTGCCTGGCACATTAGCATGTTAAAAAGCTTAATTCAATTCACACAAATTGTTCAAGTATGATCTTTTTCTTGGAGCATTAACATTCTTAACATTCATATTTCCATTTTATAACAGTTACCTCACCAGTCTGAAGTCCCCAATCAATCCAGCTATTTTTGCAGAGGGATTGCTGCCAAGCGCTGAGTGACTCAAGAACCTTGAAGTTTAATCCTGCTCTTCCAAACACCATATTTTACCGTTTGCCTCATGAATCAAGTTGAGAAATTTGATGAAGTCATCTAGTCTGTTTGACTCCACCTCCAACTTCAAGCAGGATAACAGTGAGATTCCTTTAGACAGATGAAAATTAATCTTATTTTTAAAGTATTCCAGCTTAGAATTATAGGGGCAGCAGAACAAGTGCTAGAATTGTACTTGGAAGAGATCTGAGTTTAAATCATACCTCAACCATTTTACTAGCTATGTGACCTTGGAAGAGCCATTGTACCTCAGAAAGCCTTTGTTTCTTCATCTGTAAACAGGGGGGAGGAAATACCTATACTATTTACCTCTCAAGGCTATAGTCAGGAGCAAAGGAGATAATGTATGCACAGTGTTCTGTAAACCTTGAGGTGCTATTTAAATGTAAGATATTATTGTTATTTATCTGATAAATGATGAATGTTCAGTTGTTGTTTGGTCATGTCCAACTTTTTGTGACCCCATCTGGGTTTTCTTAGGAGAGATACTGGGTACTTACTAGCTGTGGGACCCTGGGCAAGTCATTTAACCCCATTGCCTAGCCAAAAAAAAAAAAAGATACTGGAGTGGTTTGCCATCTCCTTTTCCATCCCATTTCACAGTTGAGGAAACTGAGGCAAGCAGGATTAAGTGACTTGCCCAGGGTCACACAGCTAATAAGTGTCTGAGGTCAGATTTGAACTCAGGAAGATGAGTTTTCCTGACTCCAGGTCCAGGGTTCTATCCAATGTGCCACCTAGCTGCTCATAGCTAACATTTATCTGAGACTCTTTGCATATGTAACAATGCATACTGGCAGACTGTGGGAAGCAGGAGGGCAGAGCTGTTAGTCATTTTACTTCCTGACACCTTCTGTGGGCTTGAGGAGTGACCTTCTCTCTAGCCACTCCCTCTATCCTCCTAGCCCTTTCCTGCGAGATTGGTTTCCTTTCAAACCAGCCACACAGCCAAGAAAGAGAAATGTTGGATGCTTGACTTGCTGACAACCAGCTAGTTTCCTGCAATGTTACTGACTCACTTGCTGCCCAGAGATGGTAGATGTATTCTTTCTACTCTGGGAAGTCATGAAAATAAATCAATAAAATAAACTTGAAGCATTAAAAAAAAATCACTCACAATCAATAATTCTCTCCATCCTTTGAATGTGAGCCCCCAGCCAGAAATCTCATTCTGGCAAATACAATAATTTTACATCTGTATTCCCTCCAGGGTGTTGCATCAAGCAATAACACAGTAACTACTTTATCTAAAGGCAAAAATTGGTTATGTGAATTTGGAAGTTACCTGCTTAGGGATAAAAAGTGAACCAATAAGTCAATGAAATGAGAGAAACAGAGACAGAGAGAAGAGAGAGAAAATGAGAGAGACAGAGAAGGAGAAGAGGGCCATGGACAGGGCTTTGGGGGAATACACACTTGGTAGGTAGGAAATGGATTACAATTCACTAAAGGAGACTGAGAAAGAACATTGCATCAGGTAGAAGAAAACCAAGAAAAAGTAATGTCACAGAATCCAAGAGAGGAAATGGGGAGTGTCTAAAGCAAGAGAGAAGTCATTGGTAACCTTGGAGAATGAAGTTTCAAGACAGTGGTAGGGTCAGAATCTAGACTGTAAGAATCTGGAAAGTGAGTGTCCATGATTTTCTAGGAGTTGGGCTATGAAAGAGAAGGGATACAGAACTTGTGGTGATGGCAGAATCACCCCCCAAAAAAGAGAATTTTGTATTGCTTTTAAAGATATGGGGGTAGCTAGGTGGTGCAAAGGATAGAGCACCGGCCCTGGAGTCAGGAGCACCTGAGTTCAAACCCGGCCTCAGACACATAACACTCACTAGCTGTGTGACTCTGGGCAAGTCACTTAACCCCAATTGCTTCATATAAAAAACAAACAAAAAATATATGGAAGATCTGGGTGCATTTGTAGACAGTGGGGAAGATCCACTGGATGAGAGGAAATAGGATATGAGGGACCAAGAGTTAATGTTTAAGGGAGCATGGTCTTGGAGGAGGCAAGAGGAAATGGAATCTGAATCACTAGGAGAGGGATGAACCTTGGCAAGGAGAAGCACCATCTTTTTCAGAAACTGGAACAAAGGTGGAGAATGGTAGGGTACAGAGTAAAAGAAAAGAATAAATGTAATATTAGGAGCTTGTAATATCTAAAAAAAAAAAGTAGAAGATGAATCCACTATTGAGAGGCATTAAGTGAGAGGAGCAGAACAGGAAGCTTAAAGAGAAAAGTGAAAATTTGGGATAGGAACTCTAAGGAATGTAATAAGGTATCAATCAGGGAATAACAAAAGAATTGATATGAGGTGGTAAGGATCCAGTTGAAAATACATAATAAAAGGGTGCATGACTTGCTTTAGCAGTATTCATCCAGATGTGAGTAGGAGTGGAGAAGGCAGAAAGTGGGAATGATCCAGGATTAGGAAATTTGTGATCAACAACATGACAAGGAGACAAAAGATCCATGGGTGGAGAATCATATGAAATTGAACTCATTAACCTTGTGGTCAAAACTCATCAGCCATTTGGTCAAGACTGTAAAGGAAAGAATATAAGGCTAGAGCAAATGTGATGAATTGGAAGAACAGGTACGTGGAAAGACTAGATGGAGATTATGGTGAAGATGAAGAATGCTTAAGGGGATTGTAGAAGACAGAGATGGAAAGATAGAAGATAATAATCAAAGAATAATTTCCTTGATTACAAGGACAGCTTTTCTATTTTTTCTTTTTTAAAATGTTGTATTTGCAGCACTTAGCATAGCACTTTGCATTTAATAGGTCCCTAATAAATATTTGTTGAATTATAGATAATAATGAGATCCAAGTGCAACAAAGTAATACAATGCACAGAGTACTTGGACTTGGAGTTAGGAAGATCCGAGTTCAGATCCAGTTTCAGATAACTTACTAGCTGTGTGACCTTAGGCAAGTTCCTTTACCTCTATCTGTCACAGTTTCCTCAACTGTAAAATGGGGAGCGTAATACCACTTACCTCCCAGGATTGTTTTGAGGAGAAAATGAGATAATATTTGTAAAGTGCTTAGCACAGTGACTGATACGTAATAGGAGCTATATAAATGCTAGCCATCATCATCATCATTATTAAAGGTGTGCTCGTCCCTGAATATTAGAAAGGTACAAAGTGAAGTAATATGTGAGGTTTGAGGGAGAGTGTCATTACTGACAAGGAAGAATCAAATAATGCTTCATAGAGACAGTGACATTTGAGCTGGGCTTTACAGGAAAGTTAGTAATACAACAAGTTTAGTGAAGGGAGGGGTACATCATTATGGAAATAAAGAATAGTGTAACAGAGGCACAGTTGCAGAAAAACGTCCCTTTCCTTAGAAATTTTGAAAATGGAACCTATTACGTATAACTTTCTGTGACTTATTTTACACAGTTTTTTTTCCAGACATCCCTTTTACCTAATGCCCACTACATAGTGCATACAAAACTATGAAACTGTACTAAGGAAGTTGTGTCTTGTTACTTAGCAAGTAAGTATTTGGTACTTATTTAAACTGTACTAGAGAAGCTGTGTACTTGGTACTTTGGTACTTACAGACTTTTCTCCATAAGTAATTCCCACATGCCTTTAAGGTAGGGAATATGTGAACTCCCCAGGTGGGTAAAACAGGACAACAAGTGTCACTAGGCATGGACTTCAAGCATTCAAGTCAAAGAGGCCAAGAGACTTAGAGCAATAGGAAGGTTATAAACAAGATAGTTATCTTTCCCCTATACTATCACACCCCTAATCCCTGTGTTTGAGTGAGCTCTTTCCATTGTACCTCTTGGATTATGTGTATGTGTGTGTGTGTGTGTGTGTGTGTGTGTGTGTGTTTATGTGTGATATAAACTAAAATAGGCAAAAATAGGCTGTTGAGTCTGTGGAACAGTGGTTGAAGCACTGAACTTCTGTGCTTATAGATGTTTTCTAGTTAGAGTTTTAGGAATGAGTGGTAGCTCTGTCTGGTTTTCTATGAGAAGTCAGGACCAAGGACAAGGGACACAGTGAATCTACTGAATCTCTGCTCCTTGCTGCTATTTCACTGTCCCAAAGTCTTCTCTTATCTACTTAGTTTAGGTATATGACTTATTCGTTCTCTGTTCTCAGGCTTGATTTCCACCTTGCTGCACCCTCCCCCTTTGTTTCTTTTTAAAATGTTTTGTTGATCAAAAGCTTCTGTACATAGGATCATTACCTTTAGTAAGTAGTTTAATTGGATAAAAGAGCAATAAAATGCAAGATAGACATGTGCATCTCATAAACTCAGTCTTCTCAATCACCCTCACACCTGTTCTTGAAGCCTCACTCCTTCTGGGTCTCATTCACATCATGGAAAAAAAAGTTTAGATGCTTAACACAAATCTTCCAATTCCTCAGTAACTCACATGGAGAAGGAGGACCTGGGTCCAAATCCATCCTCTGTCACTTACAACCTGTATGACTTAGGACAAATTACTTTACCTCTCTAAGCCTCAGTTCCCTCACCTATAAAATGAAGTAGTTGGAAAGATGTTCCCTAGAGTCCTGTCTGGGTCTAAATCTGTGAACCTATGAACAAATATGAATACTTAATTACACAACTAAGCAATAGTGATCAGTGATTTACAAAAAAGACTGAAGCAACAGCTGTTTAGGAAGGTAGTTTCATTAGGAGCAACAAAATTTTGAGTTGTCCATGCAGGCTAATGGGGGGGGGGTGATGTTCTTCACTGAGAAGTAAATATACCTTGGCTGTCTCAATACTTAATACACACAAAACAAGCCACCAAACTCCCAAAAATAAAGAAAAATTTTCTTCAGACAAGGACCTCTGGTAGGTTACTAATCAGCCTAACAATTCAGCCCAATATAATATATGAGTAGGAATTATTCAATCTTTGACTCTGCCCCTACCTATTTGCAATACTGTCTTCCTCTTCCTAGCTTGTGAATCAACCAAAAGAAGTGGAAATGATCATTATTTTTGATATACAATTTAAATGGTTTAGATAATAGGATAATTAAATACAAACAGATAGGACAAATGCAAGAAACATCTCCCTCCACCCTAGTCCCCACTCTGTCTCCAGGAGCCTTATTCCCTGCAAGAAAGAGACAAAAGCTTAGGTGTTTAGTGCAAAACTCCTGACTCCCTCACCTACTACCCTTACTAGTTCTCTACACTTCTCCATCATTGACTCAACAACATGGGTACTCTCAATCTGAGCTACAAATATGAAGGTCTAGTTCACCTCTGTACTTGTTCAGTGATAGGAATGATTACTTGCTGCCCTACTTTGCTCTGGGGGGAAAATCATTCCCAAGACTACAACCTTATCAATATCCCATCTTTCTGTTTCTTCAGCCTTCACCTTCAAAGTCCATGATCAGTAACATTTTTTCAGTTGTCCTATGTAAACTCTTGGGAAGTCACTTTCAGGAATCATGTGTTCCCTATTCCAAAAGCTTTCTAGGAAAGCTAGCCTGTGGGAAATGTACCAGGTGGGATAAGGTAATGACACTGATTTTTTTAAATGAGTGTACAAGATCTTTGTATCCAAATGAATGCTGTCTCAACCATTCTGAAAAGTCATGGTCATATTCCAATGATGCTATTGATGGGGTACCAGCCCTGGAAACTACTCCACTGAAGTTTCCTTGAACTTTCCTCCATGGCCAAGTCTCTGGAGTCTCCTCTCGACTGGCCTTTCATTGTGGCCTATGGCCAAACCTCCAATTCTCTGTCACTTCTAACCTAGATCAGCCCTTCATTGTCTGCATGGCCCCAGGTCACTGCCCACCCTCAATTCCTTCTAGACCCCCTCCACTTGGCCCTGGTCCCAGGCATTAGCCTGGGGCATCCTGCCCTTCTGAATACTTCCCAGTCACCTCAGCTTACTGTCCACTCCCATCCAGATATTCCCACAGATCTTTTTCCTATAAAAAGAGTTAATCTCATCTACCAAGGCAGATTCTTAGAATCTTGCCCACCCTGACCACTGTTCTAAAAACCTTGTCTTTTGGCAGAAAGAATGTTTGGGTTGAATTAATTCGAGGCAGGACTTGCAATGCTTGGCCTTGAATTTTGGGGTCCCAGCACCCCTAGACCTCGACATTACTATTACTCAAAATATTACTTGATGGAAGCAGTTTCATTATTTTATCACATCTAACTCTTTTACCAAAATGCTATCACCCCATTTGTTATTATTACCCAGAATTGACTCCAAATGATTTGTTCCTGCTTCCAAAATTCAAGTTTACCCACAAAGGATGAAAATTCATCACTCTGATGGACATTTAAGGGGGGAAATTGCCACAGGCTCTATAGACACTTCTAAAAGAAAAGTTCAAAAAACATTTTGACTTTGAAATAAGTGAATGAATGACCTTCCAAGGAGACTTCTTTGGCAACAATAATAATGGTTTTTAGCACTTACATTTCACAATACACACATATGTTCTGATTTATTAATTTAAAAAAAACAGTCACATTATAGTTCAAACTGTCTTCTTATTAGTTTTGTTTTGAGTCAGATCTCATACTTTCCTTGTCTTTGTCCCTTATTATTAATTATAAACCCCTAGAAGGCAGAAATTGTATCTTTCCTGTTTCTTCACATAGTGGTTGTCACACTGTGAGTATATGTCTAATGTTTGTTGGAGTTAATACCATTTCTCAATTGAGATTTGGTTTTCTCTGCGACTTCACTGGATTAAAATTTATAGCACACCCCTGCTTCTTGGAAATCCCAAGAGCATGTAATCTATGCTACTGAAAACAGTTCCAGCCTACTGAAGTCCCAGGAGAGATGAAACTCCCAAAATAAGATAATTTTTAAAGGGCTAAGCAAGAAAGGCAGGACATTGCTTTGGCATAAAGTATCAAACACAATTAAGGATTAACAAAATAAATTTCCTCATAATACGGGCTGATTACTTTATTTTCTAATCTAGACCAGTCATTTTTCATGAAATACCATGTCACAGCAAAAGAAATTTCAGCAAATAATAGAAAATTAACCAACTGCATCAGAGATAATGAATCATGCCGAGAATAATAATTACATTCTGATTAACTCTGGAAGCAAACAGGGAAAGAAATCATGTTAACAACTAAGTTTACATAGAGGAAAAAATCAAACAAGATCATATCTGTAAGCTCTTGATAAATTGTTCTTATAAAAAAAATTGAGAAAGTTTACCACCCCTGCCATTCAGGATACTCCTTCCTCAAATAATCCTGTATACACTTTTGTTTATATGTTGTACTACCCTTTCTATTTTCAGTAGTGAGTTAGCTCCTTGAGAGTCAGGACTGATTTTTATTTTTAATATGGATCCCCATCACCTAGTTCAGTGCCTGGCACACAGCAGAAACTTAATCAAATGTATATTGCATTGGATTTGAGTCCAGCTGGGCCATACTTCCCTTGCTACCATAGGATATCTCAACTACAGTGGCTGAGGTCATTGATAGTAGTTATGTTTTCAATTTCAAATGGTCCTATGTAAGGATATTTACAACCTGCTTTTACTTGCACCTGGGAGCCCTAGAAAATCTCTGCTGTGGGGCTGTCTCTGTTGTCAGCTGTACAAACCTCAAACTGAGGACAATTACATTAGAAACCATTTAAAACATGCAGATCCTTTAACCAGTCAGTCAGTCAATCAATATTTATTAAGTACCTACTATGTGCCAGGTACTGTTCTAAGCACTAAGGATACAAATATGAAAAAAGACAGTCCCTACCCTCAAGGAACTTATGATCTAATAGGGGAAGACAATATACAGAAAGAACTGAAAAGAGGTATGGGGAATGGGTACCTGTCACAGGGGCAGAGTGGAAAAGTCAGAAGTCCTAAAGTAATACATCCAGGGAAAAAATGAAGAGAACAGAGAGACAGAGGGTGTTGATGAGATGGAATATCAAAGCTGATGAGATCTTGCAGAGTGATGAGGTTTTCCCACTAATGACCTTACTGTAGCATGGTGAGAAAGTTAAAGAAGACCTAAGGTAGTGCAGCCAGGTGAGAAATTAGAAGTTCAACCATATGACTATGGATTTTGGAACACTCCCACCAAAGAAGTAATCTTGAGAACTTTTCTGCAGTGCATTTTTAGATATTGAGAAAAAGAAACTAAGTATATGTCCTTGATATTGAAGTGAGGGCAGGATTTCTTTTTTTGTACTATCTCTTCAATCCATCTGTTCTTTTCCATTCCCTCTGCCACCATTCATCATCAGGACCTAAGTAGAATAAAATCCACCATTACTTCACATTTTAAGCAATGTAATAAAGGGGAAAAAAATCACTGGCTTTAGGTTCAAATCCCAGCTTTTCTGCTTACTAATGGTAATACCATGGGAAGATCACATAATTTCTCATTTTTTTTCCTAATTCATACAAAAGGAATTGAACTAGATAGTATTAAAGGTCCTTTTCAGCTCTAAATCTTGAAATTTTATTGTCATTCAAATTCAAGGCCTTATGCAGAGTATTCTTTCAATGGGGCATTTAAGCTGTTAAAGTTTAACGCTGTTAAGACTTTTGGAACACCCTCTATATGTCTGGAATAATACGAAGGCTATCCTAACTCTAGTCTCTTAGCCCCTCATGTATCCTATATAGTACTGCCAGATTAATCTGTTTTAAAACATCACTTCCATCATCCTCCTTTAGCAAGGCATTCAAGGCCTTCCACAATCTGGCACCAAGTTAACTTTCCCACCTTATTTTTATCTCCCATGGGTTCATCATCTCTATATAGATGGCTCAGATCTTCATATCTAGCCTCCATTTTTCCCCAAGCATCATTTCCAAATCACCATATGCCTATTGAACATTTCAAACTGGATGCCCAAGAGACATCTCAAATACAAGATGGCCAAAACTGAATTCATTTTCCCCCCAACTTCCCCCCCCACCTTCTATACTTCCTTATTTCTGTTGAAGGCATTCTTCACCGTTCTTCCAATGTCTAACATTTGGAATTTCAGCATTATCTTCATTCCTCACTCTCCCTCATCTCATATATCCAATCAGTTGCCAATCAGTTGCCAAACCTTGCCATTTCTACCTTCACAACATTTTTCAAACTTGATCCCTTCTTTCTTCTTATATTACTACCCAAGCCTTCATTACCTCTCACTTAGATAATTGCTACAATATACTGATTGGTCTCCGTAGCTCAAGTATCTCCCTACTCCAGTCCAACCTATGCACTGATACAAACTAGTTTTCCTTAAACACAGACCTGATCACGTGACTCCTTTACTCAACCAACTCCAATAAACTACTTCAGCTTTTGAAGCTTTACACAACTTAGTCCCAACCTATCTTTCCAGCATCATTATTACTCTCTATTCCATATTCTGCCATCCTGCCAAACTGGCCTTCTCATTTTTCCTCACTCAAAGACATACCATCTCCCATCTACATGCCTTTGCACTGGCATTCCCCATATCTGGAATGCATTACCTTTTTACCTCTATCTTGTAGCGGCCCTTTCTACCTTAGCAGCTTAGGCACTATCTTCTAAATGAAATCTTTCATTATCTCTCCCCAATTGCTAGTGGCCTTCTCTCTCAAACTACTTTGCATTTAAATAGTTTTTGCACATATATATATATATATGAACTTTATACTTATAGATATGTATATGTGTGTGGTCCCATTATTTCCCCCCTTAGAATATAAGCTAATTTTGAGATTGGGAGGGTGGGAGGAGAGGATGAGGAGGGACTCTTGGAAGAGTAGGAGGTTGAAACCCAAAATTTTAAGAACAAAAGTTAAAAAAATAGAAAAGAAAGAAAAAAAACAAAAAGAAGAAAAGAAGAGTAGGAAGATAGGGGGAGAAGATAAGGTAACAGGGATAGGGTAAAAAGAGAGACTGAGAAGGAAAATAGTGAGCAAAAATAAGATGGAGGGAAATTCACAAATAATAATTATAACTTTGAATGTGAATGGGATGTTTATAACAGCTCTCTTTGTGGTGGCAAAGAACTGGAAATTACAGGGATCTCTGTCAACTGGGGAATGGCTAAACAAGTTGTGGTATATGATTGTGATGGAATACTACTGGGCTATAAGAAACGATGAGCTTGATTATCTTAAAAAAAAACGTGGAAAGACTTGCTTGAAATAATGAAGAGCAAAATGAGCAGAACCAAGAGAACACTGTATATAGTAACAGCAATACTGTTTAAAGAACAACTTTGAACAAATAAGTCACTTTGACCATTATAAATACACAAATTAAAAATAAAAGGCACATGAAAAAAGACACTATGTGCATGCAGAGAAAGAACTGATAAATAGATGTATAGAATAATTTTACATAAATATGTATACATACAGATACACAGATACAAGTGTGTGTGTATATACACACCTGTTTGTCTATTTGTATTTAATAGTAGCCATCTCTAGGGTGGGGGAGGGGAGGGAAGAAAAAAGAAATTTACATGATAACTTTATTATATATTTAAAAAGAGTAGGAAGTTATATGTAATAAATTTGCAATTTCATGTGCAATCATCTGTTTTATTATACTATGTTATGGAAATGCTTGTTTTATTCCATAAATTAAAAATAAAATAATTTTTTAAAAATATAATTGGGAAAATTAATAAAATAAATAAAAGTACAATAAAACATTAAAAAAAAGAAAGTAGAGATTGTTTCATTATTTGTACTTGGATCCCTAGCACCTGGCACAGTGTTTGACACATATCAGGTCCTTAATAATTACTAGTTGATAGATTGATCTTCCAGTGTTCAACTAAACATATCTTCTGTTCCAGCTGAGAATAGTTTTATAGATCTAGGTCTGAATGCCATATTTAGCACTCATTGCTTATGTAAACTGTCAGTCAATAAATACTTATTAAGCATTTACCATGTGTCAAACCTTGTGCTAAGTTCTGGGGCTACAATGAAAGGAAAAAGACAGTCCCTGCTCTCAAGGAGCTCATAATCTAATGGGGGAGACACTGTGCAAACAACTATGTATTATAAATTAGAAATAATCAAAAGAGGGAAGATACTAGAATGAAGGAGGTTTGGGAAAGGCTTCCTGTAGAATGCAGAATGTAGGAAACCAGGAAAGCCAGAAGGGAGAGATGATGAATAAGAGCATTGTAGGTATGGACAACAGTCAGGAAAAATGCCCAGAACTGGAAAAATGAAGTGTCATGTTCAAGGAATAGCTAATAGGCTAGTTCCACTGGATCAAAGCGTATGTGTGAAGGTATAAAGTATAAGAAGATTGGAAAGACAGGAGGAAACCAGCTTATGAAGGTCTTTGAAAGTCAAAGAGAGGATTTTATGTTAGATCCTAAAAGTGATAGGGAACCACTGAAGTTTGTTGAATGGGGGAGGAGAGGTGACATGGCCAAACCTGTGCTTTAGGAAAATCACTTTGACAACTGAGTAGAGAATGGACTAAAGTGTGGACAGGTTAATGGCAGGAGAAACCAGCAGGTTATTAGGATAGTACAGGAGTGGGGCGATGAGGGTTTGCACCACAGCAGTGGCAGTGACAGAGGAAAGAAAGTGGGATTATTCCAAAAATGTTACAAAAGTATAATTGATAGGCCTTAACAACAACTTGGAAGGGAGCTGGGAGGAAGTGAGAAGACAAGGAAGTATGACACCTACATTGTAGGCCTGGGTGACTGGGAAGATGATAGTAGTCTTGATAGTAAAAGGGAAGTTAAGAAGAGGGGAGGGTTTGAAAAGAAAAATGATGAGTTCTGTTTTGGACATGTTGATTTTAAGATGTCTGTGGGACAACCAGTTTAAGATGTCCACTAGGCAATTGGAGATGTGAGATTAGAAGTTAGCAGAGAGATTAGGGTTGGATAAGTAGATTTGAGAATCATCAGCATAGAGATGATCCTTGAATCAACGGAGGCATATGAGATCACCAAGAGAATGTTATAGGGAGAGAGCAGAAGAGGACTCTGGACATCGACCTGGATGAAAATCCAGCAAAAGGGACTGAGGAAAGGTCAGATAGGTAGGAGAAACACCTAAGAAAAGAGGGCATCAAGGAGAAGACAGTAATTGACAATGTTAAAGGCTTCAGAGAGGTCAAGAAGAATGAAGATTGAAAAAATGCCATTATATTTGGCAATTGAAAGATCATTAGTAACTTTAGAGAGAGCAGTTTCTTTTGCATGTTGAGGTTAAAAGACAAACTATAGAGACTTAAGAGAGTGAGCAGAAAGGAAGTGGAAGTACCTAGTGTAGACAGCCTTCTCACACAAAGGAAGAAAGATATGGGGCAATAACTACCAGGAATAAAGCAATCAAGTGAGAGATTTTTGAGGATGAGGTTGACATTAGGTAGTAGGGAAGCAGCCAGTAGAATGGAAGGGATTGAAGACAAGTGACTAACAGGGATGAGAAAGGGGACAGTCTACTGAAAAAGACAGGGTGCAATAAGACCACTTGTCAAGTTGCTTACTTTTCTATAACCCGGTTCCCTTATCTTCAGCTGGGTTAAATGATCTTTGAGGTAAGTTCCAACTCAAAATTTATAATCCTTTAATCTTAAATTCCTTGGAAGTATTTGTTAATCCTTTCTCTGGAGTTCTGTCCACACCACTCTAACGTATGAGAAAGAGGTGTGTTGTATATAGTGTGTGCTAAATAAATAGGTGTTAAATTGAATAAAATAAAAACGAGCCTCAACACCCCATTCAAATTATATCCATTCTTCAATATCCAGCTCAAATCCCATCTCTTCTATAAAGCCTTCCCTAACTATCCCAGCTTGAAGTGATCTCTCCTTCCTCTGAACTCCTATAGCAATTATTACTGTTTTTTGATATTTCCTCTGTTATGGAATCAAACTGTTATTACTTATTTCTTTTGTTGTTACTTAATTTTTCATGGTTTGTGTTTTGATTTCTTAACTGGACGAGACCTGTTTGAGGATAGAAACTGCATCATATGTGTCTTTTTACCTTTTACAGCAACTTTTCCTAAACAAAAACTACATTAGAGACTGGTATCTAAATTATCTTTATGCCTCTGCAACCTCAGTGCTGTATCTCTCTTGTCTCAAGAGATGGGGGTGGGACGTACGGAGAGAACCACGGGGAAAGAGAGTATCAAATATAGGAGTAAAATTCAGGAATCAGAAAAAGGAAATGCCAGGGTATGGATTTTTTCCCTAAATTTGAAAGATTTAAGAAGTAGGAAGTAAGGCAGTAAAAGCTTTGCATACCAGTAAAATTTTGCCACATATTGGTGTTCATTTGTGGATGACAACTGAGAGGTACTACGCTATGTTTACCAGTGAAGTGCCCAGTATACCAGAGCTTAATAAATATTTTTATTTGATATTTGTTTGGTTTAATCTCCAATGGACACAAATGATGACTAATGGAACTCCCTCCCCCTCCTTGAACCAAGTCACTCCCCTCCCTTTAGACTCTCACCAGCATTGCAAATCCACTCGGAATCCTAAATACATATTAATTGAAGAAGAAGATCAGACTCTTCATATAGATGTCCAACTGCAGTAAATTTTTCTGAACCAAAGATGTTTAGTGTGAACTGATGTGAAAGTCAATTAACTAATAGTCATCTCCTCAGATAAATTCATATTTCATGAAATGAAGAATCACAGCTACAGTAAATAGATGCAGAGAGGGCATAGGGAGGACATTAAGATCCTTCTTGCTCTCCACCACAGAGAAAAGGCTTGTTCAGAGAACCCATGGGTGAGGCTAGTCTTTTATTTTATTCTTAGTTCCCTATGGGTTTACAGGAATTGTCTGACAGTACTCTCCTTTCACATCATATGTGCCACCTTGAACATCCTTACAGGTATTTAGAAATTATAAATGGTGAATTTAGGTAAGGAAAATCTTGTCAGTTGTGTTCACTTCAGTTAAGTATCTTCACATATGTATTAGACAGGTAAGAATGAGGAAGATGTGATTTAATGTCATGCCAGACGCTAAACTGTCTGCTTCTTTGAAGGGAGTTTGGAGTATGTGAATTTTATGAGACATAACTCATTTTCTTCTGGGGGGGGGCATTGTAATTAAAGTTGAGGGGCAGAGATTATGAATTATTTTCTTTTAATAACTTGATAAGAGGATCCTTCAAAAAAACCATTAGGTAATTAATACAATTTTGAACTGGTTTGCATTCAGGAATAAGGAAAAAGAAAGAATGAGTCAGTTTTTTAAGGGATGGCAGTGTTTTAGGGGTAGGCATTATGGCACAGCAGAAAGTTTTGTGGGGAGGTAGGCTGGTGCAGGAGAAAGGAAGATGCATGTGGATGTGGAACTGCAGCTCTGCTATTATAGTGTATGAACTTATGCAAGCCATTTTTTCTCTATGAGCCTCATTTTCCCCATCTGTAAAATAAGGTGGTTGGATTATCAGAGATTCTTAACCTGGAGTCCAGAAACTTTTAAAAAATATATAACTGTACTTCAACCACATGATTGGTTTCCTTGGTTATCTTGTATATTTTAGTTTATGCATTTAAAAACATTATTCTGAGGGGTCCATAAGCTTCACTAGACTGCAAAAGAGTTCCATGACAGAAAAAAGGGTAAGAACTCCCGGACTAGATGACCTCTAAGATCCCTTCCATCTCTAAATCTGTGATCCAAGAATTGTATAATTTCTGCTCTGAACAGTTGGTTAATTAGGCTGAAAAGCAATTATTTTATAATACATTGTCATGTTATTAGTGACCTAAGTGCATTACCTAGAGATAATTAATGTACTCTTTCCTGGAAGATTTCCTTAAAAAGGAAAGAAAGGAGTAGAAGCAAAGACTTAATACAGCTGGAAAAGTTAACACTTCAGGCTATAAGCATAAATTCCCCTCACATACACACACTCAATATTTAATGGGTTTATTTTTGTTTGAAAACAAAGAAAAAGAAAATGAAGAAGGAGATGAGGAGGAAGAAGAAAGAAGAAGTTTGCTATAATAAAGAGTGAGTTTTTATTTGAGAATGTTTGACTATAGTTAATAAAAATTATGACAATGTATAGGGTGGTTTAAAAATGTAACTTCAGTACATCAATTAGGTATTTGTTGTATGTTTGAAATCCCAGAATGTTGTTAGTTTTAATTTATAAGTAAAGGATAAATGAAATGTAACTGTTAGGTAAACATGAGAAATTAATATTCAAGCCCTAAGTTCTAGTTAGTGAAATTTTGCTACTTGAGGTAACAACTCTTGGGACTATAATTTGCTATTACTTTGAGTTTTGATTACAGGGATGGTTGTCTGAATGGTCATGAAGCCAATAGTAGGAAATGGCATGTTCTGCATTCTGAGAACTACAGTTGGATCTCTTGTCTCTGGGAGAAGTTGAGGGGATGACCTTGATATGGCTTAGGTAGTATCCTCTTAACTCAGTTTCCCAGTGCTATTTCCTTTCTGAACAGGAAATATCTCCACCTGGTTAATCCTAAGCCTTGCTTTTGATACCCTGTGACTATATGATTAGCTGTCAGATATGATTCATGCCTGGAATCAAAGAGGTAAGGGGGTTGTTTCTCCCTGTTATTGTATGTGTCAGGTCAGTCTGTGCCTTCAAGGGAATGAGTCTTGACATTGTTATAACTATGTCCCTCTTTTTCCTTTTATAGCAAATTTCTACAAACAGGGCAGGTAGCAATAGAAGTTTTATAAGTACAATACTAAATTTATTAAAAGATTGATACTGAAACATCTCTGAGTTACTATAATGGGATGCAAGTATGAAAAATCCTACAATTTTAATCTGTATTTGTGGTCAAATTTATTATAATTTATTATATATAGGGATGATATCCTCCTAAAGGGGAATTAGACTAAGTAATAAGATGAAAATGTAATATAAAAGTTTTTCTAAGTAAATGGAATAGTCAATTTTGAGAAAGTGACGGGAGTAGACTGTTTTCTTTAAGAACTACATACATATATGTATGACTGGCTTCCAAATGTATTTAGCATGGAAATTCAGGCTTTGATAATGTTTTAGTAATAAGTTCTCAAATTGGATTAAGGATTTACATATAACATTGCATTCATAATTATAAAATGAAATTATTTTCCCATTTTAAAAGACATACAGATTCATTTTACAGTTAAACCCTTATGAATTTTTTTAAAAGATTCTTTTATCAGATATAGGGTTTAAGTAAAGATAAAAACAGTTAAGTGGCATATAAAAAGTGAGATTTTCTGAAATTTTAGAATTGGAGAACCAAATTTAAGAGATTATACAAAATGGTATTGTCTTATGACTGGCAGATTTTAGGAGAATTACCTAGGAATCTCTACAAGTAATTTAGAACCAGAGAAGCAGAGCCTCCTTCATATTTGCCCTGAGAACGAAACCTATTCCAGAATGTCCAAGAGAAGATTTCTAGGGACCAGATGACTACCCGAGACATCTGAGACTCAAGACAAGATGAAATGATTAAATTGACATTGAGAGTGGGTTTCTAGGATACAAGGAGACTTGATGTTAGTTAGTATTAATAATCATTATTGTATTGCTTTGGTCTTGTGTTTCATGGTATTTATGTTTATGTTTAAGTTCTCTTGGTTACTGTGTAGACATGTAAATCTCTCTTCTCAAAATTAGTTTGTGTTGAGCCCTCTACATAGATTTGATATGTAACCTGACTTATGTAATTCTTGTTATGAATATATGAAAAACCTTATGGATTTGCTTTATAGATAAGTGGTCCATAAGAGGACAGGGCTTCCCACTCCCCCGTGAATTAAAAGGAGGAAATTGAGGGAATTGATGGAGTTAGAACAGCAAGTGTTGATGGGAATTGAGCTAACCACACTAACTCTATCTTGTGACTCAATTCTGGGCTAATTCAGTTTCCTTTCTATTCAGTTATGGGTCTAGTCCAATTTCTGTCTTGTGAGAAAACTTCACTCAACTTTATACCATTGTTTGAACCTAACTCTGCATGGCTGACAAGCTGGACCACCTCTACCTGCTGTTTAGAAATCCTTAACTAAGGACCTAGGTTATACTGATCAGAAACCCAGTCAGATTCAAAGACTGATGCAATTATATGTCTCACAATTATATATTATAAGACTCACATACGTCTCAAGCAACCTGTATGACTTTTTGTCTTAACTGAAAATTGGCCCGGTATTGATTAATGAGTTATTGTTTCCATGTTCCTTTGATTGTTTACAGGCATTTGGAAGAGTGGGGTACCCCTTTTTCTGAATTCAGGGAATTGCACCTGTTTGCTCTCCCCCTCCCAACTTGGAAAGTCCCTAATCTTTCCTCCAATTAGAAATCAAATTATCTAATGTTGTATTATTTCCTTTTAATTAATTGGTCTTATTTGATTAATTATTTTTAAAGTATAAAAATCTGTCTCCCCTTGTATGCAGGATACAATGCCAAAGCTGAGGAAGGCTACTGCCCCTAATTTGTTGGGCAATTGTCATGCATGACTTAATAAATTGATATGCTCTGAAGCTTGAACCTTTGTTTCTTTAGTCATTTCATCTTTCACCCACTACACCCTCTCCCACGAATCTTTGCCTAAGACTCAAATCCTTTAAACCTAAATTAGTTTTATTTGCCTGTTTAAAGAAATACACAATTTTCTGAGAGTACCACTTTGGAAATGAATTCACAGTGCGATGTCAAATTCAAACTGTGGATGATGACAGGGACAATGATATATTCTTTTTAAGCTGGTCACTTTGAGCAATAGGCTACAAGAAATAGCAATTTAATTTAAAATCATGCCACAGTATATCAATGTGTGATGATGGCAGGAAGTATTTCTTGGCTGAATGAAAATTTTAAAACATTCAATAGAAAAAAAAAATGAGCTACATTTCCATTAGGGGAGAAGGCTTGAGGGCTTGTACCCAGGAGATTTATGATGGAAATAAGCTTATTGTGTTTACAGACTGTGATTATAACAGTTAATAACTAATAGGAAGGGGCAGTTAGATGGCGCAATGGATAGAGCACTGGCTCTGGAGTCAGGAGGACTCGAGTTCAAATGTGATCTCAGACACTTGACACTAGCTGTGTGACCCTGGGCAAGTCACTTAACCCCGATTGCCTCACCCCCCCAAAAAAAAGTTTAAAGAAAAGTTAAGTTCTATGATCACTCGTACATCAGTCATCAGTCTGTTAGGGCAGCTCTTAGAGCAGTGGATAAAGCACCGGCCCTGAAGTCAGGAGGACCTGAGTTCAAATCCAGCCTCAGAGCAAACACTTGACACTTACTAGCTGCATGACCTTGGGCAAGTCACTTAACCCCAATTGCCTAAAAAATAACTAATAGGAAATTTCCAAGGAAATTGCTCCGGTATGAGTGTCCAGGAGGTTCAATTTCTAGCATCATAGAAGTGTCTTAATAAAATGAAATGTTTGAAATATTTGCTAGTTTTTATTTATCTTTATAAAGTAACAACCTTCATTATTCTATTACTTGATTTTGAATATGTTGCTTTTTCCTGTATACTTATAGCTATAAGTTGTATTGCTAGCTGTCATTTTCCTATTTAAAGAAAATAATTTCTCTTTTTTGAGGAGCTACATTGAATTCTGATCTGGAGTTATATAGATCTAGAATTTTAAATCATATATTGTAGAACATCAGAGCTAAAAGTGATATTACAGATCATCTCATCATAGAATCAAAAATTTAGAGCTGGAAGGGATTCTAGAGGTTATCTACTCTAATCCCCTCATTTTATATTGAGGAAACTGGAGCTCAGAGAGGTTAAGTACAGACAATAATAGCAAAGAGCTAATATTTATATAGCACTTACTATGTGTCAGGCACTATACTAAGTGCTTTGCAATTATTGTTTCATTTGATCCTTACAAAAACCTTGGGAGGTAGGTGCCATTATAATCTCTATTTTACAAATGAAGAAATTTTGGCAAACAGAGGTTAAGTGACTAGCCAAGGGTCACACAGCTAAGAAGTATCTGAGATTGAATTTTAACTCAGATTTTCCTGACTTCAAGCCCCATGTCCTATCCATTATGCTGTCTAGCTATCTAAGTAGTAACTCACTAATTAGGAACTTTAATTCAGGAACTTTGAATCCAAATATAGCACTCTCCACCACACTACATTGCTCCCCTCTGCAGATGAGGATACTGAGGCTCAGAGGAGTTAAGTAATTTGCACAAGGTGCTACAACAAGTTACATCTCTTTTTTTAAAAGCCTAGAACTGATATCTGAGAAAATATTGAGCATTGTTACACTATTCCTTATATGGAGTGGGCATTTTGAAGTTTTGACTTTTTCTTCATTCTCACCTCTGTGCAGATTTAGAAATGGACTTTCTTTTGTTCCAGCAAGTTCCAGTAATAGAGAAGTCACAACTTCATGAATCAGCCCATTCCACTTTCTGAAAGCTCTTAATGGTTAGCAAGGTTTCCATTATGTCAACTTTGTAAGTTTTTCAAAGTGAAACAAATAATACTACTTAGGAGAATTGTTTTTAAAAATTAATTTATAAATAAACATAATCACTTCAGGGTTTCAAAGAGATATGACTACATTATAAAGGTTACTCCCTCCACTGATGCAGATTGTAACCCCCTAAGACTTGATGGATGGTTTTCAAGGGATGCTATACTGTGACATGATACTTCTCTCCAAAAAAATGTATCACCTTATGGTCAATCTGGTGACAAATTAACACGATGACAATCTCAAACCCACCATGTCCCAACTTGCTTCCAAACTTTCCTATTCCTGTTCAGGACTATCCTTCCATTTACCTAGATTCTTAAACTAGCCTTAACCTGACTCTCATCCTTTTCCCACATACCCCATTAATCACCAAATTTTTCTACTTTTGAAATATCTCTTGCATCTTTTCTTTCTCTCTACTCACACAGTTATCACCTCCTAAATGGTACCCTTGCTTCACATTTCTCACCATCCCAGTTGATCTTCTACAAAGCTGTCAAAATGCTTTTCCTAAAGACATTTGATAAAGTGATTCCCTACTCAGTAAACTCCAGTGATTCCCTGTTGCTCTTATGATGATATACAAGATTCACTATTTAGCTTTTAAATTTTTTCACTATTTGGCCCCACCCTACTTGTTCAATCTTATTACACATTACTCTCCTTCCTGCATTTTACGGTCCAGACAAATTGACCTCCCTGTTATTCCCCACACATGACGTTCCATCTTCAATTTCCTCATATGTATGTAATGTAATAATAGCTGTCTCCATTGCCTAGAATGCACTTGCACTGCACATTTGCCTCTTAGAATATCTTATTTCCTTTAAAACTTTGCTCATGAAGCCTTTCCTAATATTCCCAGCTGCTAGTGCCTTCCTCTAAGCCTCCCTCCCCCCCATTCTCTTTCTCTGCATATATAGATAAAAATATATGTACACACATACATTTGTGTATATATACGTAGATATGGGTGTGGGTCTAAGTGTGTTGGTGTGTGTGATTTTCTTCAATAGATCATAAGTTACTTGAGGAAAGGGACTGCTTGAGTTTTGTCTTTATTCCCCAGCACCTAATAGTTTCTTGTACATAGCAGACACTTAATCACTACTTATTGGTTGATTTATTGATGGTTTGTTTTGTTGATATTGTAATTAATTAATCAAATAAGCCAAGAAAATAACAAATATGTTGCAAACTGATGAAATTTGAATTATTTACATTTTGGTAAAAGAAAAGGTATACATTTTAACAAAAGAACAATAATAAAACCATATCTATTATATATGCTGTTTTTCATCTCTTTTCCATCTTTGTACCTGTATGGTTTTGTTGCTAATGTTTTTATAGTCATATTAAATGCCTTTGTTATTGTAATTTGGCTTTCATTGCACTTTATAACTTACTTCAAGTTTTTATATTTTTTAATATCTTCACATTTGTCATTTTTTTATGCTGCCACAATCTTCTATTACAATAAAATCACAGTATATTCAGCACCTCCCCCATTGTTGATTAAATGGATTGCTTCTAGTTTTTTGCTATTAAAAATAAAGTAACTATAAATATTTTTATACAACTAGGTCTCTTCTTCCATTTAATAGCAAACTTAGGATATAATCCTGGTACAGGGATAATTAGGTCAACAAGTATAATAACTTGTATTTATTATTGTCTATTGCCAGATTCTCTCCAAAAAGAGCACCCCAATTAATGTCTACCAACAGCATAATCAAGTACTTATTGTACCACCATTAAGCCAACATAGAATTTCATCACTTCCTGACATATCCTTGACATAGCCCCAGTTGCTGCTGACCATCCTCACTCCATTGGATCCCTCCCTGCTCTGATAGATGAACCTTCTCCCTTAGCTTACCGAGACTCCCACAATATTGCCATTTCTTACAGTTTCAACATGCCTTTTCCTTGAAATAACCTCTTGCCTTCCTCCCCCAAATAGGTTTCCAGGACCCCTTTATTATTATCTTCCCTCATTAGAATATAAACTCCTTGAGGAGATAACTGATTAACTTTCTTTTTTTTTTTTTTTTTTGGTATCCTCTGCTTAGCCCGGCACTTGGCACATAGTAAGTGCTTAATTAATGCCTTTTCTATCCTCTACCTATTTATCTGTCTATAATTTCTAACTATTTTGGCCAATTTCAGAGATATAAAGTGGTAAAACAAAGTTGTTTTAAAGTACGTTATTGATCATCAGAAATTTTGAAACATTTTAAAGTTATCTTTCTGTGAAAGATTTTTTTCAAAATCTTTGACTATCTATCAGGGAATGGGCTATTATTAATGTAGATTTACATCAGCTCCTACAGATTCAGAAGGTAGCATTTTTTATGGTCTATTTACTGCATTCTTTCTGAATACTTTCAGGTAAAGAATCTGAAAGTAAATGGGAAATGGCTGAACAAATTATGGTATGTGAAGGTAATGAAATACTATTGTAGCATAAGAAATGATGAAAGCCATGAGTTCAGAGAACCCTGGGAAGACTTGTATGAACTTATGCACGAAGTCAGCAGAATTGGGAGAATAATTTATACCTTACCAACAACATTATAAAAACAAACAGCTCTTAAAAAATTAAGAACTCTGATAAATGCAATGACAAACAATGAAGAAGCATACTATGCACCTTCTGATAGAAAAGTGATGGACCCAAGGTATAAAAGGAGACGTACACTTCTTGGACATGAGCAATGTGGGAGTTTGATTTTCTTGATTATTTATATTGTTACAAGAGTTTCTTTTTCATTTTTTTCTTTTAAATTGAGAGGTAGAAGGAAGAGAAAATAAATACTTGTTCATTGAAAAATA
Organism: Vombatus ursinus; assembly: GCF_900497805.2. Classification (NCBI taxonomy): domain Eukaryota; kingdom Metazoa; phylum Chordata; class Mammalia; order Diprotodontia; family Vombatidae; genus Vombatus; species Vombatus ursinus. The sequence continues at coordinate 48,859,894 of NW_020954557.1, forward strand.
AAATAAAAAGAAACAAAAAATCTATCTGCTGCAAGGATTTTTCCCTCAATCTGTTCCTATCTTTTTTTTTTATTTTGGACACATTGATTTTTCATTGTACTAAGTCTATTTAGTTTTATATAACCAAACACATCGATTATACATTTGTATCCATGTACACAGTTATGCATTTGCTTGATAAATAGATGAAATTGATATGTCATTTTTTAATATGGTAGTATAGGTTTTTTTCTTTAAAAATACAGAACTCCAAGTCTATGGGCTGAAAAGGATCTCAAAAGTTATCTAACCCAACATGCACTTGACAAAGAACCCCTTTAACAACATTAACAACAAGAGGTCATTCAGCCTGCACTCAATGATCCTCAATTAGGGAGAACTTAGACCTCTTAAGGAATACCAATCCACTTTTATAAAGCTATAATTTTTAGGGCACCTAGGTGGCGCGTTGGATAAAGTACAGCCCTGAAATCAGGAAAATCTGAATTCAAATCCAGCCTCAGACATTTACTAGCTATGTGACCCTGAGCACATCACTTAACCCTGTTTGCCTCAGTTTCTTCATCTGTAAAATGAATGGGAGAAGTAAATGACAAACCATGCCATTATCTTTGCCAAGAAAACTCCAAATGGGGTCATGAAGAGGTGGACACAACTGAACAATGGAAACATCAATTTCGGGAAGTTTTCCATTTTGGCAAGCCCAAATCTGTCACTTTGCAGCTTCCATCTATTGATCCTAAGGAGAGAGCACCGTGAACTATCTCTTCTCTCATTTCAAACCCTATGCCTCTCTTAATTCAGTCTAAGATAGCAGATGTATTCGTGGCTGACATCTCATATTCTTGAATCATGTTGAGAATGTAGTCCACTAAAACTACTAAAATAAAGATTTTTCATAGGAATTGTTACTTAGCCACAAATCTCCATCTTGAACTTGTAAAGTTGATTTTTTTTTAAATTCAAAGTAGAACATTTTTCCTTCTTAAATTTAATCTTAGATTTAGCCTGTTATTCTAGCCTATTGAGACCTTTTGTATCCTGTCATTCAATGTTTTAACTGCACCTCTAAGTTTCATGTTATCTGCAAATTTTACAAGCTGACTTTATAATTTGATCCAAGTCAGGAATTAGAAAAAAAAGGAAGACAGCTATACATTGTGAATAGAGAGCCATGGAACCACAAAGACCTGCGTTCAGGTGTTGCCTCTGAAATATACTGGCTGTGTATTCATGGGCAAATCATTTGATTTCTCAGCATCCAAGGCAACTCTCTGAGACTGTAAGTTTCAAAGTTTCAAAATGACCTGCATTAGCAGAGGGAATTTCATGTTCTGTGACTGTCTTATATCAATTTCAGGGCTTCTTAAACTTTTTCCACTCAAAAGCCTTTTTGAGTTTTCGCAGCATTCCCTGGAGCTGTGAAGGCTCGTGTAGAGCAAAGTGCATGTGTGTTATGTTCAGAACCAAGGCTGCAATGAAGTTATGCGATGCAACATGGGCAAGCACTGCCAAGAAACACCAGATTGATTACGTTTGATTTATAATCAATTTTTGGTCGTTGCACTTTCAGAAACCTTTTACTGTTGCCAAATTTTTCATGACCCCATAGGGGTCATGACCCATAGTTTGAGAAGCCATGAATGGTTCCACTCATCCCTTCCCCAGCAGCTACCTTCATTGAAACTCATATTGAGTGATTCTTTCCTCTGATTGGTCAGTTCTTGCCATACCATCCAATTTAAAGAAAGTAATCAAGCCAGCCATTTCCATCCTTTCATTTCTCCCTGGTCTCTACTCTTGACTCTCCAGACTTATTTTCCTACCACGTTCCCTCGTGTTTACCTTCCTGTTTTTCAGCTTCTTTTTATGTTTCATCTTCTTCCTTCAGAATGTAAGCTCACAGGGCCAGGGCTGTCTTTATGTTTGTATTTGTGTTTCCAATACTTAGCATAGTGCCTGGCACAAAGTAAGCACTTTATAAATACTAATTGACTTGAGCTTTACTTGAACAGCCCAGGGCCAAACACAGAACTTCAGGTGTCTCCACTAGAGACCTTCCTCTAAGCTGTCAGCAGCCAATAAACATTTTGGGTTTGAGTTTGATCAATTCTTAATCCACAAAAACGCACCATTATCTAGCCCTTAGCTTTCCATCTTGTCCACAAAGATCATGTAAAAGACTTGATCAAAAACTTTCCTGAAATCTAAATGTACTTTGTATACATCATTCCTCTAAACTATCTGTCCAGTTATCTTGTGAAAAAAGGAAAGGAGGTTAGTCTATTATGGCCTATTCTTAAAGAAGTTTTAGTGCTTGCTGCTTTCTCCTCAAAGTGCTTACCTTCCATCCCCTTAAAAATGTGTCTTGGAATTTTGCTAGAAGTAGATGTCAAGCTCACTGGTCTATGGTTTGTAGACTCTGACAATTACTTGTTTGTTTGTTTGTTTTTTGAAGTCGAGGCATTTGTCCTTCCCTAGCTCTGAAGCACTTCTCTCATCTTCATGATGGAAAACATCATTTCAATGACGACTGACAATATCTTAGCAATCATATCTTCTAGGAAAAATGAAATGAAGGTCCTTCTATAATCTAGCCTGTTCTGATCATATTTGGAGTACTGAATTTATTTCTAAACAGCATCCTTTAGGAAGGACATTGATAACCTGGAGAGTGCCAAAGATAGTGAAAGGACTTTGGATCATTCTCTAAGACAAAACTTCCTAACCACTAAAACTATCCAAAAGTAAAACTGGAGGCTTCTTAATTTTCTCCTTGAACATCTTCCATTCTTTCAAAGAACATGTCAATCTTCCTAAAAACCTAGAGACAAGAAATCATTTTTTCAGCCCTTTACTTTCTCCTTTAAGGTAAAGATGACCTGTACGTTTTGCATACATGGGTGTTATTTGGTATTTTCAGAAATACAACCAGAGCATGTTCTCCATAAACAACTAAAATTTTTTTCTTGCTCTTCATACGTACTTGAAACACAATGCCTGGGACATAGTTAGTGCTTAATAAATGCTCTTTGGTTAAAAACTCCATAGTACTTTGTCTTCTTATTTGGTAGTGTTACTGGATAACAGCCTCTACAAACTGCCCATTTGCAATATTTGTCCATTATTGTAAGAGTTCAGTCCAGGAGAGTTCCTAAGCATGGATTAATTTATTTTTAAAAATTTATATTCTTAAAAAAATAACATTAGTGAGGGTGGTTGGAGCGAAGATGGTGGAATAAAGTCAGGGACTCATCTAACCTCTCTGAACAACTTTAAAATAATGCCTCAAAATGAATTCTGATATGGCAAAAGCAATGAACGATGGGGCAAAACAGTGTTCCAGCCCAAGATAACTTAGAAGGTCAGCAGGAAAAGCCTGTCTTATTGGGGTAAGAGGGGAGCACAGTCCAATGCACAGTGTACCTGTCAAGCTAGCAAGAGGCTTGGGCTAAAGCTAGCAGCAAGGGTAGAGACCCAGACAAAGCCAGCAGAGAGGTCTCAGGACATTGCACAAGGCAGCCAGCATCAGGCCTTTGGGGCATTTGAATCTGCAGTGGGCATCTCAGCACACAGGTGTTAAGTGAGTTGGACAATTGGTCAGAAGGAGAGTACAAGAGATGCTTTGCTGTCACTGTGGGCGTGGGACTCTGTTGCGTTGCCCATACTCAGTTCTGGGCCACAGTACCAAAGCAAAGAGGAGTACTAGCACATGAGAGCTCCCAGTCACAAGTAAGTGGGGATGCTGGTCACAAATCCAGGGCAGAAAACATTAGTTGTGGTAGCTCACAGACAGGAAAGGAGAGCAGGCCAGGAAAGTAGTGACCACACCTCTCCTTAGATCATACCATCTTGGAAGAACTGAATACCCCCAGAACTAATTCTGAAAACAACAGAACAAAAAAAAACAAAGCTTCAGAGAGTTGTCCCCTCTATTCCCAGAGTATAGCTCAACTTCAAAATAAAGTTAGAAGTCAAGAAATAAGTTGGAAAAATGAGCAAGCAACAACAACAACAAAAAAAAAGAACCTGAAGAGAGAAAGTGACTATGTTGACAGGGAAGATCAAAACACAAACTCAGAAGAGGACAGCAATGTAAAAAAATAGCTACATGCAAAGGACCAAAGAAAAATGTGATCTGGTCTCAAGCCCGAAAAAAAACTCATGAAAGGCCTAAAAAAGGATTTTAAAAATCAAATAAGAGAGGTAGAGGAAAATTGGGGAAAGAAATGAAAGTGATGCAAGAAGAAAATAACACGTTAAGAAAAACAGAATAGACCAAATGGTAAAAGAGGGACATAAATCCACTGAAGAGAAGAACTCATTTTTAAAAAAGCACAATTGACCAAATGGAAAAAGATATACAAAATTACAAAAAGTCACTAAAGAAAACAACTCCTTAAAAACTAGAATTGGCCAAATGGAAAAGGAGGTACAAAAACTTACTGAAGAAAACAATCCCTTAAAAATTAGAATTGGGCAAATGGAAACCAATGACTCCATGAGATATCAAAAAGCAATAGAACAAAATTTTTAAAAAAAGCTTTTGACAAAATACAACACTCATTCCTATTAAAAATTTTAGAAAGCACAGGAATAAGTGGAGCTTTCCTTAAAATGATAAGCAATATTTATCTAAAACCAATAGCAAGTATTATATGGAATAGGGATAAGCTAGGAGCCTTCCCAATAAGATCAGGGGTGAAGCAAGGATGCCTGTTATCACCACTATTATTCAATATTGTACTAGAAATGTTAGCTATAGTAATAAGAGAAGAAAAAGAAATTGAAGGAATTAAAATTGGCAATGAGGAAATAAAACTATCACTCTGTGCAGATAATATGATGGTATGCTTGAAGAATCTCAGAGAATAAACTAAAAAACTGCTTGAAATAATTACAACTTTAGCAGTTGTAGGATATAAAATAAACCCATGTAAATCATCAGGATTTCTATCTGTTATTAACAAAGTTCAGCAGCAAGAGATAGATAAATTGCATTTAAAATAACATAGACAATATAAAATACTCTGGAGTCTACCTGCCAAGACAAACTCAAGGAACTATATGAACACAATTACAAAACACTTTTCACACAAATAAAGTCAGATCTAAACAATTGCAAAAAATATTAATTGCTCATGGATAGGCTAAGCCAATATAATAAAAATGACAATTCTACCTAAAATAATATATTCCTTCAGTGCCATACAAATCAAATTACCAAAAAAAAAGTTAGTTTATAGCACTAGAAAAAACAAAAGTAATAACAAAATCCATCTGGAAGAACAAAAGGTCAAGAATATCAAAAGAATTAATAAAAAAAATGTGAAGGAAAGTGGTCTAGCTATATCAGATCTCAAACAGTATTACAATGTGGTAATCAACAAAAAAAATGTGGGATACTGGCTAAGAAATAGAGTGATGGATCAGTGGAATGGATTGGGTACACAAAACACAGTAGGAAATGACTATAATCATCTAGAGTTTGATAAGCACAAAGAGGGGACAAGAACTCAGTATTTGACAAGAACTGATGGGAAAGCTAAAAAGCAATTTGGTAGAAATTAGGTATAGACCATCACCTCACATAATATATCAAGATAAGGTCAAAATGGGTACTTGAGTTAGACATAAAGAGTGATACTATAAGCAAATTAAGGGAGCATAGAATAGTTTACCTATCAGATCTATGGATGAGGGAAGAATTTATTGCCAAACGAGATGAGAGCATTACAGGATGTAAAATGGATAATTTTGATTACATTAAATTAAAAAAGGTTTTGCACAAACAAAACTAATGCAGCCAAGATTAGAAAGAAAGCAGGAAAATGAAAAAAAATTTATAGCAAGTTTCTTTGACAAAGGCCTCGTTTCTCAAATATATGGAGAACTGAGTCAAATTTACAATAAGACAAGTCATTCTCCAATTGATAAATGGTTAAAAGATATGAACAAGCAGTTTTCAGATGAAGAAATCAAAACTATCTATTTTCATATGAAAAAATTCTCTAAATCACTATTAATTAGAGAAATGCAAATTAAAACAACTCACAGCTATCAGATTGGCTAATATGACTGAAAAGGAAAATGGCAACCATTGAAAATATTCAAAGAAAATGAGCAAGAGTGAACCCTAATAAGAAAATCATAAGATCAACTGAGAAAAGAGCTTGGGGAAAATAAAAAGTTTTGGGAATAAATCTAGTTAGAATTGTAAGAAGTTAAAAAATAATTGAGAGGAAACAGTGAAGAAAATGATCAGTGGAGGGATATAATAGAAAACAGTGAACTAAAAACAAACTCACTGCAGTGGAAAATGGAATTATAGCCAAAACATATTCACTATAAGATATAAAGTTGCAGAAAATAATTGGATTATCTGAAGAAACAGAAAATATGCAAATTCAAGTGATAGGCCTGGAAGATATATTATGATCAGAATCACTTATATCCCTGGAAATTTAGAAAAAATAAAATAATTTGAACATGATTTTTCTAGCAATCAATCATTGAAGAAAACTTCCCACAAATTATGTATACAAATAATTGTTGCTGTTCATCTTTCATTCTCGAAGAGGACCAAGACATCAGGAGAGTGCTGTCTCAACTTGCAAGTGAATTGGATTTAAGTGAAGCAGAACTGTGCAAAGTCATCAGCCTCACTTTCTCCTCCAGAGTCATCAGAGTCCAATGGCAAGACATAGGTCAAGACAGCTGGTGATGGCTCCATTACAAATAGCAAGAATCTACAGGACTCCAATAAGGCAGAAGCCAATATTAAGCACTCCTTGATAGCTAACTTGAACAGGATAAGGAAAAAATATTTCCAGCTGCCAGAAGACATAAATAATCTACCAAGGAATGTTAATGAGCATCATAACACATCTCTAAAGAACAAAGAGGAATTGTGATATGTATGTACATGTGTGTATGTATTTATGCATACACATACATAATATACAATATATACACATAGGTGTGTGTATATGAAGGAGCACGGGCAATGAACCCAAGAATTACTTACCCAATAAAGCCCAGTATTCTTTTTCAAGGCAAAGACTGATATTTGAAAAGCAATTGACTATCACAAAATTGCTGAAATTCCCTTTTAAGGAAATGTAGCAACAGCCAAACTGCCCAGACAAAAAGATAAAAATACTTAACACAATCCATACTTCTTAAATAAAGATAAGTGTCTAAAAATGCCAGAACCTTGAGAGCAGTGTATTAACTAAATCATTTAATGTTTCAGAGAAGAAACAAAAGTAGAGTAGGGTACAAAGATGAGAGAAGGGATGACAGCAAATCATTTCCAAAGTGAAACAGATCCAATATTTGATAAGGTGGCCTCCAAGTTAAAGATACCTACATAATTATTAATGTAAGATATGGGACCTTTATTTTGTTAAGGTTGAGTTAATAATAAAAACAAGAATAACAAGAAGAAAATATATGTTCCTTTCTGATACAGTGATTAAAGAAAAAACTAAAAATTGGAAAAAGAAAAAAATAATGTATCTGTCCCAAGAATGAAGAGAAGTTACATCTCTATCAATCAAATAAATGGAAAAATTATTAGAGATAAAATAGTGTTTGATTTTATGCACAAAAAAAAGATTTTGCACAATAAAAAGGACTATCTTTAAATTCTAAAGAATGGGAGAAGATTTGGGAGAATATTGACAGTTATATCAAGTAAAGATCTGTAACCCAGAATTTGTCAAGAACTATTACATATCTATAAAACTAATTAATAAGTGCTTCTCACTGGAATGATGATCAATGGACAAAAACAGGAAAAGGCGCTCAAATTCCTTATTAACCAGAGAGATGCCAATCAAAACAAATTCCATGATATCATGAAAATCTACTAAAATAGAAAAAATACTATACTAAAATGTATTGTTGATAAGGCTTTGAAGAAATAAGCTACTAACAACATTTTGGTAAGACAATGAATTGCACAGCACCTGACAACATATGAATCACAAAACTGATCATGTCTTTTATGGGAATTATAGGAATTGAGCGAACCACACTGACTCTATCTTGTGACTCAATTCTGGATCTAGCTCAGCTTTCTTTCTATTCAATTATGGATCTAATCCAATTTGTCTTGAGAGAAAACTTTATTCAATTATGGGAATTATGAGAAAAAATTATTACATTGTTTGTACCCAGCCCTGCATGGTTGGGAAGCTAGACCACCTCTACCTGTTGCTTAGCAACCCTTAACTAAGGACCTAGGTTATGCTGATCAGAAACCTAGTAAGATCCAAAGATTGATGCAAGTGGTTTTCTCATAATTACACATCTCAAGCAACCCATATGTCTTATCTGAAAACTGGTCCCATACTGGTCAATCAGTTACTGTTTTCTTGTTCCTTTGACTGAATACAGATACTAGTGGGGGTGGGTGGGAAGTGGGGCATCTCTTTTTCTGATTTTAGGGAATTGCACCTGTTTGCTCTTCCCCTCCCAACCTGGAAAACCTCTAATCTTTCTTCCAATTAGAAATAAAATTACCTAATCTTGTATCCTGGTTTATATCCAGTTAATAGTTTTCTTTTAATGTTCTGTCTGCCCCTCTGTTCGGGGTCCAGCGCCAAGCTGAGGATGCCTGGTCCCAATTTGTTATGCAATTGGCATGTATTACTTAATAAATAAATCTGCTTGGAAGCTCAAACTTTTGTTTCCTTGGTCATTTAATCTTTCACCTGTCATACTTTTGACCCAGTGATTCCTTTATGAGCCTTTACCATAAAAATATCATAGTAAGGAAAAGTGAGAGGGAGGAAACTATCTGTACAAAAAACTTTATAAGCTGTATATGATATTCATTTGCCATATTTATTTGGAATAGCAAAAACTAATGAAAACATTTATTCCAAAGACTGGAGAATGACTGAATAATTCATAGTTTGTCAATGTAACAGAAAAATAATTCCTCCCAAATATAAATATGCATACAAGGACTATGGAAAGGCCTATGTCATTGCTATAAAGCAATACTGACAAAACCAGAACTATATTCACATTGAGTTCTATTATTTGTTAAAACAAAACAAAGCAAAGGTGATAAAACCTCTTAGAAGCACGGAAAGGGACAGAGAAAATGATTTTCCGTTTGTTTTCCATTAATCTGTTTAGCTCTGTTGGTTTTTTTTTTTAAATAAAAGAATGTCATATACTGCATTCCTTATATATATGTTTGATTGTTTTTTCTTTCTTGAAAGTAAGCAAATTGTTTAAAATGCTCTTAAGATGTTATTGACAACATATTTTTGATTTTTTTCTGAACACATTCTCTAACTTCTTAAAAGGACTACAAAAATTTACATTTAATATAAAATTGTTCATTTTAGTTTGCTTTACCATTCTCTATTAATTTGCTAAAAAGGTGATACAAACTGTCTTATTTTATTATTTCCATTATTAAATCAAATGTAACAAAAGAACACTAGATAGAATTCCATTGTCCACCATTCCCTTCCCCCTCCAATTTCATTCACCTGTTTTTTCTCTTCCTTTTCATTTGTAAAGTACTTTAAATCATATAATCCTATTTCTTTTCCTTTTTCCGCTTCTATGTTTATCTTCTCACTCTTCTGCTCTTAACGCCAACTTTATTATTCAGGAATTAAATCAACACAATACTTCAGTTATTTTTGTCACCAGAAGGAGGCTCTCACAGTAAAGTAACTTCATCTCAGTGAAAAAAAAAATTCTTCTTCAATGTATTTAATTCTTTGGTTATTTTTCCAGTTCATTTTAGAAGCTCTCTTGAAGTAAGTTATTTTTCTTCAAGAATTCTTTCATTTTTTAACTGTTCATTTTTGTTTTTAAATAGAATGTTTAAATTTTCTGGAAAACTGATTCTGGGATTGCAGTTTTTGATCTTAAATTATATACATGCCACATTCCATCTTCAATTTTTTTTTGTGTTTCCAATACAATTATTTGAAATTCTGATGGATTTTGTTGTTGTTGCTGTTTTAATTGATGCCTCCCTCCTGGTTACTTGAAGGATTTTCCTTCATTATAATTACGAAGTTTGACAAATTGTCCAGGTATGCTGGATTTTTAAAAATTTCTCTTTCAATCAATTAACAAGCATTTAAGTACCTATTATGAGCAGACCCTGTGCTAGCTGCTAGGGAGAAAAAAATCTTTGCCCTTGAGATGCTTACATTCTAATGAAGGAGACAAGCACATATAGAAGTAAAATAGAGAGAAATGTGGCCTAGTGGAAAGCCAGGCTTTAAGTCCTTCCTTTGGCATACACTGACTTGGGACACTAGGGAAATCACTCAATCTCTCATTATTCTAGGCAATTCTCTCAAAATTATTTACAGTAAAGGTATCCACCTGCCTTGGTAGAAGTTTCCTCACCTTTGAGTTCCTTATATCAATGAAATCCCAGAAATGTATTTCTTTTTTTTTTTTTTTTGGCTAGGCGATGGGGTTAAGTGACTTGCCCAGGGTCACACAGCTAGTAAGTGTTATGTGTCTGAGGCCGGATTTGAACTCAGATCCTCCTGAATCCAGTGCCAGTGCTGTATCCATTGTGCCACCTAGCTGCCCCAGAAATCTCTTTTTTGAGTACAAAATAAATAAAGGGTAGTAAAATGCAGCTAGGTGGTACAGTCAATAGGGTGCTGGGTGCTGGGTCCTGGAGTCAGGAAGACTCATATTCCTGAGTTCAAATCTGGCCTCAGACACTTACTAGCTGCGGGACCCTGGGCAAGTCACTTAATCCTGATTGCCTCAGTTTCCTCATCAATAAGATTTCATTGATTCCTAAAGGAAGAGAGATTTAATGAGGTAGAGATGGGAAGAAAGCACATTCCAGACATGGGGAATCTCTAGCATAATGACAAGTGATAGAGTGTGATGTGTAAAGAACAGAAAGGAAGCTAGTTTGTTTGTATTGTACAGGGCAAGAAGATTTGTTGTTGTTCAGTCATTTTTCAGTCATGTCCAATTCTTCATGACCCAGTTTGGGGGTTTCTTGGCAAATATATTGGAGTAATTTGCCATTTTCTTCTCAAGCTCATTTTACAGATAAGGAAACTGAGGCAAGTAGGGTTAAATGACTTGCCCAGAGTCACACAGCTAGTGAGTCTCTGAAGCCAATTTGAGCTCAGGAAGATGAGTCTTCCTAACTCCAGAACCAGCACCCTATCCATTATACTACCTACCTGCCCTATTTATTTTCGTGGATATTCTCAAATTCTTTGATCTTATTCCATTTTGTCATTATTTTCTTCCTGGGCTTTTTAAAACTGCTTTTACTTCTTCCTTTAATTCTTCCTGGAACGTTGCTTTCAGTTCTTATTTATTTTAATTTCTCTTATCATTTGCTGATTTTGTCTTTAATTTAATTTTCTTTATTGTACCTGTTATTCATTTACTTATATCTTTCATGATTCTCACTTTGTTTCTGGTGCTGTTTTTAATACTATTTTGAGATGTCTTTCTTCTAGTACTTTTTTTACCTTGTTTCTCTTTAAATTTTTTTAAAGCACATTTGCTTCTTCACTTGCCTTTTTTCAGCAAATTTTAATTTTCTCTTGGAGATTTACAGCAATTTTGTTTCTTTTCATGATTTCCATTATTAGTTTTTTTCAGTGGGATCATGAGGAGCCAGGCTCCCTTGTGACTTCTCATTCCACTACTTTCCTAAACATTTTTTTTCCTTCATATTTAAGAAAAGTTTTTGCAAGTTTTTTTCTTCCATTTAGATCACTTTCCCCCTTGTCTCCTTTTTCATCTGCTGTTCTCCAGAGATACCACCAATAGTGATGACAAATAGTCTTTAATAAAGCCAGTGCATATCAAATTCCTGTGAAAAAAGTCATAAGATCAGTATGTCTGTTAGAATTACTTTGCTCAGACCAGTAGGCTGAGTAATCAGAATCTTAGTTTGTGTAAAGGGAAGTGTGAAGGTGATGGGGGGAAAGTTACTTTTATTAATTACTTTAATAGCATTTCAATCTGTTCCATTAAATCTTATTTTCATAAAACCATTTTTATTGATGCTAATGCACTCTCCATGATACTATTTTCATATCTTTGCTTAAGAGCTAAGTTCTTGTTGAGAAGGATAAAGTGGGAGTGATTTTTCAGTTTCCTGAAGGTGGCTATAGATTTTTCCCCCTCTGACAGACACTCAACCCAAAGTAACAAACGATACAAGTTGGAAATAAGGAATGTCACAGACCTCCTGGAAGTGTCAATGAAGGCTAATTATAACCATTATTAGCTATGAAATGCCTGGACTTGCCTGAACTTGTTATATCACTGCAAGGTGAAGAATTTGCCACTCCAGAGGTAGCCAACTGCTTTTAGGAAATTCATTTTATGGATTTGCATGTAGGAGTTCAGCAGCTTTGGTGCTTATTTCTCTGTTGTGATTCAAGATGAACATTCTTGGAACCCCTCTTCCTAACTCATCCACCTCCATGCTTTCTTATTCCACCCTCTCCAGATCTGCTAGTCCCTCAAAGTTTGTGGTAGTTGTCCTATGGACAGTAGGAAACAACTGTAACCCAGACTTATTTGTTCTCCCTGACTCATGGCTTCCAGGGTTATATAAAACAGCCACTTCTAAAGAAGGCTCAGCTAAAGCTTCTACGCTAGTTGAGGAAAAGATTACAATACTTCCCTTGGGAGCTTGCTTTCATGTCTCATTCCTACAGTCTGGAAGATTTCCTTATGTCTTTAAAAGGTGTTTCCTGGTCCAATTTAAACCTATTTGTTCCTTTTTTTTCCTGCCTTTGGTGAAGATGCATAATAACTTGTTCAATGTAACAAACCCTCCATGTACCCGAGACTATGCATCCCTGGGTCTTAGCAGTTAATTCCTAAATGACTTAGATGCCACTGTGCTAAGTGAAACATAAATAAATAATTGATGACTATGTGTTTCTCATTTTCTTGTCCCCAGACATATCTGTGTGGATTCTACCTTTGATCAATTCAAAGTCAGTTAGTCAAGTGATGTACTATTATTACCACTCGGTGCAAGTGTAGTTTTTTTTAATATGTAATCTTATTGATGCTCCTCTCAAAGGAGAAAATCAATATGGTGCAATTCTGAACTTTGGGCACTTGTCTTCAGGCACAATACTGCCTTGTTATAACTCTGACATATGCTCTGATGTGCAACTTTATTTTTTTTTGGTGGGAGACACTTAAAAATAAAAACAATATTAGCATGAAAGGGTATGAACTATATATTTGGAAGATTTACACAGGGATGTTATTTATCTAATCTAATATCATGACCTATCTAGTGTCCTCTAAAGTAAGAAATTACAAAACTGCAGCTTATTCTTTGGAATAATCGTAATGATTCATTTGAGGTGAAAAGCTTTGGTTATATGAGTGCTTATACTACATGGCATTTTTATTCATGTGAAGCCCCTAGAACTAGTTAGAGGATCATGCTGAGGCTCATTCAGGGCAAGTCACTTCCGTCCCCTCTCTAATCCTCAGTTTTTTCATCCATAAAATGAATAAGATCATCTCTAAGGTCCTTTCCAGTTCTCAACTTATGACCTGTGAACTTCACTGTGTGCTCCTTGCAAATCTCTATCCTACTTAGAAACTTGAATTGATGTGAACCCTTTGATGGGCACATTCTTGTAAGTGTGGTGACTCCCTCCACTGGTACATATCACAAGCCTTCTCTTCCAGTGCACATCTTGATCTCTTCCATAAATCTTCAGCAGAGGCATCATGCAATGCCCTGGAGGCCTTCCTCTAGGTCTTTTAATATTTCATGGTCATCATTTGAACACTCAGGGCATTCAACTTTTTTTTATAGATACATGACTGAACTACATCTTTTTTTCCTGTAGTACATGTCCTTAATGTGTTCGATGCCACTGGTTGCCTGCAAATCACCATTGGTGAAACCTTGAAGATTATGAATAGCCAACTTATGTCTTTCTGTTGTCTTTTAATTGTGTCAAAGAAATAGCAACAAAGTCAATCTCTTTACCATTATCCATTTCTCATTTTTTTCAGAGTCAATAGTTTGTTTAAATAGATCAAGCCATAGCCATTGTAATTATATGAAGTATGACAGCTTTATCTTTCCTTCTAGTTTGGTTTTTTTTTTTACTTATGCTTTAAACTAGTTGATGGTGTTTCACAGGGGTGGTCCTCAGACAAAAGGCAGAGTTCCTCTGAGACTTTAAGCTATTCTAGTTTGGTAAAACCTCCTAGAATTTATACTCAACTGTATAATTTTTAAGAAACAAGAGTCACTTCCATGTCATTTTTTAAGTAGAACTTTGAAGGAGGGTGACAATGGACAGTCTCCAAGTCTTTAAAGTTCTGAAGGGTGTATTATATTCAAATATATATATATATTATATATACATATATACACATACATATACATTTATATGGGGTGGGTAGATAAAAACAAATACAAAATAACCATGAATATCATATGGGCCTTTTCTACTTCTACATCAATAGTAGTAGAATGACAGAAAAAAGTCAGAAGATATGAAGAGTAACACAATTTTTAGAGCACTTAGAAAGATTAATTTCACTTTTGGTATTGTGAACTTGAGTTCCTTATCCAGTGACCAATGAAATGATATACTACTGAAGGAAATGAACCTTAGCCATAATGACATTCTCACTATAAAGAAAACCAGAAGGCATAAAGACATTGGAGTCAAATGGAAGAATGATTCACAGGGTTTCCTCAAAGAGGTAAATATAAGTAAAATATTTTACTCTTAAAGACAATGCCTAACAGGTTTTTAATACAGTAATCAGAGTAACTATCACTTTCTTTTCTAGTTTCATGGTTTTCAGTTCAGGTTGCATTCTATAACTCATACTATGAAGAAAACAGTGTTTTTGATTCAGAAACATATGAAATCTACAAAGTCTTAATTTGTAAATAAATAAATGATCCCCAGTCAAAGAAAATGGTAAAATGGGTTTTGTCATGCACAGAAGGAGAACAAAAAACATTATTTCATAAGATATTTGTTTATCTCACTTTTCAGAGATAATGCTAGACAATGACAAGGAGATCATCAAGAAGAAAGAAATAACAAATATCTTTTACAATATATGAAAAAAACTAATAATGATAATGGGCATTTATATCATAGATACTATTAAGATAATCAAAAGTAAAGAAATTCAATGATAATTTGGCAAGCACCTGCAAAATTATTATGCTTAGTTACTTCAGTGCAAAGTAGGACACAGGGAAGGACGGTGAGATAATATGTGAGAAAATATAATTTGAACTTAAGAAGTAAAAAAGGCCAAAGACTTACAGATTCCTCTATAATCATGAATTCTTTCCACAAGAAGAGATTTGGAAGGCCCTTAACATGGTTCATGCCAAGTAATAACATCAATAATGAAATTGACTATATTTAACAGACTGGGAATCATTTCAGAATCAGCTATCTATGTCATTCAGACCTTTGATTTGTTAAGACAAAAATCAAAATTAGAGAAAAAGATAAAATGAGAAGACTACATGAAAATCTAATAGGTCCAATCCAACCTATTTAATCAATCTTGACTTTAAGAAATGCAAAATAAATTAATAAAAACTTAAAATATTGATTTAGAGTCATATCTAAGATGAGTTTAACTGATTTAAAACAATTGATGCTATGAATATCCCAAAAGAATTCAGAAATTAGAAAAAGAATTCAGAAATCATCTTAAGATAATAAATTTCCTAAGCAGAGACTTATGATAGCCCCAACAGTTCAGAATATAAATTCATTTATAAAATATTACAGGGGAAGAAGATGTATCACCTCTCAAAATGGCAAAAGACAAGAAAGGAAAATGAGCTTCCAACAAACGTGTCTTAAAATTTAACTAAGCAAGAACATACCAAAAGGATAACAAATAGATGCAAAAAAAATTGAACAGATTGGCCAGCACTTCTATAGCCATTTATACTCATCAGCAATAATTTTGGAATGACCATATTTGGACTTCATTATCTCAGTATGTGTCAGAGAGGGAGAAACAGAGACAGAGGCAGAAATGGAAACATGCACATACCCACACACATATCAAGAGTATTCATAATAAAAATATAAGAAAGAAACAAGCAGCTTTCATGGATAATTTTCTAAAGCAGATCATATCTTTAAGGGTAATAGGGAAAATAATAAGCATTTATTAAGTACTTATCATGTGCCAGGCATTGTGCTAAATGCTTTAAAATATTATCTTGTTTGATCTTCACAACAACCCTCCAAGGTAGGTGCTATTATTATTTTTAGTTGACCAAAACCAATAGATGATGGTCTTATTTTCTCTCAGTGATGGTCTTATTTTCTTTCTTCCTTAAGTTTTGGGGAAATTGGAGTCAGTTATAGACTCTCAGCCTTCTAGTCCAACACATAGATAAATAGAAATCCTCTTTTTTTCTCTTTTAAAAATTTTAATTCATTTTTAACTTAAATACAAAAAAAACAAAAAAGAACATTTCTATATACATAGCACAATATAAAAAGAAGATTCAATTAAATCATGAATTTCCATTTCACACTTTTACTTTTTTAAAAAAAACTATATGATAAATAATACACATCATTTTTAAAGGTACCCTGCTTTTCTGTGCTTCCTTCTAAGTTTTCCTTTGTTCTCTGCTGTGCAGTTTTTATTTTTTTTTCTCCCTCTCTCCCCACCCTCACCATGAAGAAGGCGACCATTAGACACAAATATGTATGTGTGTATGTGTGTGTGGTGTGTGTGTGTGTGTGTGGTGTGTGTGTGTGTGTGTGTGTGTGTGTGGTATGTGTGTGTGTATGTGTGTGTGTGTGTGTGTGTGTGTGTGTGTAAAACCATACTATACATACTTTTATTTGTCTGTTCTTTCTCTGGATACGGATAGCATCTTCCTTCATGGGTCCTTTGCAGTTGATTTGAGTATTTATAATACTCAAAATGATTTAGTCATTCAAAGTTGTTCTTAGAACAATATTGCTGTTACTGTGCAACGTTCTCTTGGTTCTGCTCATTTCACTCTTCATTATTTCCTTCGAATCTTTCCATGTTTTTCTAAAATCAACTGCCTCATCATTTTTTATAACACAACAGTATTCCATTACAATCATATACCACAGCTTGTTTAGCCATTCTCCAATTGATAGCCCCTCAATTTCCAGTTCTTTGCTACTACAAAGATGCTATAAAAATTTTAGAATATATAAGTTATTTTCCTTTTTTCCTACTCACCTTGGGAAACAGACCTAACAATGGTATTGCTAGGTCAAAGAGTATACACAGTTTTAACTCTTTGGGTACAATTCCAGATTGTTCTCCAAAATAGTTGGATCAGTTCACAACTCCACCAACAGTGCATTACTATCCCAATTTTTCCAGATCCCCTCCAACATTTGCCACTTACCCTTTCTATCATTTGTTAGTCAATTTGATAGATGTAAGATGATATCTCACAGTGGTTTAAATTTGTCTTTTTCTAATAAATAGTGATTTAGAGCATTTTTTCATATGACTTTGTATAGTTTTGATTTCTTCATCAAAAAAACTGCATGTTCATGTCTCTTGACCATTTATCAGTTGGAGAATGAATCGTATTCTTATAAATTTGACAAAGTTTTTTGTATATTTGTGATGAGACCTTATTTGAGAAACTGCCTGTAAAATTTTTCTCCCAACTTTGTTTTCCTTCTAATCCTGGTTACATTGGTTTTATTTGTACAAAAACTGTATAACTTAATGTAATCAAAATTATCCATTTTATACCTTACAATGCTCTCTAGCTCTTGTTTATTCATAAATGGTTCTCCTGTCCATAAGTCTGATAGGTAATATGTTCCATGTTCTTCTGATTTTATTATATATCTTCTTTTATATATGTTGTGTATTCATTTTGACCTTATCTTTTGCCAGACTACTTTCCAGCTTTCCCAACAATTTTTACCAAATAATGAATTCTTATCCCCAAAGCTTAAATCTTTACATTTGTCAAACACAAGGTTACTACAATCATTTGCTACTGTGTATTGTATGTCTACTGTGTTCCACATTTCTAATTCTTAGCCAGTACCAGATAGTTTTGATAATTACTGCCTTATAGTATAGTTTGAGATCTGGTGCTGCTAAACCTCTTTCCTTACATTTCTTTTCATTAACTTCTTTGATATTCTTGAACTTTTGTTCTTCTGAATGATTTTTGTTATTATTTTTCTAGCTCAGCAAAATAATTTTTTGGTAATTTAATTGGGATGGCATTGAATAAATAGATTAGTTTAGGTAAAATTGTCATTTTTATTATATCAGCTCTGCCTACCCATGAGCAATGAATATATCTCCAATTATTTAAATCTGACATTATTTGTATAAAAGTGTTCTATAATTATGTTCATGCAGTTCCTGGGTTTGTTTTGATAGGCATACTTTCAGGTATTTTATATGGTCTACAGTTATTTTAAATGGAGTATCTCTTACTATCTCTTCAGGGTTTTGTGGTGCTATATAGAAATGCTAATGATTTGTGTGAGTTTATTTTATATTCTGGTACTTCACAAAAATTATTAATTGTTTCCTCTAACTTTTTAGTTGAATCTTTTGGATTTTCCAAGTACAGTTATCCCTTCCATGTTGTGACTTTCCCCATCGCAGTTTTGATACATAGCAGATCAGCATAAGAAATTAAATGGGAATTTGGGGAGAGTTTTGAAGAAGCTGCCGATGACATACAAAAGCCAGCAGACAATACAGAAAAAGTTTAGAAACTCAGAAATGCATCAAACATATATATAATATTGTATACTATCAACATATTTTATCTTTTAATACCATAATAATTCAGACTTCTTCTCTGGTACAAATAGAGGGCAAAAATTTTTATGCAGATGTTCCAGATCATGGGGGCACTGCACCTCTGACCCCTGTGATGTGGAAGGGATAACTATATATCATCATATCATTTGTAAAAAGAGATGGTTTTATATACTCACTGCCCATTCTGATTCCTTTGATTTCTTTTTCTTCTCTTATTGCTATTGCTAGCATTTTTAATACAATATTGAATATTACTGGTGACAATGGACATCCTTGTTTCATTCCTGATCTTATTGAGAAGGCTTCTAGCTTATCCCCATTACAAATAATGCTTGCTGGTGGTTTTAGGTAGGTACTTATTATCATTTTAAGGAAAAATCCATTTATATCTATGCTTTCAAGTTTTTTTTTTTAATAGGACTGAGTGTTGTGTTTTATTAAAAGCTTTTTCTACCTCTATTGATATAATCACATGATTTGTTATTTTTGTTATTGATATAACCAATTATGTTAATAGTTTTCCTTATGTTAAACCATCCTTATATTACTAGTGTAAATCCAATTTGGTCACAGTGTATAATCTTTATAATATATTGTTGTAATCTCCTGGCCAGTATTTTATTTAGGATTTTTGTATCTATATTCATTAATGAAATAATTCTATAATTTTCTTTCTCTGTTTTTACTTTTCCTGGTTTGGGGACCGGCACCATATTTGTTTCATAAAAGGAGTTTGTAGGACTCCTTCTTTGTCCATTATTTCAAATAATTTATTTAATATTATAATTAGTTGATCTTTAAATGTTTGGTAGATTCACTTGTAAATCTATCTGGCCTTGATGCTTTTTTCTTAGGAAGCTCATTTATGGCCTGTTCAACTTCTTTTTCTAAAATAGGTTTATTTAGATATTTTATTTCCTTTTCTATTAATCTAGGCAGTTAATTGTAAATATTCTTCTATTTCATTTAAATTGTTAAATTTATTGGCATATAATTGGGCAAAATAACTCCTTATAATTGCTTTGATTTCATCCTCACTAATCATATATTCACCTTTTTCATTTTTAATAGTAGTGATTTGGTTTTTTTCTTTTTTAATCATATTAATCAATGCTTTATCCATTTTATTGCTTTTTTGTAAGCCAGCTCCTAGTTTTATATATTAATTCAATGGTTTTCTTCCACTCAATTTTATTAATCTCACTTTTAATTTTTAAGATTTCTAATTTGATGTTTAATTGGTATTTTTTAATTCATCAATTTACTCTTTCTCTATTTTATTGAAATAAGAATTTAGAGACATAAATCTTCCTCTGATCACTGCTTTTGCTGAATCCCATAGGTTTTGATGTTTTGTATCATTATTATCATTCTTTTTAATGAAATTATTGATTTCTTCTATGATTTGTCCTTTAACTCACTCATTCTTTAAGACTAGGTTGTTTAATCTCCAACTAATTTTTAATCTGTGTTTCCATGGTCACTTATTGAATGCAATATAATTTATATTTGCATTGTGATCTGAAAAGGATGCATTTAATATTTCTGTTTTTCTGAGTTTAATTATAAAGTTTTTATGCACTAATATATGGTCAATTTTTGTAAAGATATCATGTATCACTGAGAAAAAAAAGGTGTATTCTTTCTGTTCCCTCTCAATTCCCTCCAGATATCTATCATATATATCTTATTTAAGATCCTATTCACCTCCCTAACTTCTTTCTTATTTATTTTTTGTGTTAGATTTATCTAATTCTGAAAGGGGAAGGTAAAACTCCCCCACCATTATAGTATTATTATCTATTTCCATCTGTAATTCATTTAACTTTTCCTTTAAAATTTTAAATGCTATAGAATGTGATGAATATAGGTTTAGTATTGATATTACTTCATTTTCTATATTACCATTTCTCTTAATGTAATTTGCCTATTTATCTCTTTTAATTAGATCTAATCTAACTTTATCTGAGATCATGATTGCTACCTGGTTTGTTTTGGTTTTGTTTTGTTTTGTTTTGGTTTTGTTTTGTTTTTGCTTCAGCTAAGCATAATCAATTTTATTCAAGCCCTTTATTTTAACTGTGTATGTATCTTTCATTTTTAAATGTATTTCTTTTGAATAACATGTTACTGGATTCTGATTTTTAATTCATTCTGTTATCCATTTCTATTTTATGGGTGTGTTCATTCCATTCACATTCAAAGTTGTAATTACCTCCATCCTATTTTTCCTCACTATTACCCTCCTCACCCTCTCTTTTTACCTTATCCCTGCTCACACATCTGATTTACTTCTAACCACTACCTCTCTAATTCGTCCCCTTTTTAAGAATCCCTCCCTTATCCTCTCTCCCTATCCTCCTACTTCTTCATCCACACCCTTCTAAAAATCCCTCCCTTATCTTGTTCCCTCTCCCTCCTATTTCTTTATAAATTTAGAAGGCTTTTATATCTTTCTAGATGTATATGATATACCTTATTCAACCCAGTTCCAATGAGAAAAAATCTCCAGCTCTACCAGCCCTCTACCCTTACCTGCTTTGACCGTAACAGTTCTTCCATTCATGCCTTGTTTGTATGAAATAATTGCTCCATTTTACCTCTCCCTACCCAATTTTATTTTTTAGAGTCATCCCATCATACTCAACTCAACCCCAAACTTTTTATCTATATTTGCTGTTTCAAACTACCCAAGTAATGATGAAATTCTTAAGAGTACAGATAACATTTTTTCCTTATAAGAAGTAAACAGTTTGACATTATTAAGTCTTTTATAATTGGTCTTTAATGTTTGCCTTATGTTTCTCCTGGATCTTATATGTCAAATTTCCCACTGATTCTGGTCTTTTTGTCACAAATACCTGAAAGTATTTCAATTAATTAAAGGTCCATTTTTTTCTATTCAGATTTATACTCAGATTTGTCCAGTAAGTTATTCTTGGTTGCAAACTCAGCTCCTTTGGTCTTTGAAATATAATGTTCCAAGCCTTTCAGTATTTTAATGTAGACATTGCTAGACCTTGTGTTATCCTGATTGTAGTTCCATAGAATTTAAATTTTTTTTCTTATTGCTTATAGTATTTTCTCCTTAACCTGGGAGCTTTGAAATATGGCTATGATGTTTCTGTGAGTTTTCATCTTGTGTTCTCTTTCAGGTGGTGATCAATGGATTTTTTTAAATTTCTATTTTACCTTCTCATTCTACAACTGCAAGGGAATTTTCCTGAATGATTTCTTGTCATATCTTATCTAGACTCTTTTTTTTCCCACATAACTTTCAGGTAATCCAACAATCCTCATATTGTCTCTCCTCAATCTGTTCTCTAGGCCAGTTGTTTTTCTAATGAGATGTTTCACATTTTCTTCTATTGTTTTGTTCTTTTTATTTTGTTTTTTTTTTCAATTGTTTGACTTTCATTTCATAATTTTCTTGGTTTTCTTGGGTTGCTCTTATTTTTTTCCCCTAGTTTTTCCTCAATCTCTCTTGTTTTATTTTTAAAGTCTTTTTTAAGCTCTTCTGAGAACTCTCTTTGGGCTTGTGACCATTTGACATTGTTCTTTAAAGTAGGAGTGACTTTTTTAACTTCATTATCTTCTGAGTATGAACCCAGATCTTCTCTATCCCCATAGTAACTATCTATGATCAGGTTCTTTCTTCTTTGCTTGTTCATTGTTATTATTATCATCATTATTATTATGGTCAGGTTCTAGTCCTGAGTAGTGAAGGTTGATGCTTCAGGTTTCAGGTTTTTTGTACTATTTTTTTCTGAACTCTTCTAGAGTCTCCAACTCAGGCATTCCTCTCTGCCTTTGAGCCATAGCTAGGATCCCCAGCCACACTGTCACCATAAATCCTCTTAATCTCAGCAGTTCCTCCCTTGGCTGCAAACTTCAGCTCAACTGTCTGCCTTGGAACCAAAATCAGGAACTCCACTCTCCTGCAGGTGCTCCCAGCCAGCAGGGTCCCTGCCCCTCTGCTATTGCATTCACTAGCATGTGTTTGCTCCTCCTCACCCAGTCACAGCCCAGGACCACATCTGATCAACACAACTGGGTCTGGTGTCCCAAAATAGTGGAACATCCTTCAGTCTTTCCCTACTCAGCTGCCTGGTCTCCACACTGTCCATGAGGTCTCTGTCTGTGAGGTTAAAGTTTCTGAAGTCAAGGTTGCTATAACCCAGTTGCCCCCAGTTCTTTTGGTCTTTGAAATATAATGTTTCAAACCCTTCAGTACTTTAACGTAGATGCTGCTAGATCGTGTGTTTTCCTGATTGTAGTTGTTTGTTGATTTAGCAGAGTCTACCTGGAAGTGTTTTCACTTCAGTTGGGCCAAACCTCCAACCCTAAAGGTCTGGGTCTTTCCTATGGTCCTCCCAAGTTGCCTTAGGAGGACAACTGATTTACCCCAACTTTTAATAAATTTCTGCTGCTAAAAGTTCAATTTGAGACAATATTTTATCTTGTTTGTGGGAGAAATTTGAAGAGCTCAGTATTTGTCTTATTCCACCATCTTCCCAGGAAAACCCCTTTTTGACATTCTAAATTTCTAGCCTCCATTTGAATAATCATAACATTTCTTCAATACTTCAAGGATCTGTAATTTCATCCCTATAAGTAATCTTTCCAACAGTGCAGATTTCATTTCCATCTATAACTTAAGAAGTGCTCTTTAAGAATTTATGTGGCTAACAACAACAATAATAGTTATTTTTAAGTAGTGTTTTAAGTCTTCCCAACTATTTGGTAACAAGTAATTTACCACGAAGTAGTATAGCTCAGTGGAAAGAGAGTGGACTTTGGAGTCAGAGGACCTGAATTCTAGTGTTTTCTCTGCCAATTTTGTGAGACCTTGGGCAAGGATTCTCTTTGGGCTCCAGTTTCATTTGTAAAATGTGGAGGATGGACTACATCAAGGGTTTGTGTGTCCTGGAAGACCCCTATGGCGATCTGATGATGCCTACAGCCCCCTTCTCAGAATGTTTTTAAATAATGGAAATAAATGCAAAATTTCCTCTAACTGAAGTTGGTTAAAATAAAGATCTGCTTTTTCCCATCCAAGTTCATGGAGCCCCTAACATCTATTCATGAACACCTTTCATTGACCCCAGATTCTTCTAAGTGATTTCTAATGTCCCTCCCAGCTCTTAATCTATGATCTTCTGACTTCCCAAGGTAACAGTAGATGCAATTATTAACCCTCATTTTACCATTGAGGAAAATGAAGCAGAGGTTAAGTCACTTGCCCAGGGTCACTCAGCTAGTAAGTGTCTGAGGCAAGATTTAAACTCAGGTCTTCTTGACTTAGGCCCAGTGCTTCATCACTTGTGCCACCTAGCTGCCTCTTCACAGTAACAGTTAACTAAAGGATAAGAATACACAACTCTATAGGGATTTTTGTTTGCTACTTACAAAAAAATTTTTTTTTATTTGTCAGAGTAAATTGCAGCCTTAAAGTCTCTCCTCCAAAAAGGTGTCTCCTATCCACATGTTAAGACTATATCAGATTGCTGGAACTAAGTAGTGTGTAATAGAAAGAAGCCTGGTTTGGGCATCAAGAGGGACCTGAGTTTGTATCCCACTTCATGCATTTAATAGCCATGTTACCACTAGGTACTTGGGCAGGTACTAGAGATGAACAATGAACTAGACCTTGAATTTAACATGAGGAGACTGGAGAGCATTTAGAAAATTGCCAAGAGCTTTTAATGATCTCAAGCTGTTTCCTGACACAAAACCTCATCCTTTTGAATATACTATTATCCCAGAGATGTTTTATACTTGCAGATCATGAAAGACAATGATTTCTAAAGAATCCAAATTGCAAGTGATCAATGGAGAAATGCATGGTGGGTGTAAGTGGACTGCGGCTTATTAATATACTGATACATAATATCATATGATGTGTACATATGTATGATGTTAAGTGATGACTTGAAGACCAAAAATTACCCAGAAGACATTATCAAAGAAATGTGATTAGAAAATAAAGTAGGCCAGTAATATAGCCAGTACACAGGTACGCAGGTACGATTCTGTCTACCTATGGTTCCTCTCGGGAGGTTCCTTGAGGGCAGAGATTTTTTTGGATTTGTTTGTTTGTTTATACACCTCATCCCTAATACCTATCATGTAGATACTTAAATAACTGCTTATTGGACGGAATTAATAGACAGCCCAAGTGTTTTGGGTACCAATAAAATATTATGTCCTAAAAGAGGGCCCTGAAAAGTTCTGGATTAATATGTGTGTGTTTATACATACACACACACATATATATATATATATGTGTGTGTATGTATATGTGTGTGTATGTATATGTGTGTGTATATATACATGCATATATATATGTATATATGTATATATATATATGTTACATCTCTCTGCGTCTTTCTATCTCTCTATCTGTCTCTCTCTCTCTCCTGAATGGAACAATGAACATAGACAAGAATCACACAAGATATGAAGGAATGGATGTATTACATGCTGAACTAATGGAAGGGGTGCCCCCAAACATGACATCATAGATCCATTGAAATACCAATGTTTCATGGTGCCAAAGAGCTCATCTATCTTAGCCACTAGTTGCATAAATGAGTTTATTTAAATATCCATTCATTTTCTCAATTAAATTATTTTTTATCACAGAACTAAAAGAAGCGTAATTTTTCACTGGACAGTTATATGGAGGAGAGGAAACATGACATAATGGATGGAGGGGTTAGCCTTTGAGGCAGGAAGAATCAGGTTCAAGTACTGTACCTAATACACAATAGCTGTGTGACCACAGAGAAGTTACTTGACCATTGAATGCATCCAGGCAACACTTTAAATTGTAAAGTGCAAAACTATTGCCAATATTCACTGATGAAAGCAATTCCCACTATGGGAGTTAACTATATAGATGAAATTGCAAGTCTGGTATTCCATTCCCCTTCCCCCTTCCACAAAAAAAAAATACAACTATTTCATTTTGAGCAGAATAACCCTTTTGTCCAGTGTGAATGAACTGGGAAAACAATGGCCTTGTAGCAAGCCAAAGACAAAGAAAGTTTCCTGGAGACAAAGGAAACTATATTTAACCTGATAAGTACAGAATAAACCAAACTCTTTTATTATCCTAGCAAATAAATATTTAATCTAAAGAAATTGCAGTAATTATCACTAATTTTTATTCATTAAAAACTTGATGTAGCTAGGTAGTGAAGTGAATAGGACTCTAGGGCTAGAAATAGGAAGATCTGAGTTTAAATCCAGCCTCAGACATTCACTAGCTCTTTGACCTGGGCAAGACACTTAATTTTTGTTTGTCTCAATTTCCTGAACTGTAAAATAAGGATAATAACAACAATTATTTCCCCAAGTTGTTGTGAGGATCAAATGAGATAATATTTGTAAAGTGCTTAGCGCAGTGCCTGGCACATAGTAACCATCGATATAAATGTTTATTCCCTTCCTTATTTTTATTTTTCAGTTTTTCTACCCAGTTGCACTCTCTTCCTAAGAAGTAAAAAAAAGCACAAAAGTCTGATTGAAGGGCTTCACTCCATAGGGATCTGGCCACTCCAATTATGAGGGATGTTTAATCCTTCATCTCTCTCCCCAAACCCATCCATTCTAAATCCCTCCCTAACATCGGACTCCCTCTCCATCTGCTCCTTTGTAATCCTTCCCCCAGTGCCCACTCCTATAGGAAATTAAACGTTCTCATCCATCCTGATCACTACTGTCATCACCATCTTGGAATCTGGCTAGAATAGGGGAAAGAGAGTTGACTAGGAAGAGACGTAGAGTAGGCTGGGCTGATTGTTTTTTGGATGCCTGGGGAGGGAGTTCATTGGAGACTGGGTGGGAGAAGCATAGTTTTTACAAAGTCAAGAATAAATATTATTTGGGATATAACAAAAAAAGGGGGAGCACCTTTGCCTTTTAATACATCATGTTGAGAGGCTGCAGTAGAAGAGAGTGGTAAGCAATGTATCTGAACTTACAATGTCATACATATTTGCTTAGAAAGAATTCACTGGTATTACCATAGTAATTGTTTGCTGTTTTAAAGCCATAATGTGCAAGTAGAAATGACTAGGGACCATTTAGCAGTATCTTCTGATCCTAAATGAGTTTTTGTTTCGATAAAAGGACAGCAGTTTTCCTTTTCAGGGTCTGTTTAACACAAGATGTAATTATTTTTCAAAGATCTATTAGATTTGTATTTGTATTCTATGAGTAAAAGAATATATTTTATGAAATAAATTCTTGCTATACTTTATCTTTAAAGGATTTACTGAGATCAATAAATAGTAATATTGTTTGATTTATTTAATATTTTTAACCTACTCTTTTTAAATTCAAAAGAACATTTTATAATTAAATCTATTATTTCATGCCACCCCACAACCAAACTTTTCCTCTTCCTTTTGCAAGTCTTATCTGCCATTTTGCAAATCAATATGTGGGGATTTAGCTTCATGGGTTTCCTAATATTGACAAAAGTTTTCCCCCAAAGGTGTAGAAATGGTAGAGAGATTTCAGTTGGGATAGTCCTGCACAGGCCCAGGGAGTGACATCATATCTTGCCTGAGGCAGAGTTGAAGGCCAAGAACATATCAATGGTTAGGTAAAACCCTTGGGTATTGATCCAGTTGATTACTTTTCCCGTGTTGTGACTTGGGCAAAAGAAATTGACTCAGTTCTCACCAGTGGATGTTGATTTGGGTGACTTAATAAGCAAAGCAAAGAGTACAAGTTAGAAATATGTGCAGCATCACCACATAGTCATAAGCCCATCCATTCCGTCCCCTCAACCATCCACCTTCAGAAGACTCCAGACTTTGGATCTTGCAGTAGCATATCTTTGTTATATTTTAAGTTGGCCCAATTTCATAACTGGTAGATTTTCACCAGATGGCTCTGATGGCATGTTAGTGGTCTTGACTTTACCCAGCTCTAGCCGCTTGCTTTAAATCAGCAAAGTTTCCTGTAACAAGATAGTTCGAAAAGTCATGGTTTTGATTTCAGTAGAAAGATCTTGCACCCTCTCACCTGCCTTTATTGTAAGAGCCATGCTGGCCAGCTCATACCCACCTCTTCAAGCAGAGGTTAAGAATCAATATAGAGAACGAGACATTCATTTTTGGACATAACAAGTTCAGGAATTTATCTATGCATATTTGTTACAAAAGTTTTATTTTGTTGTTGTTCACTTGGGGGAGAAGAGAGGAAATGAATGTTTACTAATTACAAAAACATCAAAGTTTTAAAAAGAAAATAAAGAATATTTAATGGAAAGCCATAGACAGGGCAAGGCAAGTCATAGGGAAGATAAGGCAAGGCAAGGCAAGGCAAGGAACGTTATCTAATCCCTCATTCTGTGGAATCCTTAACCCAATAACACTTTAGAAGAGTAATCATCATCCTCCAGAACTCAATATGCCAGTCATCCTCAATCCCAAGGAACCACTAGTGACAATTTTGAAGTTGCCAAACTACGTCAAACCAGAAGCTACTGACCTTCCAACCCAGAACTGGGAATTCTCCATACTCTTGTTTCCTTCTACACTATATTCCTCTTCACAAAATTCCTCAGCTCAAACCCTACTCACTGGGCCAAGTCTATTAGTCACCAAGATACTCAACACAGGAAGTTGAACAGAGTGATTTATTAAGCAAAGAGGAAAAAAAGATCCTACTGATTGCAGTTGACCAAGAGCTGACCTTGCTTGATCCCAGAGTTATGAATTGACTGAAAAAGGAAGGAGACAATATAGGATGAGAGTTTATAGGGATGGTAGAGTCTAGTGAAGGTTTTTTAAGACTTTCTAGACTGATTGCTTGCTATTTCCCTGTTCCTCTTGAATGACATTTCATGTACCCCATACCTGCAATTGCATTCCCTCCTCATCTCCACCTTGTAGAACCTCTTGATTCCTTAAAGCCTAAATTCAAGTGCTACCTCTTAGAAGAGGGCTGCTGACTTGCTAGTGGCCTCTCTCACCTCAAGAAATTACTTTGTAGCTATTTTATATTTAATTTTATATGTATCTGTTATCTCCTTCTCCCCCTCCACACACACACATACCTTGCCATAGAATGTAAGCTGCTTGAGGAGGAACTATCCAGTTTTTGTCTTCTTATCCCCCAAAACTAGCATGGTGCCTGGCATATAGAAAGTGTTTCATGAATGCTTCTGATTTTTTAAATTATTGTTCTTGCCCACCTCCCCATTTTCCAGTAATAAAGGTTACACCTTCATTGGGTTGGTCTGTTGAAAAATTTAATGTCATTACTGGTAATGATTTTGGAGACCTAGTGGTGAAGTAAGCTTCCTATCGGTAGAAAGATAGTGAATTACAAGGCATACATTTTCAGACATGGCCAAGCATATTGATTTGTTTTGCTTGATTTTATTTATTTGTTACAATCAATATGGTTCTACAGGTGAAGGAGGCAGGGAGAAGTGGAGAGAGTCATTGATCAATGATAATGATATGAAAAAAAAGAAAAGAGCATCAATAAAACTTTTTAAAAAGTAAACAACAACACTAAAAGATACCCAAGCTCACATTAATTCCAGTGACAAATTTGGGTCCCAGAGAACTAATGATAAAACAAAATTCTTTCCTTCTTCCTCGTAGAAACTTCCTCAACAGACTATAGGTACAGTTACCATTTCCCCTTCATACCTAATTTTTTTCATGAGATTCTAGGTCTTTTGTTCTTCCAAATGAATTCTTTCATTATTTTTTGTAGTTCTATAAAGTATGTATTTAATTTGTATTTTTTGTTATGTTATCTTCCCCATACCCAATTGGGAGAAGGGGCTGTTTCATTTTTGCTTCTGTATCTCTAGTGCCTAGCACCATGCCTGGTCCACACATAGCATGCACTTAATCAGCGTAGGTTGAAACAAGATGGCACCATGGATAGAGCACTGGGCTTGGAGTCAGGAAGACCTGAGTTCAAATCTGGCCTTAGACACTTACTAACTTTATGACATAGGCAAGTCAATTCATTCCTGCCACAGTTTCCTCATCTTTCATTTCCTCAAAATGAGGGTAATAACAGCACCTACCTCTGCAGGTTGTTGTGAAGATCAAATCAGATAATAATTATAAAGTGTTTAGCACAGTGTCTGGCACATAGTAAGCACTATATAAATGTTAATTATTATTCAATTTCTTAGATCCAATAAAGGGGAGCTAGAAGATTGTTTCACTTTAAAAACAAATTTTAAATGATGGAGAGCTGCTGGTTTAGATGGTGAGGAATTTGGTTTTCAGGATGTTATATCTCAGGCTGCAGAGTTAAAGTAAATGATATTTTTCTCCTACATTAGTTAGTACACTTCTCATAGCTCTTTCAGCCAAACTTTCTGCCCTTGCATATTCTTTCCTCCTTCCCCTGATCAGTGATCCAGGCTTTTCTTTAAGCCAGATGGAAGGGTAGAACAGTAGGCTAGGAGTCTAGTCTTTAGACTAGTAAGCAAGTAAAGTCTTTAGACCTTGGCTTCAAAGGAAACCATTGTGGAGGAAATGGCAACTGAATAGGATCTTGAAAGAAAAAAGAGATTTTAACAAGTGTAAATGAAGAAGGGAGGGAGGAATCTATTCCAGGATTGGAGGATAGCATTAGCAAAAGCAAGGAGATAAGACAGAACAGAGGGAAATAGAAGGAAAAGTAGTATAGGATTGTAGATTTATACCTTTAAGGGACTTCGGATATCATCTACTTCAGACTTCTTAATCTGTGTGTCTGTGTGTCTGTGTTTGTGTGTATGAATGTACCATGGACCCTTTGTCAGTCTGGTGAAACTTAATACCATTGTGACTTGACTTGCCCAGGATCACATAGGTGGTAGCTAGAGAGGAATCCAAATTCAAACACAGGTCTTTAGACTCCTAGCCTACTGTTCTACCCTTCCATCTGGTTTAAAGAAAAGCCTGGAGCACTGATCAGGGGAAGGAGGAAAGAATACACTTATAATTGAAGGAAATGCTCTACTTCACTTAGAGGTTAGTGAAAAACGTAATTTTTTACCATCCAGGTTCACAGACACCCACCCACCCCAATATATCCTCAGACCCCTTCAACTTCCTAAGAATCCTTAATGTAGTCCAATTTCCTTTTACAAATGAAAGAATGGGGGCAGCTAGGTGGTACAGTGGATAGAGCACCAGCCCTGGAGTCAGGAAGACTTGAGTTCAAATCTGGCCTCGGATATTTACTAGCTGTGTGACCCTGGGTGAATCACTTAACTCTGCCTTCAAAAAGGAAAAAAAAAAAAGAAATAGGGCCCCAAAAGACTAAATGTATTGTCCAGGGTCATGCATATAAAAAGTAGCAGACCCAGAATTGGAATTGAAGTTATTTGACTCCAAAGCCAGGGTTCTTCTCTACTTTACCAACCTGCCTGCCAAGTCTAATTTTCCCAGAAAACAGAGTAAGTAAAGGATAATATTATGAAATAAGACTGGAAAGTTCAGTTAGAACCATAATGGAGAGAACCTTGAGTCCCAGGATCAGGAGATTATGCATTATTCAGGAGTCAGTAAGGAACCATTGGCTTTTTTTGAGTCAAGGACTAACATGGCCAGAGAATTATATTTAGAATGTTTCTTGTAAAATGTATTGAAGAATATTTTGGAGAAAAGATAAACTGGAAACAGGAAGACCTGTTTGAAAACCTATTACAATATGCTAGATGAGGCAAGAATTTATGACCAAACAAGAGATAGAGAGCATTATGGGATGTAAAATGAATAATGTTGATTACATTAAATTTAAAAGGTTTTACACAAACAAAACCAATGCAGCCAAGACTAGAAGGAAAGCAGAAAACTGGGCAAGGGTGGGGATGAGATTTGTAGGTAGTTTCTTTGACAAAGACCTCATTTTTCAAATATATAGAGAATGGGGTCAAATTTATAAGAAAATTAGTCATTCCCCAATTGACAAATGGTCACAGGATATGAACAGGCAGTTTTTAGAACAAAAAAAAAATGTATCTCTAGTCATAAGAAAAAAATACTCAAAATCACTATTGATTAGGGAAATGCAAATTAAAACACCTCTGAGGTACCACTTCACACCTATTAGATTAGTTAATATGACAGAAAAGGAAAATAATAACTGTTGGAAGGGATGTGGAAAAATTGGGACACTAATGCACTGCTGGTAGAGTGTTAGTAGTAGTAGAGTGGGTAGAGTGGTTGGTGGAGTGGACCAACTGGTCCAACCATTCTGGTGAGTAATTTGGAACTATGCCCAAAGGGCTATAAAACTATGCATACTCTTTGATCTAGTAATATCGCTACTAGGTCTGTATCCCAAAGAGATTAAAGAAAAAAGAAAAGGACCTATCTGTACAAAAATATTTCTTTTTGTGGTGGCAAAGAATTGGTAATTCTGGTAATGGCTGAACAAGTTGTGGTATATGATTGTGATGGAATACTATTGGGCTATAAGAAATGATGGCCAGGATGGTTTCAGAAAAACCTGGGAGGACTTACTTATATGAACTGATGCAAAGTGAACTAGGCAGAACCAGGAGAACATTGTACACAGTAACAGCAAGGTTGTACAATGATAAGCTGTGAATGACTTAACTATTCTGATCAATACAATGATCCAAAACCATTTTGAAAGACTTATGATGAAAAATGTTATCTACCTCCAGAGAAAGAACTGATGGAGTCTGAATGCAAATTGAAGCACACTTTTTCAACTTTATTTTTCTTTGAAAACTGCCCATATTCTTTGACCATTTATCTATTAGGGACTTTTTTCCAGTTTTAAAAGTAGTTGTCAAATGGAATTCCATTCCTGGTAACCTTGTATACTCAGATTTATCAAATGCTAGATTGCTGAGAAAATTTGTTTTTACTCTTCTATAATATTACTTAATCAGTCTATGCCACTGATTTACTTTTCTGTTTTTAATTTGTATTTTATTCTACATTTTAATACTAGATAGTTTTGAAACATATTGTCTTTTTGATGTAGTTTGAGCTCTTTTAGCACCAAGTCCCCTCAGAAATAATGGATCCAAAGAAAAGGAATAACCTAACACAACTCTGACAAGAATAGGTCATCAACAACATTATACAGGATAATGAGAATGGGTAAAACCTGGTCAAGAGAAGTCAAATCAACAAATATTTATTTATTAAATACTTAACATAGTCCAGGCACAAGCCTGAGAATCAGGGATACAAAGAAAGACAAAAACAGTTTCTGCCCTCTAGAAGCTCACATATTAATTTGGGAAGATAATATGCAGACAACTATGTATATTAGAAGATAAATATACGGTAAATTGGAGGTAATGTCAGAGGGAAGGCCCTAGTTTTGAGGAGACAGGAAAAGCCTCTTGTAGAAGGTGAGATTTGAGCTGAGACCTGAAGGAAGCCAGGATGCAGAGACAAGGAGAAAGAACATTCTAGGCATTGAGGACAGCCAGTGAAAGCACGGGGTCAATTACCTTGTGGAGGAGCTATATCTAGAAATTTGTACACTGCCACCATTCCAAATGCTGCTGTGGTTCTGTACTGTTGTATTTTTATTAGGATGTTTTTCTTTTTTAAATGGTTGAGTGAAATAGCAAATGACTGTTTGGTTGGAGTTGGGACCATTGTGGAGTTGCTGATAATAAAGTCACAAATCAATGTCTTGAGCCAGGACACTGTCCTGAGCCTGAGTCCATGCTAGGAGGAATATGCTGTGTCCACTGCTAATCACTCCTGAAAAACAGAGACCCCTACATATTTCATCAAGCCTGGCTGGTCATTCAAAACCACACATCAATGTTTCAAACAGTACCTATGTAGATTGCAATGAGTTGAATGCAATGTGTACACCCTAGAATTTTGCCAAAAGATTCATTAAGTAACTGCTACAAAGTCATACCCTGGTATGGAGGGGACCCCAGAGGCTCTGACAGAGCTGATCAAGCTGGAAGTGCTTCCATTACAGGTTTAATGAAGGAATTCTGTTGAGGAGGACCAGTGAAGCCAATTTCAGAAAAGTTTTTCATGAGAAAGTTGGCCAATGCGTGAGTTATTTTGTCCCCAGCAGCTCATAAGGCTCATTAAGGAAGGCATGGACAGCATTGCAATCTGCATCTGTGGGAAAAATACACACATTGAGAAACAGATTCATTTTTTGAATTGTTGAAGTAATCCTTATAGGATGCTGCTAAAGAACACCACTTCGGTAGCACTCTCTGGCCCCCTAATTGGAGGGCTGCTGGGCTAAAGGGCAGAGCAAAAAAAAAGTCCTTTCCAACTTTCCATTCAAAGATGACTGCCAGGGGAGGCATCTCATCATGTCCCACCAGGTTTACTCCTTTTATTCTACTAGATCATGTCCCCAAGAAACCTCATCATTAGAAAATTCATCCTCCTTCTATGTTATAGAAGTTCTGGAACTCACATCTCATCAGTTCTCACAGCACACTCTGATCCTCTGATTGAAGGACTGACGTGTGGAACAAAGGACTCCTTTCAAATCCAGCACTCGAAGGGGGCTTTCAGGCCAGCCATCTGGTCATTTATATTGCTAACATATCTCACCTACGTATCACATGTAGTATATAGTACCCATGTGGAACAGATGACATACATTACATTGTGGTATGTCATTTAATATACCTACTCAATAGGTCATTGATTTTCTTGTATCATATAAACTATATGTTGGATAAGTTAAAGATGTGTTATATATGTTAATGTGCTAGGAGTGTTAAATATGTGTACCGTATATTATATGTGTGTTATATGTATCATGTAAAACACATAAATTCTGTATATTACATTGACATGTTATATATACATATTTGTTATATCTCACACATGTACATATACACAAGTATGTCTATAGATAAATATATGTGGGTACAAATGTAGATATATTGATATATGAATGTGCATATATATATATACATACATATGTTAGCTTTGGTACTCACATCTCATTAGAACCCTCAGTACTGTCTACCTCACTGGAAAGTTCATTGGAGAGCTAGAGTAAAGAACTTGTTCTAAAGTCTTAATTTTAACAGGGCTCTCAGGCCAGCCATCTCTTCATATTTATATGTACATGCATGCATGTATACACATGTGTGTATGTGTGTATAAACACATATGCATATTGCTTACATTTATTACCTGTGCTTTGTATGTAGCATGTTACCCATGTATAATAAATGACTAGATACACAAGTGTGATATGTCACTTATTATACATAGACAATGTCATTGAGTATGCTTACATTATTTATATATTTCATGTTATGCATGTTAAATGCATGTTTATATGCACAATATATAGTTAAGTATCATAAATGCTATGTATGTCACATGTTATGACATGTTTGTTATACCTACATATCTATTGTGTCACACATATATGTGTATATAGATGTAGATTAGATATAGATGTGTCAGCATTAGTACTCATTAGTAACCTAAGTACTCTCTATCATTGTGGTTGGAATGCTGGAATAAAGAAGTCATTCTAAAGTCTTTAGTTCAAGAGGGTTCATATGTGTGTGTATATATATATATATATATACACATACATACATATACATACAAGCATACATACATACACATATATTGCTTGTATATATGACCCAAGTGTTGCATGTAACCTATTATTCATGTGTAAGTTGTACACATGGAGAGATGGCCAATCAAGGACCCCCTGTTTACATGATTATATTTCAATTTAGCTCTTGAGTTCTGGTCTCAGGTGTGGAAATTCTATGAAGTTATTTGTCCCACTCTCTGAATGCAGACAAAACTCCAATTGACATCAGTGAGGGAGTTCTGCCTCTGCAATATGTGGGATTGGGTTTTAAGTCAACAATGAAGATAGATTGCAAATTTAAATGATAACATCATTTCAATGATATCCTTTTCTTGACCAAGGGAATAAAGCCACTGTCTCAAAAATGGAACTAATCTTATTTGTGTTCAAATCATAAAAGAAGGCTGAGAAGGCTACACTGATTCTGAATTCTTGTCCCAGTCTTGTTAATATAACCTCTAACAACTTTAGAATGTTGCTCTTGGGAAAAGACCTAGAAGCAAAATACATTTCTTCCCCATTCCCCCCCCCAAAAAAAAGTCTTTTTATCTTCAGTCAGATATAAATCATCTTAATGGAAGCATTTTCTTTTTTCACAAAAACCACAACTCAGCATATACTAACAAAGACACTTCCTTTTGGTAGTATTTTCCAGAACTGGTTTATGAAAGATTAGAGCTAGAGGGGATGTTAAAGGTCATTTGATCAAGGCCCATTATTTTACAGATGAAAAAACTGAGGCCAGAAAGGCCAAGGTCACATAGCAGACCAGACATGAGGTATGTCTCAAGGGCTTTCTGCTAAATAACATTGCTTCTTCAATTCTAAACTGAGGCTCTTTTTCTGTAATCTTTGAAATGTCTATATTTCATTGACCTTTAACATATTTACCAAATTTAGACTTTTCTATTCTTTCCCGCATTGTTTATTCTTCCTTCTTTTCCTCCTTCCCCCAAACCCCTATATCTGATGATCAGCAACACATTATAAAAAAATTTTTAAGTCAGTAGAAATGAAGAAAAAAATTCAGGATTAAAAAAATTTGACAACCTTTAAAATGTTATTATCATTATCAGTTTGGTGACTAGCTAATTTCATGATCAAGGTAGAATTCTATTCTATTGTAATCTGAGGTTCAAAGCTAATTTACATAAGACTCACTTCATTGGTGAAGATTGATACTCCAGAGGGGTATGAAGGGGTGAGTTGGGAAGAGCTTCAGGGAGAAGAGAGATCCTGCTTGTCTGACTGGAAGTCAGTTCCATATTTTCTTCAGGTCCCAAGATGTTGGCTTGTTCCAACTTGGTAACTCTCCATTTTGCATAAGCAACTCTGCTTGGTTTCAACTCCACAGAACATCAGCCATGTACCCCTTTAAGTCCTCTCCCCTCCCATTTTCATCTTTCTTCTGTGTGTTGTCTTCCTCTATCATATTATAAGCTCTCTGAGGGCAAGGACTGTCTTTCGTTTTCTTATTTGTATCTAGAGTGCTTAACATAGTACCCAGAACACAGTATATACTTAATAAATGTTTTTTGAATCCAAAATTAAATTGAATTCTTCCAGAGTCTTTTTCTCTCTTCATGGAACTGAGGAGAACCTGGAACTGCCTGACACTTCTCTCTTGAAGCTAGAAGTCAGACAAGCAGGATCTCTCTTCTCCCCCAAGCTCTTGCCAACTCCACCCTTTATTCAGGCCTCAGTCATTGAATAATCAGTCTGAAACAATAGAGTCTTATGCAAATGGGCATGGGTTATACTATGAAGAAAAATTTACTAGCTTCCATGAACATTGAGACTATGAGGTAAATTTCAAGTCCCACTTAATTGTTCTTCACAAAATAGTTTTGATATATGAGATGTCACCTTTCTGACTTTAGAACCTAACCCCAAGTTAAAGTATGACTGAACTGTGTTCTGCCCTCAAGTGCATTGTAGTCCAGTCAAACTGCCCTGGCTGATACACCTCTTGCTTAACATTCTTTCTCTTGCCTCCTTGCCTTAGGCAAATTTGTATCCCAGGCCTAGAATGCTTTCTCTTTCTACTTCTGCTCCCTTGGGATCCTCAGCTCCTTTTAAGCCTCAACTCAGGTACCACCTTTTATGTGAGGTCTTTTCTGATCCCTCTACTCCTCAGTGTTCTACCCATGAAAACTAAAATTAGTGCATTGGGCTTTATATTTCTTTTTTTCTGTTTTACATAGTAGAATGTAAGCTCATTGAGGGCAAGGACTATTTCCTTTTTGTCTTTGTGTTCCTAGTACTGATCACAGTGCCATGCACATAGTAGGCACTTAATAAATGCTTATTGAATGAATGAGTGATCTTAATCCAACTTCGATAGATGGCAAGGTTATCTGCCCAAAGCAAATAAAAATAGGGTAAGGTGCTAGATGGCACAGTGGGAAAAGCACTGGGCTGGAACCTGGAAGACATCTTGAGTTCAAATCTGGCCTCAGACACTTAATAGCTGTGAGACCCTGGGCAAATCACTTAACCCTGTTTGCCTCAGTTTTGTCACCTGTAAAATGAGTCAGAGAAGGAAACGGCAAACCACTCCAGTATCTCTACCAAGAAAACCCCAAATGGGGCCACAAAGAGTTGGACATGACTGAAATAACTGAACAACAACAAAGAATAATGAGGGTAAATAATAATAGCAGCACTTATGTAGTGCTTTAAGATTTGCGAAAACACTTTTCAGATATTATCTTCTTGAATCCTCACAACGACCCTGAGAGGGGTCGATGCTATTGCTATGCCCACTTTACAGAGTAGCAAACAGATGTTTAGGAACTTTCCCGGTATTCACAGGGCTAGTAAGTGCCTGAGGTAGAATTGGAAACCAGGTCTCACTGACTCCGGGTCCAGCTTTCTACCCACTGTATCACCTAGTTTGCCTGTGAAAAGGTACAATGAAAGCTTGGAGTTTGGCATGACCACTGTGGGGAGTGGGCTAAGGGAATCACTGAAATGAATATGAAAACTTCTACCTCTAGTCTGCCTAAATCTAAATATGTAATGACCACATCTTGCTCCTTTACCCAAAGGGTGTCCCGATGTGCCATTAATTCCATCCTGCACCCTCCCCAATTTCCCCTGGACTTGCTCTTCATCTTCTATTTCCAGTAACACTTTCTTGTCTCTGAGAACCCCTCCCCCTTCACATAGCCTCCCCCGGCTACAGAAGTGTCTCGGAACTCTG
The DNA here is from genome assembly GCF_900497805.2 of Vombatus ursinus. NCBI lineage: Eukaryota > Metazoa > Chordata > Mammalia > Diprotodontia > Vombatidae > Vombatus > Vombatus ursinus. Next base: position 48,898,508 of record NW_020954557.1, read on the forward strand.
CTGCTGTGATATTGTCAAGTCTCAACTCATATGAGTCTTCATGTTCATGGACTAAAATTGACACTTTCTATTTTGCCTCTAAGGAAATAGGAAGGCAGTCCAGTCTATAGAACGTAGAAGCAGCTGTTCTCTGATGCCTCTCTTTAAACAGGCTACTATGTTTTGTGCAAAGTGAAGTTTTTCAATATCCTTCTCAGGTAATAGGCTTACAAGGTCATAGGCTAAAAGTCGGAAGGGATCTCTGAGATCGAGTTTAATCTCCTTATTTCACAAATGAAAAATAAGGTCTAGGGGGTGAGGATGGGAGCAAAAGGAATGTGCACAAGGTTATATAGTTAGTAAGTAGTAGAGCTGGGATTTGAATTCAAATTCCAGTTTTGAGACATGCATTTTGAAATGTCTCTTTCTGGGATTTAAGTTCAGCTCTGTTAGAAAGTAGGGCAAGAGTGGATAAAGTGAAAGTGGATAAAGTGCTGAGCATGGAGTCAGGAAGACCGGAGTTCAAATCTAGCCTGAGTTGGATGGCCTTGGGTAAGTCATTTCATTTCTATTAGCCTCAGTTTCCTAAAAAGGGGAATTTAATAACACTTACCTCCCAGAATTGTTGGGAGATCATGAGATAATTTTTTTTACAAAGGTTAGCATAGTGCCTGGAACATAATACACACTATATAAATGTTAGATATTATGATAATGATGATGTTTCATCTTCATTTTTTTTGGATTTGTGGCTTATCATTGCACTGATAAGAATTCTAAAGTCTTTAGGAGTTGGTTTACTCTTTAATGTTATTATGTTATAAATGTTCTCCTGCTTCCATTTGTTTTACTCTGCATTGGTTCGTAAATGGTCTTCCAACATTTTTATATATACAGACCCTTTCCCTCTGATTTCTTTGAATATACAGGCTTAGTAGTGGTATAGCCGACTCAAAGGGCATGCAGAGTTTGATAACTTCCTGTGCAGAGTTCCAAATTGCTTTCCAGAATGGCTGGACCATTTTACAGCTCCACCAACAGTACTCTATTATACCTATGTTTCCCATAGCTTCTCCAACATTTGTCATTTTCCTCTTTTGCCATCTTTGCCAGTCTGATGGGGGGAGGTGGAATCTCAAAGTTGCTTTAACTTTTCTCTAATTTTTAGTGCTTTAGAACATTTTTTTCATATGATTGCTGACAGCTTGGATTTCATCTTTAAAAACTGTTTATATCTTTGACCATTTATCTATTAGGGAATGGATCTTATTCTTATAAATTTGAATCATTTTCTTATACATCTTGGAAATTAGATCTTTACAATAAAATCTTGTTGCAAAGATATTTTCCAATTATCTCTGTCACTTGTTTAGCAAGTTTTCCTTATTCACAAATACAAAAGGTAAGATCTTCCTTGCTCCTCTAATTGGTTTATGTTACGATCTTCTATATCTAGGTCCATTTGGAGATTATTTTGTTGTATGGAGTGTGGTGTTGGTCTAAACCAGGGGTGGGGAATCTGTGGCCTCGAGGCCACATGTGGCCCTCTAGATCCTCAAGTGCAGCCCTTTGACTGAATCCAAATTTCACAGAACAAATCTTCACAGAACAAATCCCCTTAATAAAAAGATTTGTTCTGTGAAACTTGGACTCAGACAAAAGGCCGCACCCCAGGACCTAGAAGGCCACATGTGGCCTTGAGGCTGTAGGTTTCCCACCCCTGAACTATAGTTATTAGATTTATCAAACACTATGTTACTGTGTTTGTTTGCCTCTGTTTGCTGTGTACCTACTCTGTTCCATTGATTAACCTCTCTCTGTCTCTCTGATTCTCTGTTGCTGTCTGTCTTTTTCTGTCTGTCTCTCTCTGCCTTCCTATCTCTTTCTGAATCTCTCTGTTTCTGTTTCTCTCTCTGTCTCTTTAGCAGTACTGAATTGTTTCAATGATTTCTATTTTGTAGTATAGTTACTAATAGATCTCCTTCCTTCCCACCTTTTTTTTTTGTATTATTACCCTTGAGATTCTTGCCTTTTTCCCCTTGGTGTAAATTTCATTATAATTTTTCTAGCTCTGTAGAATACCCTTATGTGATTGGTACAGCACTGAATAAGTAAATTAATTTAGGTAGTATTGTCATTTTGTTATATTAGCTTGACCTATTCATGAGCAATTAATGTTTCTCTAATTATTTAAGTCTTTCTTTATTTTTGCAAAGAATGATTTTTTTAATAAGATTCACATAGTCTCTAGTAAATCTTCGAAGATACGCTCCTAAATATTTTATAGCTTGTGTAGTTATTCTGAATGGAATTTATCTTTCTAAATTTCTTGCTGGTTTTATTGGTTATATATGCATATTGATGATTTATGTGGCTTTATCTTACATCCTACAATTTGGTTAAAGTTATTAATTATTTCAATTATTTTTAATTGACTCTTTAGGGTTCTCTAAATACACTAACATATTGTCCTCAAACTGTGATGATTTTGTTTCTCTTTGTCTATATTTAACCCTTCAATTTCTCCTTCTTATCTTATTGCTAAATCCAACGTTTCTGCTGCGCTGTTGTTGTTGTTGTTGTTTGGTGGTTTTCAGTTGTGTCTAACTCTTCATGATCCCATGTGGGGTTTTTTGACAAAGATATTGGAGTGGTTTGCCATTACCTTCTCCAGCTCATTTTGCAGATGAGGAAACTGGGACAAACAAGGTTAGCTGACTTGCCCAGGGTCACATAACTAATGTCTAAGCATTTCTAGCACTATGTTAAATGGCAGTAGTAATAATGGGCATCCTTGCTTTACCCCTGATCTTCTTGGAAAGGCTTTAACTTTTCTCTATTACACATACTGTTTTCTCTTAGATTTAGAAAAATATTATTTCCTATGGAAAGAAAGGTACATTTATTCCTCTGATTTCTAAAGCTTTTCATAGAAATTAGTGTTGAATTTTATCAAAAGCCTTTTCTCATCTATTGATATAATCATAAGATTTTTATTACTTGTATTATTAACATGGTTTATTATGTTTATAGTTTTTCTTACGCTAAAACAACCCTGTTTTTGTGATATAAACCCTACTTGGTCATAATAAGCTAATAACAGTTTTAGTTGATGTTCATCATTAGTTCAATTTAAATACATACAAAGACCTATTAGGCACCTAACACTATGCTAAACACATTGAGTGATATGAAAGAAGAATAAAACATAATGCCTCTCCTTTAGAAGAATACTAACATTAGTGCTATTGTGAGTGCTTTCCCCCACTCAGGTTACCTTGTATCTGCTTTGCATATGTTTTGCATATATTTATACATATGCATGTTGTCTCTCTCTAAGTTCATTGAGGGCAAGGATTGTTTCTCTTTTGTATCCTCCATAGCTAGCACACTCCTGGCACATAGTAGGCTGTAAACAAACACTTATAGATTGATTAACTAATAGAAGAGCTTATAATTGAGCTGAAAAGATATGGCAGGCAGGAAATAGAGACTACAATAAGATAATATATAATACCATACAAAACTGCAAGTGCAATAAGACTTTAGGGAAGGAAAAAAGCACTGAGAGCCATTGCATCTCCCTTTTTACCTCCAAAATCAAATATAAATGCCTTTATTTGGCATTTAAACTCTTCATAAACCCATGAAGGCACAGTGTTTGACACATAATAATATTGCTTAATAAGTTGATTGACTGATCAACCTTTTTAGACTCCTTATTCTTCACTCTCCTCCATGCACCCCATGTTTCAGCACCACTGGCCTACATACCCATCTCAAAGGACTGCATCTCATCCTTAGAGCTTTGCATTCTTTGCTCTCCAAGCCTAGAATACCCTGCCTCTTCATCTCAGCTTCTTACTTTCCCTGACTTCCTTCAAGGCTCAATTCAAATCTTTCCTTCTCCAAGAAGCCTTTCTTGTCTCCCCATCCCTCGATTCCTTCTCTTGTAGAGTCCTCTCCATCTACTCTGCATATGTCTTGTATCTACCCACTTGTTTACTTGTTATCTCCTCCATTAGAATATAAACTCCATGAGTTGATGTTGTTTTTTATTTTCTTTTTCTATATCATCTTCACTGAACACAATACATGGCACATAAGTAATCGCTTAATAAATCAGTAAGCACTTGTTCACTTGCTGTAACTTGACTTTAGTTGAAGGCCTCACAGTAGAGGTGGAACTTTGAGCTGGGCCTTTGAGGGATGACTAGAGAAACAATTTGAGAAAAATGTAAGAGAGTATACAACAGAATACTGAATTAAGTGTAATTAAATGCCATAGTAAGTGCTATGGATAATAAGAAAGAGATTAATACTGACTGGGACTATGAAGAAAGACCTCATATAGAATGTTGAACTCAAAATCATATAATTTCAACAACTCAATAATTCAATTTAACAAGCATATATTAAAAGCACATAATATGTGTAAGCATACCAAGAAAGCTATACAGTCAATGCAATATACAGTATTACTCCAAGTAGGACCTCCAGCAAGATAAAGGACTCAGATTTCATTGAAGACTAAAGAGATTGTCCAATGGTGGAGGCATTGAAAGAATCTCCATCATTTATATTACTCCCCTGGGGAAGGTTCAGGGTTCACTCCTCTGGATCAGAGCACTGTGCCTCTTTAAACCTTGACCTATAACCATTGTGGTAGTTGCTCCCCAGAAATTGTTCATTTACTAACTTTTCCTTTGCTCAGGCTCCTTGCCACATTGTTTTCTCACCAGTTTCTCTTTCATAGGTACTCATCCCACCGCCCTGCTGCCATTGGGATATATTCCCGGTAATCATTGTGGTTCTGTCCAGGTACTGTCACCGTCCTTTGCTTCTAACCAACGTGATGGTCTTTTTCATAGAACTTTAACATCAGATGTCATGCAGTCCGAGCCACAATTAAGTATCAACAGATATACCACCCTCCAAAGGAGCTCTCTCTAAAAAAAAAAAAAAAAAAAAGTTAAGCAAAATTCACAGACATAATGGCTGCATCTGCCAGTGTAGACAGTATTTTGCTCCCAGGCATCCAGGTCTATATTGAAAGGAAGAGGATACTTGATTTTCATTTCTCTGGGGAGAAGATTATTCATTACAATGATGCCATTTTTGCCTTGATTTTTAGTGTACTTTTCATTTACATTATTGTATACTATATTGTCCTTCTGGGTCAATTTACTTCACTCTGTACTAGTTAATATGTCTCCCTATGTTTCTCTGAATTCCTTAGATTCAAAGTTTCTTATAGTGCAATAATATCCTACTAAATTCATATATCAATTTTTTAGCCATTCTCAAATCAATGTTTCCAATGTGCTACCATAAAAATACCGCTATTAATATTTTGGGGTATATATATATATATATATATATATATATATATGTAATAGACAGAGACAGAGGAGAGAAACAGAGAAAGAAAAAGACAGAAAGAGACAGAGAGAAACTTCTAGATTAAGGCCTCCAGCTTATTGGCTGGAGGATTTATGGGAGGACATGGTCAAGAATTGGGTATGGATATGTATGGGCGTGGGTAGGTATGAATAATTGTCATCTGCGTCATTGTTGATACTACCCATGCAGATCAGATCACAGATCTGTCCAAATATTGAAGTTAAGTGTACATTTTACACTTGTATTTTTAAAATTAACAGTACAATTACAGAATGGGGGTAATATTGCCAGTGCATGTCAAATCACATGTGAATAGGATCCATGTGTTTTAGAGTACTATAAGCTCACTATGAATCAGTAATAAGAGGTTTCATGATGGCTGCTGGTGCATACTTGCTAAAACAATGTTTTTTTAAAATTTTATTTATTTTTAGTTTTCAGTATTCACTTCCACAAAATTTTGAATTCCAAATTTTCTCCTCATCCTTCCCTTCTCCTCACCCCAAGATAGGCAATTTAATACAGGCTCTACATATACATTTATATTGAACCTATTTTCACATTAGTCATGTTGTAAAAAAGAATTAGAACCAATGGAAGAAACCAGAAGAACAAAGAAACAAACAAAAAAAGAGAGAGCAAATAATATGCTTCAATCTGCATTCAGACTCTACAGTTCTTTTTCTGGATGTGGATAGCATTTTCAATCATGAATCTTTTGGAATTGTCTTGGATTATTGCATTGCTCAGAAGAAGTCTATCAAAGTTAGTCATTGTACAATGTGGCTGTTACTGTGTACAATGTTCTCCTGATTCTGCTCACTTCACTCAGCATCAATTCATATAAGTCTTTCCAGGTTTTTCTAAAAGTTGCCTGCTCATCATTTCTCATAGCACAATAGTATTCCATTACATTCATATACCACAACTTGTTCAGCCATTCCCCAACTCACGGGCATCCTCTCAATTTCCAATTCTTTGCCACCTCAAAAAGAGCTGCTATAAATATTTTCCCTTTTTTATGATCTCTTTGGGATATAGACCTAGAAGCGGCATTGCTGGGACGATGCCCTGCAGGCATAGTTACAAATTGTTCTCCAGAATGGTTAGATCAGTTAGTTCATAACTGCACCAACAATGCATTAGTGTTACAATTTTCCCACATCTTCTCCAGCTTTTGTTATTTTCCTGTTTTGTCATGGTAGCCAATCTGATGGATGTGAGGTGATACCTTAGAGTTGTTTTGATTTGCATTTCTCTAATCAATAGTGATTTAGAGCATTTTTATATGACTATAGATAGCTTTAATTCTTCATCTGAAAATTGTCTCTTCATATCTTTTGACTATTTATCAATTGGGGAATGACTTGTATTCTTATAAATTTGACTCAGCTCTCTATGTATTTTAGAAATGAGGCCTTTATTAGATATACTGGTTGCAAAAATTCTTTCCCAGTTTTCTGCTTCTCTTCTAATCTTGGTTGTATTGGCTTTGTTTGTGCAAAAACTTTTCAATTTAATGTAATCAGAATTATCCATTTTGCATTTCATAATGCTCTCTATCTCTTGTTTGATCATAAATTCTTCTGTTCTCCATAAATCTGACAGCTAAACTATTCCTTGCTCTCCCAGTTTGCTTATAGTATCAGCCTTTATATCTAAATTGTGTACCCATTTTGACTTTATCTTGGTATACGGTATAAGATGTTGGTCTATGCCTGGTTTTTGACATACTATTTTCCAGTTTACCCAGCAGTTTTTGTTAAATAGTGAGTTCTTATCCCAGAAGCTAGAGTTGTTGGGTTTAACAAACAGTAGATTACTATCGTCATTAGTTGACTACTGTGTCTTGTGTACCTAACATATTCCACTTATCCACCATTCTATTTCTTACCCAGTACCAAGTAGTTTTGATGATTGCTGCTTTATAATGCAATTTAAGAACTGATGTGGCTAGGCCACCTTCCCTTGCATTTCTTTTCATTAATTCCCTTGATATTGCTAAAAACAAGCTACATTGTTAGCTTAAGCTTAAGCTATATTGATGCGGTGTGTGATTGTCCCATTGTACTCTGCCTTGCTCAGAGATACATAACACTCCATGTTTGGAGTATTATGTTCCTTCTTGATCATCACATCTTAGGAAGGATATTGACTAGGATGATAGAAAATTGAGAACCATGCCATTTTGTTTGAATGAACTGTTTAGCCAAGATAAGAGAAGACCTAGCAGCACATAAGAACTGCATTAAAGTATTCGAACGGCAGTCAAACAGGTGAAACTTGTTCTTCTTGACTCTAGAGGGTAGATATGATGTAATGAATAGAAATTACAGAGAGACAAGTTTCAGTTCCAGTTAAGGAAAAATATACTCATGATTAGAACTGTCTAAAAGTAAAATGAGCTGCTTCAAGGGGTACTGAGCTCTCCAGCACTGCTGGTTTTCAATCAGAGACTAAGTGGGCTAGAGGACATATCAGGTATGGGTTGCATTATATAATCTCTGAGTTTCTATGATTCTGTCTATACAAAAAACTTAGTTATTTTGATTTAGGTTTTTATCTTGAATGGTTAGAGAACTCTGGGTTTTCTGCTTAGCTGAAGATTTTGATTGAATGTTCTCCTATATATATATAATATGAATTATTAGTTTTCATGGAATTAGGCTAATGTAAAAATATTTAACAATAAAAATGTTTGGAAGATAATTTAATCTGTTTTTTTTTCTGATTATTCTAAAGGTACTTTAGAAACATACTGAGCCTCAGAATCATCATTATAAATGTCTGTTACTCAATGCAGTAAACTACAATTAAATAAATTGATATAGGTCTGTCCCCAAAAGCTGATCTTGTCAATAAATTCCTGATATCAGCTTGTTTACTTTTTATTAATTTTCTCATTCTTATAAACTCAATGTATACATTGAGGGGAAAAATTATTGTCTGAGCCTTCTGGTAGGTTATATTATAGAAAAATGGGCATTTACTGAAATAATGTTCTATATTACAATGGACTGTCTTTGACTGCCTTTTCCTCTCATTACATTTCAAATTTTCTCTCACAACTTTATTTATACATTCAAGGTGTTCTTTGAATAAGGTATCATGCTTTCCCAAAGTAAGCAGAAATGTGAGAAAATCACCCATAGCACCATTTCACTGCTTAAACTTTGTGCTGATTCATTTGCTCCCTCTTAATTGAGCCCTTCTTTAGAAAAAAAAAAAGAATTTAATTACATCTCTTGTTCTAAAACTGCTTTTATCCACCCTCCTTTCTTTTTTGATTTGAAGTTCTGTGCTCACAGACTCCTCCAGGAAGGAGGAGTTCAGTAACAACATCTCATAGAGTTCTCATTCGTTATATGGCATTCAATAAATATCCTGGGAATGTGACTTGTATTTTTCATGTCCCATTCTTATGATGAAATATGGAATATTTCCATTAAACATATAGATTCTTCATTCAGAAACTTTTTTAAATTGCTTTTTTCCCCTTGGGTGAATATGAGATCCTGACAAAAAAAATTAATTCTCATATATTCTATGATTTTAATTTGATTGTAAATGGGATTTTTAAATTTTGCATGACCATATTTCACTAAGATAGACAATTGAGTGTTGATGGAAATGTCTGGCAGGCCTATCAGCCTACATTGCTTAAATGATACATTCTACCTATGTTACTGACAATTTGTACTCATCACTAAATTGTCTTTATTTGCTGACAGTGTCAGCGATTCATTCCATAAGAAATGAGGCATAATGGTGGCATGCTGAGTCACAGGTACATGTGCTGGGAGTAGAGACTGAAAACTGCTGCATGCCTTTCCTTCTTTTCATGAATCTCTACCAACTTTTCAGAGGAACATTCCAGGCTAATTTGCAACACTGGCTTAGCCCTCAAATGGAAGATGGGGAAAGAGAATGTAAGTAGGGAAAAGAAGCAGAAAAGACCCCTTCCCTTTACCCTAAGACTAAGTGGAAGGTTCATAGACTCACATGACGATAGATTTAAAGTTGGAAAGAACTTTAGAAGCCTCTTAGTCCAATCTCCTCCTTTTACATATGAGGAAATTGAAGCTCAAAGAAATTAGGAGACTTTCTCATGGCCTAATAAGTAATAGAGAGATTTGGGGAAAGCTAGGTAGCTTAGTGGATAGAGTTCTGGGCCTGGAGTCAGGAAGACTCATCTTCCTGAGTTCAATCCGCCCTTGGACACTTACTAGCTGTGTGACCCTGGGGAAGTCATTTTTAAACCTGTTTGTTTCGGTTCCTTCATCTGTAAAATGATCTGGAGAAAGAAATAGCAAACCGCTCCAATATCTTTGCCAAAAAAACTTCAAATGGGGACATAAAGAGTTGAACATGACTGAAACAATTCAACAGTAACAAGAAGGATTTGAACCCACGTCTTTCTGACTTCCAGTTGAACACCGAGCTAGCTGTTATGCTAGGAAGGAACACTGTCCATTGGGGAAGGAAGAAATAAATGAACCTGATTCATCATGAGCTGACCCAAAGGGGATAATATAGCCTCATTGGAACAATACAAGAAAAGCATAATCCTACAGAAGCCTAAAGGGCCCTTTGTGTGAGGAGGGGATGAAAGAACAAAAAGTTCAAAGGCATTCTGGGCCTGGGCATGAAAGAAATATAACCCATTCTTCTGCATTGTGGATCCTCTTGCTAGCAACCAGCAATCCAAGGGAACCATTTTATCTTGTTCATCATAATGTCATAATAAGTACTGTCAAATGCCTTGTTGAAAATCCAAGTTACTCAATTCATGATGTGCTACTGAGTAAGTAAGCAAGTCAAAACAGTCAGTAAACCTATACTGGCTCTTAGTATTTACCATTTCCCCTTCTAAATGCTAATAGACTATGCCCTTAATAATGTATTTGAGAATTTCTCAGTAAACAATAATTGATGATGCATTATAGTATTTGATCCTTGTAACAATCAAATAAGGTAAGTGCTCTTACTGTATAGATGAGGAATATGAGTCAAAAGTTCTCTCTGATACTTAACCAAGTGTTTCTCAAGGTCACACAGCTAGGGAGTAAGGGGAGATTTGAACTCAGGTATTCTTAACTCCAAGGCTGGCACTCTATCCAACGTGCCATGTTAGGCCCATCAGTCTGTAGTTTTAAATTATCTACACTCTTCTGTTTATTTGTTGGTTTTTTTTATAATTGAGACATTAGACTATTTGTTTCCTATAGTACCCCATTCATTCTCCGTGAATTTTTAGAGCTCATTGATCACAGCTTAATATTCATATCCACCAGTTCTTCAATACCTTGGGACATAGTTTATCAAAACCTGATGTCTTTGAACTCACTGAGGGCAGCTAGGTATTTTCTTTCCATCTCCTCACTTACCTTGGATTTCTACCTTCTATTAACTATTTTTTAAAAATCCTTCCAAAGATTATTCTCCTGGGTAGAACAAATGGAAGCAAAATGAGTTGAGTCATTATCTACAATCATATACACACACATATGCATATATCCTCAAGGAGTTTAAAATCTAATGGGGAAAGACAACGGACAAGAAGAAGCTGAAAAGGGTGGGAAGAGAGGCACCAGACAGTAGCCAGGGCAGGGGAGAGGAATGATGTTCCCTGGAGTCAGAGTAAAGCAGAACTACTGATAGAACATAAACAGTTATATGGAAAGTCCTGATCTAAGGCTTCTATAAAGGAAGACTTGGGGAGGAGTTTACTGTTCCACCCTCCAATAAGAGGGAAGAGACAACTGAGGGAGCTGAGGTATTTCCATTAATTGGAGAATGACTGAACAAATTAGGGGATACTCATATAATAGGATATTATTATTCTGTAAGAAATTATGAAAAGGGCTATTTCAGAGATCTGAGAGGACTTGTATGAACTGATGCAAAGTGAAGTAAGCTGAACCAAGAGAACAATTTATATAACAAAAACATTGTAAAGAAAAAAACTTATAATTAAGAGCACTGATGAAATATGAAAATGTTCTTCTGACAGAGAAGTAATAAACTCAAGATGAAGGATGAGGCATACATTTTTTTCTAGACTATTCAATCTGATACAATGGTTTTACTTTTCTTTCAGTTTTTGTTGTTGTTGTTGTTATTGTTGGCAAGAGTTAGTTTGAGGGATGGACAGAGGGAGTTTATTGTGAATATGTATTCCTAAAGTAAAAAGAAAAAAATAATAATAGAGGTCCATTGATGTATTTTTTTATTTTTTGCTTTTTGGTGAGGCAATCAGGGTTAAGTGACTTGTCCAGGGTCACACAGCTAGTAAGTGTCAAGTGTCTGAGGTTGGATTTGAATCAGGTCCTCCTGATTCCAAAGCGAGAGCTCTATCCACTGAGCCACCTAGCAGCCCTGATATATTTTTTTAGAAAAAAAATTAAAAACGAAGGTAAGTAGGAAACACAGGCAAGCAGGACACCTTTGAAAACAATCTGTCGAATGTATGTATACTTAAAAGAAGTCCTTTGGGCATAGTTCCAGATTGTTCTCTAGAATGGTTGTATCAATTCACAACTCCACCAACAATTCATTAGTGTTACAATTCTCTCATATCTTCTCCAACATTTATCATTTTCCTTTTTTGTCATCTTAGCCAATCTGATAGGTGTGAGGTGGTACCTTAGAGTTGTTTTAATTTGCATTTCTCTAATCAATAGTGATTTAGAGCATTTTTTCATATGACTATGGGTAGCTTTAATTTCTTCATCTGAAAACTGCCTGTTCATATCCTTTGACCATTTATCAATTGGGGAATGACTTGTATTCTTATAAATTTGACTCAGTTCTCTATACATTTTAGAAATGAGGCCTTTAACAGAAACACTGGCAGTAAAAGTTATTTCCCAGCTTTCTGCTTCCCTTCTAATTTAGGTTGCATTGGCTTTGTTTGTGCAAAAACTTTTTAATTTAATGTAATCAAAATTATCTATTTTGTATTTCATAATGTTTGCTATCTCTTGTTTGATCATAAATTTTTCTCTTCTCCATAGATCTGACAAATAAACTATTCCTTGCTCTCCTAACTTGCTTATAGTATCACCCTTTGTCACCTTATCTTGTTATACATTGTAAGATGTTGATCTATGCCTAGTTTCTGCCATACTGTTTTCCATTTTTCCCAGCAGTTTTTGTCAGATAGTGAGTTCTTATCCCAGAAGCTGGAGTGTTTGGGCTTATCAAACAGTAGATTACTGTAGTCATTGACTACTGTATCTTGTGTACCTAACCCATTCCACTAATCCACCACTCTATTTCTTAACCAGTACTAAATAGTTTTGGTGATTGCTACTTTATAATATAATTTTAGATCTGGCATGGCTAGGCCACCTTCCTTTGCTTTTTTTTTTCATTAATTCCCTTGATATTCTTGACTTTTTGTTCTTCCAGATAAATTTTATTACTTTTTTCTAGCTCTATAAAATAATTTTTGGCAGTTTGATTGGTATGGCACTGAATAAGTAAATTAATTTAGGTAGAATTGTCATTTTTATTATATTAACTTGGCCTACTCATGAGCAACTGATAATTTTCCACTTATTTAGATCTGACTTTATTTGTGTGAAAAGTGTTTTGTAATTGTGTTCATATAGTTCCTGGGTTTCTCTTGGTAGGTAGACTCCCAAATATTTGATATTATCTCCAGTTATTTTAAATGAAATTTCAATGAGCAAGGATTTGGTACCCTCATCCTTCCTCAGGAAAACTGATAGGGGCAACTGAGACTCTGAAGTGTGAGGAAGCATAGATGCAGAGAAGAGATTTCTAATCAAATAAGAAAAAATTACCAAGGGGGGAAGGGGACAAATGTTAATAACACAAGACCAAATAGAAATCTTATATAACCCAACCTCAGAAAAAGAACAGAACTTGCTATAAAGGAACTATCAAAGTGAAAAAAAAACCTCCTGGTCCTAATAGATTCACAGAAGAATTCTATAAAACTTTGAAAAAACAATTAGTACCCATACAACAAAAGTATTCTCAAAAATTGAGAAAGAAAGCACCCTGCTCAGCTTTTGTTTTGAGACAAAATTTAAATACTTAAATTAAGGAAGGATAAAGCATAGAAGGATAATCATAGATGAGTTTCATTAATAAGTATTGATTCAAAAATTTTAAATGAATTCCTGTTAAACAGACTACAAAAATTCATCCAAGAAATAATTCATCATGATCTAGTTGGATTTATACCTAAGATACAAAGATGGTTCAACATTAGGAAAACAATCAACACAATTAATCCTATTAAAAACAAAGGCATCTAAAATCACAAGATCTACATGATTATCTCACTAGAAAAAGCTTTTGTCAAAGTACAGAATTCATTTATGCTAAAATCTCTACAAAAATAGGTATAGAGGGATCTTTCTTAATATCATTAAAAAGTATAAATCAAAATCAAAAGCAAGTATCATATGCAATAACGATTTCCAATAAATACAGGAGTAAAATAAGGAGGACCATTCTTCACACTATTACGTGACATAGTTTTGGAAATGCTAGTAAAAGTAATAAAATAATAGAAAGAAATTAAAGGTGTAAAGATAGGTAAAAAAGAGGTAAGACTAATCCTATTTTCTGATTATATGATGGTTTACTTGGAAAATCCTAGGGAATCAGCAAAGATACTAAATGAGACAATTAAACAACTTAGTAAAGTTGCAGGCGACAAAATAAATCCTCAAAAATCAATAGCGCTTCTAAAAATAGTAACAAAATCCAAGAAGCAATAATAGAAGGGGAAATACCATTCCAAATAACTATAAAATATATAAAGTATCTGAGGATCAATCTATCAAAGCAAATCAAAGACTTGTATAGAATTTAATTACAAAGCATTCCTTAAAGACACAAAGAACAACTTACATAGTGGGATGGCCAAGCAATGTCAATATGATATGAATTACAATATTCCCAAAGTTAATTTATACCAACATACCAATCAAATTACCAAGGGGATACTTTATAGAACTTCATAAAATAATAATCAACTTCATTTGGAAGAACTATAGATTTAGACTATCAAGGGAAGTGATAGAAAGAGGTATGGATAAAGGGGAAATAGTCCTTCCTGACCTCAAATTATATTATAAAGCAGCAGTCATAAAAACCATCTGGTGCTGGTTAAAAAATAAGAGAAATAAATCAATGGAACAGAATAGACAAGAGAGAATCAGAAACAATAGAACTTCATAACTCATTATTCAATAAAGCAGAAAACATACATTACTTAGGAAAGAACTCCCTATTTAATTTTTTTTAAAGTGCTGGGAAATTGGAAAGCAGCTTTGCTGAAATTAGACTTAGACCAACATCTTATACTGCATCCCACGATATATTTTAAATGGATATATGACTTTAATACTGAAGCTCATACTATTAAAAAATTAAAAGAGAAGTAAATTATATAACTCTTACAGCTATGGGTAGGAGATTATATTATTAATCAAAAAGGGAATAGAGGCAATTACCAAAAATAAAATATGTAACTTTGATTACATGAAACTGAAAAGCTTCTACATAGACAAAATCAATGCAAATTGGGTTAAGAAGGGAAGTGTTTGAATGGAGAAAAATAATGTTTGTATCAAATTTTCTCTGATAAGGGCTTGGTACCCAATACACACACACACACACACACACACACACACACACACACACACACACACACACACACACACACACACACACACCCCACGACCACCACCAAAAGACATTCCGTAATTGATACGTAGTCAAAGGATATGAACAGTTCTCAAAAGAAGAATTGCAAACTATTAACAACCATATGAAAGAATGCTTCAAATCACTAAAAATAAAATAAATGCAAATCAAGACAATTATAGGGTTTTTACCTCAAGCCTTGCAAATTGGCAAAGATGACAAAAAATGGGAGTAGGCAATGTCAGGGGATTTTAGGAAGACAGGCACAAAGGTGTATTGTTGGTGGAGCTATTAATCAATAGAACAATTTTGGAAAATTATTCAAATTTTGCAAATAAAGTAAGTAAAGTCTTCATACTCTTTGACCCAGAGATTCCATCACTGGACATATACACCAAGGATGTAATTGATAAGAAGAAAGTCCCCATATACACCAAGATATTCATAGTGGCATTTTTTGTGATAGCAAGTAAATGAAACAAATTAGATGCTCATTGATTGGACAAATGTATAAACAAACTATGGTACATAAATATAATGGAATATTATTATGCTTTAAGAAATGTGACTAATACAAAAAAGCATGGAAAGATCTACATGAACTGATATAGAATAAAAAAGCAGAGCCAAGAAAACAATATACATAATGACTACAGTAATTTAAATGAAAAGAATAGCCATAAAAATGAATATTGGAAAATTATAAAGAAAAAAATGTCATCTGATAGGATGTCAGATGTGATCAATAGCACATCTAGATGGCTAGAGTGTTGGGTCTAGAGTCAGGAAGTCCTGAGTTCAAATCCAGCCTCAAATTCTTACTAGCTGTGTGACCTTGGGCAAGTCACTTAATCTCTGTTTGCCTTAATCTGATGGAAAAGGAAATGGCAAACCACTCCAATATCTTTGCCAGGAAAACCCCACAGACAGTATTGTCCATGGAATCATGAATGAACAACAACAGCATGGTGATATGAAAAACAAAATACATCAATAAAGTATTTTCCTCACATTAGTTTTGTTGTGAAAGAAGAATCAGAACAAAAGGGAAAAACCATGAGAAAGAAAAAAAAAAACAAAAGAAAGAGAAAATAGTATGCCTCCATCTACATTTGGATTCCATAGTTCTTTCTCTGGATGTGGGTAGCATTTTCCATCATGAGTCTTGTGGAATTGTCTTAGATCATTGCATTACCGAGAAGAGCTAAGTCTAACAATGTTGTTCATTGCCCAATGTTGCTGTTACTGTGTACAGTGTTCTGGTTCTTCTCACTTTCACTCAACATCAGTTCATGCAAGTCTTTCCAGGTTTTTCTGAAATCTGCCTGCTCATCATTTCCTATGGAACAATAGTATTCCATTACTTTCATATACCACAATTTGTTCAGCCATTCCCCAATTGATAGGCACCTCCTCAATTTCCAAATCTTTGCCACCACAAAAAGAGCTGCTATAAACAATTTTGTACATGTGGGTCCTTTCCCCTTTTTATGATCTCTTTAGGATACAGACCTAGAAGCAGTATTGCTGGATCAAAGGGTATGCACAGTTTTATAGCCCTTTGGGCATAGTTCCAAATTATTCTCCAGAATGGTTGGATCAGTTCACAACTCCACCAACAATTCATTAGTGTTACAATATTCTCACATCTTCTCCAACATTTATCATTTTCCTTTTTTGTCATCTTAGCCAATCTGATAGGTGTGAGGGGGTACCTTAGAGTTGTTTTAATTTGCATTTATCTAATCAATAGTGATTTAGAGCATTTTTTCATATGACTACAAATAGTTTTCATTTCTTCATCTGAGAACTGCCTTCTCATATCCTTTGAACATTTATCAATTGGGGAATGACTTGTATTCTTATAAATTTGACCCAATTCTCTATACATTTTAGAAATGAGGCTTTTAACAAAAACACTGGCTGTAAAAATTCTTTCCCACTTTTATGCTTCCCTTCTAGTCTTGGTTGCATTGATTTTGTTTGTGCAAAACATTTTAAATTTAATGTAATCAAAATTATCCATTTTGTATTTCATAATGTTTTCCATCTCTTCTTTGGTTATACATTTTTCCCTTCTCCATAAATCTGATAGGTAAACTATTCCTTGTTCTCCTAATTTGGTTATAGTTTCACCTTTTATGTTTAATTGTGTATCCATTTTGACCTTATCTTGGTATACAGTGTAAGATATTGGTCTGTGTCTAGTTTCTGCCATACTGTTTTCCAGTTTTGCCAGCAGTTTTTGTCAAACAGTGAGTTCTTATCCCAGAAGCTAGAGTCTTTGGGTTTATCAAACAGTAGATTATTATAGTCATTGACTACTGTGTCTTGAATATATAACCTATTACCCTGATCTGCCCCTCTATTTCTTAGCCAGTACCAAGTAATTTTGATGATTGCTGTTTTATAATACAGTTTTAGATCTGGTACGGCTAGGCCACCTTCGTTTGCATTTCCTTTCACTAATTCCATTGATATTCTGGACCCTTTGTTCTTCCAGATGAATTTTGTTATTCTTTTTTCTAGCTCTGTAAAATAATTTTTGGTAGTTTGATTGGTATGGCACTGAATAAGTAAATTAATTTAGGTAGAATTGTCTTTTTTATTATATTAGCTTAGCCTACCCATGAGCAACTGATATTTTTCCACTTATTTAGATCTGACTTTATTTGTGTAAAAAGTATTTTTTAATTGTGTTCATATAGTTCCTGGGTTTGTTTTGGCAAGTAGACTCCTAAATATTTTATGTTGTCTACAGTTACTTTAAATGGAATTTCTCTTTCTATCTCTTGCTGCTGGGCTTTGTTAGTAACATATAGAAATGCCAATGATTTATGTGTTTTATTTTATATCCTACAACTTTGCTAAAGTTGTTAATTATTTCAAGTATTTTTTAGTTGATTCTCTAGGATTTTCTAAGTATATCATCAAATCATCTGCAAAGAGTGATAGTTTTGTTTCCTCGTTGCCTATTCTAATTCTTTCAATTTCTTTTAAAAAAAGTATTTTAAAATGGAAAAAAAGTTGTAGTTGTTTGTCCAGTTCTCTGTACATCCACATAGTTCTCTTTAGACAGCTCTCTGTTATCTCTTCATCAGAATTATTTTTCTTTATGTTTTCAAAATTTTATTTTGAGAGTTTTCTATTCATTCTGGGCTGCCTTCTCTAATGGCATATTATTTCCTGGATTTCTACCTATCCTTTTCCTAAATCCCTGGACATCTGCTCTCCTAAAATCTAGGATGCATATCAAACTATGACATACTTTCTTCTATTTCTCCATGACGAATTCTAAGAAAAAATGTTCAGTTAGCCCTAAGCTTTCCATCACGTCTGTTCTACCAACAAATTGGTCTTTCTTTGTAAAAATTAGATCCAGAATAGAATTCCTATTGTTGGTTCCTTTATCACTTGAATGATGAAATTATCATTCTAGCAAGTCAAGAAATTATTAACTTATTAAATGTTTGCAGAATTGAATTGATTTGAGCTATGTTATTGACAGCATCAGCATCTTAATTAAGAAATATGTTAGTCATGATGATAAAGCAGGCACATTTGCTATTCAAATTAAATCTAATCAAGACAGACATAACTAACTGATGCCTTAATGCTAGGAAATCTCGGAGAAAGAAAATTCATTGTATCAATACTTTAATGTCAAGTAAATCACATTTTTTCAGATTATTGCAAATATTTTCAAACCAGATAAATATGTTATAAAAAATAGCATATACTGCCCAACCAGTGAATCATATGACATGAAAGGCTAAGTCAATGGGACTATATCATTGTTCATAAAAAAAAGAATTCTTTGGCTACATTTGTGTGTATATGTGTGGGTTTGGGGGGCAGGGGTGGGAGGTTGAGGGTGTAAGTATATTTTATGTCATTACACATTGGATAATGAGGATGCCAGAGGCTGCTTTGTTATTTCGATGCTTAAGTTGCAATAAGTGCTCACTGAATGAATGATTGAGTCAAATAGAGAAATATATATCTCTATGGACCCTACAGCTTTGTGCATTAATAGAAATAAAATTGTAATCTTAAGAGACAGTTTTTATGAAAGTAGGTCTTTTCAAGAGATACCTTAGAAATTTCTTGGTACAAAACTATGCCAGTAAATCTCTATATAATATAATATGTTCTCCAATAAGGCCACTGTGAGCTAAAATTGTGAGGTTGACAAAATCTGCCTCTGGTGCCTTAGCTGCATGCCTCTTTCTGGGCCTTTACCACCATCCTCTCTGTCCTTGAAATAGCTTCTACTTTCCACCTCACTTTGCCAGGTGCTCCATCCCCCGTACCTGGAATGCACTCCCTCTGACCTCTACTACACAGAGTCTCTCTCTTTCTTTGAGATACAGCTCAGACAGCATCTTCTACGTGAAACCTTTCCCACACTTTCCAGTACCCCAGTAACACTGGCCTCCTAGCTGTCCCACAAACAAGCTGTCACACCCATTTGTTGGCTCCTGGAATTTTCCCTGGCTGTTCCCCATGCCTGGAATACTCTTCACTACTCTACTCTAACTAATGACTTCCCTGGCTTCCTTTAAGTGTCAACCAAAATCTCATCTTCTATAAGAAGCCTTCTCCAACCCCTCTTAATTCCAGTGCTTTCCCTCTTTTAAATTATTTCCTATTTATCCTCTATGTAGCTCACTTTGTATGTATTTGTTTGCATGTTGGCTCCCTGATTAGATTGTAAGCTCCTTGAGGGCCGGGAATATCTTTTGCCTCTTTTTGTGTCCCTAGAGCTTAGCACAGTGCCCGGTTCATAGTAGGTGCTTAATAAATATTGATTGATTGATTGATTATTTAATTACTTTGTGTGTATTAACTTTACATTTAGGATTCACACATACACACACACACACACACACACACACACATATATATATATATATATATACTTATATGCACTTGTTATCTCCCCCATTAGAATGTAAGGACTGTTTCATTCTTTGTTTTTGTGTCCCCAGTGCCTATCATAGGGCTGAGTACACAGTAAGCATTTAATAAATACTTGTTGTTTTGATTGATTGATCAATACTTTCTTGTCTCTATCAAAGTTGTTCTTATGGAATGATCTAGTAAACTTATTGACACTAACTTACAAATGACTGATAATGTTTAAAATGTTAAACTGTTGAGCAGGAGTATGGCATCTTAAAGAGAATGCAAGACATAGAGGTCAGTGACACCTGGGTTTGAATTTGAATTATAATTCACTTTAAGTTTTATACTTTGTCTTATTCTTCCTTATATTCAGAATCCTAATACATATAGCCTTAGAATGAGCTTTAGGACAGAGTTTCTTAAAGTCCACCATTATGACTAAATATATCATTGTTTAAAATTGTGATTTTTTAGTCTAGTCCTATATTTCATCCATTCAGGGAGCTCTTAGCATGAAAACTCCATCCACTGATATATGTACAGCTTTCCTATAACTTATGCTTGGGTGACCTAGATTCAAAGAATTATTTCCAAGGACTGAGAAAATTATCTTTTGTACCCATTCTCCCATGTTTAGGAGTACATGTTCACTATATGGAGAGTTTAATGATAAATGTTGCAGCACTAAAAAATGAAAGCAAAATGCAATATATAATCTACCGATGCTGTCATAGAGTTTATTAAAGCTTATAATATAACTGGTGAGATCTTAGATAGATAGAAAATACAAGTATCATAAATGCCGCTAAGGCCT
Organism: Vombatus ursinus; assembly: GCF_900497805.2. Taxonomy (NCBI): domain Eukaryota; kingdom Metazoa; phylum Chordata; class Mammalia; order Diprotodontia; family Vombatidae; genus Vombatus; species Vombatus ursinus. The sequence continues at coordinate 48,919,302 of NW_020954557.1, forward strand.
CCTCATGTATTTGTAGATAAAGTCTTTCTTGTGCCTGTAGAGCTTTTGTTCCTATGCCATTTGTCAACAGGTCAATATAAGCATACATGTGAGAGTCATTGGACAAATTTTAATCAGCAGTGAAATTTGAGGCTACATTGTTCAGATTTATAGATTAAAAAAGTAACTTCTCACTTCACAATCGGGCCTTAAGCTTTGGGAAGTGTTGGTAACTCAGGGTCTATGTAGCTGTCTTCATGCTCGGTTTTTCAGAATTCATGATTTATCTTTTGGGTAACTTATTCTTGGCACACATTCAACATTCTTAGCACCCTCAGACCAAGGTAACTATTATTGGATTGAAGGTCTCTACTGGACTGTTTCTCATAATTAGCCCAAGGATGACATATGTAGTAACCTTAAGACGTGACTCAGAATGAGCACCCTGCCCAGTGCAGGTGCTAATAATTATCCTCACAATCTCCTTGGAAGAAGGTATAGTTGTCTTTAAGGAGTAGGACGGGGTGGGGCAAAATTTGCATAGTAATGATCCTTAAAGAAGAAGGGGAAAAAAAAAAAGAAAACTTGTTGAACTTTTAATGGACAAGTTGCCTATTAAAAAGAAGTGATTGGTTCTCCTTCAAAAGAAAGCTATAAACTCTACACATGCAAGCACAAAGAATTGCACTAGACTATACTTAGCACAAATGCTTCACCTTCCAGTGTGAGTAGAAGCATGCATGTATGGCTATTGCTGTAACAAAATGAGGAAGAAAATCTCCCCAAATGAGGGTTGTACTACGATAAGCAATAAACAATAAATTGATCCAATCCCCAATAACCTGTTTACTCTCAATCATACCTTGGTCCAAAGCCCGTTTCCCCAGGAGGGTTCTTTCCCTGTAAATTACTGCGTAATCACCAGCAGGTGTAAGTCCCTGGACTCTCTGGAGCAAAGAGATTTGACATACACTACTGTTTGAGTTGAATTTAACTGGTTAGAAAAAATTGTAAATTCTAATTCATTGTGTTTCTTCATTATTCAGATAGAATTACTTAGTCACTTAGAGGTTTTTCTGACTAGGTTAATGAATGCACACACATGCACATTTACCACACAAAAGGAGTAATGTTTTTTTTTTCTTACCATACCCAAAGGACACTGCAGTATCTGAATGTGTGGTAGAGGTGCACTTGGATTTGGGCATTTGTGGGGCCTTTTTTTGAGCTGGGAGCAGAGAGGAGGGGGCTGGAGAATTTCTAGAGTATTAGACATTACATGCATCTTTTAACTGGGTGTATTTCTTGGCTCAAAAAACTAATGCTGGTGATAAATTTGGACTTCAGGAAAGGATAATTATAAAATGCACATAATATTCTTTTGCTTTTCTCTTAGCTACTGAAGCTAAATGTTACTTTTAGTGAACTTGAACTTTATGCTTTGATAAGAGACAAGCAAAAAACGAAGTGTTGACCATCCTTGACTTCATGCTTTTAAATATAAGACTTTGAGAAGGTGCAGTGTGATGTATCTGACCTTGTAGTGAGGAAGGCCTGGTCTCAGGTCTTGGCTTTGATACATACTGTTGATATGACCTTGAGCAAGTTAAGTGCTCTGAGTTCCATGCAGTTCTCTGAAACCATAAGTTACAGAACAATTGCCTTTCTGTGTAAGTGGAAGGAAGTTGTGTCCTAAGAGTTTATATTGTTTCATCTTTAAATGGTCACTAAAGCCTACGACAGAGACATGGCAAAACATGTAAACAGCTGATCTGTTTGAGTAGCAAACAGACACGTATTTCAGTTCAATTCAATACTCATTCTTTAAATGCCTACTTTATGCACAGAATGTTAATTATAGTGGATACAAAGATAAAAGGAAATAGTCCTTGCTCTAAATGAGTTTGTGTTTTACTTTGGGGGTAGGGGTAGAAGAAGGATGAGATTAACCAACCAGCCAACCAATCAACCAAGGAGCATTTATTGATCTTCTGTCGTGTACTAGAAAATATACTAGCGACTGAGGATTCCAAGACAAAAAATGAAACTCCGACATCAAGGACCTTGCATTCTCTGGGAGAGATGACAAGGATACATGCAAGTAAAGGATAAAAATAAGACTGGATTCATGATTTCTCTGATATAGGGAACTCCAGAGTGAAGAAACTCATGCTACTAATGAAGGTTAGCACCTCTTCGCAACTTAAGGTTTTAGAGAGTTATCTAGGGCAACGAGAGGAGAAGTGCCCTGCCCAGAGTCACATACCCTCTATGTCAAAAGTGTCATCTGGACTCACCTCTTCCTGGCTCAAGGTCAGCTCTCTAACCACAACACTATACCGCTTCTCATGTACCTATGAATATATGTAGAATAAATACAAGGTAGTAAGACAGGGAAGCCACTTGCTATTGAGAGTAGAGGAAAGGAGGCTCAGGGAAAGCTTTACTTTCTAGTGGCGTACAAATTATGTGGGACAGTCAGTGATTTTGATTATGTTTCATTTTGTTACAGCAATAGCCATACATGCATGATTCTACTCACACTGGGCCAATCTTGACAATTTGAGACTACACTGAGCTGGTTTCCCAGTTCTTTGAAGTTTTAATTCTTTGTAGTCAGTTCGTTGTCAGTTGAATGATGGATTATGTATCATCTGTTTGTATTTTGTTGCTCTTTTGTTGTATTTTTGATTCTCTGGTTTTTAGGAATGGATATTCTTCCTCCTCTCGGGGGCCAATAAAGATATTTCTTTGTCTTTTCAAAGCACCGAGCCCCACATGTGGTTGGCTAGAAGCAGATATGGAATTTCTGCACAGGCTCTCTGCTACCCCTGTTACTATAGTATTTTCAAATATCCAGAAGTCATTTGGAGCCAGATATGGTGAACAAAGAAGGCGACTGAACTATGTGATATCATTTTGATTAAAAAACAAAATTATTTCAGGAAAAAGTGTCCTATGAGCTAGGCTACTGTCAAGGGAAGAATCACTAGACCACAATAAAAGACTTTGGTGTCACCTCCTAGAGAAGGATTTTCATGGTCCCCTCAGATAGCATTAACATTCTAAAGAAAAGTCCAGTATAGGGAAGAGTTATGGGGGAAACAATAAGTTCTATCATACCTGAGGACTCTCAAAGACTCAAAGTGGGCATTCCATTTTCTATTGGTTAGTTTTTTGGATGATAGAGGACAGGGGGAACCAGGAAGCAAAAATGTGTCCTTGTTCAAGTGGAGCTGGGTGGAAGATGTTCTGTTTTAGGTCTCCGATATGGGGACTACTCACTGGGCTTGGATATTATGAGTTCTTGGCAATTGATACCAGTCCAAGAGCTCATGGTTGCTACTCTGCTGGTTATTGTGGGTAGAGGTAATGTAAGTTCTCTTTGTTGCCTGAACTATCCATATAAATAATATTAAACAATATTGGATCCCATGGTGGGAAGAAAGTAATGGAGATGAAGGAGGTTGAAATATTTTCCTTTTACTGTCAAGAATACCACCATCCTTTCACTCTCCCATGTTCAAAGCCTTGATATTAACATAACTCCTCACTCTAGATCATTCCACATATTCAATCAGTTGCCAAATCTCCTAATGTCTTTCTCTACACTACCTTTCACATATGTCCCGCTCTCTCCACCTAATGTAGTCATTACCTTGTTTAGGCCATCATCTCCTCCTTCCTGTACTATTATGATAGCCTTCTAATTGATCACCCTTCCTCAGGTCTTTCCTCATTCCAATCCATCTACCAAAGTGATTTTTCTAAAGTGTAGTCTGACCCAATCATCCCCTGCTCAATAAAATCCATATTACTTCTTGAGTCCTTTGTTTTTCATTAAAAGTTTTTCACCGTCTGGCTCCTTCCCACCTTTCCAATCTTCTCCCATACTCAAACTCCCCTCCTCAAACTCTATGATTCAACCAAAGTGACCTTTCTGTTCCTTGGACAGGACATTTTGTCTTCTATCTCTGTGCCTTTGTATTGATAACTCCCCATAACTGGAATTAATTTATTCCTCATTTCCAACTCTTAGTATCCTGAGCTTCCTTTAAGACCTTGGTGTCACCTCCTGGAGAAGGATTTTCATGGTCCCCTCAGATGCCATTAACATTCTAAAGTTATCTTCTTTCTATGCTATATTTATATTGTATATATTCTGTTTTATATACGTAATCTTCTTCATTGGAATGTGAGCTTCTTTTTTTTTTTTTTCCTGGTGAGGCAATCGGGGTTTGAGGCAATTACGTAGGGTCACACAGCTAGTAAGTGTCAAGTGTTTGGTCTGAGATCAAATTTGAACTCAGGTCCTCCTGACTCCAGGGCCGGTGCTCTATCCACTGCGCAACCTAGCCGCCCCTGTAATGTGAGCTTCTTGAAGCTAGAGACTTTTCACTTTTCCTTTTTATCTCCAGAGATTATTGTAATGCCTGCCACATAGTAAGCAAGCATTAATAAATACTTGTTCATCAAATGTTTGATACAATTCATATTGACACCCCATAGGCTGACTCATTTGTTTTCCTCATGCTTCAAAAACTATACCCACAGCTTCTTAAAGAAGGTTCAAGGCATAATTTTAAAAAATTCAAAGTTTATTTACCTCTGACTCCAATTGCCTCTGACTTCAATTCTCTAATACAAGAAAAATTTATCTTCATTCTCCTTCCATTGTCAATTAGAACTTCTCCAAAGCTGTTAATAAAAGCCATGGAATACTCCATTCCATTTTATTTTTTCTAATGAACTATCTATCCACAGTACACTCACCACAGGTTGAATGAGAATTTTTTGGTCAGCTCAATAAAAGGTCTCACTATAAACCCGAACAACACTTTAGCCGCTGGAAACCTAGTCCCGTGTCTGGCTACCCAGTCGCCTACATTTCCTTTTCTTCCACAATATCCTTCTCCCCACTTGAAAAAAAAATTAATTTAACAATCAGGTCACTGCAAAACAACTACTTGCCTGTCAAATATTCTGAGCTAGTTTTAACCTAGGGAAGCCCTATAATTCAGAATGGGAGTTAAAATATATTAAGACACTCATGTAGCATAACAAGAAATTAAAAGAACATAATTTCTAAAGTTAAATGCTAGTCTCCTCTAACTCCACGATCACCACAGCCCCTGCTCTTCCTGTGTCAGGAGATGTTCTTCAATGGGCACTAAAAGCATTTTTAAAACCTCTAACACTAGTTTCCCCTAGCTGGGCCTTATACGGCTCAGCCAGCAAGGATGCCAGATAGCTTCCCCTACCTTTTTAGAGAGCGAACCCAGCCAATATAAAATAGGTATAGCTCCTACCATCTCAATCAACAAACATTAATTAAGGGTATTCCCTGTGCCAAGTGCTGTACTAGGCTTTGGGCAAGATACATCTTTTAGACAGCACTTGGTCTCTGCTCTCATTGAGCTTGACTTTGAGACTGGAAGATATTTTATGAAGGTATTTGATGTTAGATTTGTGCAGGCCCTTTGATGATTCCTTAAAGAGTGTTCATGACATACATATGAAGATTCTTAGCAGCCTTTAGCCTCTTTATTTTCCTGATCTTTCACCATATTCTCCAATATAGAATTCACCATTATCTCCTGGGCCCACCTTCATTTTGACCTTGCCAAATATCATTCTTTATGTTGACTTAGTTTAGAGGATATCATCGAGTTATTTATGGAGTTTCCAAACTTCTTCATCCTGTTCTTATAATCCTCTGCAACAGATTTTAGCATTTAAGCCATAATCAGCTTCTTGGTGGTCTGTTTGCTTGTACACCGAAGCAGAGCAAATCAAGATATTCTATGAAATGATGTTGCTTGTCACCTTTGGGTATATGATGAAACCAGCCCCATCAATCCCTTTATTTGATTCTCTAGAGAGAACCTACGAAATATCTTTCCATTTAACTATAATTTAGCCTTTAATATCTTCTGTTTTTGTTTATATGACTGGGATTCAGTTCTGACAGTAGTGAATCAATTGGTCCTTAGATAAAGATCATACATTAAGAGGACTAACAACTAGATGTTGGTGAGGGTCTAAAAACTGTGATTCTTGGCACTCATTGTCTCCTTTTCTGTCCCTCCATAACTTTTACTGCTGAAGAGGGGACTGCCAAAGAAGACATGAGAATACACCCCCTTCCCTTCTTTGCAGAGGTAGGAGGCTTTGGGTGTGGAATATCCATAATTTGGATTTGGTTGATGTTGGGGGTTAGATTTGATGGCCTGTTTTTTTCCTCTTTTTAATTCTGTGTTGTAAAGGATGAATCTCTGGGAGGGTCAGGGAAAAGGGAAAATGATGTACAAACAGAGGATATCAATAAAATTTTTAAAAAGAAATTAAGTGATGGATTGAGCGATCAATAACATTTTTTTCAAAACCTTTTTTTTTCAAAAACATTTTTTTAAAGAGGACATGACAGCATAACATAGAGGACCATTTTATCTTGTCCCCCACAAGGAATTACCAGAATGGCCAACTTAGTGGTGATTTTCCTCTTTGTACCTAGGCTGGAAGGCAGGCACATTCTGTTTCTATGACCTTTCCAGCTTGTTAGAACTTGGTAGAATTTGTTCTTCACTGGTATAACCTTTAAGAATCCTGGGTGGAATCCAGGATCACATCCATCCCATGATTAGAAATAGGTCTTTTGTGAACAGTTATTAATGAACATCTGCTCTTAAAGTTATATGAAATATTGACAAATAGAATATAGCAATATAAAAAACAAATTTTTCATTAACACTGAATTGACTTTATGTCAAAAAATGTAAGGATATTTTAATAGTAGAAAAATAATAAAAAGAATCCCTATCAACAAGAAAAATAGTGCAAAATCCTATGATTATCTCACCCAATGCCCAGATGGCTGTTAATAATATTTATTTAATGTTATAATTGCTAAAAATACATATAGGAATATAAGGGTTTTTCTTTACTATAATAAAATGTATCTTTGTTTACATAGGTTGGTTGAAAGATAGCCTTATCTTCAATGGAGAAACATTAAAGGCACTCCCAATAAAAGTAAGTGTAAAGCAAAATTGGATTAGATTTTTCAAGCTTCAATGGACCTTAGAGCTTATCCTGTTGAACCTCCTCATCTGACAGTTTGTGGAAACTAAGGCAAATGGAGGTTAAGTTATTTGCCCAGGGACACCAATTCGTTAAGTGTCTGAGATCCTATTTGTACTAACTAGGGGCCCAATACTTTATCCATCAGGCCAACTAATTTTCTCAGAAAAGTCACCATCTGGTTGCCTGTACTGGTTGAATTCATGTTTCATTTGGGTTGTACAGACATGGTCTCAAGGGTATTGATGTGTAAGACTTTTGCCCCTGCACTGAAAGCCCCCAAACTGCTATGATATTCCAGTGTACTCTGATACTGTGATTTCCACAGGGGCTATTTGTAGCAGATACTTGTAAATGTTTAACTAGTTGGAGGTGGTGGCAAGCATGCATGACATACTTTTAAACTTAATCAGCATTATTAACATTTTTTCCATCATTTTCTTCAGTCTACATAATCAACAAAACAATATCTCAAGCCTTAATAGCATTAGTGGGTGTCTGAGCTGAAAATGCTCACCCTGAAAATTTAACAACTGGCTCTCCTGAGACGAACTTGCTGTAGTACACCCTGGGTTTATTTGTATATGCTGGGCTTTCTGTGACCTGTAAGGAAATGACCCAGATTGCTATCTGAGGTTATTTTCCTCCCTTTCTCTTTCTTTATGTTAATTGTTCTCTGATATCACTTCTCAAGAAGGATGTAAACACATGGGGGTATTTGGGGATACCTGGCCCCCAGATAATATTCCCCTAATTCCCACACTGAATTACTATTTCTAGGGCTCCATTTATTAAAATTTCCTGCATAGCACTGGGTTTCATTATTGTTATGGGGGCGTGGGGCACAGGAGGCTCATTCCATACTCTTATGTCTGCTTTTCTTTTTTCTCCTTGTCCTGACACTTTTCTTGTGTTTTATGGCATGGGCATCAATGGGGCTTAGCTTTGACAATTATAGCAACTAAAGAGAGTGCTCCTTTCTTAAAGCCTGTCCAATGACCAATCAATCACATTTTGACATTATGAATCTATTCAGATTTTTTTTTAACACAACTGGAGGCATTTTCAGTTACTTTTGGGTTTGTGACCATTCTGAACTTATTTGAGGGAGGCAAAAATTTAATGTTGGATATATGGTGAATACATATTCTCTTTAATTTTGCAAGCTTCCTAACTGCATGACTGGTGTGTTAATCACCTTGGTATCCCCACAGCCTCTAGCATAGGATCTTATGCATAGTAAGGGCTCAATAAAAACCTATTTAATGAATTAAAATCTGAAGATATTTTTAAGTTAAATAAAAGCAAAACCGTTGCTAGAAGCAATAAGCCAATAAAACCCACAATTTTATTTTCTTTAAAAATAGAATCAATAATGCTCCTTGGTTCTCAAACCAAGGGTAACACTAGCTAGGCACAAAGAGTCTTCACTTAGGTCTCAAAGAAGTTGAATTCCCATGATGCTACCCCCTCATTCAGAACCCACATAAGTGCGTCAGCAGTCAGAAGGTCACTGAGATTAATGGGGAGTCATTAAATGTCACAAAAGCAATTTTGCATGTAATATAAAATGTAATATAAAGTCAATTTAAAGAGATGGTTGGGAAAATAAATGAAAGCATAAGTCTAGAAGTGGCATTTCATGAATTGAATTCCTTAGAATAGTTAAACTATGAATTTAAAAAGCAAGGACCTTGTGATCTAGCCTAAAATTGATTTCTACCTTTTTTTTTCCTTGTGAGTTAGTGGTAGTAAAATAGTCAGCACTGACTGCTTAATTATGAATAGTATTTAACTTCGGAACGTGGAATCACACCCAACCCCGGACTTTGGATGACAGCTTAAATTATATCAGTATAAAGTACATGACGTCTCTATCAACAATATGTGTTCAAGGAACCTTATGGGCATGGTAAAGTTTTGTATATTCCAAACTATTTCCCAGAAGACTATTTTACATTCACTCAGCAAGTTAAGACAAAGTTTTAATATGTTTACTTTTTTTTTTTTAAGATACAAAATCTGACATAATGGAAAAAAGTTTTGCATGGAAAATCAGAGGCAGCTTCTGGTCTTAGTTCTGCCACCATCTGTATGATTTTCGGCAAGTCATTTAACCTCCTCTGGGACTCAATTTCCTTATCTACAAAAAGAGTAGGGTTGGACTAATTGATTAATAAGAGTTCTTCTATGTCTAAAGTTCTGTTATCCTATTCTATATAATTACTTTCATTCAATTCCATGCTATTTCACCTTTTTGATAGCAAAATAAGTTTCCCCATCTTAGATCTTGGGAGATTATATAAAATTAAAACCTTAAAACTAGGCATATTGATGAGCTGCTGTGAATGTGATTGGCCAGACAAATCATCAGTAGTGGTAATGAATGCAGATATATTGATAGTTTTCTTTACCTTCAACAAAAGATATAGGAACTGGCCTTTCTCCATGAAATGACAATGTTCTTTTTGCTGTACTTTAAAGCTCATTCCTTAATGTTTTTCTGTTTAGGTTTGTATTGCCCAAAAGACCATTTTTATTACTATACTAGATGTTTTCCTAAAAATCTAAGCAAAAACTGATTTTTTTTGCAAGTTCATAAGTTTTAACAATGTATTAAGAAATCTTGCTATTTTAAGAAATCCTACAGAGAGGTTTGCAGGAGGGGAAACAGACAATCTTGATTATGTAATATTTAAAAGTTTTGGCACAAACAAAACGAATGCAGCTAAAATTAGAAGAAAAGCTGGAACTGGGGGGCGATCAGAAAATTTCTTTGATAAATGTCTCATTTCTAAGAGAGATGGAACAGAGACAAAAAGAATAAGAACCATTCCCCCATTGAAAAAAGGTTAAAGACTATGAATAAGCAATTTTCAGAGAAAGAAATCCAAGTTATTAATAGCCATATGGAAAAATGAACTAAATCACTATAAATGTGAATTAAAACAACTCTGAAGTATCATCTCACACCTATCAGATTGCCAAAGTTTACAAAAATGTAAGATTTCACATGCTAGAGGGGTTTTTGGAAATGAACGGGTTCAGCCATTCAGGAAAACAATTCTGAACTATGCCCCTCCAAATATTAAACTTTGACCCATTAACACAGCTACTAGAGATCTCTATTAGAGAGCAAAGAAAAAGGAAAAGAATGCGTATGTACAAAAATATTTATAGCAGCTCTTTTTGTGGTAGCGAAGAATTGGAAACTGAGGGGATGTTTATCAATCAGAGCATGGCTGAACAAATTATGGTATATGAATAAGATTGAATACTATTGTGCTATAAGAAATGATGAAGGGGACTGTTTCACTGTTTCACATGAATTGATGCATAGTGACATGAGCAAAACTAGGAGAACAATTTATATAATAACATCAATACTGTCAACACCAACAACTTCGAGACTTAGGAACTCTGATCAATATATAATTGACCAACAATAATTGCAGAGGACTCATTGTAAAACATACTGCCCACCCCTAGATAGAGAGCTGATGGGCTTACAGGGCAGAGTGAAGCATATTTTTTAATGAGACTAATGTAAGAAGTTTTTTGAATATATAGATTCGTAACATTTTGTTTTTCTTGCTTTATTAGGGGGAAGGAGGGGAAGGTGAGAGGGAAAAAATTCAGGTTCAGAAAATAAAATTGAATAAAAAATAAATTGGAAGGTGAATTTGTGGCAAAGTGAAGAATTGATTTGTAAAAACATAATCACTCTAATTTGCTTTGTAGTTCCAGACACGACTATATTTAATTTGATTGAAGTGACTCACTCCCATAATGATAATACTGTATCAACTTAAAATTAAGAAAGTACAGAGTTTGTCATGGTCCAAAGGGTCTCTAGGATTGTTTGTGTTTCTATTTTGCTCTTAGTTTTTCCAATCCATCTCTGGGTATATTCACAGTATCATAGATTTAGAGCTAAAAGGGTCTTCAGAGGCCATCTGGTATAATCCCTTCCTTCTATAGATGAGGAAACAGTCCCAGAGAGGTGAAGTGACTTAAAAGAAGGTAGAATTTGAATCCAAGTCCTTTGACTCCACATCCAGTGCTGTTTGCCTCTCTCTAATAGAGATTAGGAAGAATTATTTTTTTTCTCTTAATTAATTTATTTTTAGTTTTCAACTTTCACTTCTATAAGCTTTTGAGTTTTAAATTTTCTCCCCCTCTCTCTTGGCCTCCCTCCCCAAGATGGTGTGCAATCTGATATAGGTTCCACATACACATTCCTTTTAAACCTATTTTCACATTAATCATGTTGTAAAGAAGAATTAGAACCAATAGGAAGAACCACAAGAAAGAAGAAACAAAACAAAATGGAAGAGAAAAAAATAGCAAGTAGTATTCTTTGATCTACATTCCAACTCCATAGTTCTTTCTCTGGATATGCATAGCATTTTCCATCATGAGACTTTTGGAGATGTCTTAGATCCTTGCATTGCTGAGAAGAGCTAAGCCTATCAAAGTTAGTCATCGCACAATGTTGCTGTTACTGTGTACAGTGTTCTGGTTCTACTCACTTTCACTCAGCATCAGTTCATGCAAGTCTTTCCAGGTTTTTCTGAAGTTCACCTGATCACCATTTCCTATGAAAAAATAGTATTCCATTACTTTCATATACCACAACTTGTTCAGTCATTCCCCAATTGATGGGCTTCCCCTCAATTTCCAATTCTTTGCCACCACAGAAAAAGCTGCTATAAATATTTTTGTACATGTGGGTCCTTTTCCCATTTTTATGATTTCTTTGGGGAACAGACGTAATAGTGCTATTGCTGGATCAAAGGGTATGCACATTTTTATAGCCTTTTGGGCAGGGTTCCAAATTGCTCCCCAAAATGGTTGGATCAGTTCACAACTCCACCAACAATGCATTAATGTTAGGAAGAATTTATTAAGCACCTACTATGAGATAGGCACTGTGCTAAGTGCTGGGGATACAAAATAAAAACCTGTCACAGCTTTCAGAGAGCTTACATTCTTGGGGCCGGGAGAGGGGCAAGGAATGCATGTTAAAGAAAAGTTCCTGATACTGTCTAGTCCAGGGCTTCTTAAACTTTTTCCACTGTAGACCCCTTCAGCTCTTCTTAGGTTCTGTGAATTTAAAATATTTTGATAACTGTATTTCATTATAACTGGTGTTCTTTGTAGTCTTATGTATTTTATTTTATACATTTAAATTTTTTTTCTGATTAGGGGCTCATTGGTTTTTCCCAATTGCCAAAGATGTTCATGAGACAAAAAAAAAAATCATGCTATAAAAAAATAAAATTGATTCCTCTGATAGGCATTCTATTGCAGCATGTAAAGTTGACTTTATTTGAAAGCATTCTGTGCATGTGGAAATAAAACAAATGTAAACTGTAAAGTCCCTTTGGCCCTCCCCCTTACCCCCATACCTTTTGATTCTAGACACCATACCTTTGATTGATTAGCATGGCATCCTTCACACATAAAGACTAAAGTCCTACACCTTGGCTAGAAGAGTCTAAACCTTTCTTCAAGATCTCTATTTACATTCAGATGACTTAATGGAGTTCCCATTCATTTAGTGCTTCTTTTTTCTTCAGCATACTTTTAATTTAATTTTTTGGTGTGGTGCTGTATGTTTGGGGATTGGGTTGTTGGGTGGTGTTGAGGTGAAATATGTTCCACATATTTGCCCCCTCCTTAAAACAAGTGTGCTAAAGCTAATTTGTTCTTCTGAAAATCTATTTCTTGAAAGAACCACAAAAAGAATGTATAGTTTTTTAGTTGGATTTTAATTTCTGTTATGGCTAAAACAGCTGTAATACAGTATTGCCTTGTCCAAACTGGCCCATTGTTTCCTAATACTCTTAAGTAATTAAGTCCCTTTACCTTTACTTTGCATCAATGTTTTCATTTGACCCTGAATTGTCATTTTCAATTTTCTTTTGGACACGCAAATTCTTTTCAGGGAATCCTTGTAGATTATTGAAACTAGGTTTCAATCCTGAGCTCTTTTAAAAATCATGCCTATTGGGGCAGCTAGGTGGCGCAGTGGATAGAGCACCAGCCCTGCAGTCAGGAGCACCTGAGTTCAAATCCGGCTTCAGACCAAACACTTGACACTTACTAGCTGTGTGACCCTGGGCCAGTCACTTAACCCCAACTGCCTAAAAAAAAAAACAAAAACAAACAAAAATCATGCCTATTGGCTCATTAATATAATATTAAGTAGTGAGACCCACACAAGACTGTGACCTATTATTTATTGTTACATTTTCTTTTTTAGTTTCTAAGGATAAAGATTGCCATTTCAATGCAATGTACAGTCTAGAGCACATGGGGCCATCATTGGCCAGATTCAATTCAACTCGACCACATATAACGCATCTACTATGTTCAATGTATTATAAGTAATCAACGTTAAATAATACATGTATTTATAGTTAAGATTGCCGATACCTAAAAGACATACTATAGCAAAAATACTTTTGTAAATTGAAGAATAAAGTATCTTTGGGTTGTCCAAACTTGACATTCCATCCTCTGCTCCAATACTGTTACACAGGCTGTCTCCCATGCCCAGAATTCAACCTCTCCTTTAAAATTCCTAGCTTCCTTTGATGTGCAGCTCATGTGCACCTCTTACAGGAAGCCTTTCCGGATAGCCCTAGTTACATGCGCTCCTTCCTTTTTCAAATTATGCCCATATTTATCTGCACACTTTTTGAATGCTTGCCTTGCCCGGAATGCAGGTTTCTAGTAGGCACCACTTATTTTTCGTTTTGACTTTGAATCTCCAGTACCTGGCACATAATAGGCACTCAGTAAACGCCTTCAGGATTGGACTGGATTGTAAACAGACAGTAAACTAATTTTAACTCTGTTTTCGTACAACACAGGAAATTCTTTTGCCAGCGTGTTAAGTCCCTGGCCCAACAGTTCTTGAATGGGTTAATAGGTCTCATTATTAAGTGTTTGTAATTGGAAAATGAGCTGTCCAAAGCCTTCTCCTGCATTCCAGATCATCACCTCCCAGGGGTCAGAAGGGCTGGGAACAAACTGGCTGCAAGTTGACGAACCACGTTTCACTCACCAAGAAAAAAGTAGGACTACGATTAGATTAGGAAAGGCGGCGAAGGAATACTGGCAGGTAGAGAGCATCGGAAAGTTACGACTTAGGTTATTTTTTAACAGGCGACCTACCTAATAAAAAAAAAGTGCCTTAAGGTTGCTTCATTCTCTACCATTTTAATAGACCTTCATTTCCTCCCGAAGGAGGGGTCAGGTCTTTGCACTCCGGTCCACAAACCTAGCCGCGGGTTCGAAACCCCCTCCCCCTAGGAAAGGCTATCGCCCGTCTGACCCCTCCCTCTCACCTCCCTCCGGGCATCGGAAGGAAGGGGGCGGGTGAGATCTAGAAGGTATTAAAACTAAACAAATAAACCAAATAAGAAAAAGAAAAAGAAAAAGAAATCCTTAGTGCTGCTGCTCAGTGAATGGAAACTTCTCTCTCTACCTCCCCCCGCCCCCGGCGGCCCCTCCCCCGTCAATGGCAGAGACCTAGCCCCGCGAGCCTCCCAGCTAATGCAAATGATCCAGCAGCCCTGCCTCCGCCGCCGGCTCTTTGGGGGCACGAGCGGGTGGTGCTGCCAGACCAGCGGCTGCAGCCTCCGCAGCCAGCCGCAGCGGGAGCGGGGAGCGGCCACCGCCTCCTCCTTCTCCTTCTTCCTCCATCTCCTCCCTCCTCCTCCTCCTCCTCCTTCTCCTCCCCCCTCCATCTCCCCCCTGCCTCCATCTCCCACTCCTCCTCCTCCCCCTCCCCCCTCCTCCTCCTTACCTTCTTCTCCCCCTTCCCCCCCTCCGCTTTCCCCCTCCCTCCTCCCCACTCTCCCCCTCCCTCCCTCCTCTCCTCTCCTCTCCTCTCCTCCCTCCTCCTCTCTCCTCCCTCCTCCCCCCGGTGCTCTCTGCCTCTCGGCTCGGCTCCGCTCGGCTCCCCTCCCCTTGTGGCTGGCCCAGGCAGGCAGGCGGGCGGCAGGCAGCAGGCGGCGGGCGGGCGGGCAGCAGGCAGGGGAGGGAGGGAGTGCGCGAGCCCGGGTGAAAGGTGTCGGCCGAGAAGAAAGGGAAGTTAGGAGTAGCAAGAAGGTCGTTGGTTGCTCGGGGCGCCTCTTCCCTCCCCCCATCCCAACCCCCCACCCCCTTTTTCTCCAGCAGCATCATGGCGGAGCCCGGCGACTCTCCCGTCCACGTCCAGCCCCAGCAAGCAGCCCCGGTGGCGACGGCGACGGCCGCGGCCACGGCAGCCCCGGTTCCG
Organism: Vombatus ursinus; assembly: GCF_900497805.2. NCBI lineage: Eukaryota > Metazoa > Chordata > Mammalia > Diprotodontia > Vombatidae > Vombatus > Vombatus ursinus. The sequence goes on from NW_020954557.1 coordinate 48,934,654, forward strand.
GCGGCGGCGGCGGTGGCGGTGGCGGCGGCTGCCGGGGCGGCCTCGGCGGCCCAGGCCATCGGCTGGCCCATCTGCAGGGACGCGTACGAGCTGCAGGAGGTGATCGGTCAGTGCTGCTGCCGGGCTCGCCGACCCCGGGGCCGGGAGGGAGGCTGGCTGGGTGGGTGGGGTGAGTGCCCGGGAGGGAAGGGATGCATGCATGCATGCACGCCCGGAGGACGCCGAGGACGAGGACGAGGGGGCGGCGGGAGCCGGCTTTCGCGGCCTACCGGCGTTTCCCCCCCCGCACCCCCTGGGAGCCTCTTGGTGCAGGAGGCCGGTCTGTGGGAGCGCTTGAGCGCGGCGGCTGTGACTCGCACTGCAGACGAGCCGCAGAGTGCAAACTTTTATCTCCTGGGTCCGTGGCAGCTGGGGAGGAGTGAAGAGGGGACCGGTTTCCTCCCCTCCTCCTCCCGTTCCCCTAGGAAAGCGAGAAGCCCCTTCCAGATGTTCGAGGCGGGGTGTGTGTGTGGGGGGGTCGCATGCATGCAGCTGTTTCTGCAGCTGCTCCTTCTTGGCTCCCCTCCACCTCTTCTCACTCGCGTTCGCTTTGGGGACTCGTAACTCTTGCGGCTGTCTGCTCTCTCCTCCCTCCAGGGCCTTTTAACCCTACGATCCGGGCTTGGGTTTATCTCTGGGGTCTGGGGCAGAGTAAGGAGGGGACGGGGAGAAAGGAGCCCTCACTCGGACCTCGGCTTGTATTTGCCTGCATCTTTGGCGAGGTGGGTGGTGGGGTTGGGTGGGGTGGGGTAGAGAAGATGCTTATTCTTTGGATATGACGCCGGCCGGCTTGCTTTCTTTTTCTCCTTCTGTCTCTCTCCTCCTCTGTCTCTCTTTCTCTCTGCAAAACCTCCCCTTCCACCTTCCCCACCCCCACCCCCCACTGTGCGTCTTTGGGAAGCCCCCTGTGCCCAGCGCGCCTGCCCGCGACGGGCGTTGCGCCTGCCCCAGGATGGGGGCGCGGTGTCCGCGCCGGTACGCGCTGATGCTGCTGCCCTCGCTCGCTGGTCCAGTGCTGGGTTGCGAGCAGTGAAACCTTAGTCCGCCCGCCTGCGATCATCTCCCGGCCTCTGGGGGGGCCTCTGAGTCGGCTCACTAGCACGACCGTAGCTTGTATTTGTAAAAACCTGGGAAAGTTCCACGCTGAGGCCGGAGATGACCTCTCTCGGGCCACTAACGTGAAGGGCCAGGTTGATTTCAACCCGGGTTGGTGGTTTTCCTCCTCTGGTTTGCGGAAGGTCAGAAACCCAAGAAGGGAAACCTCCTAGGTGGCCAGGGGTGCATGCGTTCTTCATGCCCCACTTCTCCCCACCCAGGTTTGTGGCCTTTTTCAGCTCAATGGTCACGAGGGTGTTTAAACAGGATAGTAAAGTGTTTCAGGATTTTTCTATTAAAATTTTTTTGACACCCTTTTTCTAGTCTCTCTTTTCTTATACAGGTTTGCTTCAACTTTGGGAACTTTTGTCACCTACTGTGTAAACGTACAATATTTAGAGTTTGGGCAAGTGGGTACCTTACCAGCAAATCTAGGGGTAGAGAGGGGAAGTAACTTCTTGGGACTTAAATGCAATCTGGTGAAGTAAGTACCGATAGGCATGTTTTTGAGGGGGTACAAGTTCTTGACTATACAGGTATAGGTACTTGTGGTATGGAAACTCCATTAATGCAGGTCAGCAGCTTCTGGGCACTGAGCTAAATGTCACCCAGCCAGTTTTTCAGAGGCAGGATTAAAACCCAGGTCTTCCTTATTCTTAGAGGGGATCCTTAATTCCCTCTGCTACACTATGCTACAAAAGACTTACGAAGTTGAGATTCATTCATATATCTTGATATCTCTGTCTCCCTCTATCTCTGTTTCCTTCTCTTCTCTTCTCTTCTCTTCTCTTCTCTTCTCTTCTCTTCTCTTCTCTTCTCTTCTCTTCTCTTCTCTTCTCTTCTCTTCTCTTCTCTTAGAATAAATAGGTCTGAAAGGAAGCTGTAGAAATGATCCCAAGGGTTTGAAAATCAAGAGAAGGTCTTTGAAATCTCCTACTTATTAAAAGTCTGGAACAGAGACTTTCTAAGGATTAATCCTTCTCCCCTGAGCTAGCTATGAATGATTAAAAAAAAAAACAAAACATCAACAAACTGGTTGGTCCTGTCATAGTATTATTTGGAAGTCCAGGACTTTGGACATTTTTTTAGTTGGTTCCTGTTGTGGTTTTTAGTGGCATTAATTATGTGATACTGTTTTTTTTTTTCCATAGTCTGTACAAGAAGAAATTGGTAGTATTAGGATTGTTATTTCATTAGGGTTAATTTACAGCCCATATATTTAAAAGATGAATGCCTATTTGAATTGATAATTGTGAACCATTAGAAAAATTTTGCCCTTTCCATCAAAATAATTTAAATGATTTAAATGACAATTAAAGTGATTGTTTCTGTTCGAAATAGCATTGGTGATTACTAGTTGGTCACTTTAATGAAAAAGTCACCCATTTTCTTGAGAAAGTTTGTAAGAGAAGCTTGTTTAATATCATGACCTGGCTTTTTGCACAACTGCACCCATTGCCCTATTTTGTTCATGATGCAGATTTGTTGTTTCTTTTTAATTGAATGTTCTTGATGAAGGGACAAACTATAAAGTGTCTCTGTGGCAGCTATGTCATTGCAAATTAAATAGGTGGATCTGGGTTTTGCAGGGGATTAATATTTATAGGGTATCATTGTAAACCTATTTCTACCAAGTCCTAAGAATAAGCTCTTTTTTTTTTTTTTTTTAAGCAAACATTGCACGTTAAAGTTAGTAGTACAAACACTGAACCAGTTTCAATGGGAATTCCAATTTTAAAGTCTTTTTGCTCTGGAACAACCATACAGCAGGTGTCATATGATACACTCTCCAGCAGTATAAACCATGACCAGCAGGAGGCCCAGAAATGCCTCTTTGGGTAGAAGGAGAGACAAGGAATTGTTTTAACTTTCCAGGGTGGCACATAGTACTTTTTTCTCTAGTTCCTTCTCTGCAGAAGTTTGAGTTTCAGGTGTAGGAGAGAATTATTTTACTGAAAATCCAAACAACCCAAGTTCAGTGGTTTGGCTTTCCTTTTTTTTAACCTCCTCAAATAAAATAGGAGGTTTTGTTAGTCTAAAAATAAACTCTTCTCTTCTATTGACCTTGTTTGTCAGCTTTGTAGTTGTGTGAGATCAGTGAGAAAATAGTTACATTCTACAGCTTTATCATCTTTAGAAGTTGTAGCAGGCTAAAATTTACCTGAAGATAAATTGAGGGGTTATGCCAGGGAGAGGTTAAAATCTGGGATTTCTTTCTCCAGCTGTCGGTATCTTAATCATAGCATATTCAAAATATTTCTATAACTAGACATTTCTTATACAAATATATATAGGTGAAGGAAATTTCCATTTCTTTTATACTCTTCCTTTCCCTTCACTTATTTTCAAAAACACTAAAAAAACGCTTTCTTCTATAAAAGTCTTTATCATAATTTAATCAGCTTTGATTTGAAAAACAGAATAATAAGGGAATGACAACCTTCTGTTGGTAACCTGCGAATCCTGTCTGTTTACAATTGGTCTCTTCTTTTGAATATTTTCAGTTAAATAAATGCTTGTTGAATGAGAAATTTTCTCCTGTGATTTCTTGAAATAGAGTATAAGAGTATTTTCTTGATGAATTTTGCAAAGACCAATAATTAAAATTTTTTTTCCTTCTTGTTCTAACCATTGCATTGTCACTTTTGTCTTCATTGCTTCCAGATATTTTCTTGAGTTAGATCATTTTCCAGGTTTGCCTTTCTTCTTACATGTTTCCTTTCCCCTATTTTATCCTCTAGTTTAAATAATTCTACTTTTAGTCAGATCTATTGCTTATCCTTGCAATATATATTTCTAAACTGATGAGTCTAGAAATCATCATCCTGGCCTGTGATTACATAGGAATACATAATTTAAAATTTCATCTTCTGATATATCTGCTTATTTCCTTAATTTATTCGTTATGTTTACTAATCACTTTGTTGTATCTTATAGAACATTATAGTTTTTTTTTTTTTCTGATTCTACTCTTGGTTCTTGAATTTTTGCCTTGATCTGTTTTAATCCATAATATTTTGGTGTTGGAACCTTTTTTGGTTTCCTTAGTTCTTTGAGAGATTTAAATTTTTTCTTTTGAGGATTTCTAGTAACTTTTCTTCTTTTTAACATTTCTTTTCCAGTTTTTGAAGGAGATGTTGAAGTAGATTTCATTGTGACCCCTCACTCTGTCTCCTCCCAGAAATCTTTTTGTTCAGAGATCTGGAGCTGGAAAGTATCTCAGAGGCCACAGCTACTTCATCTTATAGTTGATATTGAGGCTTGGGGAAATTAAATGACTTTATCCAAGGTCACCCAGATAGTGAAGTGTCAGAGACAGGATTTGGACATAGTTTCTCCGACTTGGAACCAGTGGTCTTTCTACTATATGATGGAATTTTATAATTTATAATTTATAATTTAAAATATTTTTTGTTGGATTGCATAATTGGAAATTTGAATCAATTCATTAAAGCAGTGGGTGTAGCTTTTTCTGGTTTTTCTCTTAGATACCAAATGGACCATTGACCTTAAGCGTTTTATTTTCCTGAGTTTGCTTTTTGCAGGATGCAGAACACTTACTGGCAGGCCTGCCTTTCCAGTAGTTTTGTTCTTGATTTCTAAGCATCACTGCCCTCTTGTCCTTGATGATGAGTCAGGACCACATAAAAGGTAGCTCATTGCTCCAGTTATTTTATTACATTAGTCAAGGGAGTATGTACATATATTCCATTGTAACTGTGTATGTGCCCTATGTGTATGCGCACAGATGGCATGTGTGTATACATATACACACATATAATTCTTGATTGTTAGGATTCCTAATAGTAGGTGTTAGGAGGATCTCTGGATTCTCCTTTGCTCACTTTCTACATTGGACAGGTAACTGTATTCAGATGAATTTTTTCCCCTTTTCCACACCCTGGTAATAAAGATAGGTGGCCATGTCACCAATTCACATTACCTAATTAGGATAGTTTTTATGGTTCCATTCTAGAAAAAGATCATTGTCATCTCAGGAGTTTCTACTTTGCCCAGCACCTTTGAGGTGACTTCAATGTTCGTAGAACTTCCAAGGGGGCTGTGGGAGCTGCTTTGGGAAGCATTAGGAAGGTGGTAGCAGTGGAGTAGATTTCTGGACACTCAACTGGATAAAGCTTTGGTCACATCTGAAAGATGGCATCTCATTGATCTGTATGGAGGCTCTGACTTGGAATCCTTTAGATCTTGCTGTCTTGCTATCACTATTAGTTTCATTATTAAGATAGGCTTTTTAATCCTAATAGTAAAAGGCTGGAAGGAATTGACTAGAGTACAATATAGTGTTCATGAGTCTTTCTATATAAATTTTTATCTAAATTCTTTTTAATCTAAATTTTTTTTAAAGCCAAGAAAAACATATACTGAAATAAGTTTTATAGGTGCAGTTGATATTACAATGGGGAAGGCCTGTGGCTAATGGGAAAATTAAACCACAGATATATTCTCTTCCTACTTTCTGCATTGATTTATGCACTGATTTGCCTCTTAGCTCTGATTGTTTTCCTCTCTGGCTATTTTCTATTAGTGTTAAATTTTTGATAGTATTTGAAACAGGAACTAGACTGTACTCTGGAATGTGTCCTAATCTTACTTATTTGTTGGATAATGCTATACAGAGCTTTAGAATTGCAGAATCTCAGAGTTGGAAGGGATTTCAGAGGGCATCAGAGGCACGTGTCCAACCCATCCCTAGACTAAAGTGACCTCTACAATGTTCCCAATAAGTGGTTACTCAGACTTTGCTTAAAGACTTCAAATGAAGAGGGGAAATACCATTACCTTAGAGGCAGTCCATTCATTCCACTTTTTGCATAGTTCTGATAGGTCATTTTTCCAGAAATCAAGCCTAAAAATTTCCTCCTTTCAGTGTTATACTCATTATTTCTAGTTCTCTCCTAAGGGGCAGATCAGAATATATCTTCCACATGACAACTTTTTAAATACTTGCAGTCAGGTATCATGTTTCTGCTAAATCCTCTTCTCTAGAATTAACATCCCCAGTTTTCTTCATCTGATCCTCATGTTAAATAAGACAAAGAAAGCCTGGATGTGCTGTGAAGTTAAGGCCCTTTCACTCTCCAGGTTATCTGTCTGAAGACACTTATCCAGCTTATCAGGGTCTTGTATAAAAATGTGGTGCGAAGAAGTGAATGTGGTATTCCAGATGTTCTTTGATTAGGGCAGAATACAGCATGTCTACCATCACTGTCATTGCGGATACTTGTTTCCTTTAATGCAACCCAAGATTACATTAGTTTTTTTTGGCCACCTTTAATACAGGCTCATTGATTGATTGGCTTCCCTGTCACACTGTTGATACATTGAGCTTGAGGTCTATAAAACTCCCTAGATTTTTACCAGATGAACTGTCACCTAGTCACCTCTCCCCCATCTTATGCTTGTGAAGGTGATGAGTTTCTTCATCCAAAAATGAGGATGTTGGATTAAATGACCTCTGAGAGCCTTTCCAGCTCAAATTCTATGATCCTGTGAAAATGTATAAAGTTTTATTTCCTTTGAATATGTAGTTTTTCCAAAAATCTTTCTATATTCTTTTTACTATTTTATGTTGAAGGAAACCATATTTGTTTGAGAGAACGTTAGTACCACTCTATTTTAGCACAAATTTAACTCGATTGTGCTTAGGTAGGGACCTATTGTTGTCCAGTCCATGAGATCCAGAGTGAATTGCGTTTAAGGCTTGGTGTTTGAGAAAGAAATCTAGCCAGTAAATACCAAGTTAACTAGGTAGCTTTTGGCCATCAAAATGTACTTTCCTTTGTACAAAACACCCTCAGGTAAGGAGAGAGAAGGGGAGGGGAGGGATGAGCTGACACTTTGTGGCCTTGGCTATTTACTTTTTCCTCTGTGAACCCATTCTTTATCTGAGTATATACTTGCATTATTCTCCTCATGGGATTACTGGGAAGAAAGCTCTTTGTAAGCCTTAATATACAGTAAAAAAAAAAAAAAAGTTGTAGCACTGTCCTGTTGTCCAGAGGTAGAATTAATAGAGGACCTGCCTCTAGATGAAAAAAGAGAGATTCATTGCCAGGATGATTGCCCACCAGGCAATGATTTTTTTCATCTGTAGTAACTCATAAAAACCATCAGCAAAGCCGAGGAGTTGTGATGTGCAGTGGTGGACCCTTTACCCACACTGATGACAGGAGAGATCACTGAAATACCGTTATTAGGAAAGGTCTTTTGCTAACTTTAGACTCTTAATGATTTTGGGACAGAATATTAGCATCTGTGTGGTAAGGGAATAGAATGGCTTCCTATCAGGAAAGATCCAAGTGAGAAGAGAGATTACGGCCATGGTTTCCTCCTCTTCTTCTCTGCTAGCACCTGGGTGGAGAGTCAGGGAACCTAGCAAGTAGCTTGGTGCTAGCTTGGTGCTGCAGTGTGTAGACTGCTGGACTTGGAGTGAGGTAGACCTGAGTTTGAATCCTGCATGAGACACTAGCACTTTGATTCTGGGTAAGTCACTTAACTTTTGTTAGCCTCCTTTTCCTCACCTGTAAAATAGAGATAGTAAAACAAATGTAATAATATATGCAAAGGGCTTTACATATCTTAAAGAGCTATATAAATGTCAGTTGTTATTATGCAATTCACTGCAGAACTGGTTGACAATTGAGAAAAATCCTACGAGCTTTAAAAAACCTTTAGAGTACATCTAGTTTAACTTCCACATTTTATAGATGAGGAAACTGAGGCCCTGAATTGTCTACTGTAGTAAGCAGCAAGCTTAGAATTTGAACCCATGTCCCCAGACTCCACCCTCCTCTCTTTCTTTGCACTGGGTTGGAAAGGGCAGTGGAACCTCAGGCGGTTTGAACTGTTGCTTGCATTCATCGTCAGTGGCCTGTTCCACAAGTGCTGAGCATAACTTTCACAAAGGCTGCTGTAGAGGAGTGAACATCCTCTTCTAAAAAAGGATGTAGCAGCGGCCTGCCAGGACTGCAGTTTTCTTCTACCTCGGAGTTCATCCTGTGCAGGTTGCCGTGTTGGCAGGAAATGCAGCTGACTGTCAGAGAGTTAGGAGGGAGGCCAGGGAAATTTGCTTTTAGGTAAAATCATCTTGCAGACCATAAGGGCCTCCTCCCTCCTCCCCTGAAGGAGAACATTGCTTGATTTAAAAAAAAAAAAATTGCCCTGCTGGTTCTGCAGACCGGTATTGTTAATGACGGTGCTTATTTAGGGCTTTTCAGCCAATCAGCTCAAAGAGCTTTGCAGAAATTAGCTCATTAATCCCCACAAAGCAAGGGTAAGCAATTCTAGTGTTCTCTGCCTTCCTGAGTCCTGTAGGTAGGTGATCAGAGATGGGGCAAGATGAATTTCTTTCTCTCTTAAATGAGGGGGTTGGATTGATCCACTTTGAGATCTTCTCCAGCTCCAACATTCTGTGTCATGTGAATCCACAAAGGGACTTTTCTGAGGTCAAAGCAAGCAGAGGTACAGTTTAAGAAAAGGATGAAAATCCACACTTCTAGGATCTTTTTCTTTGGATCTCTTGAGTCAAGATCAGAACATCCTCCTCTGTTTTCTCTGCTGCTGTAACTTTTTCTTTTGTAGTCCACCCTTCCAAGTTTTGTTGTGTTTTTTTTTTTTTTTGAGGGGGGTGTTTTGGCAGAGGTCTAGGAGGTTGAAGTAGCAGCACTGTTTTACTTAATCCTGGACTTTTTTCCTAAACAAATTTCTTGAGCTATGTTTAGAAGTCAGGATGGGAGAGGAATTGGGATATAGGAAGAATAAGCAGAATCTGTGGGAAGGTGAGTTACAGAGAGGTTGCTTTGATGGTGGGAATTCAAGATTAAAACTTTAAGATATTGAGGAAGATATTGGCCTGCTGTTTACTGGACCACAGATTTGGTTCTCTTTTTAGTCATCAAAATTCAGAGATGTTTAATTTTCCTATAGTACCTTCTGTGGGAGAATACTGGTTTTCCTTTTACTGGAAAAAGAAATTTTCACATCATTAAATGAATTGATTTAGGTCTGTTTCAATGCTCAGATAGTTATGTTTAAGGCATAGCATTATGACAGTTTTGAAAAAATGATTTTCAGGATTTCTCTTTAAAAATCTGATCTTTGATGCTGGGGGGCAGGTAAGACTGCATTATACTTTGTTAGAGAGCATCACAGGCTCTGTGTAATTGAGAAATTTTGGAAAACTGGAAGTCCTTCTGAAAGTGTAGACTAACAGGAGTTTTATTTCTAGAACTGATTGACTTATTTCCTTAGATAGTAAGGAGCCATTTAAAATTTTTGAGCGAGGAAGTGACATTTATTCAACAAGCATTTGTTACTTGCATCCTAGATGCCATTGTGATATAGAAAATGAGTACTATCACACAGAGAGTAATTGTGAGGCTTATGGTGTTCTGAGCCAGCTTCAACAGCTAACAAACAAATAAGGAACTTTGATGTTATTAGGAAAATGTATGCTAGAAAAAAAGATGGGCTGGTCACATGGTGAAGGTGAGGTTTGACAAGTGGTTGACAACCTGAGTGCTCTCATGGTGTCTTCAATATGTGAAGAGAGCAAGGAAGGCTTCCAGTGCTTTGGGTTGACTTCTGGAAGGCCATGCACAAGAAGTGTACAGGATAGACAGACTGTATCCCAATTGGCATGATCACAGAACCATCTGAGGATGTACTGGAACTCTACAAACAAAAAATAAAAATAGGTTAATAGCTTCCATTCTTATCTTCTTGAGGACCTTACATCTTACATGATGAGAGTTCTACAATAAGAATGCTGATTTAGCAGTATCGTTTAGCTTAGACTGGAGAAGGGAAAGACCAGAGGAAGAAAGAGGAGATAAGAGATTGCACTATGGTACTGTCATTGGGCATGAAAAAGAGGAAATGGATTGAAGAGATAATTTGGAGGAAGTGACAATAGGACTTAGTTGTAGGTAGAATTCTTTTTCAAGTTTGAGTTGTGCTAGATGGTCATGGAGGTCCCTGCCAAATCTGCAGTTCTGTGATTATGTTCCAGCTTAGCATCTTGTAGCCCTATGTGAGGATAAAGGGGTATATTACAAGTCTTTTCTTATTAGCCATCTGCTGAGTTGAGGCTCTACTAAAATTTTTGAGCGTTAAAAAACTAATAGAAATAAAATCTTAAAAGTATTACATTTTACTTCATGTTGTGGGATTATATAAACTATAAATTTGTTTGATTGGTCTTCAGAAGGTTTGGAGACCGACAGTTGTTATATATATTGACATATCAAAATAAATGAGAAGACTATTGCAAAATGGATAGGGAAGAGTGGGCCTTGCAGTCAGAAGGCAAATCCTTTCATAAGTCACTTCTCATTGAGGGGTGCTGCCCTCTCCCCCACCTTTGTTAGATTAATAAAATTACAGAATTGTTGCCAGTTAGCATTGGTGGAAGGGAGTTCCTCTTCAGGAACTCCCTACACCAATAAAATCAGAGGCTGACAAAAAAAAACAAAGCAAAAAACCCACAAACAACCAAACCAAAAACCCAAACCCAAAATAAAACTGTTTTTTTTCTTTCTTTTTTCTTTTTTTTTTTTGCCAGGTTAATGCCTAGTGGAAAGGATTTTGCACCCTAAGGACTACCTTTCCATCTGGTGTGCAGCCAAAGCTTGTCTCCACTAATTAGAATTCAAGACCCTTGAGAGCAGGAATCGTCTTGCTTTTCGGTTTTGTACCTGTAGTGCTTAGCACAATGCTAGGACCACAGTTCTTAATCTTTTCCATTCCATCTGTTAGACATTATTAATTTATTATTTTCCCAGGTGAAATACTAATTTTTGTGGCCACCATGTTTCCAACCTTTGGTCTTTGCAGAAAACCAATTAGGGTTAAGTTATATATTACTTTTAAAAATAATTTGCCAGAAAAATGGAGATGACTGATAGAGTTGATATTGGTTAATTTTGCCATGTAAGTGCCAGATCTTTATTGGGGTTATTTTAGAGGCTAAGGTCATTTGAGTACTCTCTTACCTCTTAGGATTCTTAGTTGAGGTTGAGATATTTGAAGAAGCTAGGATATACTCCTGATTTGATTTCATAATGGTTACTATTAAAATTGGTGATGAGGAACATTCTGGTTCCTTTCTCTCTTATAAGACCAAGGCTTGAAAAAGGGTCTTGAAAAAGGATGGGAGAGGTGGTTTCTGTAACTTGTATTTTCTGGATCTGTTTCTTGTTAACCTGTATTGTGTAATTCTGGCCTCAGCTCTTGTTGCTTGAGTAAGCCCTTTCAATTATAGATTTAAATTCTATCCTTACTTTGATAAAATCTGGGGAACCTAAGTGCTAGGAGGCATAGTGTACTGTGCTAATGTAGAATTTTACAATACAAAGGGGACTTTAGAGATCAGAGCTAGTTCCTCCTTAGATTGTAAGCTTCTTGTGGTCTGGGACTGTCTTGTGCTTCTTTTCGTATCCTCAGAGTTTAGCACAGTTTATTGATTGATTGAAGGATTGTTTAGACCCATTTGTGTCTAGGGAGGCTATGCTTTGTCCCTAAGATCACCCAGTTAGCCTCAGAGCCAGGACTAAAACACAAATCTCCTGCTTCCTAGCCTGGTGTTCTTTCTGTTTTGCCAAACTTCCTTTCTACCAGTGGAAAGGAAGAGCAATAAAGCTAGCAGGTGGGATATGGTCTACTGACCTCAATGAATTTTATAATTACTGTTTTAGTAGAATCAATGTGTATGTCTGCCAGGGGACAACAATTCCCATACAGGTGTAATAATAATACTCTGTATTTATATAACACTTTTTTCAAGAAATGTTAACAATGTTTTGGACTTTTTTTTTTTAACCTTTTGCAGTAACCCTTTGCAGAAGGCTGACCATTGAGAAGAACTGGCTTTCTCAACTTAGTAAAAATGAATGGGAAAATGAAGTATGAGTAGTAGATTTCCCTCCCTACCACCCAGCAGACTGCACCGTTGGCCATTTGCCAGGACCAAGACCTGCATGCTTAGGTATTCTTGAGTTTGTTCACACAACTGTCTTTACCAGTTTTTACCATTCATCTTATCAACCCAGCCTCCCATAGTAGTACTTAAATTATGTTACTTATAGCAGAGGTATCAAACACACAACCTGCAGGCCCACTGCACTTCTGATTACCAGAACCAGATTAAAATGCAATTGGGATTACATATTTAACAAAATAAAGACACTAGAAGGTAGATAATGTTAATAGGTGGCTTTCTGAGTTAATTTGCAGCCAGCAGGGAACCTTATGTTGGTTTCATGGTTTGAGTTTTGACACCAGTGGCTTATAACACAACATGTGACATCTGCCCAGCACTCTTCTGTTACCGATTTATGGGAGTGGGAGCTCCTTCCATCACTTGCACAGCTAGTAAGTATCAGAGGTGGGATCTGAACCCAGGAATTTCTGACTCTCTGTCAGGTGCTTTCTCCATTGTACGTTGATACTTCTCAAGGTTACCACTATCTGACCCAAATTATGTAAAAGTAACCTTCTCTATGACAGTCCTGAAATCTTGAAGACTGAGTCCTATGATACATTGGAATGGAAATGTAGTTGCCTTAAAGGGTTTCTTAAATAGCTATGGATTTAGTCCCTTGATTAATGAATATTGTAGCCTTCAATGCTGCAACATTGCCTTTCTGTTGGGTTACTTAGAATAGCTGGTTTTAATTCTTTTCCCCTAGTACAGGGGTGGGGAACCTTTGGCCTTGAGGCCACAAGTGGCCCTCTAGGTCCTCAAGTGTGGCCCTTTGACTGAAATTTGGTCTTAGAGGGCCACATGTGACCTTGAGGCCACAGGTTCCCTACCCTGTGTTTGAGGGTTGACATTGATGCTGATTTTAGGATTGTAGAAGTCGGTCAGGGCAGGGGAAACCCAACTGTATAAACTTTTCTTTCAATATAGTCTGCATTGGGAATCTGGTCAGTTCACATTTTAAGAGGAACACTGATTCCCTATGTGTATTGAAGATGGACACCGTTGATGACTTGAGGGGATCGTTTTGAAGTGTGAGGTTTTTTTAATCTCCTTGGTGGAGCTCTCACATCTCTCTGGGAATGTTTTTTTGTTTTTGTTTTGGTAAGTGCTTGTGATTTCCATGAAGAATAAGACACTCTGCTCCCTCCACATTCCCCAGAAAAGTCAATAGCAATATTCTAAAAACTTAGGAAAACATTGCTTTTTCTTGAAAGGATCATGGCAGAGCACTACAGGGACTGATCTGGCCTGTGACCGGGTAAGGACTCACTGTCCCAGGGATAGGAATAACTCCAGAGTCCTGGGATCTCTGCTCCATAGGAAATGGATATCCTGGGGGACCAGAATCATCTTGGTTTTTATCCCACCCTTTACCCTGACAGGGAAAATCTGGCTTGGTAGCATTTTTGGTGGGAAAAGAAAAACTCATGAAAAGAAACAGTTGCTCCTCTAGGGAAGTTTTTAAATTAATTGCTGTCAGAGGCAGTCACAGCAGTGTTTGTTGAAATCACTGAAAGATTGGACTTAAATTCCTGCCCTTTGCAGTAGTCACTGGCTTAAAACAGAGATCGAAACATATGTATTTTTTCTTTTTAAAATATTATTTTCATTACAGAGTCCTTCTCACAAGCATCCAGGAGATTAATGAGACAGTTCCCTTTGGGGAGGGAGTTGGTAGTTGCAGCTTTGTAGGATTTGGGACAAAAGAGTGTAAGATTTTGCTGTGGCATGAAGTTTGGGGGCAATGAAAGATAAGATAAAGACTGTTGGAGGAGGCCTGGTGAGGAGCAGTGACCAGAGGGAAAAAGGAGTGGCAGTGAACTCAGCCTTTGAGAAAGGCTTTGTTTAGAAGGTGCAAGAGCCCCTCAGTCATCTAGCCCTAAAAATCAATTATATGTGTGGGCTTATAATCCAAAGTGTATTCCAATTAGTGTATGTTTAAAGGAGTATACAAAAAAGCTCTTCTGAGGGCCATATGCTCTCCAGCCCTGACTAATGTAACAGTGTTTGGTCTTTTTGATAATTGAAGAGTGTGAATTATATATAGATTATAGAATTGATTGCTGAAAGGGGCCTCGGAGTGTCTAGTTCAATTTGCCCTACTCCCTAGCCTGATTTTGCAAAGGAGGTATATGAGAATCCTGGTGGACCCAGGCGAATTTTCCTTATACATGATAATCCTTTGAATATGTGAAGAATTGTTTATAAACTTGAAGGATTTGGGATTTTGTCAGTGCCTGTACTCTTTCCCCTGGCACAGATGATAATCCCTCCGAGTTAGAAGTTGGTCTTTGATAGTTGCTGCATCTAAATGTTTTATTACCTTGTGACCAGGCTGGTGATGAGTCTTTGTATCTCAGCCAGGCTAGTCCTCAGATGAGGGGACACACACACACACACACACACACACACACACACACACACACACCCCCCCACAAAGAGCACTGACTTTGGAATCAGAGGACAGGGATCAAACCTGCTTATCACGTAAGAAAGTGCCCTTGGCCTTAGGATCCTTGTTTGTGAAATGAGACTGGTGTATTAGATGGACTTTTAGGCCCTTTCTGGCTTTAAATCTGTGATTTTAGGATACAGACATGTACATACTGGCTAAGGATCAAACTTAAGGTGCTTTTGTGGTAGGGTTTAATTTATATAGACATAGGAAAAATGAAAATGACTGCTTTATGAGAAGAAAGTTTTTGATAGAGGTAATAGTATGTGGAGGGAGAGTAAATTAATTTGGTTTTCGGTCATTCGGGAACAATCTGTACCCTCCTCCCTTTGGTGTTACTTGTGTCAGTGGTGGTGTTCCAAGGACTGGAGCTATGTAATCCTCTTCTCCACACCCTCCACCTTCCACTTGCCTCCCCCATTGGCTGTTTTATATTTTTGGAGTCCTAATTGCAGTGCCTGACCTTAAACCAGTGTCATTACAGAAAAAAAAAATTATAATGTTTTAAATCTCTTAATTATTTGGGAGATTGGAAGAGGTATAGGCGAGGAGGACAAATAAATAATGAAACACATCTTCCTTTTCTTGGTGGAATCAACCAACCAACCAATAGGTACTTTATTCCAGACAGTGGTAAGTGCTAGGGATAACATGTTTCCTTCCCCCCCTCACCCCCAAAAAAGGCAAAAACAGTATCTTCTTCTTCTAACAGGTTTATATTCCAATGAAGGAGACAATGGTTTGTATACATAGATACTTGCTAGATAAATTAGCCTTAGGGGGTAAGGCACTAGTATCTGGGAAGTGGGGGTGGCTGTCCATGAAAGACATCCTTGAGGAGATGGCCTCTGACCAGAGTCTTTAAGGAAGGCAGAGATTCTAAGAGGTAGAAGTTAGGACATGCACTGGGGGAAAACCAGTGAAAAGGGCCCGGGCTGGGAGGTTGACTTGTGGAGAAGATGGGGAAGACAGTCCCTTCTGACTGCTGCATAGTCGCTTGTCAGATATGGCTGCTGTGTCAAGTTGGTTTTGCTTAAGTTTTTCTGTGTGACACAAAAAAAGTGTGGGTACATGTGTGTGAAAGAGAATGTGGTGTAAAAAAAAGGCATTACTAAAAAATGATAGAGGGATGTTTTCAATCTCTAAATCCTGTGCTTTCTTTATTAAGATAATTTTTTTTCTGTCATTCAGTGATATAGATATACCTTTGTCAGAGGCAGCTTAGGTGGTGGTTGCAGTGGATAGAGTGCTGGGTCTGGAGTCAGGTAGACCTGAGTTCAAATCCTACTTGAGACATGCAGTAACTTTGTGACCCTGGGCAAATCACTTAACCCTGTTTGCCTCAGTTTCCTCATCTATAAATGAGCTGGAGAAGGAAATGACAAACCACTCCACTATCTTTGCCATGAAAACCCCAAATGAGGTCACAAAGAGTCAGGTACAGCTGAAATGATCGAACAACAACAACATCTTTGTCAAAGCTAGGTAGAAATCAGTTGTTGGTAGAAGCATTAAACATTCTGTTTTGTCCCTTAATAAGTCCCAGGAAATG
The DNA here is from genome assembly GCF_900497805.2 of Vombatus ursinus. Taxonomy (NCBI): domain Eukaryota; kingdom Metazoa; phylum Chordata; class Mammalia; order Diprotodontia; family Vombatidae; genus Vombatus; species Vombatus ursinus. Next base: position 48,950,797 of record NW_020954557.1, read on the forward strand.
GAGTGTTTTGTATTTGTGGGGACCCCGATTTATGTTTCTGGAAAACTCAGGGTGTCTTATAGGTAAGATAAGATGCAAAACTCACCTACAGTAACTTTTTTTTTTTTAATAGTGGTGTTTCTCAGATTCTTAGGTTACTTTGCAGGGCCCCTTGAAAATAGCTAATTAAAGATGATATAGGTAGTATACATATATTTGACTAAACATTAGTTTTAAATATTTGCCAGTATGACTGATCTTCAGGTGATAAAGGTGACAGTGTAGTGAATTAATATTTTCCTGCTAATAGTTTTTATGACATTAAAAAGATAATTATCTTGAAAAGTGAAATTATTTTCAGGCGTGTATAGTAGAACAAAAGCTTAATAACCTCTTTGAACTCCTTAGAAGAAAGGAGTTTACAACACCAGGGACAGAAACTTTATGAACTGTGACTGTAAAAGGATATTTTTGTTGAACAAATATACCCGAGCTTCCAGGTCCTAGTGAGCCCTTGTAGCCTTTGAGAAGTCACCTTGGAAAGGTTGACGCCTTTTCCATCGGGAGTGCTTTTGGTTAAAGCATTTCTGAGCTCCATTTTTGGAGTTGCTGTCAAAACTTAATGGCACATTCTTTTGAATTTCCCCACTGGTGACTCTCGGAGGTGGTGGCGGTGGCAGGTTTTGGAAATAGCCAAAAGTCATTTGAGGCTAATACTTATGAATGAAATGGTTGATCAAACTGGGTAAATCCTAATTTGTTGCTTCTGTTACTGTTTTTTGATTAGTTATACCTGTTACATTTGACTCTTATTAGGTAGACATACTATCAGTCTCATTAATTTTTATATTGTTACAATAAAGAAACAAGTGACTTTCTTGAGTAGCTTATGAATTGGATTTTAATTCAGTCCCCTTCTCTTCCCCCCCCCGAAAAAAAGGTTCTAACAGAATATTGAGTAGTTTCAGTGTAAATGAAATAACTATTACCTCTCAAAGTGATTGACTACTTAGATGGAGATTAAGTCATTTGGAAATACAAGTACTGGTGTGTTTGTTAGGGGAAAAAAATCAGATTCAGGTATATGCAGTAGTCCTTAGTATAGGATCATAAGCAGAGTGTTTTGTTATTTGACTGTGATGATGATAATGTCTGTATATCATAATTTGATCCTCAGAACTGTTTTTTAAAATAATTGAGATGAGTGTCCATTGCAATGCCATCACAACATGTCCAGAACTGAAATGACCATTTTTCTTCCCAATTCTGTCTCATTTTTCAAATTCTCTTCCTGTCAACTGCACTTGTGGCGATCTTTGATTCCTTCCTCTCCCATTTCACAAACACTAACCAGTTGTCAGGCTCTTTTCATGAGCACCGATGTTGTCCAGGGCTTTCTTATTATCTCATGCCTGACTGTCGTAGAAGCTTCTTTGCTGTTCTCCCAGATTCTGGCTGCCTGTCCTATTTATTGCCAAATTAGCCTTCCTCATGTGTAGGTCTGGTTATGCTGACTATTACTTTAAAATCTTCCATGGCTCCCCATTACCTACTAAATAAAAAGCTTAGCATTTTCAAGGCTGTCCAGTTGTTATCTTTTTTTTGGGGGGTGGGGGGGACATGGTGCCCAGAACTGAACAGAACTACTCTGACTAGGCCAGAATACAGAGGGATTGTCACTTCTATTTTTGGAAGCTATGCCTCTGTACAGTCTAGATCTTGCTAGCTTTCTTGGCTGTCACATTGTTAGCTCACATGGAGCATCCAGTTCATCAAAAGTGTTAAATATTTTTGAGCTGAACTGTTCTAGCCATACATCTTCATCTTATATTCATGAAACTGATAGTTTGAACCCTTTTTTGTGTTACAAAATAGATATTCAGTTTTATCAAATGAGCTTCCATCTAACAATAACCACCAAAACCAAAATAAAAAGAAAAGTGATTGGGAAAAATATATCTTTACAAGTCTGATATCCAGATTCTCTAAAGAAATAAATATACTCTGTTTCCAATGGATAAGTGGCCAAGGGTGAGAATAAGTTTGTTTAAGATGTATTAAGCACCTCCTGTGTTGCCAGGGTGAGAGGAGGAGTAATAGACAAGCTGGAGAGGCCAAATGCAAAGTCAGGAAAACCTGGCCTCAGGCCCTGCCTCTTGATATGGCCTGCCTTTGTGACTTTGAGTAAATCACTTAATCTCTCAGTATTCCAGGCAGTTCACTTAAGACTTTAAGTTGCAGATAAAATGCTGATCCACATTGGTAGATGATGTTCTCACCAGGATACCAGTGAGATCACTGGTCTCATCCCCTCCTAAAAGGAACATGTTTCTGGGGATGTAGTAACTAAAATAAAACACACAGGCAAGAATGTTTTATTTACTTATTTTATACAAAAATAAGTAAATGCAAAGTAGTTTCTGGAGAGAGAGGGTTAATAATATAAAGAGCCACGTGTATTTCAGGTTTGGGGGACATTTTGTGAATGGGCAGCTAGGTGGTACAGTGGATAGAGTGCTGGGTCTGGAGTCAGATAGACCTGAGTTCAAATCCTTCCTCAGGTATTAGTTGTGTGACGCTGGATAAGTCACGTAATCCTATTTGCCTTAGTTTCCTCATCTGTGAAATGAGCTGGAGAAGGAAATGGCAAGCCACTCTTGTATCTTTGCCAAGAAAACCCCAAATGGGGTCATGAAGAGTCAGACACGACAGAAAATTTGACTAAACAATAACGTTAAACAAAAACATTGTCAGTGTGCCAAGGTAGGAGATTGTATGTAGGATTTGGGGAATAAGTAGTAATATAGTTTGACTGGGTGTTGTTGTTTAGTCCTTCAGTCGTGTAGACTCTTTGTGGCTCCATGGACCATACTGTTCCTGGGGTTTTCTTGGCAAAGTTATTGGAGTGGTTTGCCATTTCCTTCTCCAGTGGATCAAGACAAACAAGTTAAGGGACTGGCTCAGGGTCACGTAGCTAGTGTCTGAGTTGGGATTTGAACTCAGGTCTTCCTGACTCTCCAGGCTTATATCCCCTGAACCATCTAGTTGCCTCTTGGCTTGTTGGGCAGTAATGTGAAATAAGGCTAGAAATTAGTTGGAGCCAGTTTGTGGAGGGTCTTAAATGCCAGACAGAAGAGTCTGTAGACCATCCTAGAGGCAACCGGGAGTCACACAAGGTTTTTTGGATAGGAATAAGAGTGATGTGGTTAGATCCATGCCTTGGGAATATTATTTTTACAGCTGAATGGTGTATGGGTTGAAAAGGGGAGAAAGTAGAAAGAGGAAGTTAATTAAGAGGCTACTAAAGTTAATTCAGAACCTAAACTAGCATGGTGGCCATGTGAGTACAGAGAAAAGGATGGAAGGGAGAAATGTTATATAGGTAGAATTGACATACTTAGACATTTTACAAAATCAGAAAGACAGATTGTAAATAGTCATCTATTAGAAAAACCAAAGAAAAGCAAATTAAAGCAACCTTGTTACTAACATATCTAGTTTGAAAAAATAATTAAAAGTGACAGAACTTTAAATGATGGCTTTGGGGAAGTAGGTGTATTATTATGTAGTTGGAGGAGTTAGTTATAAATTGGTGTAATCTTTTTGTAGACCAATATACAAACTCATTTCCTTTGACCCAGCTGTCTCTTTACAATGAACATACCCTGAAGTTTTAATAAGAAAAAAAACTATTTGTATGAAAACATACATAGCTACTTCATTTGTTTTTTTAAATTCAGTTTTATTTAATCTTCATCTCCCTTCTACTTACCCCTCCCTCCTGCTCCTAATTGAGAAAGTGTATATAGTCAAATAGTACAAATTCTCACATTGCCTATGTTAAAAAAACAAGAACAAAACAGCAAAGTATGCCTCAGTCTATACTCTTTGAGTCCATCATTTCTCTGTGGATGGAGTAGCTTGAACTCCTCTAGAATTGTGGTTGGTAATTGTATTGATCAAAGTTCTTAAGTTTTTCAAAATTGTCTTTACAATGTTGTTATTGTGTAAATTTTTCTTCTGTCCACTTCACTTTGTATCAGTTCATACAAGTCTTTCCAGGTTTCTCAGAAACCATCCCCTTCATCATTTCTCATTTAGTTCCTTCATTTGTAACAGTGAAATACTAGACAACAATTTAATAGCAGTTGGCAAATGGATCATAGGATCATAGATCTGTAGCAGGAAGGTACCCTAGAAGCTATCTAGGTCAGCCCCTCATTTTGCAGATGAAGAAACTGAGACCCAGGGAGGTCGTGACTGGCCCAAAGTCCAATAGGGAGTCTCAAAGATGGGTTTTGGACCCCCAGGTCCTATGACTCCAAAGCCAAATTCTCTATGAAGAATGCAAAGACATAGATCAGTCTCTCAGCACACACACAGATGCTATATAAAACTTTCCATAAATGGTCAAAAAGCTCAGCAAGGGACATAGAGTAAATAAGTTGTTATTTGTAATTTATTACATCATGTAGTAAGTAAAAAGAGTACTGGCTGTTGCAGTCAGAAGACCTGGGTTCAGATCTACCTCCGACACTCCCTCTGTGACATTAGGCAACTCTTTTAACCTCTCTGGGCCTTAGTTTTTACATCTGCAAAATGAGAGAGTTGAACTACATGACTTTCAAGGTCCTGTTTAGCTCTAATCTTAAGATCTTATGAACGATGTGATATAGGTGTTGAAGTTTAAGAAATAGTTTATTTTTTCCAGGACCCTACTCTGATGCCTTTATTTTATAGTGGAACATGGACTCTCCAGGTCTTTACAAGCTGGAAAGATTTTGAGGATGGGCTTGAAGATGGACAGTGTTTATTCCTTGAGGGCCAGTTGAGCTGAACTAGGAAAGACTGGTCACCATAAGGCTGGCTACCAAGGTTATGATTTTTTTCACTCACAGTAAGTCATGAACATCATCTGATGGTATAGAGGTTAACAGTGAAGCATAGACCTTTAATGAAGTAAGTTTTGAATTCCAGTTTTAAAAATTATTTAGTAGTAATTATTTTAAAATAGTATTTATCAGCTTTAATGAATAGATAAAAATGTTTTGCAATAATCAAAGCACCAGTGTATGTGGAAGTACTAGAAAAAAAAAGCATTTCGTCCTGTTCGAGTGGGTATTCTCCCTTTCCTTGTCTATACCATTCATTTTCTCCTTGTCTACATTATTCATTTTGTTATTCCTCTTCCCCCTAAATTCACCCTTATTCCGAATTATCTCAAATCCTTGAATTCTGAATCAATGAAGTCTTACCATACTTTTTATTTGGCATGAGTCTTTTAAAGACACTGTGTAGAATAGATTTACCTCTTTGTCAGATTAATGGGAGCAAGGGGCTATATCTTTCCATATTATATTCCAAAAATCACTCTTTGGAACCTGGAGCCACTGGAGGAAGTCATTTTCCCATGTCAAAACATAATGCAACTTGTAGATAACTTCAGTTTTATCTCAGCTCCATCTTCTGCATGGATCTGGTGGGAGGAATTTCTGACCCCAAGTGTTTCATTGTGCAGCTGGTAGTTTAGTGTTTCAGAGGTGAAGGAATGTTAAAAATTCCCTGTGGAATATTTCTGGAGGCTGCTTTGTGTTCCTGTGAGGGGTCAATTTCAAGGTATCTTTTTTCCTGATCTCCTCCCTCCTTTCTCCCAATCATTTTCTCCCCAAACAGTGATTTTCTGGGTGGATATTTTGGTGGAGATGTTAAATGGCTGCTTAGTTCTGAACTTAGGCTGCCTGAGGCCCTCAGAGGTTGCCCAGCTGCAGATCTGCTCTCTGCCTTTTTAAAAAATCTGATTTCAGATGCACCCTTTTAAAACTCTGTTTGTTTGACTCTCACTTGGGGGGAATTTGGGTTTGGTTAAAAAAGACAAAGAAAGGCAATATATCTGCTTTTAGAAAAGGCAACCAAAGAAGGCTTTGTTTATTTTGGAATGTTTATTCTTACCGACTTTAGCTCTGTATTTTAATCCTGTACTAATAGGCATTTTAGAGATCAGCTACATTAAGCATTTGTTTTATTAAAGAATTGAAGTGGTGTTAGAGTGTGGAAAAATTCCTTTAAATCTCTTTTCTAAGTGAAACTTTAAGCTTTCCTTTGGGCAACCTGGTTTTGACTGATAAGGCATGTTAATCTCTATTTGATTGCTTCAGTGGAGGAGAAAAATTCAGGATACCCATAGTAACAGAGTAGATTTGTAAATGCCCTTATTTTTATGTAGTAATAGAGTGACTTTAAGTTCTATAAAATTTGATACTTTTACTTTAGGAAAAAATCCTTCAACTTATTTTTTTCTGCTTTCTTTGCTTCTTACTTTATTATGTCACTTTGGGATGTACATATCACATTTCATGCATTCTATCTTCATCACTTAAAGCTAAAACTCTTGAGGTATGAGAATGCAAATGGTGATTTAGGGGTAGGCTGGGAAAAGTTCCCATTCAGTACAACCCAGAGTAACAGGTGCACTTGCTCTTGGGTAGGGGTTCTGAACCATTTAGAATTTACTTTGCTTTGTTTTTTTATGGAACATACTTGCACTTCTGTTGCCTAAATGTGTTATATGGCATGTTTTTAAATGAAAGTGAATTAAAAGTAATTGTTTTAAGTTAAAAAAAATTCATTACGCCTTTTTAAATAAGGGTTTTAGAAACCTGGATTGGGCTCATCAATCCGATTGGGAAAGGGAGAGACAACATAGTGTAGTTTATAGAATGTTAGATTTGGGAATCAGGAAGATCTGGGTTTGAATTCTGCCTCCTAACATACTCATTGGCTATGTGATCATGGACCAGTCACTATATCTCTCTGAGACTCAGTTTTCTCAGCTGTTAAATAGGTATAATAGTACTTGTGGTGCCTACCTTGAGCTCAAGTGAAATAAAAAACACAGTAGAACTGTCAGTTATTATAATATTCTTCTCATCAAACCTTTGGATGTATGACTGTCTCTTTAAGTCTCTGAGAAGATCAGTCAAGTTAAGAGATTAGTGATACATGAGTCTCTTTTGGTCTTTTTTTTCTTGCTTGCCTTTAGAGTTGCTTTTTATCTTGTAGTTTTGAACTTTGGCTATTTCAATACAGTTTGCTTCCGTTGTGAAATATAACAAAACAGTCAAAGTGTATGTTATGGGGTAGACACCTAAAGGGATAGAAGGAAGTGGTCAGAGAAAGCCTAAGTTTTCTGTTTTTAATTGAGTAAAGTTGATAATTGGGTTTTTTTTTTTTAATAATTTTTTTATTCATTATTAATAAAACTTCAGAAATAAGCTTCATTGGAAAAAGGAGAGCATGGAATGTACTTAAGAACAGCTCTAAAGGTTTAATTGAACATTCTTTTTATTGAGGAACTGAAGTGATACTGGAAATTATAATTGAAGTACTCTGAGGGGTTTGTGTTGCTACTTTAGTTGGTACCAGCTAAAGAAAACCTAGCTGTAACATAGAAAGATTAAAGTTGTGAAAAGGATCATAGAAACACTTTGAATTATTTCTTTTCCACTCAAGATATGAAATAAACTTCCACATGTAAAATCCATTGGGGAATCAATGATATTGAAAGATTTAACTTTAGTGGGATCCATAAAAGTAAATTTCTCAAATAAGGAGCTACCATTTTCTGGGTAAAGATATGATCTTTCTACCATATGACTGCCTTCATGTGCTTAATTACCTTCCTTTGGGTGCAAAAGCATCCACTTTATTTTTGTAGAAAAGGATGTCATTTTATATCTGTCCAAATAATAAAGTTGGCCAGCTATACCTTTCCTCATTCTTTATCTAATATAGACCCCATTTAAATACAAGCTACATTTTGTGGGGTAAATTAAGTGGGCTACAAGCTAAAAACCTCTTGATCTTATATGTTGACTTAATAAGATGCTGAAATCAAGTATGAATGTCCAAGCCTCTTCAGATCCTTTGTTTTGTCTTAGAAATATTTGTCTACTTGGTTGAAGCAATAGCACAGCTGCTGATTTCAGTGAAAGTGAGGTGATGAGCAGAATAATGGGACAAGTGGAAATGTTCTCAGCAAGCAGGATGCTTTTGTTCAAAAGGACAACTTGATTAAATTCATATCCTGTTGCCAATTGGTTGAATTCTTAGAACAATTGCAAATTTAGTTCCTTAGATGCAACAGAAAGAGTGTTGTTTCTTTATTACTGTCTTCCCTGTTGAGAGGATAAACAAAACGTTTTGCATCTCAGAGTAAGTTATTACCAGGATGAAAGAGTGGTATTTTGTACACGCTCATCAAAACAAAACGAAAAGAAAACCCCCAAACTTCAAACCAAGTCTAGTTTAGACAGTTTTAGCCATTGGAATGTAACAATACATGTATATAAGAATCATTGAACTTCAGAACTTATCCAAACATTGGATCTGTAAATATGTAAAACTTGCCAATTTGGATCTGACCACTGGTTTTTATAGATTTAGAGCTGGAAGGACTCTTAGAGGTCACATAGGCTGACTTCCTTATTTTACAGGAGGGGAAACTTATGTCTGGAGAGATTTGAATGACTCATTCAAGGTTATACTGAAGTAAGTGGGAGCACCAGGATTTTCTCATTCCAAATCCAGACGCTTGACATTTTACCGTCCTGCCTATTGATGCAACTTGACCCTTAGGAAGAAAGTTATTACCTGTCAGTCAAAGTATAAACTCCTGATCCTTGGCATTCAGAGACCTCAAAAATCTGGATCCAACCTACTTTTCTAGCCTTATATCCTAGTATTCCTATTCATATATTTAACTTTCTAACCAAACCAGACTGCTTTCCTGTCTCATGTTCTTTCTCATCTTTACCTTGGGTAAAGCTTAAGTCATGTCTATTTTATGAAGTTGGTGCTTAGTCAATATTTGTTGACATAATATAAATGAAAACAATGCTGAAAGGGGTCTGAACTTCAATAACCAGTCTTGGTCAAATAATGTACAGATAATGAAATGTTCCTTTCTTCTGTTATTAGAGATGTGGGGGGACCTATAGGAGCAGAATGTTGCTCCTATAGGCAACTAGGTGGCACAGTAAATTGAGTGCCGGCTTTGGAATCAGGATGATCTGAGTTCAAATGAGGCCTCAGACACTAATTGTGTGACCGTGGACAAATCACTTAAACTCTATTTGCCTCAGTTTCCTTGTCTGTAAGATGGAGATAATAATAACACCTACCTCTCAGGGTTGTTGTGAGGACCAAAATGAGGTAATAATTGTAAAATGCTTAGCATAGTGTCTGGCACATAGTAAATACTATATAAATGTTACTATTAAATTTGACAGACTGGTTCTATGGGTGGTACTCTCCTAAGAATCATTTGCTGGGAATTCCCCACTTTTTGGAATATTAGCTGAGTTGTATCTGAGCCTGTCTCTTTTGTGTTCTTTCTATTAGTTAACATGTAGACCCTTAAGTGTTAAGTTTTAATTAATAAAAAACAACAACAAACCTGTTAATGTAGTGATATGAGGCAAAAAAGTCATAACGCCAGTTGTACTATGTGCTTTCTGACTCAATGAAATGTTTTTATTGCGTTTTTTTGCAATTGTTGTGTGAAGGAATGTATGAGGAGATAGAAACAAGAAGGCACTTTCACAGTCATATGGTTTTAGTTTAGCATATGTTCTTCAGTGCATGTTTCCCCCTCCCCCTCAGCAAAGGTCAGTCTATTGGCACCTAGGCACTTTGACTCTACAGAATTGGGTATTTTAATTTAAAAAATTTAAAGAATTTAAGAAATAGGTACTTTTGTTGGTGGGTTTTCTGATAGTGGTAGTTTATGTAAGTTATAAGAAAGAAACCTGTTAGGTTTTGTAATTTCTACCAGTTTCATGCATTTTTTTTCCTTTTTAGTTTTATAATAAAAATACTTGTATTATTCAACTTTCAATTTTCCACGTTAATGGAGTGGAATATGAGCTTGGATAATAATTGAATTCTGGGCATCTTTTTAAGAAAGATCCGTCTGTCACAGTGATCCCAATCCTGGAGATAGATACGATTTCAAGGGAAGAAAGTCCTGGAGGAGAGTCCCTAGGGATGGAGAAAACCTTCTTCATCCCCTTTGATGAGTCAATATCTTCTGCAAAATGGCTTCTTTTTAGTTGCATAGCTTGGAACATTAGGGCAAAAAAGATTGATTGGAAAGACAAACATAGTATATCCTCGACTAATTGATAAAAGTTTTTCTACTAAAAACAGGTACTAGGTTCCCTGGGAGAACCTCAGGGAATGATTTGGAAACAAACAAATGAAAAAAAAAAAAACCCTTCTATGTCCTTCTCCTGTCCTCTCTCAGCCTGTCACAGCTGACTGGCTGTCCTTCGACCAGGACAATGAAGGAACAGAGGAAGCCAACAAATAGATCTTTGTCTTTCTGAAGTTGGGTGGGGTTGGAAGCCAGAGGGAAAGGCTGTCCTGTGAAGCTCAGGCTAGGGAAAGTGTCAGTGGGATCTGCTAGGCATTGGACAGTGGTTAATCTGTGGTTAATCTGTGGATAGGTCATCTGTATGTTCCCAGCTGAGGGTTTAATGATTTGAAGTCCCCCTTTCCCCCCAAAAAAAACCAGTCAGAAGTCAGACATAAAAAAGCATTTTGAGGGGCCATTTTATTAACATCATTCTATGGCTGGGAAGAGAGTTCTGATTAATTATTGAACTGCTCGTTTGCTGTCTGCCTTCCCAGAGTATGGCCTCCCACGAGGATTGAGTCACCTTTACATATACTTTTAATGGTTTTTTTTTTATCCTTGCACTGACCATGCTTTATTGCTTTGCTCTTACACAGGTGGTAGATAAAGAGCTGAGAAAATCCTTTAATTATATATCCTAAAATGGGATTAAGTTTTGGCCTCTGGGAACTTGAAAGGAGTGTGGTCCCAAAAGGCAATAATAGTAACTGATCCAACATGGTGTGTTGCTTGCTTCCACCTAGTAGGTGCCCTTTCCCTTCAGTGTGTCTCCATATTTCCGAGCATCTCCTTCTCGAGACTCCTCTGTACCTTTATGCTCTAGTCGATCGGGACAATTCCCTATTTCCTGATTTATTTTCTCTATGCCTTCCCTCCTGCTTTGTGGTATTGCACTCCACTTATCTGTATCTCCTGAAAAATGATTTTTTTAGCTTTATTTTTATTCTAAACTTAAGATACCAAATATAATAAGCATTGCCATATACAGAGAACAGAAAAAGAAGATTATTGCATGAAATTGTCTCCTTTATGGATAGCTTGCTTTTCTTTTAAAATATATAATAAATGCAACATGTTAACTTTGTGGAAAAATAGGTATTTATTGATATCTTTGTTCAGTAAATATCCACTTGTAGCCCTGTCCCTTCGCCCTTTCAGAGTCATCTCTTATAAACAAAGAATTTTTTTTTAGGAAAAAAGAGAAAGAGGAAGAAATCAATCAATACATATTCCACATCTATAGACGTCCCAGTTCTTCAAAGGAGTAGGGGGAGATGTCTTCTCATCTTTCTTCTTTGGAGTCAAATCTGTTTTTTGTAATTCTGCAACATTCAGTTTTGATTGTTTCATAGTTTCAAGATGTTGCTTTCAGAGCTATCTTGCTTGTCTGTGATTCCTTCAGGCCTTCCTTCTGTTGTCTTCTCCTGCTTTAAAAAAATACTTCACTGACCTTCTTTTCTTTGTTTTCCTTTCACAACTCTTATCTAGCTACCCCCTTTCCAGCACCACCCCCCCAACCCTGTTTGTATTTCAAGAAGTTCTGTTTGGTTGGTGATATTAAAAAAAAAAATGATGTGCCAGGTGGGAGACAGTGTGATATAGTAGAAAAATTCCTGACGGGAGTCAGGGGATCTGGGCTCAAATCCTGCCTATGATCCTTAAGCAAAATGTGACCTTAGGCAAATTGCTTCACCTCCAAGAGCTTCAGGTTCTACATATGTAGTTAGAGGGTTAGACCAGATGGCCTCTAAGGACCCTTCCAACTCTAGATATATGATCTTGTAAGTCTCATAAATCGCCGTAACTCTGTTTCTAAATATTGTAAATGTTTCTTTCAACTCATGTTACCAATTCACCAAATATTTAATAAGGACTTGCTATAAGCAAGTCATTATCTTGGTTGATAGGAATATAAAGACAAAAAAATGAACTGGTCCTTGTCCCTAAGGAGTTTATGATATTCTATTTAGGGATGGGGAATATAATATAGATGTAGATGAGCAAATATTAGGTGATTTGAGGAAGGAATCAAGAAAAGCTTTTTCCATCCCATCCTCCAGTGGTTTCAGGTTAATTTTCTCATGTTGTCAGTAGATCTTTTAACATTTAGTATCAAAGAAGTGTTATTGAAAATGCTGTTCTGGGGCAGCTAGGTGGTGCAGTGAGTGGAGCATTGGCCCTGGATTCAGGAGGACCTGAATTCAAATATGACCTCAGATACATAACACTTACTAGCTGTGTGACCCTGGGCAAGTCACTTAACTCCATTGCCTAGCTTAAAAAAAACAAACAAAAAATAAAAATAAAGTCATGCTCTGGCTTAGCAATCCCTCCAAAAGGGCCAGAAAATATGTATTTATTCCAATCCTTTCGGCTAACTAGGTGGCACATTGGATAAGCACTGACCCTGAAGTCAGGATGAACTGAGTTCAAATCCAGCCTCAGACCAAACACTTGACACCTGCTAGCTGTGTGGCCCTGGGCAAGTCACTTAACCCCGATTGCCTCATCAAAACAAAACAAAACAAAAAAAAAAAACAACAAAAAACCCTATTAAAAAAAAAAGAAAATGCTGTTCTGCCATTCTGTGTGTGTGTAGGTGAGCTTATTGCTCTGTCTACTGGAGAAGGGTGTGGTTGAGACAGCTTCCTAGAAAAGATGACAAATTAATCATCAATAAAAATAGGAAATTTTGCTTTTCGTCAGAGTTCTATCTTAGCTTCTATTGTCTTGAAGTTAATTGTCTAACTCAGTAAGCCTATGGGATGTGGCATAGAATTCCATTTAAAAATTATGTACACATTATTCTTCAGTGCACAATAATAATGAGAATAATGATGTTTAGGAAGGTAGAGTTCAAGTTACTGGAAATCAAGACTGCTACCTGTTATGATTTCTTTTGTGACCTGGAGCTTTCTCTATCAGTGGGATCCCTTAACAACAAAATAAGGGCAATTTTGCTTCCCTGATTTCTAAGGCTGTTATGAGAAAGAATTATAAGAATGTGTATATCTCTCTTACAGCCTGTAGTCTTCAAAGTCTCGTTACTTTTAGAGATTCACTGATAGTGCATCATTTCATTCCAAAACAATACTAAGGCAATAATGACTTTGAAATCAATCAATATTTATTTTGGAACTGACACATTTGCAGTGCTGTTTTCTGATGTGCTGATCCTGATTATTCTATAATCCTTCCTTTTTCCACCTTCCGTGTTTATGGAGAGGGGTGGAAGGTAAAATAATAAGTTTTTTCTTTTAACAGAAAATTGCTATCCACAAGTCTGATGTTACATAATTTTCAAATTCATTGGATTTGCTTAGCTCTAAATTCTATGATTTTACATAATAGAACTCCATTCTGCTGATGGTACTGGGATTGTTGCTGTTGTCTCTCTGTAGTATCTCTCTCTTTTTGGATCTTCCATCCTCATACTTTCAATCAAATCAGGATGGGAACATGAGCCAGTCATGATTCCTTGAAGAAATTAGATGGAATTTTGTAAGTGACTTACGGAAGTCAGTATCAATATTTGACAGGTATCCTGGAACCATAGAGGGCGGTTCCTGTCTTTTGCCTCTCTGAGGAAGGCTCTGTATGGTTCCTCCACTTCTGGATCAAGCACGAGGTTAGTTATTCATTGTTTTCTTACTCAGGTTGAGATAGAAGGTGTGACCTAGGCCACCTTGCCTTCACTCTCAGGTGATTGGGGAATGTCATCCCCCTTCTCAGTCAAGCCTGGTGAGGCAGCTCACTGTAGGACTGAGATAATATTACTTTATCCTCTCCAGTCTTCCCAGCCATTGCTGCCTTGCCCTCTAAGGCCACTCTGCATCTACTGTCTCTCTCTCATATATTTCTTGAATGTACTTATTTATATACATGCCTCCTCATTAGACTATAAACTCCTTCAGGGTAGAGATTGTTTCAGCTTTTTCTTTATATCCCTTGGACTTAGTATAATGTCTGGTATACAATAAACATTTAATTAATGCTTGTTGACTTGATTTCTGCTAACCAAATGTAGAGAAGGTTTAATTATCCCTCCAGCCCTTTCTGTCCTGGCTGACTTAGTTTGGAGGAACTTTGTTCCTACGGGTTTTGTTAATTATGGTGTCACTTTAATATAGAGAATGGGGATAGGGAAAGGAAAGAACATTCCTGCTTGTGTGACTCAGAATAAAGTAATATGTATACTTGATAGATCAAAAAAAATTCCTCTTCTGTTTAATGAGGTAACCCATAGAAGAGAGGTGTGGTGGTTGAATTAAGCATTAGATGAAATTAGATTAATTTAAAATTAATTAGTGAAAACATAAATTAATTAGTGAAAACCTAAAATAAAAATAAATTAGTGAAAACACACTAATAACATTTTTTTGAAGGTTGACGGTAACAACTCTCCCTTCTCTAAAGACAGAAATTTCTGTAGGATTTGCCCAACTCAGGAATAGTAGATGGTTTTTTTTTTTGTTTGTTTGTTTCATTAGGTTACATCTGCCTCTCCTTCCCAAACTTGTATTACCTAAGTTGAGTGTAAGGTAGTCCTGGGGCCTTTTGCAGACATCTAAAGGTGGGATCTTAGAATCATAAACATAACATTTTGGAGCTGATGGAAATTAAATAATCCAACATCCTAATGTTAGAGATAAGGAAACAGAGGCCCAGAGAGATCCAGAGCCACACAATAGCAGAGCTCTTTATTGGCGTGAGGCAGCATGGTCCAGTGGAAAAAGCCTTGCTCTATAGTCAGTGTGCCTGGGTTCAAATCTAGCCTCTGATACTTATTACACTTGTGACCATGAACTTATTCTTCCTGGAATTCATTTTCCTTCTCTGTAAAATGAGGGTATTGAATTTAGAGCCTTTCTTTCTAGCTCTGTGGGTCCTATGACTCCTAGGTGTGTCTTTTTTTTTACATTATAGCAAATGGTCTTTACTGTTGCATGTAGTTATACCTTTCTCTGGCTGGATACCTGGGCACCTGGGCAAAAGTCTCTGTCTGATGTTTCCAATGGAAAATTTGGGTGTAAAATGAAGGGGATGAGAGGACAGAGATTGCACATTTTGGTTCTGGAGTTATGTAATTTGATAGTTAAATAAAAAATAACCTGCTCAGTTCTGAAAGATAATGGAGACTTCTTATCTGACTAGATGTTGCTTTAGGGGAGCCTTATGTTAACCTCTTTTCTAGGACCATTTTTTTCTGCCATCCCTTATTCATCTGTGTACTTTGTTCATCTTGAACTCTCTTCAACCCTTGGATTTGAATCCCAGTAGTTTTCATATGGGGGAAAATGGAAGGTAGAGAGGAAGGAGGTGGGAAGTCCTCTCTTCTATCTGAACTGTTTATTTCCTGCCCCTCCTCTAAGCTACAAAGTTTCCCCTTTTAAACTTTTGCTTTTATTGTGTTTATGAATGAATGAAGCCCTTTGTAAAGCTTATTGGAATGTTCTGTGGGAAGGACACTATGCAAAAATTAATTGTATTGCATAACTGCCCGAGTCCTCATGGATGCCAAATCACTCCTGGCACTTGAACAGATCCTCCTCTGTGGTCAGTCATATGAGACTAGGATGCCCGGTGCATATGAGATGCAGCTCTGTCCTCCTCACCAGTGCCCCTGGGGATGACCTTTAGCCTAGCTCAGACGAGTATCTAATCTTGTATTTCTACAAATCTCTGCTTCTTAATACAATGGAGAATGCGACTTTGTTTCTTTCTTGCATGATTCTTTCCACGGTTGCTGATTCTTTACGGACGTCAGATTTTTGTCCATCTTTTTCATCTGAGGGAAGAAAACTGGCATTCTTGACCGACTGTCACAAGGGCTGTCTTTGGTTTGGCTGATTGGCCTTTCGGTCCTGATAAGATTCTTTTTAGTAGGATACCTGTTGTGGGAGGTATTAGGGAACTTTGGCCAGAGAGTTCAGCGTGTTTTTCTGAGTCTCCTTCTGTTGCTCGTCATCTTCTTTTTGACCTCATGATGTCGGTGTTTTCTAAGGGTCTGTCTTTGGCCCTCTTCTCTTGCATCTTCTCCATGTACCTTCTTGGCGAGGAGCCAAGACGTTGCTTCTCCCTTTGCAATCTTTTTTCACTCTCACAGCTGATTTATTTTGCAGAACTGTGAACTTTACGAACTCTGCAGACCTGTACATCTGTCTGTCTTTAGGGTATCTCTGCTAGATGTCCCCCTGGAACCTCAAACCTGAGTTTGAGGATAGCCTAAATGGTGCTTATCTTTCCTTCTAAGCCTATGCCTCTTCTTACAGAAGAGGCCCCCCCACCTTCATTCATCCACCTCCATTTGCACTTTGGGATTATGTTTTCCCTGTTTCTCTCCCTGTTCACATCCAGTCCTGCTTTCTTGTCCCACGAGTGGTGGCCGTGTGATTTCTGGCTTCCATGCATTTGTTCACAACAGTCCCTCCCTCATCTTCTTCACCTAGTCAGTTCTTTGAAAATCCATCACAGATAGTATCTCTAACACTGTTCCGTGTTGCACCTGCCTTCTGAACTGGTTGTGTTATTGACAGCCTGGTTTTTATACTTACTCTTAAGGCAGAGGACATGGGGAGGAGGGAGGCTGTGGCTTCTGAGTTTAGTTGTTGGTGATGCTCATTCCTGGGGGATATAGTTTAGATCAAATTGCACAATATACTTCCTCCATATATTCCGTCCTACCTTTTATACTGTGAAATTAAGTTAAAATGGTATTAAGGTTAGGCTTGAGAGAGAAAAGTTAAGTGATGCAGTGATTAGAGTGCCGGGCCTGGAGTCAGGAAGACCTGAGTTCAAATCTAGGTTCCGACACTTACTAGCTGTGTAACCCTAGATATGAAAGACTTTTAACTTTCACTTGCCTTAGTTTCCTCATCTGTAAAATTGGGACAATGATATCTACCTCTCAGGATTGTTGTGAGGATAAAATGAATTATTTATAAAATGCTTCGCAAACCTTAAAGTGCTATGTACAGTTAGTTATCCCTTCCACATCTCGATTTTCCCCATCGCAGTTTTGATGGGTCAGCGTAAGAAATTAAATGGGGAAAAAAATTAAAAAAAAAAAAGAAATTAAATGGGGAAAAAAATAAAAAAAAAATGAAATGGGAATTTTTTGGGAGTTTTGCGGAAGCCATAGATGACATGGGAAGGCCAGCAGATGACACAGAAAAAGTTAAGAAACTCAGAAATGCATAAAATATATGCATAATATTGTGTAATATAGCCTACAACCAAATAACCCAAATTTTACAATAAGGTAGTGTAAACACCCCATAAAAGGAAAAGAAAAAATTCAGACTAAATGAATAAATACCAGCTGCTATCATCATCATCATCATCATCATCATCATCATCATCATCATCATCATCTTCATTATTTTAACAAAAAAGGGGTAGAGTATGTTAATAGAGATGAAGTAATCCCAGTCCTTTTGACTTAGTGATAGTAGTGGTAGTGGGATCATCTGCTGATTGGTACATGTAGAGTACCAATTAAGATTCAAGACATAGATCTTAATTTGTACCAGTTGGAGGAGTTAACCATTTTTTCCCCCATTGGCTGCTCCTCTGAATCTCCACTGGACTTTGATGACTCTGGAGGAGAAAGTGAAGCTGATGACTTTGTACAGCTCTGCCTCACTTAAATCCAGTTTATGAGCAAGTCGAGACATTGCCCTTATGATGTCACTGGTCTTTTTTAAGAATGAATCTCCAGCCATCCGCCTTGTTGTCCTTCTATGATATACCCTCCCCATCAGCTGTTCTCTAGGGCTCACTCTTCTTGGACGAGATGAAGCTACCAACAATAAGGTTTTGGAGTATAGTCTTTTAGTTAGTGTTGATTTCATAGGATCATAGATTCTAGAGCTGGAACAGATTTCAGAGCCCATCTTGTCTCATTACCTCATTTTACAGATGAAGAAACTGAGGCCCAGGAAGGATTAGTGGCTTTCCCAAGCTTGTACAGGTCATAAGTTTTCAGGTAGGTTCTCAGATTCCAAATTGAGTGCCCTTTCTAATATACCATGCTCATTTTGTGCCATCCCCTAACCCCCCTCAGAAAACAATAAGACATGATGGAGGTATGTCAGTAATGTATTAGAACAGGATTTTAAAAAAAATATTCATTTATTTATTTTTTAAAATTAATTTATTTTTAGTTTTCAGCAATCACTTCCATAAGCTTTTGAGTTTTAAATTTTCTCCCCCTCCCTCCTCAAGATGGTGCACAAGCTGATATAGGCTCTACATATACATTCTTATTAAATATATTTTCACATTAGTCATGTTGTAAAGAAGAATTTAGAATCAGTAGAAGAAACAGAACAAAACAGAAGAGAAAAAAAAATAGCAAATAGAATGCTTCAGTCTTCATTCCCACTCCATAGTTCTTTCTCTGGATGTGGATAGCATTTTCCATCATGAGACTTTTGGAGATGTCTTAGATCCTTGCATTGCTGAGAAGAGCTGAGTCTATCAAAGCTAGTCATCATACAATGTTGTTGTTACTGTGTACGACGTTCTCCTTCTTCTCACTTCACTCAGCATCAGTCCATACAAGTCTTTCCAGGTTTTTCTGAAGTCTGCCTGCTCATCATTTCTTATAGCACAATAGTATTCCATTACATTCATATACCACAACTTGTCCAGCCATTCCCAATTGATGGACAGCCCCTCAATTTCCAATTCTTTGCCACCACAGAAAGAACTGCTATAAATATTTTTGAACACGTGGGTCCTTTTCCCATATTTATGATCTCTTTGGGATACAGCCCTAGAAGTGCTATTGCTGGGTCAAAGGGTATGCACATTTTCATGGCCCTTTGGCCATAGTAGAACAGGATTGTCTTCTAGGCACGTAGTGTCTACTACATTTAATATGATTGCGTATTGACCATCTACTTAATGCATTTTTCTTTTTGTTCAGACTTGTAATTTCATTAGTGTGGGAAACCCTGATGAGGAAAAATTCCTTTTACCAGTTGCAGATTGGCTCTTATTCTATAAGCAATAAGGGTTGAACTTGAACCTAGCATTTCCTGACTCCAAGGCTGACTGTAGAACTTATGACAAATGTGTGTGTGTGCGCGTGTGCACTTGTTTTATTATGAACTTAGGCTGATAGTATCCATATATTTTGGTATTACTTTTTGAACAGCATCTGAATTCCATACTATATTCTTTAAGGTACTTGATGCATTTTCCTGATTTATAGTTCGTTGCTATTTTAAGAATCCTATTAACAATTATCCTACAATTACTAATAAAATCTTACTTAGGAATCATAGAACTTTCCAATTGTAACTGGAGAGCTGGAGAGGGCCATAAAAAGCTAATGCACCCATCTCCTTTTGAGAATATGACTTGCTCACGATCACGTAACTGAATTTATCCTAGTGCCTGAGTAATTGAGTATTATATTTTCTACATATTAGAAGCAATAATAATTCATAATTACCTAGCACTTAGAAGTTTACAAAGTGCCTGTCCTGTAATAGACTTATGAAGTAGCCACTGCACGTGTTATCCCCACTTTGCTGAGAAGGAAACTAAGACCGAGACAGATGGCTTGCCTGAGGTCCCACAGGTCCCACAGGTGTCAGAGCCAGGGCTCAAACCCAGGGCTCCTGTTTCTAAGCCCTGTGCTCTTTACATTATACCAGGCTATCTAGTTTGACTAGAAGGGGTGCGTGTATTTGAGGAAGGAGGAGGGGAAGAAGAATAGATGGTGTTGAAGGTTTCTTCAGATGCTAGATTAAGGCTAGAACTAAGAATATTACTCAGCTGAGGGTGGAGAGGAAATAGTCTACTCAATAACAGTACATTTCAGTGACTTCTTATGTAAACACTTAATTGAACAGATGTATTTATCTGGTTCATTTACTAAAAGTCCAGATATTCAAGATATTCTTCCAGATGCTTCTGTTTACTTGGAGACCACATTACATTCTGAGGAGTGGTATATTCAAGCCACCTTTTTACTTTCTGTGCACTTCACTGGGCAGCTGGGTAGTCTGCAGTTAGGAAGACTCATCTTCCTGAATTCAAATCCAGCCTCAGACACTTAATAGCTGTGTGACCCTTGCCAAGTCACTTAACCCTTTTTGCCTCAGTTTCTTCACCTATAAAATGAGCTAGAGAAGGAAATAGCAAACCACTCTAGTTTCTTTGCCAAGAAAACCCCAAATGGGGTCACGAATAGTCGAACATGACTGAAAATGACTGAATAATATGCACTTTAGCAATAAAAGAAATAAGGTTTTCATTGGCTGACTTTTTTTTTCCCCATCCAGATTTATTTCATAAGTGTAGTGAATTCAGTGTGGCAGCTCCCTCCATCAGTGGAGATCAGCAACTCCTCAATAACTAACAGTCTCAGGAATGCCTGAGTTAATTGATTTTTTCCATGTTCACACAGCTAGTCAGTCTGTGTCAGAGCCTGGAAATGAACTGAGGCCTTCCTGAATATCTGGTGTCCTCTTGTCCTCCATCCTGTCTCCTTGAACTTATAATTGTCATTAGAATACTATAAAATGTTAGCATTGAGCAATTGTCCTTTCTTCTCCGTAGGAGCTCAGGTGAATAATTCAGTTCTGAAGTGCTTATTGAAGGAAGGACGTTAATAAGCTAAAGCTTGTCCAGTGGGCTACCCAAATGGTGGGAAGGCTCATCATGTAAGGAATGTTTGGAGAAATGGGAGTTGAGCGGACTTGTCTTCAGTTATTTGGAGGGCTGTCACTTGGAAGGGAGAGTAGATCTACTTGTTGTAGCTCCTGTGAACAGACCTAACACTAATGGATTGAGTTTCTGGGAGGTAGATTTTGACTTAATATTTGACGAAGGATTTTCTAGTGATGAGAATGCTCTAGAAATGGGATGTTCTGCCTTATAAAGTTGTTTTCCATTCCTAGAGGTGTTCAGGCAAAGGTTGGATAATGATATATTAGCAATATTATAGATAGGTTCATACATTGGACAGGAATTTGGATTAGATGAGAAGCAGCATGGTCCAGTGGAAAACATAATAAATGTGGAGTCAGAGGACTTGGGTTCAAATCCCATCTCTTAGGAGTATTGCCTGTGTGACTTTGGGAAAGCCATTTAACTTCTTTGGTTTTCAGCTTTTTCACCTATAAAATAAAGGGGTTGAAATAGTTGTCTTCTCTGGACCAGGACCCTGCCAGCTCTAATTTGATGATCCTATGTTCTCTCAAGTCCTTTCTAAATCACAGTTCTATGCCTCTAGCATCCTCCAAGTGGAAAAGGTCTTGACAACAAGGGCAATTTTTAGAAAAGGGGATATATGTTCACTGGATGACTATCCTAGTAGGATATTGAAAGCATAATTTTTTATATATATATGTATATATATGTATATACACACTTCATTGTCCTATAATGCTATATATATTATATATCCTATGTATGTGCTATATATACACACATATATATTATATATGTATATATATAAAATGTGTGTGTGTGTATATGTGTGTATGTATATATCTGTATCGATATATATGACTCAAAAATGCCACATTCTATTTAAGGAGACATTTGAGCCCCTTGTACAGCCCTCGAAAGGGATTTAGTAATCCTGTCAGTGAATAGTTGATGTCCTAGCACTGGAAGACCTGCCCCCTATCCTAACTTTAAAACAATGACTTTGCTTGCTGTTGAAATACATGTGATGGAGTCTCTCCTGACTGTCCTGGTTGAAAGTGATCTCTTCCTTCAAATTTTCTACTACATTTGACCTAAACCTCCTTTTTATACTTACTGCATTTCCCTAACATTGCCACTTATAATATATGTGAACTTAAGTAAGATGTTTAATTTTTCTGGGATCCACTTTCCTCATTTTAAAAAAACTCTACTGGCCCAGGGTTGGGGTGGGGGTGGTGGGGAAGGAGGAGAGGGTGGTGTTCAGGCACATTAATGCATTATTGGTGGAATTGTCCAATAGTGGTATAGCTATTCTGGAAGCAATCTGGAGCTATGCTTACTTAAAACATCATTAAGTTGTATACACTTTTGACCTACAGATAACATCTACTAGGCCTATGCTTCAGAAAGATCAGAGAAAGAGGTCTTTGGTCTAAGAGAAACTCAAATGGCTATCTTTTTATTAATAACGTGCTGGCCTTATTAACAAAATGATTAAATTAACCAGAAAAAAAAAGATCAGAGAAAGAAAAAGAACTTATATATACAGAAATAGTTATAGCAAGCCCCTTTTGGTATAGCAGAGAACTGGAAACTAAGTGGCTGCACATCAATTAGGAAGTGACTGAAGAAGTCATGGTATGTGAATGTGGTGAAACATTATTTCACCATAAGAAATAATGAAAGGATGGCTACAAAGAGACCCAGGAAGACTTATATGAACTGATGCAGAGTTCGATGAGCAGAACCAGAAGAACCGTTTACACAGCATTGTCCAGACAAAGACTTTGAAAGACATAAGAGATTCCTCTGGCTCTCTTGAACCAGTACATGCCACCCAGATCCTGAGAGAGAGGTGATGGATGGCCTCAGAGTGCCAAAGGAGAAAAACCTGTCCAGACATGGTCATTGTGGGATTGTTTAGCTTGATGTTTAAATTTTAGATTTATCTACTCTCCTACACCTTCTGTGTCAGGTAATAGTAAATTACTCTTGTGTACAGTGTTTTATGGTTTACAACTTGCATTCCTCACAAACACCCTGTGAAGCAGGTAGAGTAAATATTATCATGAAAGGCTTACAGATAAGGAATCCAAGTCTCAGAGAAGTTAAGTAACTCAATCAAAATAATTTCTATGAAATGGCAGGGGCCATTGAACTTGGAACTCCAGACTATTGACTCTCTAGTACACAACTAAGTGATTTGTAAACAAATGCTTATATTAAGGGTCCTGACTAAAGAACTTTTGGGTTAAAAGGATTGGGGATTGTTTTTTCTCTTTGTGGGGGGGAGAGAAAGAAAAGAGGGTCATTGAAACAAAGTTTTTGAAATGCATAGAAGGGAACAGAAGGGAGGCCAGAAGGCATCACAGTCTAGGAGGACAGCTTTTAAAATAACAGTTTGAATTTATTATATTCATAGTTGTGTGTGCAACTCTCTTTTACATATATCCACACACATAACATATGCACATATATGAAAGTACTCATTTTAGTTTATGGTAATTAAGATCAGAATTCTGTCTCAAAGTATGAAGTGTCCTTATTGCTTTTCAGGGTTAATTCCTTTACATGTACCATCCCTTTACACCTCCTCCAGGATCCTGTTTTATTAGGTAGACCTCTGTAACATAGCTGACAGGACTTCTTGGCCAAGTTCCCCTAGCTGAAGACCTGTTCTATAACCTAGCAATGTGGTTGTTTACCAGGTACGTTTTAGGGGTGTCTGACCTCTCCTCTAGATATTGAGTTTACCACTCTTAAATTCATTGATTTATTACCCCTACCGTAGCTACTGCAGGGACAATTTTATTTTTGGCTCTGGTCTAGGGTTTGTTTACAAGAAAAGAGGGGAAAGTGAAATAAATACTCAATGTATAAACAAGAATTGTATACAGACACAGGGCAGGTGATTTATTCCTACTCTAAGAAAGCTGTGATAAACACAAGAGAATCATAACACATATAATAGAGTGACCAGAACAGAATTCAATTGTTCACTTATTATGAGCACAGTTAGCTGGGAGGTCAATATTCAAACCTTTTTGGGGCATAGTTTTGCAAGGCTGCTCATTAGCCATAGTACATTTCTCTTCTGTTTTCATTGTCCAGTCAGTCAACTGAACTTGATATTTCCAGTGGCCTCTCTCTGTTGCCATCTCCTCCCTAGGTACCAGCTCTGTCATGTCAGTGCTTGGGCACTTTCGGTGGTGGTAGAACTGCCCAGTGCAGGATAGCATAGATGCTATTGCCATAATCTTGCTGATGAGAAATTTCACCAAAACTTTAGGCCTTCAGGTTTTTGGGTTCTCACAAGACCCTGTAAAAAGGGAGATGGCCCCATTTCATCATGGACATTGTCTTGCCTAGGTAGGGCCATGTGCCTCATAGCTTTCAGCTGATTGGGAAATTGAGTGGGATCCCTTTTTTTAACTAATTCTCTGGACAGCTCAGAGCTGTGCTCTTCCTGGAGGAGGGGTGAATTGCCATTTTTGTATACTCACTAACTTCTAGATCAGCAGCCAATCGTGGCCCAACATACATGGCTAGAAGTAAGCCAACTGATTGACTGGTTGGGGAGAAGAGTAGATTAGAAGAGGGAGAGAGGAGACCTGTTACACTTTTTCTCTTACTCATTTTGAATCTACTCCTTTCCACTAGACCCTTCCCACTTGCTTACAGACATGTATAGGACTCCCCATTCTAAAAAAAAAAATGATGGGGGCAGCTAGGTGACACAATGAATAGAGCACTGGCCCTGGATTCAGGAGGGCCTGAGTTCAAATCTGACTTCAGACACATAATACTTACTAGCTGTGTGATCCTGGGCAAGTCACTTAGCCCCATTACCTAGCCCAAAAAAAAGGAAAAAAAAAAAAAGATGACCCTTGGGCCTTTCTATTCTATCAAGCTTACCATGTCTTCACTCCTCCACTTTATTACCATACTTCCTGAAAAAAGTATTCTGCATTTAATGCCTCTACTTCCTCATGAACTCATCCCTGATTACAATGTGGCCTTTCCCCCAACAATTCTCACTGCCTCCCTCCTCCCCGAATCAAGGACCACTTTTGACACCATTATCATCAGATCTAAGGATCTTTTCTTAATCTTCATCCTCTACAGTTGTTGATACTGTTGACTACTTCCTCCCTATGGAAACACTGTCTTCCCTTTTTAACCACTCTTCTCTTTTCTGACTCCTTTTAAAACTCAAAGCTTTCTCCTAGGTCCTTTTCTCTCATGTTCTTATTTACTTCTCATTTCAGTGGATCATCTTTAGGTAGTTGACTTTCAAATTTTTATCCTCATTTCTGACCATTTTCTTGAGGTCAAACCCATTCATAGGCCACGTGCAGCACATCTTTACTTGAATGTCCATCAAGCACCTCAGACTTAATGTATTTAAAACTTAAGTCATTATTTTCACCTCAGACCTTCCCTGACTTCCTCATCAGTAACACCATCCACATTAGAAGCCTCCTGTTTTCTGTAACTGCTCTCTCTCCCCCACTCCTGTCCAAATAGGTGTCAAATTTTGTCAGTTCAACCTGTGCAATATTTCTCTTGTCTCCTGTCTGTCTTCACTGCCACCATCCTAATATAGACAGACCCTTATTACCTATCAATAATCTCCTAACTGTTCTTCCTGACTCTTGATTTCTTCCCCTTCTGATCCATTCTTCATACCTTTTCCAGGTTAATCTTTCTTTATCTGGTCATGTCACCCCTAGTCTCAAAAACTCTCTATTAACTCCTTATGGCTTATGGTTTATGGCTTACCCCTGCATTTGATGCTCTTGACAATCTGATGCCCTCCACAGTCTTATACTCCAGTGTTATGTGAATCAATCAACATAAATTTACTAAATGCCTGTGATAGGTCAGACACTGTTAGGCCCTGGGGATACTGATAGGAAGAATAAAACCATTCTTACCCACAAGGAGCTTACATTCTAATGAAGGAGATAGGTACGTATAAATGTTTATATGTATTCTGTATCCATGTATATACAGAATAAATGCAAATTGGAATGTAAATTAACTGGGACAAAATACAGTAATTAAATTTGTTGACAAAGACATCCCTTAAAATTTTTAGCATATAGTGTATGGTTTTGTGGCAGTCTCTTGTTTTTATACAATTTGGCATTGAGTTCACAACACTTTGATATATATTCTGTGTTCTTCACCATGAAACAATACAAAACATTGGTTAATCACTATCCTTTTGTCAAGCAGTCCATCTTGCCTAATTGAAAGCCTTGATTTTATAGTCCATGGGTTTTCTATGTGTGTTGAAATAAGGTGAGTTCTCAGGCCACTAACTCATTTATCTCCATCTTTTGACTATATTTTCTTAACCGTTCTTGACATGTGACCTGGTACAAAGCCATGTTGCCATCTTCTTTCTGTGTCTGGGAATTTCTGTAATTCCAGAACAGTTTTGTGCCTTAGCATATCAGTGTGTTTATTCAGAGTCAGAGCTGAAAGGTACAACTTTGTTGGGAAGGCATAGCTTGTCAGCTATTCACGTGATGGATGTGCTGAACTCTGAGTAAACTCTTCTTGGTGAAAGAAGTTTAATATAATCAAACATGCATCTTATGTACAGTATTGTAAGTACCTGGAGGGGCCATGATGATCAATAAACAAAGAGAATTAGAGTCACTTCCTTTTGAGTTAATGTAAGGTGCGTCTGTCCAATTACAATATTTACTTTTAAATGTGTGGCTGCAAAGTTGAGCAATGCCACCATATTTAGTAACACTCTTGAAAAGTAGTGGGAGGAGTGAAGAGATAAAAGGCACACTTTTACTTTAAAATAGTGATGTTGACCAGATTTTCAACCCTTGCTGCATTTACTATTTTGTAGATCCTTATTAGAGGAAGTCAAAACAAGTGCTAGAATTGGAGTCAGGAAAACTTGGGTTCAAATTCCAGCCATGTTGCTTCCTAGCTGTATGACTGTGGGGAAGTCACTAACCTCTTTGTGTCTCAGCTTGCTCATGATATCCATGGGATAATAGCCATAGTGGGGTGTACAGTGCTTAGCAGGACTAGCACCTATGGTGTGAAGCTTAGCTGAGCCCTTTTCAGGGCTGCTCGTGCTCCTTTGGTGTCCACCGTCACCCAACTCTCACCTGTGGTTCCAAGAAACTGGAGCGTGTACAGTGACCACACTCCAGTAAATTGTCTAGGCAGATGGGCTAAGCCAAATTGAGAGTAATCAACAGGCCTCAAACCTGTTGGTGAGGTAGGGGAACGTCTACCCCAAACATGTGAAGAATGAGCAGATGAAAACAGTTTGTTCCAATAGCCATGAAGGCAGTTGAAGCAGCCACTATGGAGTGCTAAGAGCTTGGTCAGACATTGAAGGCATCAAAGTCATCTACTGCATCCTGGGCCATCGCCAAGCTTCTCGACTTTTGTCTTGCCCCACTGGACTTGGATGACTCTGGAAGAGAAAGTGAGGCTGATGACTTTATGCAACTCTGCCTCACCTAAATCCAGTTCATGTGCAAGTCATTACCTGTGATGTCATTGGTTCTCTTTGAAAATGAAGGGCAAACAACAACAGCTATAGTACCTGTCTCACAGGGTTGTATTGAGAGGAGTTATTTAAATGGCAGTAGTAGTCTTGTTATTATTATTATTATCATTAGCATATCCAAGGCAATGGTAGGGGTGCTGGCATCTAGGTGGTGAGGATGAGACTGAAAAATGATATACCTGTTTGTTACTATTAACTCCTGGTCCACAGTTAAAAATCTAATATGGAATATTTCTTAAAGAAAGAAGAATGAAAGGAGAATCGGATTTCATAGATAATCCCTTCTTGCTTAAAAATGGTTTCAAAGAGGCTCTTGCAGATTTTTCAGACTCACTTATACATTGCATGATTGCATCTGAGTGTGTGCATACTTGTGTTATTACAATATGTCTAGTTCCATAACTGGTAAAAAAAATGCCTAACTCCTTATTTGGAAGAAATCAAACTGTATAACTTTTTCCTTTGTATTTCCTAACTTAGACAAGGATATAAAAAATGATAAGTGTCTTTTGCTGAGATAGTTTTGTGGGTTAAAGCTTTTAATTCTTGTTCATGAACGTTATGTGAGCTACTTCACAGAGATTAGCAATCCCAGGGTTTTCTGAGATTGTGGGGTTGTATATTTAAAATACCACCACCACCACCAAAAATCAAGTGCCTAAAACTTGTCAGCTTTATCTGATTTGACTTTCAAAGATTTAGCATACTGTATATATAGGGAGAGTTGGAAATGGGTTTAAAAAAAATAAATGGATTACATTTGTTTCTTCTAAGAGGAGCCTCTGTAAGAAAGAATAAACAGCCTAGGTCAAGTGTAAAGGTCTCTTCAGCTTAGTGATTTAGCCTTGTCAAAATCCAGTTTATAAAAATTTAACTTTTTGATCCTTTCTTGTGCTGGCTTTTTAAAAAAATTATTTTTTCCCCAATTACATGTAAAAATAATTTTTAACATTCGTTTCTTAAAATTTTGAGTTTCAAATTCTCTTTCTTCCTCCTTCCCCTCCACCCTCATTGAGAAAGCAAGCAATTTGATTCAGGTTATACATGTGCAGTCATGCAAAATATATTTCCATATTAGTCATGTTGTGAAAGAAAAGACAGACCAAAAAATTTCCAAGAAAAATAAAGTTAAAAAAAATTACTTCAATCTGCATTTTCATACTCCATAAGTTCTTTCGATTGAGATGGATAGAATTTTTCATCCTAAGTCCTTTCGAATTGTCTTGGATCATTGTATTGCTGAGACTAGCAAAGTCATTCACAGCTAATACTCATACAGTATTGCTGTTATTATGTACCCTGTTCTCCTGGTTCTGCTCACTTTCAATTTGCATCAATTCATGTAAGTCGTCCCAGGTTTTTCTGAGAGCATCCTGCTCATCATTTCTTATAAATAGCTTAATAGCATTCCATCACAATCGTATACCATAACTTGCTCAGTCATTCCCCTTAATTTTAAGTTCTTTGCCACCACTAAAGGACCTGCTATAAATATTTTTGTACATACAGGTCCTTTTTTTGTGTGTGTTTTTTATCTCTTTGAGATCTGGATTTTCCATAGTCTTGATCATTATCATCCATCAGCATCAGCGAGCAACCTTTATTGCAAGGTAGTGACTTGGATACAAAGAGCCATAAGATCATAGGATTTAATGTTGGATGGGACCTTGGAAGCCATTTTCTACCCTCTCTTTTTATAGTTGAGGAAACTTAGACCAGCGAGGTTAAGCCTCTTGGCCAAGGTCTCTCAGATAGTTTAAGTGGCAGAGCCTGTGCTGTGGAGACAGGAAGAGGGAGTGGGGTTTGAGAACATGCTCACCACAGGCTGAAAAATGAGAGCTCCTAGAGATCTCCACTATTTTGGCTTTTATCTTTCTATCCCCAGTGCTCATCACATAGTAGTTGTTTAATCAAAATTTGTTATAGGAATGAACGCTGAGAAACTCAGTCTGGAAAGTATCATCCTTTCCAGTTTCCCATACTCCCCTCCACACAATTCCCAAGACCTTTTAACTTTAATCCATTTTAAACACTCCCAGGCCTTTTCTTTTATTAAATACAATAAAAATAATTATAATTTGGGCTATTTCAGGATTTCCTTGGAATAATGCAAAGACTTTATTAGGCCATAGCACACAAGAAAGATGGTCCCTGTTCTCAAGTATTTTATTGAGGGGTTGAAAGATGGCATACCTAATTAAAAAAGATAAATAGCAATCCAGGATAGTATATGAAAATTATCCAGTGAAAGGTGTCTGTACATACATACATACATACACACATATACACATGTATGTATATACATGCATACACATGGATGGGGTGCCTAAACAGATAAATAAATATGTGTATGTATATGTATGTGTGTATACATATATAAACACACACATAAAGAAAATGATTGCTGACGTTATCAAGGCAGATGTGAGTAAATCTTTCTTCCCATGTCTACCAGGGACCTCTGCTAAGAACCATTTAAGTTTGTCATCTTGGTCTGTCTGTGGGTTTTCTTTTCACAGCACTTTCAGCAAGACTGGATTGCCTATTCTCCAAGCTGGTCTAGCTGTTTATATCTCTGTTTTTTTATGTTTCCCCTATGTCTGGAATGCCGCATTCTCTCTAACACTCTTAATCTCTGTTTCTTGAAATCCTGCCTATCCTTCAAAGCCCTTTTCAGATATCCCCAATTCTAGGAAGCTCTGAATCACTGTGGTTGCAATAAAAGCAGAGTCAGTTTGGTAAATAATCAGAGTCCCATAAAGGATGCTTAAAACTGATTATGCTGGTTAGTACACAGATAGTTGGCTGGTAAAAATGTTAACTTTCAATTTCTTCTGGAGGATTAGTTGAGAGTTGGAGTAAATTCAGGAAGTTGTCTTTTTGCAGTAGTTCAGCAAAACCTGTTTCTTGGCGTGGGAGTCATGATGCATGTGTGGAAATACCATAATACCATAACGTGTGACCCATTCACCATCAGAGAAAGGAACCTGTCGAAGGGAAGGAGAGAGGCAAGGGTGAATTTAGCCAATATCAGGGGAATAGGGGTGGGTTTGGGCTTCCAGTGTTTGGCTTATTCTCCCAAGTGCTTTAGTGCCTCATAATCTCTAGTTAGGTGTGGGCTCTTCGCTTCGCTTCGCTTCGCTTCGCTTCGCTTTTAACCCCTGCTTCCTTAGCTTGGCAACTGGTACATAGGTAAATAGATAGCGCCTCTCATATTCTTACCTAGTTGTTCCATGTGATCGCCTATGATTTTTCTTTGAGATTATTTGTTTTCCCTTGGACCCACTTTTCCTGTGTCTCCTTTGTTGTTTTCTGGCCACACCTGTAATATGTTCCTTCTTAATCTCCACTTCTTTCAACTCCTGGCTTCCTTAAAGACTTAGCTCTAGTACCTCCTCTTGAAAGGAGGCCTTTTTGGGTCCACACAGCTGTTAGTGCCTTCCTCCTCCTCTGTGTTTATCTTGTATGTACAGATTTATTTATATGTTGTCTCCTCCTTTAGAATGTAAACTCAAGAGGGCTTCTTTTTCCTTGGATCCCCCAGTCCTTAGTATAGCACCTCCACAAAGTAAGTACTTAATAAATGCTTGTTGATTCATTATTGATTGGCACCTTCTTTATTGTCTGGAAGTGATCGTTTGGATTTAGCTGCTTGTCTTGTTGCTTACACAGAAGAGGGCATGCCCTCCTTAATGTATGTGCAGAAGAACACACACACACACACACACACACACACATATATTTTGAAGGCCTGATGTTGGAGTGAAAGTGGGACATGGCAAACAGTGTCAGCTCATGATTTTGCTTATCCTCTTTGAACACAACTATCAAGTATTACCTGGGTGCTAGGTGCTGTCTTGCAAAACTGAAAGCTCATTATTGGTCATGGTTTTAGGGTTATTGCAAACATTTTTAAGATTTAAAAAATATCTGCTGACAAAGCTGACCACTAGATCTTTATTCCTTGTGCTGTCAAAAGTTAATTGACGTTGGCTGAGCTAGATTGTGGGCTTATCTTACATATAAGCTAGACTCTCAGTGATCTGCTTCTAAAGTGAGTGTAAGCTTAAACAGTGAATAATTATATCTGGAAAGCCCCTTAGAGGTCATCTCATTCAACCTTTATATATGCGGCAGTGTAGGCCCAGAGGCATTAAATGACTTACCCATTAAATTGTAGACTTGGCACATCCAGGTCTTGTGATTCCCAAGTCCAGTGCTCTTTCCTGTATATTTTGCTGCTTTTTGCAAATTTGACTTTGGAATGTATTGAAGTGTATGATGTTTTTAAAATTGAGTCAGGGTTCCCTTCTGCATTGTTTTTGTTTCAGCATCGCAGTAAATAGAGAAGTGGCCTGAATCAAGAAGACCTGGGTTCAAGTTTAGCCTCTACACAATACAGGCTGAGTGATCCTGGGCCAGTTATTTAGTGTCTTAGTGCCTCAGGAAACTCTGAGAGTTCATATCTTGTCCAGAAGGTGCCCTTATCTTCATTAGTAGGAAAGCTACCCCTCCCTCCTAATGAAATTACCAATGAAATCATTTGGATTGAATAAGTTGGGGCCAAAAAAAATGTTTAAATACTTTTATATTCCCTGAACACATAGTGACTGAAGGCAGGAGACTTGAGTTTGCTGGGGACACAAAGAAGCCTGCTTCAAGACTGAAACTTGGCCAGAGGGCCCCAGAGTTGGTTATTAAAGGCAAGGGGATGGGTCCCCTTACCCCTGTCATCCTTTCTGATAGATGACCTTCCCATGACTGGCCCTAGATGTATATCAGAGTACAGGGTAAGCTAAATGTTGTAAGGGCAGACGTGCTATCTTCTTTTGTACTTCATAGACCCCAGAAGGCAAATAATAGGCCCTCAGTAAATACTTGTTGATCAATCAGTTGATGGTAGACTTTGCATCTCCTCAGACATGGGGGTAACAGAATGACAGGGCCCCTGAGGAATGACCAGAATGGTATTTCCTTTTCCCATGCTTCCCTTACTGCTCAAATTCTTTGTGTTATTCATTAAATACTTCTCTCTTTGTGACTGTCTTGTTCTCCCAGGTATAGACAGGTGAATTTTTTTTGGGGAGGGTGAGGTATAATTTGTTCTGGCAGCCCATTGTTGGTTTCTCTGTGTCCATTATTGTCCCAGTGACAAGGTGGGTTTGGTTGCCACGTTTTTCTTACCTTGTCCTAGGTGGTACCTCCACTATGCCTGAAGATCCATTGTTTGGATGTTGGGTGACTTCCTGAACTTGGTGTAGTGCCCGTTGTTAATATCTTTACAGTATCATTTAGATTGTAAGTTCCTACAGGGCAAGGAATAGGTGTATGCACAGTGCCTCTAATGCCACTC
This sequence comes from Vombatus ursinus, assembly GCF_900497805.2. Taxonomy (NCBI): domain Eukaryota; kingdom Metazoa; phylum Chordata; class Mammalia; order Diprotodontia; family Vombatidae; genus Vombatus; species Vombatus ursinus. Next base: position 48,983,548 of record NW_020954557.1, read on the forward strand.
TGGGCACTTCCAGAGATCATACTGTTTGATAAGAAGTTCCCCTATGTGTTTGAATCTCAGGCATCCCGATGGTGATTCTTATTCTGAAAGCACACTCTGCATTTCAGGAGTCTGCATATTCCCCCCCCCCCCCCCCATTTACAATCCTTTCTTGTCTTCTTTGCTGGCGTCTCTTAAGCATCCTGTTGTTCACGGTTCACTTTCTAGTTTGTCAGAATCCTGGATGTCATGTCAGGGCTATTGAAAATGATAGAAAAAAGGTCTAGAATCTGACATTCCTGACAGCTGTGACAAATCTTATTCTTTATAACGCTAGCTTCCGGCAGGACTCTTAGGTGCTGAACTCTCTGGAGATGTAACATTTCATGATTGATTCTCTAAGGCAAAACATTTCCCCTCCCTTTCTCTGGGCCTCCTTGTTCCCTTTTGTTGATTTCCTGTGTATGAACTACTCTTGGCCACCTTGGGTAGATTATCCAGTTTGTGGATTACTTATGTTCCGTATTTCTTCCCTCTGGCTGTTTGAGGGCTGGGAAGACTGGCAGGGACCTTGCAAGGACATCTAGCCTATCTTCTGCCCCTCTCTTTCTCCAGTGTTCACCTCCCCCGCCTTTCTAGCAGAGCTTTATGTAAACACTCTTCATTGTTTTGCTTTCCAACCCATTAGTCTTCCCCACCCACCCCAACCCCTCCTCTTTATTTTGAGTTTTTCACGTATGGCCCATTCATAAGTTTTCCTCTGGAAACTAATTGGCCCTTCTGTTACTATTCTGCCTGACGGCTGGCGTTCTTGGAACATATTAATGACCTTAGATGGGGTTTGCTCATACAGTTTTCTATGAATAGTTTGACCAGTACTGAATAATCAATAAACTATTTTTTAACTGTTCAACAAACTTTTATTAATCATTTTTCTACATTCAGAGCACTCATTGTGCCTATTCAAGGTTATTTTTTCAGTTTCTTCCTAAGTATTTGTATCAAAACCTTTGTAGCCAAGGGAAGGGAAAGGAACAGTAATCTCACTGCTCGCTAGTAACTCTTGTTGAGGCCGAGTTGAGGTTTAGAGATTTCAGTTTTATGTTCATTAAGGTTCCCATTTGGAACTTTGCTCTATCTACCATAGGCATTGTTCCCAGTTATCTCTCCTGTTGGATGTTTTATAAGACATTAATGTGACCCTAGCTCTTGCCCTCTCAGGCAGCATCTATCAGGTGCTTGTTGAGAGCTGTTGCCTGAGGTAGGAAATCCTTCTGAGCTGTTCTTTTGGTGAAATAAAACTTTCCTTTGTCCTAGTTTTTGATGGTTGCTGGAGGTCATCTTTTTAAGGATGCTGTCTTTTAAAACATTCTGACCTGGAATCCTAACAAGTTTTTGGGGAACCTTGCTTGACCTTAAGCTGGGAGAATTCTCCATGTCTATTTGTTGATAGGCTTGAGGTACACAAGTTGTTGGATATGGATAACTCAGAACTCTGATTTAGGGTGACAGAATTGGACCGGATATTAATCACTAATCCCTTCATTTTAGAGATGAGGAATTGAATCCAAGGGACTTGCCTAGAGTCACACAGATATTAAGTGTTTGAGAGGGGATTTGAACCTTCTTCAGGTCTCCTGACTTTATCTAGTACTCCAGCTACTATGCCATCTTAGGATGTTGAGTCCTTAAAAGGTCTTAATGTTTATCCCATATTTTTCTTATAGATGTAGATTTAACGTCTGTAGATTTTACAAGACTTAGCCTACTTTACTCATTTAGTCAGTGGCACAGCCAGGGCCTGAAAATGGGTTTGCATAGGTGGAAAGGATACAGGTAGGATTTGAACTCAGGTCTGACTCCAAGGCTCATGCTTTTTCCCTTAAACCTTACTGATGCATCCTACAGACCTCTTCCTCTTAGTCATATTTTAACAATCACTTTTTGTCCAGTGGAACATTCTTGCTGCTAGTTAAATTCCAACTTTGCACGGAGGGCATCAATTCCTAAATATTTAAATGTAAGATCCTGGGAGGTTTTTTTTCATAGTTTATCTAGTAAGAGTCTGAAATCCAGACCCATCTGGCAGTGTAGTTAGAAAATGTAAACATTGTGAGACATGCCTTTTAGAATTTTAACTCTTTGTAGGGCTTATTTTCAAGGAAATTTTGATGAAAATTTACTTTTAACTTGATGGGATATTAACAGACATTATTGTACATTTTAAAAAACTCGTTTCCTCAATCAACATTTTTTCTGGTTAGCAGTTTTCCTGATTCTGTTAAATTTTAAATATCTAGAAAAAAATTAATCTGCTTTACTCTGAAATAATTGTGGCTTGTCCTATTTAATGCTGTATACCCAGCCAGGGGTGGGGAACCTGTGGCCTCAAGGACACATGTGGCCCTCTAGGTCCTCAAGTGTGGCCCTTTGACTGAATCTAAACCTCACAGAACAGATCCCCTTCATAAAAGGATTTGTTCTGTGAAACTTGGACTCAGTCAAAAGGCCACCCCCAAGGACCTAGAAGTCCGCTTGTGACCTCCAGGCCGCAGGTTCCCTACCCCTGACCCAGCCTAATGTTGACTGATTTGACATAGGGATAGTTCATTGGCTCTCCTGAGTTTGCAGTGGACATTGATTATAATGTTTAAATGATATTAGTTGGTAGCAACCTTATGCAGACTCTATCTCTGCTGTGTGTGGGTATACTCATGTCATCAGAATATAAGAAGACTTAACAAAGGCAGTATAATTACTTGTAAACTTGGTGTAAAAATGAAAGGGAATGTTTATAAAGTGGTGAAAGGAGGAAGAGCGCTTGCCAGACATTTATGTGATAATTACAGAATAAATCTAAACGAGGAGATTTTTATCTTGACATATTTTAAAAGTGTGAAAATGGGAAAAGCATGTCATTTCACTTAGTTAAATGGTTTATAATTTTTATTTCAGAGTAGAAAAGCAGGAAAGATGGTCGTTTTGTGCATGTGGGTGTGTTGTATGGATTTGCTGGTGTAACATGGCTTTTAATTCTTCTGTGGCTTTTATCCAGTCAGATCTTCACTGGCTTCTTACATGGTCCTATGCATGCCTTGTGGTGGGACAGTAAAAATCCATGAAGGGAGGCAGTATGACTTGGATAGAGTGCTGGACTTGTGTTGAAGGACTGCCTTGGACATTAGCTTCATGACTTGGGCGAGTCGTTTCGTCATCCATAAAATGGGAATAATGATGGTGAGGATCAAGTGATATTATGTATGTAAAGCACTTAGCAGATTTTAAAGCCCTAGTAAGAGTAGGTGATGATGATGATGATGGTGGTGGTGGTGATGATGATGATGATGATGATGATGACATGTTACTTTAATGAGAGATGCTAGGATGAACAATTAGAAATTATGTGCTTATTGTGTCACCTGAGGGTAGCTGATACATGAAGAAAAGGGATTTATGGTCACCTGTTGGAAATCTAGAATTGTTGTTTAGGTTAGATGTCCTTACCAAAAAAATAACATTGCAGCCAAATTATCTAAGACCAAATCATTTCTTTTCTTTCTTTCTTTCTTTCTTTCTTTCTTTCTTTCTTTCTTTCTTTCTTTCTTTCTTTCTTTCTTTCTTTCTTTCTTTCTTTCTTTTTTTTGTGAGGCAATAGGGATTAAGTAACTTGCCCAGGGTCACACAGCTAGTGAGTATCATATGTCTGAGGTCATATTTGAACTCAGGACCTCGTGACTCCAGGGCCAGTACTCTATCCACAGAGTCACCTGGCTGCTCCAACTAAATAATTTCTAAGCTCCAGCTGACAGCCTGGTTATTTTGAGCAGCATTTGATGTGACCACATTTCAATATGACTGAAGAATTTGAACAATTCAGTAGGGTATGTTGCATAGGCTAATAACAATAGCTTTTTATAGGCCTACATTGTCTTCTTTGATGAGCAATCAACCTTGTGAGGTAGCTTAGTATACATGTATTTGGCTTCATTTTACTAATGAGTATGCTTGAAGCTCAGGGGAACTTGCCCAAAGTCACTCTTCTAGTAAGTGGAAAAACTGGGATTCAAACCCAGGTTTCATGTTTCTGACTCTAGGATTCAATTTATTAAATTGCAATTTATACATAATTTTTCAGGAACATATATCTAGGTACTGCCACAGTGGGATTTGGCCTGTAGATAGCAGTCTCTTACTCTTCTCCAGGCATTCTCTTGAGATGGCTAGGCAGGCTCACGAGCTAAGTTTAGCAAATATAAACACGGTCGGAGCAACATCAATATTCTCTGAGGCCAAGAAGAGGCTTTTATAGATGTATGTAAAGAGGCTCCTTTGCCTCCTTTTAAAGTATTGAAAATAAACCTTACTATGTTAACTGAATTTTGGATGGGTTGCTTATTAACCCCTTTGTGGTCAAGGCATTCAAGAACTTCCCATTTCCAGCTGACCCAAAGTGCTACCCTTTAGCTCTATTTTTAGCTGTGGAGGGGTGTGAAGGGCAGGAATGCCTAAAACATGATGCTGGAGTGAAGAATCTAGAAGACAACTGGGAAACTGGGGATTGTATGCAGATAGATCACTTACTTTCTCAGACAGGTCGTTGAGGATTCTGAAAGCCCGAAAATGGAACTTCTAAGTAGGTTGCAATCTCCATTCATATGTACTGAGCAACCACCTCTGAGCTTTCTTTATCTACAAATGTTTAAACGTGATCTCTTTCCAACAAAATTTAACTAGGAACATTAAAATTAAGTTTGGTGGTGGATTATAGTACAAAATAATATACTTTCTCCCCCCTCCTGCCCTCCTCCCTTTCCCCCTCTTGCCCTTTTAAAAGGAAGTTGGCATCTTTCCCAAACTCATCTGTTTCCTTTACTGGTGTTTTGTCCTCCGTTCTCATTTCCTAGTTAAATAATCCTTGAGTAAGGTTGTTCTGTCTCTTTCTTTTCATTGGCATGCTTTGGCAAGACATTGACATATAAATCATAGAATGACAGAATTTTAGAGTGAGAACAGATTTCAAAAGTCGTCTAATCCCACCTCTTCATTTTACAAATGAGGAGATTGTGATCTAGACGGTGGAAATGACCTCTCCAAGGTCATGGATTTTGCTGTACAGCAAGAATCTAGGGGTCTCAACTCCCAGAAGGGCTCTGTTAACCCCTAATTTTATTGCTTTTAAATTCAGAGGGCTGGATAAATCTTTTTGGGGCAGAGCTAGAACCAGAACCCAGGTCCCCTGATGCTTGTCCAGTGCTCCTTTTCTCCTTTGGTGCAGACCTGTGATTTCATTGGTGTGGGGAACTCCCAGTGGGGAAACTCCCTCCACTAATACCTGTGGATAGAGCTCTTTGACATATTCTAGCTGTGGAGTGCTGCTCCCCCCCGCCCCCCAGGAAATTATGGAATTTATTTATAGAAATCCCAGAATTTTAGAGGGGGAAGATACCTTAGAGACTCAGTACAACCCTCTCATTTTACAGGTAAGAAAACTGAGACTGAAAGATGGGAAGAAGGAATATAGCCTGTCAGTAGCAGACCTGGAAACTAGAAACGAGGCCTTGAGACACCTCACCCATTGTTCTAGCTGTCAGCCTCAGTGTATCTGTTGTGTGTTTCTTGAAATAATGAGTTAACCTTGTAATTTATGTTTGCTAGTGTTTTAGCCCTTAGTTTGAATAAAGGTTAGGTTAATAATTTAATATAAGGGAAAATGTTTACAGCCGGTGCTGTCAAGAGTTTTAGATCCTGTTCTTGGCTCTGGAAGAAAAGGGCTGCAGTGGTGAAAACAAAAAACTTAAAACCTCCAGAAACAAGCTTTTCTTATTAAATTATTTTCTCTTTCAAATGTGTATTTCTTCTTGTTTCTTTATACTTTTTCTTCCTCCCAGGTAAGGGTAGTGAAGTATTTATACATAAATGTCAATTGTGAAACACTGCCTAGCACATAGTAGGAACTGAATATTCTTGGTAATTGATTGCTTATAATTTTTTAATAACCTCACTTTGCTTCCTTTCCTTTGCTCATTTCCAATTGCCTTTTTTCCCCCTACAGTAATTGCTAGATTTCAACTTCTTACTGCATTCCTACTCCTCTGTTTTGATGATGTCTTTTTAATCTAACCAAACTAACCAAAACAGCATAATTGATATAGTTGAATCATTTGACCTATCATCCAGATAAGGCCTAAAATAGTCCAGTCTGTGTGTACGTATACTTAGTGTAGGTCTGCAAGGTTCCTGGAATGATAAATACTTCTATGCTGCTTGGAATGTGGTGAAGAGAGTATGGGAGTGATGAAATTTGTTCTGCCGCCCCCCTTTCTTTTTTGGTTAGGAGTTTTTCTGGGTTATGGGTGGTTTTTTTATGATTTATGGTAGTGTTGGTATGATACTTTGGTTTAATAACAAAATTTTGTTTTTGCCATAGAACATGTTTGTTTTTGTCTTCTTATTCATGATGACAATACAATAGGACACACCCCTCCCCCAATACCCCAGTTGTGGAGCATTTACTTCTGGGGCTGCATCTCTCACTCTTGTGACCAGTAAGTGGTATATGGAAGGGCTTATAAGAGAGGGGCAGCTAGGTGGCACAGTGGCTAGAGTACTAGCCCTGGAGTCCCGAGGACCTGAGTTCAAATCTGGCTTCACTAGCTGTGTGACTCTGGGCAAGTGACCTAACCCCAATTGCCTTACAAAAAAAAAAAAGAAAAAGATGATAGATATTGAGCTGGAAGGAACCTCAGAGGCCTTCTGATCCAGCCCCCTCAGTTTATAGATGAGGAATCTGAGGCCCAGGCGTGTCAACTCACTTGGGTGGTTAGCATTGGAGGTAGGATTTGAACCTGGGTCCTCTCACTTTGTAGTGAGAGTTCTTCTTCCACTATAAGATGCTGTTCTCAAAAGTAGTTTGGCAGAGGGATTAGGATTTTGAACTCGGAGTCAAGAGTATCTGACTTGGTATTTTATTTTAGCTACTAGCTGTGTGGCTTTGGACAAATCACTGAGCCTCCGTTTCCTTATGTGTTTTCTGAGACTACTGACAAGGGTTAGAAGTTCAGCGGGTGCTTATGTAACAGAGTAAATCCAGCCTTGGTCTTCTTGGTGCTCCAGGGATTCTTAACTTGGAGTTGGTCAACTTGTAAGAAATATTTTGATAACCATTACAGTATAATTAGTTTAATTTACAGTCTTGTGTATTTTATTTTATGCATTTAAAAACATTCTGAGAAGGGGTCCACAGGCTTGATTTCACTGCCAAAGGGGTCTGCAATACAGAAAATGTTCTAAAGAGGGAGCCCCACAGTTCATTCTTTCCTCTTTACTTGTAGGATATATTATTAAAAAATTTTAATTACATCAACAGAGTTTGTGTTTTAGACATTGGGCATCATCACCAGAAAACCTCTCTCAGGTTCCTGTGGCTCATGCTTCTTTGAACATCCTGGGCAAATCACTTGCCTCTTCTAAGCCTCAGTTTCCTTATTTATCAAATAGGGATAATAATAGCACATATCTCAAAGATATGGAGCAAATAAGATGATGCATAGAAAGTGCTTTGTAAACTCTAAAGGCCTGTCTAGCCATGGTGTGTTGTGAGCCCCAACTTCTACTTTCTGAGCTGGCTTTTTGATGCAGCTGGCACTAATAGAGGCAAGTCTGGAGTCCAGAATGGGGCACTCCCAGCTGCTGCCTCTCGGTCCTCTCTCTTAGGAGCCGAGGTATAACCTCATGTGTGGAGAGGTGCCCCTGTTCCTTGTTACTGTAGGTAGCTTCTGAGCCTCTGCCTATGTGCTTCCATTTATACCATGTCAGGCACCGTGATACCATGAGCTATTTCACACAAATCATTTTATTAAACTATAAGGCAGAAATAGGAATAGTAATATTTATCCATTATGCGGCAAAGCCAGAAATAATCATAACTTCTACTCAATAGAAGGCAAAGGCAGGAATTATCAAAGCAGGATAATCCACCCATATACTTAGGTCATCTTCTGCAATGAAAAGGGAAAAGTGAGTACTTAAACTTATAGGAACTATGCAGTGAGACACATGTGTGCTTAGCACAGTGCCTGGCACGTAGTAGGTGGGCACTTAATAATTTTTAATTGATTGATGAATACTAAGACTTATATATGTAGAGTAACTCATGGCTCTGAACTGGTGGCCTTTCTTTTTTGGTCCTTTCCTACTGGGCAAAGCTGTTTATCGGCTTGTCTCCAGCTGAATGGAGCAGTGACAAGCTTGTTATTTTTAATATTATCATTTTAAAGCTCATAGCCTTGCTTAATAGGACAACGAGTAAATTATGCTATTGTAGTGACCTTGTAAGCCAGAGAGCTGCTCAGCTCTTAAATCTGTAAAGAACAGGGGATTCTGCATGGTCCAGTTAGATCCTAACTCCTCTCAGCAAATTAGATGCAGGGCGTCTTTCTTTCTCTGTTTCTTCTGGCGGGACAGGGCAACCAGGGGTATCCCTGAGATGGTTCTTATCTCTTAGGGACGGAAGGGAAATAAGTGCTTGGTAGCTCATCACAAGGCAGCAGGATTGAGTTCTCTTCCAGGGAGCTTTCAGGAGCTGCTCTAAGCCTTTCACTAGCCAAAGCAATGCCTCTTTTCCAGTCAGTAAGTTCCTGGGAACTAAGGGAAACAACTCAGAAGTCAGCTGGCTCAGCTGGAAGCCTCTGTCTTCTGTCCCCAGCCTCCTGGGGCTTCTCTCCTCTGCTTACTTTCTTACTTTTTCTGTCTATCTTTTCTTGTAGCTTTTTCTCTGGTTTCTTAACTGCATCTGGTGCCTCACATGAGAGTCTCTTGATGATCAGTGACTCATCCTTACCTTCTGAGGTAAAACTCAAGAAATGTGGCTTTCTGTCAGGTATGATCCTAGTACTTTTTAGATAATCTTCCCATAGTCCCCCAAGTTATTTGATTTACAGCGGTGCTGTAAATTTAAGTTGGACAGTCACATACAAATGGGCCGATGGACCACAGTGTCGTGTAGCCACTGTTGGACCCAGTTATTGTTCAGCCTTCAAACAGATCTCAGGACATTCATCTGAGGAGCATTTCTGGATCTGGTTATCAGATTTTATTTGGGAGCCTGTATTTTTTAGGAATTTATCAGTTTTCCTTACAGAAATGTACGTTTTCTGTCCCTTTCAGCACCCAAGTCTATTCACATATAAAAAGGACAGTACCTATATAAATATGAGCCATTATTACTTGTCAAGGGGCACTGTAAGTCTTATCAGCACTTTACAATCCAAAGTAAAAACAACTGGCAAAGAAGACTTAAAACTGAATAATTTCCTTCAGCTAAGAAAGGTAGGAATTAAATCAGTTGTTTAATATGCCATGTAACTATAATCAATCACTTATTCATATAAAGTAGAATACATATGTCTATTTATAATTAATAGGGATATTTAAAGCTTAGGAGTGCTGGCATTGGTGCTATAAGGAGATGGTTTTGATATTTTAACAAAAATATTTTTAATGGATTCCCCCCCCCCCCCGCATACATGCACACGTGTGCACTTGTTCCCTTCCGTCCCTAAGAGATAAGAACCATCTCAGGGATACCCCTGGTTGCCCTGTCCTGCCAGAAGAAACAGAGAAAGAAAGAGGCCCTGCATCTAATTTGCTGAGAGGAGTTAGGAGCTAACTGGACCATGCAGAATCCTCTGTCCAAGAGCCAGGGAGAAAATTTGTCTTAAAAATGTATGATGATACTTAATGACATGATATTACCTTTCAGAGCAGTATACTCTCTTAGTTATCCAGAATGTTGGAGAATTGAGGGTTTCTAAATAAGTATATTTTCTAGATAATTACAGCTTTGTGCTTAATAACCTAAAATTTATTACAGCCATTATGAATGGAAATTTTTCTAAAATTTATTACACACCTTATTGTTTGGTCTTGTCCGACTCTTCATGACTCCATTTGGGGTTTTCTTGGCAAAGATACTGAAGTGATTTGCCATTTCCTTCTCCAGTGGAGTAAGGCAAACAGGTTGAGTGACTTGTCTAGGGTCACACAGCTAGTAAGTGTCTAAGGCTGGGTTTGAACTCAGGTCTTCTCTGACTCCAGGGCTGGTGCTCTATCCATTGCACCATCTATCTGCCCCTGTCATTTGATTTTTGTTTGCTGATTCTTGAGGTGCTGAGATTAGATTGAAGTTTTATATAAGAAAAAGTTAATTTTTTCTATTTGTTTCCAGTACCCTTTTGGAGAGGTAGCGTGCCACAGTAGATAGAAGGCCAGGGTTGGCGTCAAGAAAATCTGGGTTCAGGTCCTTCCTCTGAAACAAACTAGTTTTATGACCATGGGTGGCACAGACCCAACAGACCCGGGTAGTATTGAATAGAGGCATTTCTTTGTATGGTGAGGGAAGTGAGAGTTCTGCTGAGCTCTGCCCTAGTCAAACTACATCAAGGACATTGTGTTCATTTCTGGGAGCCATATTTGAGGAAAGACATTGGCACAGTAGAGTTTAGAAAAAGGAGGGTGACTGGTATTTGGTGGGAACTGGTGATAAGTGATTTAGTCTGCAAGAGAGAAACCTGAGAGGATGCATGGTCGTTGTCTTCAAGTATCTGAAGGACTCATGTGGAAGGAAGGATTAGATTTTTTTCCCCCTGCTTAGCCCCAGGGGTCAGAACTAGGATGAATGGGTAGATGTTGCTGAGAGGCATATTTTGCCTTAGTGTAAGCCATATTTTGGCCTGGTCAAAAGTACAATGTGCTATTTTGGGCAGTGGTCAGTTTTTCCTTACTGCAGATAATCAAGAGGAATCTGGAAGATCACTTTGTTAGCATAGTTGTAGATGGGATTCCTGTTTAGGTACAGGTTGAACTAGGTGAATTATGAGGGTCCTTTCAGCTCTGAAATATCGGGATTTAGTGGCTTATTACTTGGTGTTTGTACTGTGATTGTCATTTTCCTAAAACACAGATCTGACCATGTCATTTCTCTACTCAAAGATCTTCAATGGCTTCCTATTTCCCGCTTTAAAATTTGTTTAGAGCCATATTGTATTTACAGGTGTTTGGAGGGGTTTGAGGGAGAGCTCAAGTAAGTCACTGCTTTTACTCCACCATCTTGGCTCCCCCTATTTCCTTTAGGATAAAATTTGTAATCCTTAGCCTGGCCACCACTTTTCTAGTCTTTTTTTCATGTTACTCTCTATTGTAGTTAAACTGACCTGTCATTTGGTCACCTTACACCACATTTCACCCTCCCCTTTTTATGCTTTTTTTCTTTTAGAATTTTATTTGTAAACTGGCAAAACTTGACAAACACCAAATTTCCATATATATATATGTATATAATTTAAAAAAAGATTATATAAACCTATATCGAATTGCTTGCCTTCTTATTAGGGGCGGGGGTGGGGAGGGAGGAAGGGAGAGAATTTGGAACGCAAAAGTTTTAAAAATGAATGTTAAAAATTGTTTTTAGGGGCAGCTAGTAGGTGGTGCAGTGTATAGAGCAGCGGCTATAGAGTCAGGAGAACCTGAGTTCAAATCCGGTCTCAGACCAGACACTTAACACTTACTAGCTGTGTGACCCTGGACAAGTCACTTAACCCCAATTGCCTCACCAAAACAAACAAAAATTGTTTTTACATGTAACTGGGAAAAAACAAAATACTAAACAAAAAAATACAAACTCCCTGTTCATACATAGTATCATACCTAATATCAATTATATATAACTTTTTTTTTCTTCTCATCTCTGCCTTTTTACCAAGTGTGGTTCTCCCATATCTAGAATCACTCCGTCTGGAAGAGTCCTAGCTTCTTTGAAATAGCTTAGATGCTACCTCCTACATGAGGCCTTTCCTGTTTGAAATGGCTTTTTCTTGTTTTGTATAATCCCTGAATATTGCAGAGAAAGTGCTGACCTGCTTTAGTGGAGGGTTCAGTCTCTTATTCTTGTTATTTACAGTTACTTGTGTTCATGTCATGTCTCCTCAGGAAAATGTAAGCTCCTTGAGGGCAAGGTCTGCTTTGGGCATTGTCCTGCTATTCTCTTGTGAGTGGTTTGGTTTTTTTGGGGTGGGGTCAGACCTCTGGCATAGGCAGCTCCCAGTGAGGAAATTCTCTCTCTTTACCAACGTACATTGGCCCTTGCTTGGCAACTCATACTCTTAGAGAGTGGTTTGGGGGCTATTGAGGAGTTAAGTGCTTTGTCCAGGGTGACACAGCCAGTGTATGTCAGAGATGGAGAGCTGCACCCTCTTCTCCGTGACTGTGAGACCTGCTCTTTATCCAGTATTCTCACTAGTTTGTACACAGTAGATGCTTAAAAAGTATTGATTGAGTTGAAATGCTTCACCTATGCTTAGAACTGGACTCAAATTGACTGTTCATTCATGTAGAGGCTATTTTAAGAAGCACTGAGACACCTTAGGGCATCATCTCCTGCCCCAGAGATGAGTGCTAGCTCCAAAAGCTTATTACCTGCTTTATTGAGGCTTTCCAGTGCAGTTATCAGCCCTTTTCTCTAGGTGAACTGAATTTGACCACTTGGTAATATAAGTATTTTAGGAGGGGATGGGGCCCTTGCAGGCAGTTGTGTTTTTTCTTGCCTTTAGAGGGAAGTAGTGACTATTTAAGCAGTTAGGTGGCACAGTTGGATGGAGCTCTTGACCTACAGTCACAAAGACCTGAGTTAAAATCTAGCTATGTGGGGCAGCTAGGTGGCTCAGTGGATGTCAGGATGACTTGAGTTCAAATGCGGCCTCAGACCAAACACTTGACGCTAGCTGTGTGACCCTGGGCATATCACTTAACCCCAATTGCCCCCCCCCCCAAATCTAGCTGTGTGTGGCTGGTAACACTGGCTGTGTGACCCTAGTCAAGTCACTTAGCCCTGTTTGCCTCAGTTTCCTCATCTGTAATAATGAGCTAGAAAAGGAAATGGCAAACTACTCCAATGTTTTTGCCAAGAAAACCCCAAATGGGGTCATGAAGGCTCAGATGCAACTGAACAACAACAACAAAAGTGATTGTTTATCTGGACAAATAGGAACTGACATTCCCTTGTGGAATGTTGGCTTCCATTTAGTTGATTTAATCGGTGTATGGAATAGGTTTTTTGTTTTAGCTTTTTTTTTTTTCTTTGTTAGGCAGGGTTAGAAGACCTCCTCAGAGCAGAATAGGACATTTTGTAACCAAGCCAGATCATGAGATTTTATTTTATTGATTTCATGAAGTCATAGCAGGAAAAGATCTCAAAGTTAGCTTTTCGGTATATAAAAATAAAGTCTGTACCTCTAACTATTTCCTGATTTGGAGGTCTGTAATTGTTCTAGGACCTTTACCTCCTACTGGGTATTGGTATTCCTCTGCCCTAATTTGTTCTACTGTTAGTCATAACAATTTAAACTTCTTAGAATAGCATACACCATGTATGGATTTTTAAAAAATTTGCAGCAATAGCTAACTGGGAATGTAATTTAAGATTAAAGTGCCTGACCAAGTCTGCTCAAATATTCCATTTTGGTAATAATAATTTTTGTTTAGAATTCTATTTTGACAGCGTTCCTTTATATACGGTATTATATTCGGCCTTCATAACAATTCAGTTCGGCTTACCAAATATTTATTAAGCAACAGCTCCATGCATGGCACTATGCTAAGGGCTGGGTATGCAAAAACAAAACAAAAGAACATTTGGAGGTAAGTGGGTAGCATATATTATTAAGGCTTTTGGCAATCTGGCTCTCGTCGACTTCTCTAGCTCTTAGGCCCACTGTCCTAAAGGCTGTCTGCTTGTTAGTGTCTACATCTGCTCCTTTTGGAGTTGGTGCAGGTGTAGGTTACTAGGAAAACCCCTTAGCAACTCTTGGCACATTGTTACCCCCTTTTAAAAAAGATTAATTTAAAAACAATTTTTTTTTTTTGGCTAGGCAGTGGGGTTAAGTGACTTCCACAGGATCACACAGCTAGTAAGTGTTATGTGCCTGAGGCCGAATTTGAACTCAGGTCCTCCTGAATCCAGGGCCAGTGCTCTATCCACTGTGCCACCTAGCTGCCCCAAAACAATTTTTTTTTAAACATGAGAGAACTTAAAGAGCTTTTACTTTTATATGAAAAAGTTTTATCCTTGCCACACATTCCAAAATCCTGAGTTGCTGAGTCTAAACCAGTTTTTTTGAAAGCTGGTAATAAAAAAGTATACACTTAATTTAACTTCTGTTTGAGTAGAAATTGTGTTTGCAAAGGTCATGTTACCTTTTATCTCATATGTGGGTTTTTTTAATAAGCTAGTCAAGTCTGATTGCTTAATGTGCATACACTATTTTATGTGTTATTTTTTAAAGAAGGCTCTGCTCTAAATCAGTTAATCATGAAGAGCCTGATTGCACTATGACATTAATAATATATATTTTCATAGACTTTTCTGAGAACTTCAAGAAGTTTTCTTTCATGTTTAAAACCCTATAACCCTTTCAATGAATGTGTAAGGTAGGTCAGAAATACCATTATTCCCATTTTATAGATTTTTGGAAGCTGAGACTCAGAGATGTTAAATGACCCCCCCCCCCCCCAAAAAAAGCTACTAGTTAGTGGCAAAGTCTGAAATAGACCCTAACTCTGAACTAAGGAATAAACAGTTAGCTCCTAAATCCTCCCCTATTCCTGTCCTGGCTTCTCTCCTCTGGGTGGGCCTGTCTTAATTGCCAGTCTTCCTGGGTGCATGAGTCAGCATGTGTTCTGGGGTGGGAGGAGTTCTTAGTCACTGATTGGGCAGCTTCCTGGGGCAAATTATGAGGGGGAGGGGTGGCCACACGTGTCCTGCGTGATCTCGGGCAGGTCCTTGAATCTCTTTGGACGTCAGTTTCCTCATATATAAAAATAAAGGATTTGGATTTTCGTGATCTCTAAGGTCCCTTCTGTATCTAAATCTGTGATTCTGCGAGCTCTGAACCTGCAGTGTCAGGTGTTTTCAGCTCCACAAGGTATGTATGCTTTGAAGACCTTTGGTTGAAAATTGCTACGAGCTCTCAAGAGGACTGCTTGAAATTTTGTTTTGGCAAATGTTGTACTTCCACAACATTTTGTCTTGTGGTTCTATCTCCACCGCACCATCTTTCATCCATCTGCCCCCTTCTCTCATGCACAACCCCCACCACAGCTGTTCAGACAGACCCTCTTTACCCTAGCCTGAACAATTGCATAGCCCCTAAATATGGTCTGCCTGATGTCAGACTCTTTCTTCTCCAGTTCCTTATTTCGATGCAATCAAAATAATCGTGCTAAAGAATTGGAAATTGAATAGGGCACAGGGTGAGTTGAAGATGAAGGTGTGATATCTGGAAAATAAAATTAAGGGGTGAGAGAGGATTATACTGGGAGAAGGAGAAAGGGAGAAGTAGAATGGGGTAAATTATCTCACATGAAACAGACAAGAAATGACTTTTACAGTGGAGGGGAAATGGGAGAAGGTGAGAGGAAATGAGTGAATATTATTCTTGTAGGATTTGGCTTAAGGAGGGAATAACATGCACAATGGGGTATGGAAATCTATGTTATCCTACAGGAAATTAAGGGGGAAAGGGGACAAAAGAGCAGCGGATTAGGGAGGGGATAATCAGAAGCAAACACTTCTAAGGAGGGACAGGGTCAAAAGAGAGAGTGGAATAAATGGGGGGGTAGGATAGGATGAAGGGAAATATACTTAGTTTTTCACAACAGGATTACTATGGAAGTGTTTTGCATGACTACACATCTATAACCTGTATCGAGGTGCTTGCCTTTTCAATGAGGGTGGGTGGGGAGGGAGGAAGAAAATTTGTAACTCAAAGTTTTAAAAACACATGTTAAAAATAAAAATTAAAAAAAACAATAAAAAAAAGAATTGGAAATTGAGAGGATGCCCATCAGTTGGGGAATGGCTGAACAAGTTGTGGTATATGAGTGTAATGGAATACTATGCTATAAGAAATGATGAACAGGCTGACTTCAGAGAAACCTGGAAAGACTTGTATGGTCTGATGCTGAGTGAAGTGAGCAGAACCAGGAGAATGTTGTACACAGTAACAGCCACATTGTGCGATGACTAATATTGATAAACTTAACCTTTCTCAGCAATACAAGGATCTAAGACATCTCCAAAGGCCTTCGTGATGGAAAATACTGTCCATGAATAAGAACTATGGAGTTTGAATGCAGATCGAAACATACTATTTGCTATTTTTTTTCTTCTGTTGTGTTTTGTTTCCTCTTTCTGGTGGTTCCTCACATTGGCTCTAATTCTTACAACATCACTAGTGTGAAAATATGTTTAATGGGAATATATGTATGTATAGCCTATATCAGATTGCATGCCATGTAGGGGAGGGAGATGGAGAAAAATTTTAAACTCAAAAGCATATGGAAGTGATTGCTGATAAATCAAAATAAATTTTAAAAAAAACCCCATAAAGAAAAAAAAAATCTTGCTAAAGCCCAAGCCTTAACCATGCCACCCTCCTCATCAGGAATCTTCAGTGGTTCCCTATTCCCTCTGTATTACACACACACACACACACACACACACACACACACACACACACATATAAAATTATCTGTATTATACATATATAATAATATGTAAACTCTAGTAGTTTAAAGCCTTTCATAGTCTGGCTCCGGCCTGCATTTTCAGACTCGTTCCTTCCATCAGCCAAAATGGAGAGGTGAGCCAGCCTTCTTCCTCTTCATGGCCTAGTGGCTCTTCCCAGAATCCCCCAGCTGGAGACCTTTGCTGAAGCTGCCAACCCATGCCAAGAATTAACTTCCTTCTTACCCCAGACCTTTTGAGAATGTTCAGCTTCTTTCAAAGCTTAATCCAGTGCAAGCTTCTACAGCTCAGTTCCTGGTAGTTGTTAGATCTGTCTTCCTCCTTCAATTATCTTGTATTTGCTTTTGTTCACATGTTGTATCCCCTATTAGGACAGTAAACTTCTTGAGGACAGGGGCAGTCTTTAATTTTGCCTTTATCCATTGGTTACTAATCTTGGAGTATGCCCACTGAATTTGAATTTATTCCCCAGCATCTAACATACTTCCTGGATAAAGCAAGGCAAGTCACCTAGTGGTAAACTTTTACTGTAATCAGGTCGAATCAGATAAAAAAAAAATCTGTGTCCTTCTGCACACCTTTAACTTGTGTGGATTAGGCCTTTTAAATGCCCCAGTACTCATTTCCATAATTCCTTGTTCCTCGCTGGTTTAGTTTGTGGCTTCCCCACCCGCTTTGGATTCTTCCCTCCTTAACTGAGTGAATGTAGACTGGGTATTTTGTTGCCACCTTAGGTCCAGGTTGAGTTTAATTATATTCAGTCCAATTTGATTCCGTTTCTGGCTATCTCCCTTAAAATCAGAACCCCAGGCTAGTCTTTGTTTTTCTGTGGTATTATCAGATGGTTGTTGATGAGTTATACACAAGTGCAGCCTTTCATTGGCAAGGTCTGTGACCTCCAAATGTTTTAACATGTCAGGTTTTCCCAGGTAATGTAGCTTATTCAGGTCATTGTTGAAATCTAAGTACACTTTGCTGAGAGGCTGTTTTCCTTCCTCTCCTGGGTTTTTACTGTTCAGTTTTCTTTAAATCTGTGGCTTACAACATTGCTGGAAGAAAATTCAATTATTTGACTTTTCTCCTTTGAGCAAAAGTAGACGGTTCCCAGCAGCTGCAAGGCTGTCAGTACCAGCTTGACTGTAGTTCTGATGAATCTGTGCCTCCGCCCATAGTATGTCCATCACATGGATCTGCCTTAAAAAACTTAAAAGAGAAAGAGGAGGAGAAGTGTGTTTTGTAAAGGAATGACCACAGTGAGATGTATAACATCTGTCTCTCAGTGTGCTCTTCTGATGGAAAGGGTATTTGATTTAGTAGTTTGCAGTGCTGGGTGTTCCTTTCACTTAACTGAGAGTGCTTAAAGATAAAGGAATATTTTTGATAAGACTTCCTCCTTTAGAGAGAGATAGTAAGATGAAGCAAATGGCAGCAAGGGGTAAATCAAGTTAAAAGAATGCATCCTAGAATCAGAGACTGTTAGAACTAAAAGGGACCCTAGAGGTCATCTAGACCAAAGTGTCATGGACCCCTTTGATAGTCCAGTGAAGCCTATGGATCCTTTTTTTAGAATAATATTTTTAAATATGTACAATAAAATTCAAGGATTACAAAGGAAATCAACTGAAATACAATTATAAGGTATTTCTAAAAAAATCCACTGACCCAATAGTAAGAACCCCCGATCTAGTCCAGTCCCCTCATTTTACAGGTGGGGAAACTGAGGTCCAGAGAGGAAGTGACCTGCCTTCTGGAAAAAAAAAAGTGGCAGGGCAAGAACCCAGGTTATTTAACTCAATTCACTGTCTGCTTTTTAAACTTAGTGATCTCAGCTCCAGAAGACTATGGACATGCAATTCAGTTCAATAAACATTTATTACAGTTATGTAATGTAGTGATTATGCTGGACTTGGACTCCTGAAGACCCGAGTTCAAGTTCTGCCTCTGACATTTACTACCTGGATGATCTTGGGTAAATCACGTAACTGCTTCCTGACTCAGTTGCCATATCTGTAAAATGGGGATAATGATAGCACCTACCTTCCATGTTTGTTGTGAGAATCCATTAAAATAATATATGTAAAGCACTTTGTAAATCTTAAAGCACTATATAAATATTAACTATTATTTATGAGATATACCTCCTTATATTCTAGGCACTGGAGATGATACTCCTACTCTCATGGGACATCTTTTTCTGATTGTTTCTGAGTGAACTTGGTTTTTTGGGATAACTAGCAGTGACATTTCAGAAAATAGATGTTATTTTCTTCAGGCTCCAAAAGCAAAGAAAAGGCAACAATTAAAGGAAGAGGGCATAGAACCCAGAGAATGTCTATTATCAATTCAGGGAATACATCTGGAAAGGAATAGTGAACTTGGTGAAGATTTTTTTGCTTGTGGTACCTATTAGGACACATTTAACATTAGTATCTATCTGTTCTGCGCTCCCTGGAAAATTTATGTAACTATAATTTCACAGCTATTTACTAAAGTGAAGGTGGCAAGGTTGCCCAAAATGGTGTTCTAAAAAGTCCTCCCTGTTGCTTAGAATCAAACTAGTGACTGGAAATGATCTTATAGAATGGTTTTGCCCTTGTCCTTTACCTGACTTTAAGTAGCACTTGGAAATGACCTGAAAACTGAAGGTAGTGTTAAGAGCTTTCTGTTTTCAAAGTAACCCATAGTACTACTGTGGAAATGTATTCTTTGCAGTATAGCACAGGTGGGAGTAGATACCTATCTCTTCCCCTCCCCCCAACCCCTACCCTACCTTGGGATGGGGTTAGACCTTTTACTCATGTTTCCCCCACCCACCTTTGGGGAAGACACTGGGTACTACTCAACTCTCAAAGTCGTAGGTGTAACTGGCACATGTGGGGTGGGGAGGGTGAGAGTGAAAGTGGGGATGTAATCTTACTATTTGGCCACTATGTTTCCTAAGCTCCCACTGGTGTGCTTCACACTCACACAAAGTAGTCACACCATTGACTGTTGTTTAGTAATAAGTGTTTCTGACTACAGCAAAAATAATCATCATCTTTATTCAGTAGTAGATAAAAGCAGTCAAAATTTTGTAGCCCACCCATCCATGAACTTGAGTCACATTCTCAGTATTGTACATACTTTCTGTGGGGGAGCGTGAGTACACGTTGAAGCTTAGTGGTAAGGTACATGAGTAGGGAAACCCCTGTGTCCAGGGTGGTTTGTGACTTTGGACTACAGGTCTGGATGTCAGGAATCTCTTTTAGGAAATGGTCTGCACCACATGTTATCCCTTTCTCTTCTGAGCCTCTGTGCTCTACAGCTAGATAAAGCTATTTCTCTGCTATTCTTGGGCCACTGAGGTAGTGTTAAGTTCTACTAATAAGCAAAAACATTTGTTACTGTTTCACTGAAACTGTAACCTTAAACCTGAGGACTGTTGATTTCAGGTGTCTTCCTTTACCTGAGCTTGGAAACAGTATTAAGCTACTTTAGGGACAAGCAGCTCCCCAGATTTGCCCTTTGTACTAGGAGGAGGATTTTCCTCTCAAGGTACAGGGTAGTAGAAGGCAATATAATCAGGCCCCTGAGAGGTTTCCCTTGTGACATTCTTTGGTTGATGCTAAAGGACAGTGAACTCAAGACAGCTCACTGCCACCAGGTGGATGTTGCTTCTTCCAATGTTTCTTTTTTCTTTTTAAAAAAATTTTAACATTTGATTTTTTTTATTTTGAATTCCCTATTTTCTCTTTCCCAGGTGCCATTGAGAGGGCAAGTAATATGATACCCATTGTACATATGAAGTCATGCAAAACATTTCCATATTTTCTTGTTCATTTGTTTCAGTCCTGTCCAACTCTTCATGACCCCATTTGGGACTTTCTTGGCAAAGATTTTCTTGGTTTGCCATTTCCTTCTCTAGCTCATTTTACAGTTGAGGAAACTGAGGCAGAAATAGGTTAAGTGACTTGCCTAGGTTCATATAGGTAGTACTTATATTGATTAGAGTAGCTAAGTCTTTCATAGTTGATCATCCTTACAATATTGCTTTTACTGTGTACAATTTTCTCCTGGCTTTGCTCACTTCACTTTGCATCAGTTCCTGTAAGTCTTCCCAAGTTTTTCTGAAAGCATCTTGCTCATCATTTCTTATAGTGCAATAATATTCCATCACAATCCTATAGCACAACAGGTTCAGCCATTCCGCAACTGATGGGCATCTCCTCACTTCTAATTCTTTGCCACCACAAAGAGAACTGCTATAAATATTTTTGCTCAAATAGGTTCCTTCCCTTTTTCTTTGATCTCTTTGAGGTATATCTCTAGTTAGTTTCCAAAAGCTACAGCAGTCACCTCCAATCAGAGATGCAGAACTTGCCTATCAGTTTTGCTCAGCTCAAGTCAGTTTCTGTATCCTATTTTTTGGCAGTAACTTCTCTGTTGGACTTCTCTTGTGTTTTCTCATACTAGCTTTTCATTCTTCTGATTCTCTTATCTTCTTTCTCCTATAGCTTCTCTCATAGCATGGTATCCTCACGATTAGTGATCTAGCTCTAACCCATTTTGGAAAACACCCAAATGCATGGCTACAGCAGGTACAGTGTAAATTATATACTTTTTCCGGTACCCTCCAGACAGTTCTGTGATTTAGAGTTTCTTAGCTATATTGTTAAAAACCCTGAAGAGTCATATGTAAATGAACCAATGGATTGCATTGTACTGCAGCCATCCCATCTTTAGCCAGTATTTATACCTTTAAGTTTCTCTTTAATGGTACGCTTGAGAACTGTTTCAAGCTGTCTTTTTTTTTTTTTTTACATGAATGTACTTTTTCTGTCCGTTTCAGTAACTAAATTGTTTACATGCCAAAGGGACATTAGTGTGAACCACACCTATGATTTTACTGGAATAAAACACAGTCTGTCACATTCTAGTCTAACAATCTTTACTACTTTCCTCCCCTCCTCCCCCCAGCGTCTGAAGACTTCCAATGTACAGAGCGAGTGACTCCTTCCACAGGCAGCCTTTTCTACCTTCCGATAGTTCTGATTATTAGAAATTTTTATGTCAACCCTACCTAGATCTGTTTCTCTGTAACTTATACCCACAAGGTAGCTCTCCTCTTCTGGGCAGCAGATATACAATATAATAACCAAGTACTTCTTTTTAACTTCATTATTTTTGTCAGTAGCACCACCATTGCCCCTTTCTCACCATGTCTGAAACCTGAGTCTTTCACTTCCAACCAGTTACTAAGTTCGTTCCATCTTTGAAATACCCTTGTATCTATTCTATTCTCCCTCTATTCCCAGGCTACTCACCTGTATTCTTCCAGTGAGATGTTAGCTCTAGAGTGAAAGGGTCCTTAAAAGTCATCTAGTCCAAACCCTTGTTTTCCAGATGAGGAAACTGAGGCTCCAGGAGGTTAAATTACTTGCCCAAGGTCACCCAAGTAGTAAGTAGCAGAATGTGATTTTGAATTAAGGTTCTCTGACTCTAAAGGCAGCCTTTTTCCTGTTGCATCAATATGTCTCTTGAGTCTCCCAAACAATACTCACTTTGCTATTTCAGCCCAGTTTTTCATAGTGTTGCCAGACTTATCTTTCTTATGCATAGATCTGGTTGTGTCATTCTTATGCTGAAAAATCTTTAAAGACTCTCTGTTGCCCAGCGAGGAAACTTTAAACTCCTGCTAGGCATTCGAGACCCTGCACAGTCTGGTGCCGTCTTATTATTCCAGTCATCTTCCAAACCTCCTTCCTCCATGGTCTCAACCAGTCATCCATGGACTGTATGTCTGATAACTGCACCACCTAGCTGCCCCCGTAACCTAACTCTTAATGAGTGGAGGACTTAATGTAAGCTTGGTCTATTGAACCACTTGAAAGGGACTTATTTAACCTTCCTTCTTTCTCAAATTCAGAATAACCTATGATTGTCTATTGCTATTTAGTAAGTATTTAAAAAAAAGTAGAACTTTAGAAATGTCAAAAGGTAGCATTTGAGATCCTCTCTATATGACTGCTTGTTTATGTATAGATATCTGTTCATAAAAGTGCTAACAAAGATTAAAGGGTAACCAGTCTTTTTCTTGCTTGATAACCTCTCCTCTGTTAACTCTTTCAGGCAGCGGCGCTACTGCTGTGGTCCAGGCTGCACTATGCAAACCCCGTCAAGAGCGAGTAGCAATAAAACGCATCAACTTAGAAAAATGCCAGACAAGCATGGATGAGCTACTAGTAAGTAAACAAGTGAAACAAATGATGGTTTATTTTTCTTACTTTTTTTATGGCTTGATAAAAAGGATTAGAAAAGAGAGTAACAACTTGGGTGTATTAGTTTTGAAGCTTTTATTTCTTAAGGAACCAGCTACAAACTCCCTCCCTTCAAATTTTTAATTGGTGTAGTAATGAACTCTAATATTTATAATGTTTTAATTAAATTCAGTAAACATTTCATAAGACCTTGTTATATACCAAACGTTGTGCTAGGCTGGGGAGTACAAAGGTGAATGAAGCTTGGTCCCTTCCAGTAAGGAACTTATAGTCTAATTGAGTACATCAGCTAGAACCCTGGGTAGATAGATTAGTAGGTCATAAACAAGTAGAAGTGGGTAAGGATATACTTTCCATGATATTTGAAAGATGGAGAATAACAACCAAGAGGCAAGACAGGAGAAGGACAAATGTCCAAATTTCTAAAAAGGGAGAAGAGGGTGGAGACTGCACACTATTGGTCAGAGAGTTTTCCTGAGACCAGGGAAAATCCTAGAACCACTAAAAGGTCTTTAGTGGAATGCCCCAGGGATCTTGGTCCTTGTCCTTGGGCTCTTTAATATTTTAATCATTGACTTGAATAAAGACTGAAGATAGATACTTATCAGACTTGCTGTTGACACAAAATGAGGAAGTATAGATACCATATTGACTGATACAATTCAAACGTAGAAAGATCTGTACAAGCTAGAACATTGGATTGAATCGCAGATATTTTTCAGCCTGGACCTGTAATTTCACTGTAATTTCAGTGAAACTTATGAAACTTAATAGGGGTAAACATAAAATCTTATACATGGGTCCAAAAAAATCATCTTTACAACTTCAAGATAGTGAGGACAGAAGAGATAGCATTTATCAAAAAGAGTAAAGGGTATTAGTGGACTGCAAGCTCAGAATGGGTCAGCAAAATGATATGATAGTTAAAAAAGCTAATGTGATGTTAGGCTGCACTAAGAGAAGTACAGTTGTCCCTCTCTTATAAGACTAGTCCTTAGGCATAATTCATCCTGATTGTTGTGCTCAGTTCTGGACACAGCCTTTTAGGAAGGACATGAATGAGTTGGAGGGTACCCAGACGAGAGTGGTCAAGGTGATGGAAGACCTGGATGGTGTCATGTGAAGTTCATCCAAGTAACCAGGGGTGTTTTACCTGAGGAGAGAAGACTTGATGGGAGTGAGGGGTGTGCGCGCACACGCGCGTGTGTGTGTGTGTGTGTGTGCGCGTGTGCGTATTATAGTTATCTTTTAAGTATTTGAGTGGCTGTCATATTAAGGAGATATTAGACTTATTTTGCCTGGCCCCAGAGACAGAATTAAGAGTAATAGAAGTTGCAGAGAGGAAGATTTAGGCTTGGCCTAAGAAAGAAAATTTTTTCCAATAGTTAGAGTTCATTGTAAATTGAATGAGCTGTCTTTATTCCACTTAAAGCCTTCTGGCTAGATGACCACCTGTCAGGGATGTTGGAAGTGTCTCTATAGGCTCACTGGGCTCAAGGAGGCTGGGTTGCTCATTCCTTCTCACAGAGGGACCCTTATCTTTGAGATCACATGGCTACCAGGTTCAGTTCTAGGGAAGCTTAGGCTTTAAAGGGAGGGACCAGGCTCTTTCTTGTGGAACTTTCTGTATTTTAATGCCCCCACTCCAGAGTCTCATAGAAAAATCATTAGGTTTTATTCTTGCCTAGGGTCTCCCTAAAAGATAGAAAGTTACTCAAGGTAAAATGTAGATCGGGTACAGCACAGCTGTTTATTTCTTTGACTAAGAAAAATGCTGAAAACATAAAAGGGTCAAAAGCTTTCATTGAAAAAGATATAAAACAGGATGCTATTTTACTCTTCTAGAAGCTTGACACTTAAAATACAGGAAATTTAGTGTGACTCTGGAATAAACATTTCACCTTTACTATGGCTCTGCACTGTCCACATGACTCCCTCAAGGTTCATGTCCTCTGGCAGAGTGGGCCAGGGTTTGACTTTGTGTTTCTGTGTGTGGTCATCTTGTCTGAGAAAAGTCTTCTGCAGTGCAGCCAGCACCAGTTGAGGGACCCAGGAGCTTTTGATTTCTTGAACTAGTGAGGTTTTCTCTCAGGCTGGAAATATCTTTCTTGGGATCTCTAAGGTTATACTCTGGGAAAGAAACACAAAACAGAAGAAGCAACCAAGGCCTTGAGAATACAACTTAGGCTTACTTAGATGACATGTACTGCTTTTAATGAGCCATGGAGGAGAGGCCTCTTCCCTCAACATGGGAAATCCCGGAAGTGAGTTCCATGATACCCATTCTAAAGAGGAAAAAGAGTGAGAATGGAGGTTGTCTTTTCTCTTAGAATCTACTGAGGGGGTGTTTCTTCCTAAATCAGCATCCAGTCTGCTTTGATGAATTCCCCTCCCCCTTTCTGCTGACATATGGATGAAAGGATTGCTGTGTCAGACACCTAGTCTTTAGCACTGAGCCAGCCCATGTGGCCCTGAGGTGACTAGGAGGCTTCAAGCATGTTTCTGTGTACACTCTATTGAGGTGTGTTCCAGCTGGAACAGATCAAGGGAGCTCCTGATTGTCACTATTGCGTGTGTAAAGAGTTGGTTCCTGTTTAGTTACTGGTTTGATTAAATAGCCTCTGAGATCCCTTCCATTTCTATGATTCCAAACATGGAAGATGAATTGAAAAAATGTCTCGGGAAAGGTGGGATGAGTATATTTGTATGATAAGCTTGGAATGGATCTCTCATAAATTAAGATGTCTAGGCCTTAGCTTAAGTCTGCAGAGCCACTTAGAGGAGTTTTCTCTGACCAAGAGGGTCTTGAATTCTAATTCAGTTTAGTATACCTTTATTCTCAGACTAAGAAATCTGAATTTTATTCTGTAATGGGAAGCCATTTAAAGGTTTTTTTTTTAATGGGAGTGACATGATTATAACCATTAATTGGATTAGTATATCAGAATTGTGTAGGATGGAGGCCAATAGAGGCAAGGAGACTAGCTAGAAAGTTACTTCAGTAGTCTTATCAGAAAGATTATGGGGCCTGATCTACAGTGGTAGGAGACATCCTATTGGAGAGATAATGTACAGGTACTTATCAATAGGACTTGATTGTTTTTAGGTATGGATTAAACTCTATGGTCAATGTGATCATTTCTACCCTCTGAAATTCTGTGATTCTTCAGACTTAGCAACTGGTTGGATGAAGGGTGTTAAGTAAGGAGAAGCAGAATGTGTTACGATGAGTTTGTGGTGTCAGTAGGACGTCTAGGTACAGAACCTAGCAGGAAATTGGGAACTAGGGTCTACTGTCAAGGCTTGAGGTATCCGTTTGTGATTCATGTGCATTGAGATGGCAGTTGAGTCACTGGTCTAAAGGAAGACAGTAAAAAGCAAGAAATCCTGAGGACAGATATTACAGATGCTTTCACATATCTGACTTGTTTCTTACCATCACCTGTTGTGAGATGGGCAGGGGATGGTCTGTCTGCCTTACAAATTAGGAAAACTTGAGACTTCTAAAGTCACACAGATTGTAAGAGGCAGAATCAGGAGTTGTACCTAGAACTTTTGACTCTCTATCCAGAATCTTGGCTCACAAGACATATGAGTCATTGTGTGTCTGTAATTGGTGTGGAGCTTGGATTTGGCTACTGAGAGGGAGCTTATTTTTCCTATAGGCGATTCTGTATTATAAATAAAGTTCTTTTGAGTAATGATTGGAACTCCTTAGTATGGGTATGAAAGTAGTGTTAAGTTGATGGTACTGTTTTTGCATTTTCATTGTGGGCCTGGTGTTCACCCTAGTGCCTGCACATAGTTAGTATTTCACAAATGCTTATTGGTTGATGGATTGATGGACTGATGGAGCAATTGATTTTCCTGAAATAAGTCAGTATTAAATAAACAGCTTGGCTCCTGGTTATGTTGTCCAGCAAGCTGGGAAGAGTTTGAGAATTTAATCTCATAAATATAGTTATCTTTGTGCCTGCCAATTTTCTTTTTTCTCCTTTCTGGCCATTTATATGAGAATGCTGGAGAACTGCAGGGGAGGAGTTAACTGATTGGTTACTAAAACGGTAATCCCAGTGCAAATATTAGTCTAGCAGCTCCAAACAAGTTAGAAAGTATAATGACATTTGGCTCCAAATGAAGAAGGCTTTTGTTATATTCTGTTCTTGGAATGAAATGTCATTAACAAGAGCTTTTTGTCTCCATTCAGAATATAGCTTTTATTTCAGGTTTAATTACAGTGCACTGTAGTTTAAATTGAGTTTAGGCATAAAGCTGTAGTTTTCCAGATCTGCTTGGTCTTGTAATTTAAATTAGGCAACATAATGCGTGGATTTTGTTGGGATAGAAACAACAGATTGCTTGGTTACAATTCAGATTAAGGAGAAAGGGTTCCGGTAATCCAGTGTTAATTTTTAATTTGCATATGCTTCAAACTGCCTTCAAAATTTCACCTTTCATGGAGCTGTCAAACTTATATACTTACACTATTAAATTATCCTGAGCGTCTTTTGTTTTCTGCTGGTTATCAGCATGGTGGCAAGTGATGAGTATAGATGAAATAATTCCCTTTTTTATTTCTTCCAGTTTTCAAAATCACTGTGCCTGGTAGGGAAAAGAAAGATTCACAGTCTTTTGGAATGTTTTAAGATAATTCATTATTTGGTAATGTTTTTCTGGGTGATGGCTCTATTTTTTAACCTCACCAGAAATCATCACCTTTGAGACTACTTACTTTTCAAAGGATCAGATTTAGCTGGATGGAACCTTAGAGGTCATCCAGGCCAGCCTTCTCGTTTTCCAGATTAGGAAAGTGAAGCTCCAGGGACTTGTCCAGTGTCCCACGTGTAGTAAGTAGCAGAGCTAGGACTGGATCTCAAATTCTGTGCCTTCAGATCCAGTCCTCATTCCATGGTACCTGCTTGCCTTAGGCTTTCTTGCCTTGTGTTCCTAGTGTAAGGGGTGACAGGTCAAGCTATCCCTCATTCTTATAGAGGGCACTTTTGGTACTAGTACCTGACAGTGTTGGGGTGAGTTCCTAGGGCATGGAAAATTCTGGATTTTTCTCTGTAACTTCAGCTTCCGCACTGCTTTTTTGTTTCTTCTTAATTCAATTCAGTCAGCCTTTATTAAGTCACTACTACATGCCAGACTTCACTCTCTTGAAGCTTGTTATCACAGCTTATTTCCCTCTTGTGTATTTGAATAGGTAATAGTGGTGCTGATATAGGATATGGGCTCTAATCAATCTACCAGATATAATTTATTAAGTGCATACTAAATATACAAAGATAAAAGACAAAAATAAAACAGATAAGGTGTGTGGTTTTTTTTTTTTTGTAAGAGGGAAGGCAGTAGCATCTAGGGGGATCATGACAGGCTTTATGGACAAGGTGGTTGTCAAGCTGAATTAAAGAAACAAGGGGTTCTGAGAGGTAAAAGGGTGAGGAGGGAGGGCATTCTGGACGTGGGGGATAGCTAGTGCAAAGGTGTGGGGAGTAGGAGGAAGATGGATGAACCTTAAAATGTGGGAAAGACAAGAACACGCTAATGAGGGTCACAAAGGAGACTGCGCCCTTCCTTTTCATTTACACTAACCAGGAAGAGTAGTAGAAGACAGCATTTCTGGTGGCCCTATCTGATAAGGGCCAATGCCTCCCTCCAACAGGAGCTCTTTCTTACTTTGGAGGGATGGGGGAGGTTGTGAGATTTGTAAATTTTGTAGATTCTTACTGTTCTTTAAAAGATGTTTTATCTTTATTGTGATTACATCACCATCATACTGAGGGGGAAAAACCCTCATACTTCCCTAGGTTGGACCCTTCCTTTTGACCAAATCAGTCAAGCTTAAGTATCTGATAGATACACTGGCTAATATCTGATGAAGTATACAGCAGCTTGTCCTTCACCACTCTTATCATGAGGAGGATTTTTTGATCAATTTTATGAAGTTTTTCATTAGCAACATAGTTTTGTTTCTGTATCATATAGTATGAAGAGCATAATATATGTGTATGTGTGTGTATTATCCTTTGTGTTTTATTCAAATCTGAAAAAAATTTTTTTTAAATAAATTTTTAAGTTTACTTTTTGAAATTTTGGAACAATGATAGGAGCTTCTAATCAGTCAATCAGCAAGTATTTATTGAGGGCCTATTATGTGCCTGGCACTAGGAATACAGCTACAAAGAATGAACCACTCTCTACTCTGAATTAACTTACGTTGTAATGGGAAAGACAACAAATCTGTATATAAGTGTACACAGTATAAATATAAAGTTAATAAATACAAAGTTGTCAAATACAAGACAGTTGGGGAGGGAAGGTATTAGCAGTGGGAGATCAGAAAAAGGCTTCCTACATAAAAAGGTGGATTTTAAAGGAAGTGAGGAACTTTTTAAGTTACAGGTAAGGATGTTTATTCCAGGCATGAAGGATAACCTGGACAAAGTCTTAGAGATAGGAGATGGAGTGTGAGGGGCTGAGAGAAGGCTGATTTGATGAGATGGCAAGATCGTATGGTATAGAAGGGGGAATAATATCCAGTGAGGCCAGAAAGGTAGATTGGGGCTTAGATGATAAACAGAGGAATGCATCTTCAATCTGGAGTTGGTTGAGTAAGGGAGTCACTCAGTAAGAACTGCACTTAAGGAAATACTACGGCAGCAGTGAGGAGGATGGATTGGAGTAAGACTTGAGGCTGGAACATCACTGAGGAGTCGAGAGGTGATGAAGGCCTGAAATAATATGGTAGCTATTCAAGAGGAGACAAAGGGTCAGATGAGCAGGATGTTACAAAAGTAGAAATGACGTGATTTGTTTACTGATTGGACATATGGGGTGAGGAAGAGTGAGGGGTTGAGGAAGATCCACATTATTGATCTGGAAAATTGGAAGGATGGCAATGCTTTTGGTAGAAATTGGGAAGTTTGGAAGAGAGGAGGGTGAGAGGGAAAGATAATGAGTTCAATTTTAGGCATGTTAAGTTTTAGATGTTTCTGGGATGTCCACTTTGAAATGTCTAATTAAGCAATTGGTGACAGGTGACTGAACCTCATGAGAGACACTGGGATTGGATATTTTGATAGGAGTCATGAATAGAAATGGTAGTTAAACCTGTGAGATCAGACAAAGTTGCCAAGACAGATTTTAGAGCCAAAAGAGAAGGGGTGTAGGACAGATCTTGGGAGCATCCACAGTTAGGTGGCTTTATGTGGAGGATAAGAAATCAAAGGAAACTGGGAGGAAGTAATCTGATTTGAAAGAGATAAGCCAGGGGAAGAATAGTAAGGTGTCATGTGGCCAGGAGGAGGGAAGGTAGTCCATCATGTCACATGTATAAACATTCTATAACCTTTGACATGTTTTTATATTTAACCTTTTGAACAGGAAAATGAGTTATCATTTGACTTTCATAAAGGGACTGAATGAACTTAGGCCTAGGAGATCTTTCATATTAAAAAAAAAAGTAGAATTTAAACTACGTCATATTTCAAGACATACAGATCCAAAGACTTGAATAACTTGCCCAAGGAAATTCAGGTAGCAAATAAAAGATGTAGAATTCTACTTCATTGGAGAAATCCAGATTTTTTTTCCCCTCCTGTCATGCCAGGTTTCTTTCTTTTTAGGTTGTAATGCTGCAGTTGTCTGCAATTTAATTATCTCTCTGGATTCAGGTTTTGACAGTGTTTAAACATTCGGTCTTAGTAAGGCCTTCATTCCTCGTATGTGTATTATATGCAGGATTAATACATGGATTTTTTCTTTCCAGGTCAGTGCACTAGATTCTTTTGCAAACTGTGGCATGTGTTAACTAGAAGCCATTGTTCTTATAAGAAACAATGGTAGCTGGAGTCACAAACTACTGAGGGTGTTATGTCATGGGAGGGCTGTTTACGCTGATGTTAACCTTTTACTCACTCCTTGCCTGATTTGAGCTGTCTAGCATAGATAGCTTCTTCCAGTTGAGTTTTTCTTTTTTTTAAGTGAATATTAAAGGAGTAAATCAGTGACTGTTACTGAGGGAACTTTATATAGAATCTTTGAGTGCAGGGTTCAGAAATAATCTGTGGTTACCTAGAAGAGTTGAGATTGGTATTGTTTAATAGAAAAATGATCATTATTCTCTTAATAGTAGTATCTCAAAGAGTATTTCTCTAACTTGAAAAAAAAGTTTTATGACATAAACTGAGAGTTTGTTTTTTATTTTGAAGCTTTTGCTAGAAAGGTGAAATTTAGTTATTTAATATATTTTGTTCTGGAAAATCATGGTGTTTGAGGGAAATAACTCATTTATTTGGTTTTAAGTCAAGTTTTGTTGATCCGCCTCCCCCCCACCATGATTTTAACATACCTCTCTTTTACACTGAGAGAGTATTTGAAATGGGAACCAAAGCTAAGCAGCTTTTTGGAAAGAGGTAAAGAAATAAAAGGTGTCAACAGATGCTAACATTACCAGAAGTTGGCACTTATGGAAAAATACTTTAAAAGTTTGAAACAAGGGTGAGTGCCAGTTTGCTTTAGAATTAAGGGAGAGAAGGAGATGGAGACAGTGAGTGGATTAGATGACATCACTGGTGCTAAACAACCTAAGTAAATTTTAATGAAACTCACCAGATTAAGGAGGAATTTGCAATACTTTATTATTAGTTATTATTATTCTTACATTGCCTGAAGAAGTGAGCTTTAGGTGTAAGAAGGAAGAATGTAGAAATAGGAGGGTTGAATACAAAGAAAGGCAAGGTTTTTACCTGGATGAAATGATACTTTTCCATAAGCCATTACACATTTGATACCATGAGTTAGCCAAAAACTTTTAAGCATATTTATTTATTGGTGCCACAGAGGATTAAATGTATTCATCTCAGTGAATGCATTCTTTTGGGGAGGAAGACTAGACTCCCACACATTGGAGACAGGAAGAGTTGGGTCCCATCTCTGTCACTTAAGTAGCTAGGTAGTAACTTGGGCAACCTAGCTAAGTGTCAGTTTTTTCATCTGTAAAATAGGGCTTTTAATAAGCACTTCTTAGGGTTGTTGTGAAGTTCAAATGAGATGATATATTTAAAGCACTTTGCAAACTTTAAAATACAACTTATATGTCATTATTATTTCATGTTAATTTTTTCTCTGCTGTCCAAGCTTTGACTAGATGTGAAAACACAAGTGTGCTATAAAGTGGCCATATTATGTAATTTCTTAATGTATTTTTGTGGCTCGCCTTTTAAAGGGAGGTAATTATGTAGCTTCTGTAGGATTATTCAGTAGGTATTTGTGTGATGAATGCGTTAATAAATGCTAAACGTTCTATGTAGATCAGGAACAATCATGATACTTAGAGGTGATTTTCAGTGGCATGGAGTTGTTAGAAAATAGATAAATAGAAAAACTTTGTCATTAGCACCTTCTTATCTCCTTTTTTCCAGCTTTCTTGTCTCATAAACAAGGCAGCATATGTCTCCCTCCTAAGTGATAATTAGGAAATGAAATCAGAATGAGTAGGCCATTTTTTAATTGAAGTGATCCACACTAATGGGTAAATGACTAATAGGCTTACTTGACCATCTCAGGGAATATTTACATTTAAAAATGGCTATTAATCCAAATTAATCTTTAATCACAGTACTGTATATTGCAGAAATGTTTGAAGTTGACTGCTTTTCCAGTGATCCTTATCAAATCTGGTCTCTGATTGCTTAACTGTCCTATTATCAGAATAGAACCCAGTACCTTAGCATCTCATTTTTGAAAGACTCAGTTTACCTGACTTAGATAGTGCCCAATTATGATAATTGATGCGTTTTCTCTGTCTCTATCTTTGTTTCTCTCTGTTTCTGTTTCTCTCTTTAGTTGTATTGTGAGACTAAATCAGACTAAATTATTTCTTTAGTATTATTATTCTCTTTGAAAATGGTACCAAAGGCACTGGGATAACATGCTGTTCACTATATCAGTTGTAAACCTCACATATCTCTAGTGTCTATTTATAAGCTGTTCTGTTACCCTGAGTTTATCTAAATCTTTTTTGAAGCTGTGTATACTTTCAACTTGCACCACCTTGGGGTAGGGGGGAAGTGCTAGTCAATTGAATCAGCAAGTATTTATAAGGTGCCTGGAGAGATATGAAAGCAAAAATGACCAGTTCTGCCCTTGGGAGCCCACCATTTTCATGCATCAGGGTGTGCCTCCTCTTTTATGCTGAAATTTAGGGGACAGATCTTTGTTTACTCACATTATAACTTCAAATATAGCAGAATGTTAAATTTGAAGTTGGGAAGATCTAAGTTGAAGTAATTTAATATCTCTAAACCTCAGTTTTCTCATCTGTAAAATGAGGACAGTAATATCTGATGCTTAACTCAGAAGGCTCAGATGAGATAATTAGGTAAAGTGTTTTGTAAGCCCTAGGGTATTATATAAATTCAGTTCTTTATGATTTTATAGATTTTAGTTATTTCCTCTCAGCCTTTGATTTTCTAGGCTCAGAAATCTGATCCTGTGTAGTCCACTGTCATGTGCTATGCCGAATCCTTTTCTTTGTTTCCCAGCAATAGTAAATCTGTTTCTTTTCTGCTTCCATGAGCATTCATTATAACATGGACTCCATCGGAACTTCCATACAGTTGGATATGAAGGAATGATGTTTTAGTATGTGAAATCCTGGCCCTTTGGCCAAGGAGAACTTTGTTCTCCCTACCTTTTGCAATGAAAGGATAAGTAATTGATTTCATTGTGAAATAACCTTTCAGTTCAGCTGGGATTTTAATGTGTGTTGCCTCCGGGAGCTTAGAAAAAGTAGATGTAGGTGCCCATCGAGGTCCGCAGCATGCAGTAATACAATGATCACTGATTAGGAGTCAGGAGACCTCACTTCTACTCCAGGTTTTGCTGCATACTGGCTGGGTGACCTTTAAAGTCATCTAACTGGGATTCTGCTTTATTTAATATGAATAAACCATTGAGATTTAGTATGGCTTAGTGATAGAGAGCTAGCCTTACAGTCAGGAAGCCTTAAGTTTAAGTTTCATCATGGCCACATCCTGTGTCTGTGACCTTGGGCAGATATCTTGACATCTCAGTTTTCCAAACAGACCTCTAGGACCATAAGTTGCAGCACAGGTGCCATTCTACACTGGTAGAGAAAGTTCCTGCCTTTGAGATTGTTGCACCTGGCCTCTCCAGTCCAAACAAACACACAAATACCAAATATCAAAATCTTACATAATAGAACACTTAGTAGACAGCAAGATTGACTGGAAAGTGGTTTTTCATGGCAGGAATCCATCATAAGGTCAGAAATCCCAGTGGTTTGCTAACAGTTTTTCTGTTCTGCTAAGGTAATAAGATACACTTAATTCAGTAGAACTTTAAAAATATTATGCTTCTTTAGTATTGTGAGCATGTCTGATTTCATTAGCCTGAGTATTCCCTTTATCAAAGCAGATGATAAGAACTTAGTAGATGTTCTTTGAGCGTTGCTAAGGGTGAAAAATTCATCCCTTTTTCCAGATCCAGCCTGTTAGAGGACATTTTCAGACTTACCTGGTCTATTGGATAGTAGACATACTACCTACTTATTGGGAACATACATTTATACTTAAATTAAGTTTTACGTTAATCACAAAAGAACTTGATAAAATCTCACCCATCATTCAAAATATTGCCAGTAGTCATGGTGTGAAGGTGTTTCTGGGTTCTAGAAGACCCCTTCAGTAGAGGGGTAGTGGGGTGTGAGAGATAATTTTTTATAAGAGATACAGTGATGGACCTGGAGTCAGGAAGACTTGACTTCAAATCCTGCCTTTGTCCAAGACTCAGAGCCTTAATATAGAGGAATTGAATTATGTATATTGACATCTTTACTGTAAATGAAAGCAGAAATAAAGAATCGTAGCCAAATAGAAGGATAGCTTCTAAGTTCTCCTTAAATGAATAA
Organism: Vombatus ursinus; assembly: GCF_900497805.2. Lineage (NCBI taxonomy): Eukaryota > Metazoa > Chordata > Mammalia > Diprotodontia > Vombatidae > Vombatus > Vombatus ursinus. Next base: position 49,018,298 of record NW_020954557.1, read on the forward strand.
TGACACTTGAGGAGGTGGTTTTATTTCGTACTGAAAAGCAATAAGAAGCATCGTTTCATGGGGCATTTTGGTCATCTCATCTCTTTTTTTATAATGCTTATAATAATAAGTGTAAGCAATATGATCACCATGAAAATAAGTGCAACTTTTATGGGCCCCCATTTGTAGAGAGGGAGAAGTAGTAGCAAGAGTCTATGGAGAATTGTATGAGATTCTTCAAACCAATACTTAGTGACTTCTTTGTGAACAGATGCACCTACTCCCATTTTTTTTAATAATTAATTTCTTTTTAGTTTTCAACATCCACTTCTACAAGATTTTGAGTTCCAAATTTTCTCCCCATCTCTCCTCTCCCCCCACCCCAAGATGGCATGCATTCTGAATACCCTTTCCCCCAATCTGCCTTCCCTTCTGTCACCCCTCCCTGCTTCTCTTATTCCCTTCCCCTTCTATTTTCCTGTAAGGCAGGTTAGATTTCTATACCCCATTGCCTGAGTATCTTTTTTTCCGGTGTGAAAACATGTTTTACAGTTGCATGTAAAAACAATTTTTAACAATTTGTTTTTAAAACTTTCGGTTCCAAATTCTCTCCCTTCCTCCCTCCCCACCCACTCTTATTGAGAAGACAAGCAGTTTGATACAGGTTACACATGTGTAGTCATGCAAAACACTTTCATAATAGTCATGTTGTGAAAAACTAACTATATTTCCCTTTATCCTATCTCACTCCCCATTTATTCTGTTCTTTCCTTTGACTCTGTCCCTCCTCAAAAGTGTTTGCTTCTGATTATCCCCTCCCCTAATCTGCCCTCCCTTCTATCATTTCCCCCTGCTCTCTTATCTCCTTCCCTCCTATTTTCCTGAAGGATAAGATAGATTTCCATACCCAATTGAGTACCAACTCTCATTTCTATACTACTCTGAAGTATACAGGGTGCCTTCTTTACAACAACCTGAGAAGTAGGTAGTATAAAGTGGACACAAGGAATGAAGGCCATAAAAAATGGAATCAGGTATTAAGAAAGGAAAGCAGTTCAAGGCTTGTAGATTGTTTATAAGTTTTATGCCTGCATATCATAAATACTTTATTCAATAAAAGAGTCAGAAGTACTTAACATGATACGGAATATTACAAAAAACAAAGTACTCTTTTTTTTTTTTTTTTTTTTTGCTTTTTGGTGAGGCAGTCGGGGTTAAATGACTTGCCCAGGGTCACACAGCTAGTAAGTGTCAAGTGTCTGAGGCTGGATTTGAACTCAGGTCCTCCTGACTCCAAGGCCGGAGCTATATCCACTGTGCCACCTAGCTGCCTCTAAAATACTTCTTTGTTACAACAATTCTCTCCCAAACCCAAACACATATTTGACTTGGTAGAGCAAACTGCAGCCATACAGCTTCTGCTCCAACAAAGTATATAGTGTATGCATAAATTGTTATCATGAAGTATTTCTTTGACAGATTCAACTACAGAAATCACTTGATTTGTTTAATGATTTCCTGCTTGTCAATTGGACGTAGCATGAAATGGAATGGAATCATGTCTCTACCTTGTCTCTTCACCAGTAATACCTGGGTTCATGTTCTGCCTTTGACACATACTGAATGTGTGTGACCCTGGGTAAGTCACTTTTAGGGCTCTAAGCAACTCTCCAAGTGCAGTATGTCTTCTTCATCCTCTTGGAAATGGACTTGTGATTGCATTGATGTAAGGAGCTCCAGGTTAAGGAAATTCCTGCTTGCTGATACACATAGACACTCTCTCTGCAAGTTATACTCTTGGAGATTGAAGAGATTAAACTGATATGCCAGCGACTAAGCTTCTGGGCACTGCCTGCCAACTGCTTTGACTAGATAGGTGGCACTGCCAGCAGCTGCACGTTGAGGACCTCTGAGAAAGTACACCTCTTTTGAGTGGGGGCTTGAGTGTCTTTGAGACACTCATAGATCCCGTCTTTAGGCCTTCAGATTACTCTCATAGCCTCCAAAGGGCTATATCTGCATCTAGTTTCTACCCTGCAATTCATCTTGCACAGCATTGTCAGACTAATTATTTAAAGCATTGCTTTGATTGGGTCATTTCCCTGTTAAGAAATTCTTGTTCCCTTGTAGGATTGATTAAAGAATTAAAAAGTCCATATTGTATAGGTTGACTTTTTAAGTCCTCTGTAATTTGGTCTGGTCTGCCTTTGTAGGCTACTTTGAATTTCTTACTGAACTGAGCCTTTTTGCTATTGGTAATTCTGCTTACTTACTGTCTGGCCAATACAACTTGCGCTTTCTCCCTCTTGGTTTTATTTACATCTTGCCTCCCTCCTGGAATTTCTTTTTTTCTTTTCCTCTCCAAACGCTATCCATAATTAAAGACCCAATACAACTCCTTCTTGATCACTGCAGCCTGAACTGACCTAGTTCACATCTCAACACCTATAACTTATTGCCTGGCATTCTTCACTTGGAAATCCGTCATATACTTTTTTTTGTGATATGTATTATTGCCATTAAATATCATTTGTATCTTATATGACTTTTAAAGTTTTTGTGTTTTGTATTTTTTTTTCCTCTACTAGATTATAAGTTTCTTGGTGGTAAGGCGTGGGCAAGTTACTTAAACTCTCAGTACTCCAGCCACTTCTGTAAATTGCAGAGAAAGCGCTGACCAACATTGGTGGAGGGCAGTGCCTCACCTGGGAATTCACTGTAACAGTGAAATCTCAGATCCAGCTCTTGCCCCTAAACATTTTCAAAAGAAAAAAGTAGAAATCTTTATAGATTTCTTGTGTTTTCCTTGTATGTCTGTGCTCAGCTCTTAGCACAGTGCCTGGCACAAAGAGAGCACTTAGTAAACACTTGTTGCCTTGCCTTGTCCTGCCCTGTCCCAACTCTCATACGAATGTCATATTTCTTTTACATCTATATACTGTCTGTTCAATTATGTCAAGTTATCTCTTTTGCTGGGTTAACCTATAACTCTAGTATTACCCTCATCACTTGACACCACCTTATAAAGTGGTTTTATGGTTTTTGGAAGCCAGCATCCTTAGATCAGTTGAGAACTGCCTTCCTTCATGACAAGACTTTTTCTCCACAACATTTTTTCTTTTTTTCATAGTGCTCTTCTGTTGATTAACTTTCTTCCCTTTTCTCTTCCTCTTTCTCTCTCTCACTTCTCCCTTCCCTTCCTTCTTAGTGGAGTAGCGAGGCCATTTTGGGGTTTTTGTTTTTTATAGAATAAGACTGCAGTGATTTTCTTGGCATAGTGGATATTTTTCAAGTTATTGAGGGGCACACCTTGTTTATTATCTTTTGATTTATCCTGCTTGGTTAGTTACAGCATCCACGGACCCAGGGCAGCCCCTCTAGTCTAAAGTTTTTCTTCTGTTTTTTAATTTAATTTTGAAAACTAAAAACACAAAACCCCCTTTCTAGGAATTGTTCGTGCTTTTGACATTGTTTTCTTATGTAGTAAAAAAAATATTGAAGCAGTTTGTTCCTTCTCATAGTTTGAATGATTCTATGAAGAATTCTGAAGCCATAGGAGGTATGGAAAGTGACGTTTTTAGAAGTTGCATCTTTGAAAATGGTTAACTTTTTCCCCCTATGCCTTTGGTAGGAAGAAAATTTTCAAATATTTCATGAACCATTAAATTTTTTTTGTATATCCTAGGTATATGTTATAGATTTCCTTTGAGAACTTTCTTTATATTTCTGTTGTACAATAAAAGTAATAAACACATTTTGTCAAATTATAGCTGTTTTCTCCTGTAAAGGTGAACACCCAGTTGTACTTTAGGTGAGTCATTTTTTCCTTAGGTGGCTATAGGCTTATAGGAGACTGGGCTATAACCCCATCAGTCCTCACCTAGACAGATATTTTATTGTTTTTTGTTTGTGGTCTATAGCACTGAATTGGGATCAGGAAAATAAATTTTCACTCTTTATGCATCTTTACTGAATATGTACTTTACTGGGCAGATAAAATTCATCATGTTACCCACCCTTTCTGCTTTCTTTGTTACTAGAGGGACCTATATTTTTTAACTCATTCATTGGCACTAATGTCTTGATTAAATAATCTGTATGAATTTGACTACCCAGAGTTGGTGGACACAGCATCTTTACCTTTGAACAGGCTGCCCCGTGTCTGGAATACACCTCCCCCATACTCCCTTCTTCCTTCAAAACATAGCTGAGGTGTTACCTTCTACCCTAGACCTTTCCTGATTTCCCTTCCCCCTCCCTGAGTGGTTAGTGTTTTTTCCCTCTTGGAATTACTTTGTATTGTGAATGAAAAAGATTTATTAAGTGATTTCTCTGCCCCATGTACTTGTACTAAGGACTGTGGGCGTTGTTGTTTAGGCATTTTTTCATTGTGTCTGACTCTTCGTGACCTCATTTGGAGCTTTCTTGGCAGAGATACTGGTGCAGTTTGGCATTTCCTTCTCTAGATCACTTTACAGATGAGGAAGCTGAGGCAGACAGGGTTAAGTGACTTGCCTAGGGTCACACAGCTAGTTAAATGCCAGAACAGATTTGAATTCAGAAAGATGAGTCATCCTGGCTCCAGGCCCACTGCTGTATCCACTGCACCACCTAGCTGTGCCAAGGGCTGGGGATACAAATATAAACATGGAAATTGCCCTTGCCATCATAGAGCTTACATTCTCATAGGGGGACTTTGGTAGGGTGGGGCCATAGAGGAGGAGATTGACAAACTCCTTTCAGGAGCAATGGCACAATCAATTTGATCATGTTTGATCATAGTTTTGGAATTTTAGAGTGGGAGATATGTTAATGCACAGATGAAATCATTGAGTTGATGGCTCTGGAGTAGAGCGTCAGGTAAACTATCTGGAGAGGCAGGCATCACTAATGAGGGGGATAGAGCACATGTTCTGGAGATGAAGTGGTAAACACTTCGAAGGCATTTTTCTCTGTCCTAGGTGTCAAGATGCCTGGCTTGTTAATTTGAATGTACTTTCTATCATCTATTTATTTGTGTACATGTTATAATCCTTCCCACCAGAATGTAAGCTTTTTGAGGGCAGCGGCTGTTTTCTTTCTTTCTCTTCCTTCTTCTCTTTCTACTTTCCTCTCTCTCCTTCCTTTCCTTCCTTCCTTCCTTTTCGTACTCCTCCTTCCACGCCCATCCCCTAGCTTAATGTCTTACACATAGTAGGTCCTTAGGTGTTTGTTAAATTGAATTAATAACAATCACCAATGGTGTATTCTGTTTCACACATTTTTGCCACTCTACTTCCTCATATTGCTGGCCTTTACATGCTTTTCGTACAGTGAGACATTTGAACTTCTTAAATTTGAGAATGGTGCTGTTTGTAGCTTGCTCTGAACTGTTCTTTATGGCAGATAGCAACAGTGCATAAAGATTAGAGGACAATGTGGACAATTATGTATGACATACAGGTGGTGCTCTGGGGAGGGTTCAAAGTAGTAGAAGACAGTATGGCTGCTTATGCAGTGAAAATGGGTCCGAAGTTTTGGATCAAAAGCTTATTCCTTAAGACAAATCAGTTCACAATTTAACATCCTTTTCTTAGCTTTCGAACCTGCTGAGAACCCTCATTTCCTACATTGAGGAACCTGCAAGTTTGGAGTACACATTATTTTAAAAGTTTGTTTCCTCAGTAGTTTGGTGCTCAGAGTGCATTTCCTCAATGGAACAATGTTATAAGTAAGGCTACATAAACCTGAGGCTGGCTCGCATTTTTTCCTGAAAAAGTCATAGCAGCAAGATTGGAGGCTCTCCTACTCTTAACAGATGGTCTTGAATGTTCTTTTTAGCTCTAACCCCCTCCCCCCCTTATACTCACACAGCGGGAGTAGAGATTACCCTAACTTCCAGCCACCCATGGGAATGTGGAAGATGTTTCTTCAGGTTCTGAACTGGAAAGAGAGAAACTGTTTGTTCATGAATTGAGTAACAAACATGTCAGTTGTGCATTGTATTTGACACATTTTTACCACCCTTCCTCCTCCTCTCTCTCACATTGCATGCCTTTCATTCAGTGAAACACTTGAACTTAGTAAGTTTCCCTTTGAGTGTGGCACTATGTGATATTGGGGGCAGCTGCGTGATGGGGACACTGTGAAGTCTGGGCCATCTCTCTGCTCTAGTCTTTTCTGGGGAATACATAGAGGCTGGTCTGCCCACCTCCATTTTCATTGCCATCCCTTGTGGGTAGCTGCTCTAATATCTCAGCTTCTTATCTGTCATCCTGTCCTTGATCTTTTGAGGTTCTCTTGGTGGTGGTGGTGGTGGTGGGGAAGGATTGTTTAAACTGCGAAAAGTTACAGGAAATACACTGGGTAGAAAGTTTCACTCCTGTATGCTTTCTCATTCTTCCTTTTCATTTTTTTCATTTAAATAATTTAAGGAAAGACAGAAGTACTTCATTTGTGATGATGATGAATCGTTGAGTTCTCTGGATGGAGCTAATAATATTTTATATTTCAAAGGATCCTGAGTCTCTAGTTTACTGGACATTTCATCTTTGGGTTAGAATAGAGTTTGTTGTACAGGGAAGAAGAAATGAAATAAGGTCATTGAATTGACTAACAAACATTCCACAGTATATTGTATTTGATTCATTTTTTCCTCTCCTCCGCCCCTATATTGCTGGTTTGAGATGCCTTTAACATAGTGAGACATTTTTTGAGATCCGTGGTCAACCCTGACAGCACAAAGTACAAGCATCTCTGGGGGGAAGGTGAGAAGCTAGGGGTAGGGATAGGGTGGTCCTGGTCCAGTTATCAAGTTAATATATGGAGGGAAGGGGGGAGAAGAAAAATTTTGAAGAAACACTGCAGTAGCAGGAGAAATGGAAAAGTTCCTGTTGCTACTTTGCTAATCAATGGTAACCATTCCTGGATAGCCATTTATATATTATATAGGTATATGTAATACACCTATGGCCATAAGACTGTACTGACTACAGTCTGCATGTTAGTGCTCCTTCATTAAATTTATGCTATATGTATCATTTGGCTCATGGCACTAAAATTATTTTATGATATAGCAGGAAGAGTTTTTGCTCTGGAGTTAGAGGACCCAGGCTCAAACCCTGTCTCTGGTAATCCCAACCTGTTTGACTTTAGGGAAGTCACTTACCCCTCATGGGCCTCAGTTTCCTCATATGTAAAATGAAAGAGTTGTACTGGTTGGTCTTAGAATTCCCTTTCTGCTCTAGATAATATAGGATCACACACGTGTGTACGTATACATGTAAGCATATATATACATTATATGTATACAAAAATGTTCTATATACACATATACATATGCCTGTCGATCTCTATTCAGAATTTAGCAGGGCAAGAATTAGAGATCAAAGATTTTAGGACATTTTGAAGTCCTATGCTTTCTTCTTTCCTCCTTTGTAAAAAAAAGGGATACTTTTTGTATTTTTTTCAAAACAAATAGCATTTTTGCTTTGCCAAGAACTTTAAAAAGACCTCAAAATGGATACTAGAGGCACAAAGACAAAAATAAGAATCCTTGCCTTCAATGGAAGACGAAAGGAAGGGGATAAAAGAGACTTTTTTTTTTAAATGAGAAAAGGGAAGTTCTTGCTTTATTTAAGAATGCCAATTTAAATATGTATATTAATTATATATTATATATTATCATATATCATATCTATTATATATTATATATCTATATAATACATATTATATATTATATCTATTAGAGTTCTGAACTCACTTTCTTAGTTGAGGAACATAAATATAATATTGAGTAGCTTCGTTTGCTTTTCAAAAAGCCTGTTTAGGATATTTAGAAATATAGTTTTTCTAGGTAACAATTGCAAATTTGCTTTTACTTTTTTGTTTCAAGCTGTGGAACCTTTTAGTAATTTAGGGTCACTTTTGTTTTCCAAGTTAATGAGAAGCAGGCAAAAACTTGAGAAAAGGAGAAACAATGTCATTAAATTAATATTTTAGTAAAACAAAGTGTATCCTTGGTGTCCTCTACAGCGTCAAGCAGATGCAGAAAATTCTTTATAGAAATGGAGCTGCAGAAAAGAGCACTGCCCCCTGGAGGCAGAAATGTAGTTTTGCTTTTTTATTTCAAAGCTATCCTGTGTCATTGGCTTCCAGCTTTTGGGGAATTAGAATGATTTAATACAGCTAGTAATTTTTCACAAATTGATTTACATAATTTTTAGAAATCATTTTGTGGCATTAAAGACCACAACACTAACACTGTAAAAACATTTTCCCTTCTAAATAATTTCATGATCCAAAATTTTCCTCTTAAAAAAAAATTAGAAAAAAATCAACAGATCCTTTTGTCTCCTTTTGTGTGTGTGTGTGTGTGTGTGTGTGTGTGTGTGTGTGTGTGTCTGTCTGTCTGTCTTCCCTGGGTTTTCACACTTTTGGATTGGATTTGTATTTTTTATATCTTTTTTATTCATTTGCCCTGCCTACTTAGTACAAACAGTAGCAGGAAGTTTTTAATATCAAGCCTTGGTTTAGGAAACTCAGCATTGTATCAGTAGGCATTTTACTAATGCCTCCAATCTTGTATTTACTGTAGTTTTCTTCCTTCATATATTTTTCATTACATTTTAGAATCGTGGTATAAGTAAGACATTTTTTAGAGCATAGAAGCACAACAGATTTTTTATTTCCCTTGTATCAGTTCATTGATTACAAGCAAACAGATCATTTCAAAGTTAGTGGTTTCACTACAGAGTTTGGTAACTTTGTTGACTGGGGTCTCCCCCCCCTCCCGTTTTAAAATCCATTACAATCTACCCTCCCACCTGCCCACATACACTCACCTTAGTGAGGTTGACTAGAAACCTTCATAGCAGCTGCGTGTGTTTTCCCTCTTTTTCTCACTGGTCTGCTCCCTTGTGAAGAGAACATGACCTGGCATAGTGAGTACTAAATATTTGTAGACCAGAATCAGTACTCTGAGATTGGTGATAGAAGCTGTGTGTCTTCATGGGGAGGGGACATGGGAGTAGGGGACAGTTTCCCTGTATTTAAATCCTTGTGTCACTGATTTGGGGTTTTATTAATGTTCATATGTAACCTTCAGTAAGAAAGCTTTTTTTCATTCAGATGATAGTACCAGCCACACATTTATGAAATGACAGGGTCCCCAGAATTTAGCTTAGAATTCCTGTAGTTAGTCCTGAGTCTCTTAATTAGATTAAAGGTGACCTTAATAGCTCTTCTTTGTCAATTTATGATACTTTGGGGATATCGTTGTCATTCTCCATGGTGTTTTCAGTATGTTCCACTTGTGAAAGCCTTACTTAGTTTTTCTTCTGAACATTTTTGTTATCAAAGGAACTTTTGTTATTGAAGAAAAAAGAAAGCCTAGTGTTTTTCTTTGTGTGATGACATTCATATTGTTCAGTTTTGTTTTGTTTTTTTGTTTGCTTTAGAAAATAATTAAAAAAAATTCTTCTAAATAGAAGGAAACAATGAAGAGAAGAAGGAAGGCAACCATTATTTATTAAATGTCCACTATATGGTTTGGGTAGAATGCCAGGTCTGAAGTCAGGAAGACCTTATCCTGAATTCAAATCTGGCCCCAGATACTTACTAGGTGTGTGACCTTGGGCAAGTCACTTATCCCTGTTTGCCTCAGTTCCTGTTCTGTAAAATGAGCTGGAGAAGGAAATGGCAAACCAATCCAGTATCTTTGCCAAGAAAACTTCAAATTAGGTCCCGAGGAGTGACTGAAACAAATGAACAACAAATGTGGTTCATTTAGGGCTTAGACCTGTGATTTCTTGAGCATAGGGAACTTCTAGGGCAGTAAACTACCTCTTTCAATGCAAGCTTGGACCTTCTTTGCAACTTAAAATCTTAGGGAGTTGTCTAGAAAATAAATGTCAAACAGGCAGGCCCTGCAAAACTCCTGAGTCCCACCCAAACCAGATTAGACTATAATTAGGAAATATTTAACAAAATAAATAAAAATACGATAGAATTTAGATAATGTAAATATGTGGTTTTCTAAGTCAATATGTGGCCTGCAAGCCCTGTTTCTATTTGGGTTTGATGTTACTGGCCTAGAGCTCTAAGGTTTCATGACTGGTGCAGGGCCATAGAGCCAGTCTGTGTCCGAAGTTGAATTTCAACCCGTCTCCTCTTCTTGAGGCTTGTTCTCTATTCACTGCCTCTCTGGCATATGTGGAAGAAAATTCTTTACTCTGCATTTTAAGCACAGATTTTCTAGAAACAGTTTTTATTAATTTAAACTAATTTGAAATCTTTCTGCTTCAAAAGTGTCCAAAGATGGGCAGTTAGTCCATTTCTTTGAAAACTTTCCCTTTTACAAGCCATATTGGAACGAACAGTTTATAGTATTCTGAAACAACACACAAAATTCTATAGTCAGGATTGAGCAGTGGTTCAGTTTTAGTTGACAGTCTTATTAAAACTTAAAATATTGATGCAGACTGAAGAATACTTGTCCTAAAACCTGAATCCTTTTCTTTGAGCACTCCCTGTAAGGCAAGAGTTCTTAACAAAATTTTTTTTGATTATTTCAATATGGTTTCCTTTTTACTCCTGTGCATTTTATTTTATTCATTTAAAAACAATCTTCCTCGAAGGGGTCCATAGGTTTCACCAGATACCAAAGGTTTCTAGGGCACAAAATAGTTAAAGAACACATGCACTAAGGATGTGCTTTTCTGCTTGGTCAAAGATGAATCCAAGAGATACTTCTTTTAAATGATGTCATCAAAGACTTCTTTCTTTTAGTCTGATCATTATTTTAATCTGATCAGAGCATGAGGGGGAAGGGTATTGCTCTTGGAATCAATAAAGAACATTTAAATTGTCCAGATTGCCTTAATTCTATCCTTCAGAAGAACAGAATTCCTCCCTGAACTTTTATCCGATGTCTTGTGGTGGTGGTGGTTTGGGGTGGGGGGGCGCGTGGTTGTAACATATTTTTAAAATTGGTAATTAAAGACATATTGATAGAGTTTCTCATCCAGATGTGACTAAGATTTTTAGACTCAAGTCCCAGAAATCTAGCTTTAAATGTAAAATTTTAAAGTATACTAAGACTTTTTGGACACCATGTATATTAACATGGAATTGTAAATCTGAACATCCCAACAGCCTCCAATATTTGAAAGATAATAGCATTAGTTCACATTGCTGCAGTTCCTTAGAGTTAAAAAATTTTTTACATATATTACCCCTTTTTATTTGTACTAGAATCCATGGGCCTCTTTTTTTAGCCTTTTGAGTCAGATCAAGGATAGTACAAGGATTATCCCCCTTATACAAATTAAGGTTCAGAGACATTGTGACTTGCCCAAGATGTGGAATTTAGAAAATGTCAGGATTAGGGTTTGTAGCAGTCAAAATGAGTGTCAGTCTTAGAGAATAGCAGATTGTCCCCCGTTCCCCATTCCTGTTCCAAGACTTACATGGCTCAGCAATCTCATAATTGTGGACATAGACCACAACCAATACATTCTTGGTCATCCTTTCCTTCCATCAGTTTGCCACAGAGGGTTCACACAGCGTTATGGGAACTAGCTTTTTCCTGACGTTGTTAGGATAACGTTGATAAGATGACATTGATGGGCTATCCACTGGTTATATTTTGCTTTTGTCGTATGATTAACCCATTTTCATTTTTGATAACGCAGATCTTTGATAACCTCCTTTTTTTTGCTCTTTGGAGTTCTTTGTTTGTTATGTGTTATATCTTGCCAATACCCATCATGAACTTCTTTATTGTTCTCTGAATGATGTACTAATTTTAAAATCTTAGGTGATTATGATATTCCATGATTTGCAGAAATACAGAAATAATAGTAGAATTTAAAGAAGAATGAAGTATTTCAAAGATGGACTTTAGTTTCCAAGAGAAGTTTGGGGTTGTTAACGGAGCTTTGTACCTTCTCAGAAGCAATCTAGTCCACTGTCTTCCTGCTTTTACTCTGGGCCCACTTTGTGTATTTGCAGTGTCTGTATAGGATGTATCTACTGGTAGACCACCTCTTTTGGCTGTCTTCCAAAACTACGTGTTGTAATCTAAACAATAAACATTCTTCATCTACATGTTTTTTCCTACGTGAATGATGAAGCCAAATTCTTTTGAGTAGACATCTCATCCAGGAAGTTTGTTGTTGTTCTGGAGCTTGATGCAGCCAGCATGATTTCATCATCAGAAGGGTCTTAATATGTATATGGAATCCCTTGGACTCTGTGCTCAATGTCCCTTATCAGTCTTGAATATCTCTAGCATATCTATCTTACCTGATAATAATGATTAGAGGGTCATTGGATAAGATTATCTCTATTGTTCTGTTTTAATTTGATATATGGATAGGAAGATGTTGGAAAAAAGCCTTTAAGGTGGCATTTTGCTCAAGTGAATCTAATGCTTTCTTATAATCAATAAAAAATAATAAATCAATAAACACTGTGCTAGGTAGGTGGGAATACAAATAAAGGCATAAGACAATACCTGCCCTCAAGGAGCTTATAATCTAATGGGAGAGACAGCATACAAACAACTATATATAAGCAAAATATATGTGGGATAAGTTGGAGATAATTAACAGAGGGAAGAGACTAGAATTAAGGGGGATTGGAGGATTCCTATAGAAGGTGGAATTTTAGTTGAGACTTGAAGCCAGGGAAGCCAGGAGTCAGAAATGATAAGTGAGAGACCATTCCAGGCTTGGGGAACGGCCAGTGAAAATGCCCGGAGATGGGAGATGGAACATTTTCTTCAAGGAATAGCAAGGAGTCCCGTATTGCTGGAACTCAGTATGTGATGGGGCATAACGTATAAGAACACTGGAAAGAGGAGAGTTAGAGCAGATTATAAAGGACTTTAAATGCCAAACAGAAATTTATATTTGGTCTTAGAGGTGTTGGAATTTATTGAGTTGGAAAATGACATGATCAGACTTGATACTTTGGTAGTATCTTGTAGTATATTTTTCAGTCAGTTGTGTGATGGTAAACTTTAATCTACTGTGGAATAAAAGCTTGTCTATTCTTAACTAGTACCTTCACGATAGTTTAGTTTGTGAGTAGCTTATTCTTATAAAATTTTTACATAGATAGAAAAGTAGATGTATTGATCAGTAGTAGTTGCTGTTCTCTTGGCTGCCTTTTTTGGAGTATTCAATGAGGTCTAAGATTTTTCCAAGTTTTTGGTATGTTGACCTTTTTGACATAATTTGTGAGATGATCCCTCAATGCCCTCACAATTGTGTTGCCTTTAGCATGATTCTTTTCTCTGTACATTTGGTCTAATTCAGCTGGGTCATGTTTGATTTCTTTAGTGCCCTTTCTACCTTTTTATTTTCTTGGCCTAAGATGTTAGAGTTCAGTTGTCAGGATTCCACTGTCCTTGATTTGCAGATCTTTTCTATTTTTTCTTTTTTTAATTGCCCTGTTTCCATTCATTCATTTATTCATTTTATGTCTTAGGTAGGAACCTTGCTAAGATGAGCTTCTCATTTTTCTGCTCCACTGCTTCTTACTGTTTTATGAGGTGATACTGCTCTTTGAGAGTAATGATGATTTCATCTTTTGTCTTTGTATTGCCACTTCTTAGCACAATGCCTGGGAAATAGTAGGCACTTATTAAGTACTTATTGATTGATAATTTATCGTCTACTTTTCTTTTTTATCAACAAGTTTATATTTTAAATTGATTTTGCTCTTGGCTGCCATATCTCTCCATTTATCAAGTACAATACATTAATGCATTGGTCCAAATTGTTTGCACGTTGACCAAATTGTTTTTTAGGTTCTTTGGGTGTTCTTATAGCAGTTGATTTACTTTGGTTAAACTTCCATGTAAAAATTATTGCAGTTAATGCCTGACTTTTCTTTTGTCTCCCATTTTTGTCATTAATAACATAGAAATAGATCAGAATAGAGTTGTTTTCAGTGCACATCACCCCCCCCATTTATTCTTTCTTCTGACTTTGCACTGTTTTGATCTTTGCACCCACTAACAAGTGGGTGATCTAATTGTACATAAAATAGCTGCTTCAGGAATGACTCCCAATCAGTGATGAATGAATCATTTCCTGTGTTATAATCAGATTTTTTTTGTGATGTCATTTGATGCCTGCCATATCCAATACTTTTTGATTCTTTTCTTGAAGAAAGCATTTGTGTTGCATAATCATGAGGCTTTTGTGTAGTACACACAAATCTTTGGGCTTTCTCATTCCTTGTTCCTGTATCATATTTTCCAACACAACTTCTCTTTGTCGTCTCCTCTTCCTACCTTTACATTGATGTCACCAAGCATATCGACTTAATTTTTCTTCCCTCTTTATCTTTTGCAACATAATTTGCAGCTATTTTTGTGGTGGTCTTTTTGCAAGCACTTATCCCAAGCACTGCAATGTGAGAATGTCTCCTGCTATAACATTTTTTGTTGCCTTGGGATCTGTCATAACACCAACTCAGCCAGCCTCTTTATTTGCCTCTCCAAGGAGAAGCTGTGAACAATCTTTCTGTTCGTCTGCAACTTCTTTCTGCTTTTGTCTATAGCAAGAACAACAGGAGTGATAGGGTGCAGTTCCTTTGGTTCTCCTTGTTGGTCATTCAGCACCGGTCCTACTTTTACCAACATCTAAGTTAAAATTTATAGATGGTCTCAAAACTTTTATTCTTGGTGCTCCCAGCCCCTTTTGCACCACTTTGTCACGGTTGCTATAGAGGTTAAAGGGTACCACGCAGGATTAAGGGCCATCTTGCTTTTTTCTTTGTTTCACAGATTGCTAGCACCAACTTATCACCAAGTGGCCACTTTATAGCGATGGGCCTCTCTATATGTAGTTAGGTAGGCAGGTCTTGGGAAAGCAGACTCAGTCTGTGGCCTTGCTTGAAGCCATTCCGTCATAGTAGAAGCTCTCACAACTTGCATTCTACTTGGAAAGCCTTTGAGATCTCCAGATTTTGTTTATGCGTGATGAGACATTGGAGTAAGAAGTCTTTTGGAGTTTGTTTTTTAGCTATTCAGCTATATCATAGATTAGACCATTTCCCTCAGTGATCAGTATTGTGTAGTAAAAGAAAAAGTACTGAGGGGCGGCTAGGTGGCGCAGTAGATAGACCTCAGGCCTTGGAGTCAGGAGGACCTGAGTTCAAATCAGGCCTCAGACACTTGATACTTACTAGCTTTGTGACCCTGGGCAAGACGCTTAACCCTGATTGCCTCACCAAAAAAAAAAAAAGTACTGGGTTTGAAATCAGTAGAGACATGGAATCCTAGCGTAGTCTCTTCTTAATTGTGTTATTGTAGACAAGTTGTTTAACCTCTCAGCCTCAATTTCCTCATCTGTAAAATGGGGATAATAATTGCATTATCTACTCTGACAGTCTTGTTGTTAAGAAAATATCTATATAAAGGTAAACTATTGTTATTACTATTGTTATTATTATTCATAGCTTTGGATATCAGTCGTTAGATCGCAGATTCAGATCTGAAAGGGACCTCCAAGGGCAGTTAGTCCAGGCCCCTCAATGTATAAATGAAGAATCTGAGGCTTATCTCATAGTGACATGGGCTTTTATAAATCTAGAGCTGGGAAAAGACCTAAGGGTTATCTAGTCCAGCCAATTCATTATCTCCGTGAGCAAACTGAAGCATGCCTGGGGAATGACATGACTTATGTATGGTCACACTGGTAGTGTTAGAAGCAAGATCTGAACCCTCTGACTTCAGAGCAAGTATTCTTCGTACTGTGCTCTACTGCCTTCCAGTTCTATTAATTTCTTTTTTTTTTTTTTTTTTGGGAGGGCATCAGTTATGATTAAAAGACTTGTCCAGGGTCTCATAACTAATAAGTGTCTGAGGCTGGATTTGAACTCAGGTCCTCCTGACTCCAGGGCCAGTGCTCTATCTACTGCACCACCTAGATGTGTCCCGCTCTCCCCCTCCCCCCCTTAAAATTAATAGTTAAGTGGTTAGTGTGGGGAGAAGGGTTAGAGTTCAGGGATTCTTAACCTCTTTTTGTGCTATGGACCCATTTGGCAGGCTGGTAAAATCTATTCTTCTTTGCAGGATAATGTTTTTAAATATATAAAATAAAACACATAGCAGACCAAAGGTTAATAAAAATGAAGGTATAATTTTTTTTTCCCCATCTAAGTTCATGTAACTCTTGAAAACTATTCATAGACCCATTGGAGGTCTTGGAATCCCAGTTAAGATCTTGTGGGCTAGAGGATGTTTATCAACTTGATGGAGAGGGAAGAGGAAGCTGGATTGTCCCAGAGTGATCCTTCATCTTTATTTTTCCTTTCTTCCTCTACCCGTCTTTTGTTCTGGTAGAGGTGAACTGGTACTTTCCCCTAAAACTTCAGAACACTCAAATATTCAGCTGGATTCCCAAATGCCAGAAGTTCTCCTGGAAAGAAATGTGATGATTTGTAGGTTGTGGGATGCCTGTAAAAGCTTGCTCTGTTCCCTTAAGGCTCCTTCCCTAAAACACCCACTCGTTTGTGCACATGGACACCCGCTGTTCTTCACTGCTTCCAATGTCAGAGAACCAGATACTTTCCCTAGGAAGTGATATTGGCTGTCTGAAAGAAAAGGGCTGGAACAAGTGTTTTCCTGACTCAGGCCCAACCCTGTTTTCGTACTAAGACTTTACTTTCTGAAGAGCAGATGGGCAGTAGAACTGTTTATGGGCCATTGTGTTTAATGATTTAAAAGTTTAGTTGTTTATAGCTAGAATGAGGGTGACTGTTGCCTGTATTCATTTGCATTTAGCATAAAATGATTAGAAATGTGAACTCTGCATGTTCAAGAAAACATTGCTCATGTTTCTGTGAACAGCAGGGGATGCCTGTTTGAACTGGACTCCATTTCATGCTGCAAAACTTTAAATGGGCCATCCTCAACAATTAACAGATGTCAGAGTGAGTTAAAAAAGGAATGTCCTGGGCAGGCTTCCATTTCTTCTTACAAAATTGTCTTCTCATCTCCCAAACCTAACACCAGAAACAGACGGAAACTGGACCTCAGGTTTCAGATCTTGTTTAAAGGACAGAAGTTGCCTGAATTGAAAAGTATCAGATTTAGAAAAGCTGAAATTATTTAGTTTTGTGGAAGGGCAGAGAGGAGGTGAAAGAGACAGGAATATGTTGCATAATAAATAGAAATAGAAAGCAGTACTACATTTCCCCATTATAGTAGGAGCTCATAATTATTTAAAAGCAATTCTTTCTTCCTTATATTTATCTTTTATAGGTATAGTTATTTGACAGTCATACTTACTACAGTAATCTTTGAAGCATGTGCTAAAGAGATTTAGTGTTAGTATTAATTATAAAGAGAAAAATCTCAAGAACCTAGGTTATGCTGGTCTATTAACATTTAATAGTACACATTTAAACAAACATTTCTGATTAGCCTTGATTTAACCAATTCGTCAGTCAATCAATAAATTAAATGCCTTATGTGTGACATTTCTTTTTTTTTTTTAGGCAGTTGGGGTTAAGTGACTTGCCCAGAATCACACAGCTAGTAGGTGTCAAGTGTTTGGTCTGAGGCCGGATTTGAACTCAGGTCCTCCTGACTCCAGGGCTGGTGCTCTATCCATTGTGCCACCTAGCTGCCCCTACGTGTGACGTTTGTAAACACTAATGATACAGTTACAAAAGTAAATATGTCCTTGTCCTCAGAGGGGAATGGGCAGACTGTTATTGCAGAATGCATAGGGCACTAGGCCTGGATTTAGGAAGACCTGGATTCGAGTCTGGCCTCAAACTCATCCAAGTCATGTGATAATGGGCAAACCACTAACTTCTCAGTTATAGAGAAGTTTTAATGCTATATCTCCATTGGCTTTGTTAAATAATCTTCGTAAAATGTATACTTATTTCCTTCCTACCTTTAACAAATGCAGACAGGGTAGCGTTATCTTTGTTTAATAATTTAGGAAATCTTAGTATTTCAGGGACAATGTTATAAACATGTTATTGTTGTTTTACATATATACACATATGTACATGCATGTGTGTGTGTGTGTGTGTGTGTGTGTGTGTGTGTGTGTGTGAGAAGAGAGAGAGTGAGACAGACAGACAGACAGAAAGATAAAAAATTGGATAGAGCACCAGTCTGGAAATCAGGAAGACCTGAGTTTAGATCTGGCCTCAGATGCTTTGTGAGGCTGGGCAGGTCACTTTGTTTGCCTCAGTTTACTCATCTCTAAAATGGGGAAAATAACAGCACCTTCTGCCCAAGGTTGTGAGGATAATTGTAAAGTACCTACCATAGTGCCTGAAACATAGTACTATATAAATGTTTAGTTGTTTTCAATCGTATCCCACTCTTCATGACCCCTTTTGGGTTTTTCTTGGCAAAGATACTAGAGTGGTTTGCCATTTCCTTCTTCAGCTCATTTTACAGATGAGGAAACTGGGGCAAATAGGGGTAACTCACTTGCCTAGGGTCACCTGACTAGTAAGTGTCTGAGGCCAGATTTGAACTCGGAAAGATGAATCTTCCTGACTTCAGGCTCTTATCCACTGTGCCACCTAGCTGCCTTATATAAATGTTAGCTGCTATTATTAGTAGTAGTATTATTAACTTTTACATATGTATATGTGTATCGGTGTATATCCACCTTTGGATAAGAGAAGCTAAGGCATGCAAGTGATAGTTAAGAAGGCATGCTCAGAGAGACCTGGGTTCAAATCCTACTCTTGATATTTAATAGCTATATGAACAAGGACAAATCAGTTATCCTCATCTTGAAAATGTCCTAAGTACCTTACAGGCTTGTTCTGAGGTTTAAATGAGTTAATATACATAAAATGCTTTTGAAACTTTAAAGTACTAAGTGTTAGTGTTTATTATCGGTGGAGCTTCAACTAGAACTTAGGCCTCCTGTTTCTCGTCCAGCATTCTGTGGTTTAGTATTTTTTTGTTTCTGGGCAAGAGTAAAAATTTGGTTCCGCATCTTAGAAAATCATTGTAATGTCTCAGTCTAACTGATGCTTCAGGAATATGTAATCACTCTAGCAAACAAACAGAAAGATTGCCTTTCCCCACCACGGTAGTGTGTCATGTTTTGCTTTCTTTATAGAAAGAAATCCAAGCCATGAGCCAATGCAGCCATCCCAACGTCGTGACCTATTACACCTCTTTTGTTGTGAAGGATGAGCTTTGGCTGGTTATGAAATTATTGAGTGGAGGTAAGTTGTTTATATTCGGGGGACTCTGGGACATAGAGTTAAGATTTTTCCAACGTGTAGCATGTTGTCATTCTTCTAAACTGGCCACTGTGCCTTACTATGGCACAGCAGTAACCCTGGGTTCTTAAAGACCATGGCAATAATTGAGTACAAGGTTTAGAACATCCTCCCAAGCTGAAAAAGCTGTAAGTGAAGGCCTGGCAGTGGGTTCTTGAGAGGTTCACCATCAGAAAGTTGCCCACTAGGTTATGATTTTTTTTCCTGACCATAGCAACTCAAGAAATTCTCTGCTGAGTGGTACGAGGATTATGATCTGTATTTCTAGAAATATCTTCACTGAATGAAACAGTAGCTACATAAAGAACTTAAGTTGGATGGTTGTGACCCGCAGAGCTGGAATGAAGTGTTGTGATATTGGGAAATGACAAGGACTTTGCCTCTCCAGCTTGGAGGGCAGTCTTTCTTGATGTTTCCCTCACATCAGTGTCTTTTCCATAGACCTCCCTCTGGTTCAGATGCTGAGCTCCCATACCCAGGAAGAGAGAACATTTTAGGATTGCTTAGGCAAAGCCAAGCGGGCTGTAGCTGAGTTTATGTAATTGCTAGGACTGAGCCCAGGCCCCCTGAGAGGAAGCAGGGAGCTGTCCAAATTTAAAAGAAGGCAAAGTCAGTCTTGGAACCAAAGAGGCCCAGAAATGAAATAAACCAAGGAGCTGTAACTTCCTTGGATCTACTTTGGCAGACTTGTGAAGAATCTAGGTGAGTCTAGCTCAGCTTTGTTCTGGGTTCCAGCCAATCCTATTAGTCATTGTTTCCTTGAGTGCCCACTTGGCTTGCTAATTTCTCCTTTTTTTTAAAGGGAGAAAAATAGAGGAGAGAGAAGAAGCTCTATCAGTGCATCTTTGGATGCCAAGATTGTCTTGCCTCTGGTTGTATGAACTATCTTGCAAGAAAATCTGGAGGATTTCCTAGGGCCTGGGACTCTTAACAGGATCAAATACCCTGTCCAAGTCTCAGGTTTTATCTCCTGACTTTGCTTTTCAGTTTGCCTTTTTATTTTTAATCCCATAAAGCAAACTTTACTGAATAAAAATTTCTAAAGGTTCATTAAGCCACTTCTATTCCTTTTCTTTTTGCTCTTTGACCTGACAGAAAATTTCCTTGCCCTGTTAAAAAGGAGACCTTGCTATACTGGACTTTGGGTAAGAGGAAAGTTAAGCAGGTTTCCACGGGTAATCCTGTGAGTGCAGACTGATGTGGAAGCTTACTCATTGTTCTGTTTCAGCAAAGCCAGGAAATTATTTTGCAAGCTTGATGGTATAGCATCGCCATATACAAAATTCCTTTGGAATTTGGCCTTTTCCTCCCTAAATTATCAGAAGATGTAGTTTAAAAGAACATTTCTCTCTGAGGGGAAAGCCTTGTTGATTTGCTTTTGATAGCCTCTTGATTGAAAGGAGGAGGTTGGCTTAATGCAGTAATGTCTGATGGGGAGACAGCATCCTCACAGTTAATCACTGCAGGCCACAAGCCAATTTTATGCCTTAAAGAAGCCATTTGTTAACTCCTCAGAAATGTTCAACCCCCAGGTAATCACAGCCATTATAAATGACCTGGAGGTACTGAATATTAATTAATGTGTGTTGAAACCTGAGTTGTACATTGCCAAGGGATACTGCTCTGTTTACTTTAACATTGTATTGAATAGTTTTTCATTATAAAGATTGGTGTGTTAACCCTTTTTTCCCCCTCAGGTATATTCAAAGCCATGTGTTGATGACCCACAAAGAAAATAGCCCTTAGTTTACCAGGGTCCTGAAGTAGTGGGCTACCTTTTTTTCCACCCATCGGTTCTGGCTCCCATAATTTCACTGTTGAGGAGGAGCTGTGGCCCTTCCTTTTTCAGCTCTCCCCTAGCTTTATCTTTGAGTATTTTTCCTCACTTTTTGTCCCCTGTTTGAATCCTGAAGCCTTTCCATCATTGAGGAATGGAGAAAGGGCCTAGTATTACTCTGTCTCTGAAAGCTAAAGGTTTGATGTCAGGAAAACCTTCCCAGCATTTCTGTCATGGCAAACCTATGACTTTCCTGAGACAGACATTGGGCAGTTCTGCTTGTTAGAATTTGTTTACTTATATTGAGCCAGTACTTTTCTGAAACTTCCATGCATTGCCTCTAGTACTGCCATCTGGGATCAAGTAAAATAAGCCAAAGAGCCTTATTAATTTATGTTTTCCTTGTTTAAATCTAAAATTCTTTTGAAATGTGTGTGAGTTTGAAGCCACAATGAGGAATGTACTGCTGGTGTAAATTTGGAAATTAAACTCACTGCTTAATTTTTTAAATTAAAATTCAAAAAATTATCAGGGGTTTTATGTGTGTTTTTTGTCCCCCACAGCAGTCGCTTTCTTATAATCTTCTGCTTCTATAGAACTCTCCCTTACTACAAAGAAAAACAGTTAACTGTTGAGCAAAACTAACTGACACAATGTCCCCCTCTGACAGTGGATACAAGATTCCGCATCTGTAGTCTACCATCTCTCTGCCAAGGGAAGGGAAGGGAAGGGAAGGGTGTTTCATCAGAAGCCTTCTGTAATCAAGATTTGTTATTACATTTAATGTGACTTTTTAGGATTGTTTTAATTTACATTATTGTCATTATGTAGTTTTCCCCGTTTTGTTTGTTTAAGTCTGTATTAATCCACACATGTCTTCATTTGAGAATATTTTAAGTTTGGATAAATAGCTTTTCCCCTCTAGTTAGTATTACACTGCTCTGAAAAGGCAACTAAGGTAATTGTCTAAATTATCAATTTAGGTTCAATGCTGGATATTATAAAATATATTGTCAATCGAGGAGAGCACAAGAATGGAGTCCTGGAAGAATCAATAATAGCTACAATTCTTAAAGAAGTTTTGGAAGGCTTAGATTATCTCCATAGAAATGGTCAAATTCACAGGTATGAATATCTGTAGAGATTTTCTTATTTAGATACTTGTTTAAAGATTATCAGAGTAAATCATACCATGATAAGTTTAGTGACATTTCTAGTTTCATTGTCTGTAGATAATATAAGGTACCATTGATTTGCAGTTTAAATATTTAAGGAAAAAGCTAGAGAGTCATTTTGGGTGAAATGTATTGGCCTACAAAGTTAGGTTATCTATTTTATAATTTTGAGGTGCTGGTTTATTTTAGAGAACATTGCTTTGGGAATTAATTTCAAGGTAGTGCACATCTGAAATATATACACACACATATATGATGTATTTTTTTTGTGAGGGAAAGGAATGTGTTAAGCTCATTAAATTTAGACTTCATTTCATTGCTACTTTCATTGGCTTTGTTTATTTGTTCAGGGCTTTGATTAGATAATCAAATTTTCATTGAAAAATTAATTTGCAGACTATCAAAATATTGATTGTCTCATAAAAAAATCAGGGTTTTTTTTTGACATTCTTTTTATTTTTAAGACTGGGATAACAGCTGCAAACATTGTAATGGGTTGATGGGAGTAAGGGGTATCCTTTTGAGAGGGAAAAGGGAAGGACATATTTGGTAGATCTCCCTCTTTTTGAATATAATACAGTAGTTCTTGAAAGAGTACTGCAGCCTGGAAGACCCTAGGGATTCTCCTGATTCAAATGCCTTTCTATTTGTTGGTAAAGTTTAATCTAATGGGCCACTATGTCTGTTCCAAGATATGATTAGAAATATTTTTTCCCTCCCAGAACAATAAATCAATTTACACTTTGTAGCATCTACTGCTATTTTCTCCAACCAGCTTTTTATATTTTACCATCCAACTTGTACATTTTCTTTGATTAAAATTTAAAAATTTTTCCCATTTGCATGTAAAAACAATTTTAATTATACATTTTCTTTATGAGAGAACAGTACTGCCATGTTACTAGGACTATTCATCTAATCAAACACAATAAGTACTAGAAATGTTAAAATGAATAAATTATTCTTCCTACTTGATATTGATAATGAAAAGACATATGCGCCATAATCCGTTTCCTCATAGAGCAGAAACTGATGTATATTGGGTTATTTTAAAGAGTATTTTGGAATTATTCTCAGTGGCAGATGTGAATGAAGGTAGTTTTAAATAGGTAGCATTTTTTTTTTAAAGGCAATTGGGGTTAAGTGACTTGCCCAGGTTCACACAGCTAGTAAGTGTCAAGTGTTTGGTCTGAGGCTGGATTTGAACTCAGAACTCAGGTACTCCTGACTTCAGGGCCAGTGTTCTATCCACTGGGCCAGTGCTCTATCCACTGCGCCACCTAGCTGCCCCTAGTTAGTATTTTAATAAGAGATAATCATGGTATAGTGTCTTGAGGGCCAGCCTTGAAGTCAAGAAGGACCTGGGTTCAAGCCCTACTTTTGACAAAACTGTGGGGCTAGGCAAATCTCTTAACCTCCCAGTGGTCCAAACAGTTCTTTAAGACTAAGTTTGGATGCCCCATCAATGTATCCCAGGAGGTCTCTACACTGATGAAATATAAAAAAACAAAAAACAAAAAAAACACACCCAAAAACATATTGAAGTGTTTCATAAGATGAAAACATTATGTGTTTCGGATCTGACTATTACCAACATGCAAGATCAAGGCTTTATTTGTTTGTGATTTAAGTTAAATCTATTTAATGGCTGAAATATCCTGGTTATCCCAGTGTTGGTCACATTTCCTAATTTACAAAATAATATTTGTGAAGTGCAATTCAAATTAGTAATATTTGCCTTTTAAAAAAAAACTTTCCTGAAGAAATGTATATAACATAACATGTGTACTTTGTAGAATTAACTTCTAATTTATTTCTGATAGGGATTTGAAGGCTGGTAATATTCTTTTGGGCGAAGACGGTTCAGTACAAATAGCAGGTAAAGATTATAAATCTAAAATTCATTATTTGTTTGCACATGGGTGTTCTGCTCTACAGTTTCTGGGGGTTTTGCTTTGTTACTGAGAAATGAATAAATGCATATACTCAGTTTTCTCCAGATAGTGTTCAACAAGGCCTGATTATACTATTTATAGTTTCTTTGCAGTACTGGAGCCTACTTAAGACAAATCATGTTGTCCTTCTAGTTTTTTATTCAGTTTTGTTAGGCTTGCTAATCTTTTGATTGAATAGTGAACATTGATCACTTGTGGGAGGAAGAGATTTGCTCAACAAAATCATTCCTAGTCTTGATGATGCTGAAAGTTCAAAAACTCGGTGACAAAATGAAGACCCTTTTTGGAAGGCATTGCCAAGGAGCCATCCCCTTCTGTTTTTAATGCCTCTCCTTATTCTGATGCCTTTCTCAGAACTACTTGTAATATATAAATAAACCTTTATTAGCTCTCAGGTAATGACCATTCAGGAAAGTGTATTGCTATGGGAATTCATTCAGCTCTCTCATTTTATCCCCAAATAATGCTGAGAATATTGACTGAGCTCATTTGGTCTCAAGGTGAAGACATAGTTGCTCCATTTTACAAATGACAAATGCATCAGAGACTTCTTTAACTCTCCCAAATCCCTGTCTACCATGCTAAATCAGATCAGAGTTGTTGGCCTTTAATTTACTTTTCTGTCCATGATTTGCCTGATCTTGAGATCTGTGGGTAGATATTGTGTCGCTATCAGAAATCCACACTAGTCTGTGAGGTTTTCTATTGACCAGTGCTTGTTTGCTTTCTCCAGTGGCCACATAATTTTTTTGTGAAGTAAATCTTTTAGGGAGGATCCAGTAAAGCTATGACTATGCACAAGAGTGAGGGCATAGACTATGCACAAGAGTGAGGGCATAGAATAGACCTAGAGCTGGAAGGGTCATATGAGGAAACTGAGATCCGGAAAGGTAATTGATTTGCTCCAGGTCACGCATGATAAGTAGCACAGCTGGGATTAAAACTCCAGGTTTGTGAGTCTGCAATCCACGTTCTTTCCACTATACTTTGTTAAAATCTGATAGGACTTCAGGAAGAAGGTTTTGATAGACAACTGCATGCCTGAAGGAAAGTAGTGACTTTATCCTTAAAGGAAGGAATTTTTTTGAATAGGCAGGAAGGGAAATTGGAAACTTTGTGGGGCTGAGCATCTGCTTCTTAGGAAGCCAGCAACAGTAGAAAATAACACAAGTAAACTTTGCAGCTATTTCCATCCTGAATGATAGATTTTATCCTAACAGTTTGTTTCGTGGTTTATTTACTGTTCCCGAGGCTGTCTAGCTAAACTCCTCATTCACTTAATCCTCCACCCCAGGTACTTATTAGCCGTTACCACAGAAGCTAGGGACAGTTCAAGAATGCTCCCATTGAATACCTGAAAGCTGAGGATAAACTTTTGGATGCATTTTAAAACCTTCTGGCACCAGTATTCCTTCCTTCTGTAGCCTTAGCACTGTTCTGAGTTTGCGTGGATTCCATATGTTCTGTATAGGTGGCTGGGTTCTGAGGGCATTTGTGAGCTAATAAGAAGGTAGCAGATGCTAGTTGGGAAACCAGAAGGGTTAACTTGCTGTCATTCATTTTGTTTTAACAGATGTTCCTATTTTTATAAAGAAATTATCACATCCCAATAGGAGGGTCAGAGTAACTGCATTATGTCTTTGCAGTAAAGTGGCCTATCAGTTGTTGTCCTTTTAATGTCTTCTCTTCACTACCTGGCAGTCATTTAATCCTGTTAGTCTTAATATTAATGATTTGGTGTTCTTGGCTATGTCTGCTATGTGTTTTGGACAGATTGTCCTTTTCCAGTTTGGATTCCCTGAGGTTAATTATCCTTGAATCTTTCTCCTCCACAGTACTGGTGTTTTGTTAAGCTGTAGGTGTGTGCCACATACCAAGAGGATGGTTGGTGGGAGGGCGGGTTAGGGTGGAAGGTGGGGGGACGATTGTCTAGTGTTAGTCCTAAGGTGAGAATCACTTGTAAAATTCAATTCAGCATGCATTTATTAAGCACCACTTATATGCCAGAAATTGTACTAGGTGATGTGGTTACAAAGACAAAAATGAAACAGTCTCTGCCCTCAAGAATCTTGTTGTATGCTTCTGGAGGAACACAACATACATACATACATACACTCTTAGTACTAGAGAAATTGAGAGAGAGAGACCTCTAGCAGCTGGGTGGGTGGGGAAAAGAAAAGACAGCTTCATAGAAGGCTCCTGAGTACCTGAGTTGAACCCTGAAGGCAGATGAGGTGCTGAGAGGTAGAGACGTGGTGAGGGGAACGTTCTAGGCATGGAAAATGACTTGTGCTACTGATGCTCAGACATGGAAGATCGAGTATCATATTTGGACAAATGCTACTGTTTTTAGGTTTGGTTGGGAGTCCATTTTGGAAAGGCAACTTGGTATAGTGGATGGAGTGCTGGAGTTGGAGTCAGGAAACCTAGGTTCCAATCCAACTTCAGATGTTTGGAGCTAAGTGATATTAGGAAATCATTTAACTTCTTTGGGACCCACTTTCTTCAACCATAAAAATATGGGAGTTGGATTCCTTCTAGATCTAGATCTACAATTCTATGAATGTAGAGTTCATGAAAGGTGGTACTCTGAGATAAAGTGGGAGGGGTAGTTGGGAGCCAGATTGTGAAAGCTTTAAATGTAGTTTTTCACTTTTTTGGCAACGGGGAACTATGCAAGATTTTTGAGCAGGGCAGACCCATGTTTTAGGCTATTTGAAAACTTTGAGGAGAGGGGAGAGATTCTAAGTAGAGAAACCAGTTATGAAGCTATTCCAGTCTAGGTGAGAGGTGATGAGGTGAACTCAGGTGCTGGGTATTTTGTGAATGAAGAGAAGAGGAAGGAGGACTGATGTTGTGGGGTTAAAATGGCAAGAGTTGGTGGCTGTTTGGCTGTGGGAGGTGAGGGGAAGAGGGCAAAGTCTAGGATGACCGACTCCAGGTTGTGAACTTGGGTGACTGGGAGGATGGTGGTGACTTCCAAAGAAATAGAGAAGTTTCAAGGAAGAGTAGGCTTAGGATGGAATGTAATAGATAATAATAGAGATAATATAGTAATAGATATTAATTCCATGTGATTCCACATAACTTTTGTATATGTTGCAGTTAAGATGCCTGTGGAACACACAAGAGTAGGTAATCACTAGGCAGTGGATCTATATATGACTGGACTTTATTGGAGCCATTAGTACTGATTATATAGATTAGACAGTTATCTGCAGAAACTGTATGGGGGAAATATTTTTGAAGGAGAGAGAGAGAGAGAAAGAGAAAGAGAGGGAGAGAGAGAGAGAGAGAGAGAGAGAGAGAGAGAGAGAGAGAGAGAGCGCCCCCATGGACAAAATGAAAGACCATAGGGGAGGAAAGTTAGTATATTTAATTTTATAGGAAACAGTATAACTTTGTATGTAGAAAGGTTGTGTATTCCATAGATCCTAATTGTTGAGATGAAGTATGTTCAGGTGTCTGCTGCTGTAGGAGGTCAGGAGGACAGAGTTCTGTAGTTAGGTTAAAAACAAAGGAACTGGATAGCTTTCAAACACTAATAGCATTTGTAATTGTGCAAACAAAAATAATCTGGGCCATAATTAGATCTTCTGCATCTGTGCATAAATTGATTGCCATCTGGGCCAGGGAACTTACGCCACACCTTTTCCCTCTTCCATCTCCTCCATTGCTGTTGAAGCATAAAGTATTGTACAGTCACTGGTGAGGTTCTGGGGGGAATGGGGGGGGGATTGGAGGTGTTCCAAGGAGAAACACTCCTCATGTGAGTCATCATCACATGCAGAACTACACTGAGGAGCGCCCTTGCTCTAATCAATGCAGAATTTTTAAGCCTGATGCACAAGGCCCCTTCTTTTGCCTTCCAGATAAATAACTTGATTAGACAGTGTCTATAAAATTAATAGCTAACTCTTACTGTTCTCCAGAAAGAGGAGAAGCCATTTTAGTCATATTCCTCCCATAATACATTACATCTTCCTCATATAGTACTGGGGAAAGGCAAAAGACTTAGTACATCTTGTTATTTGTGAACAAAGGTGAATTCTTATTCTAGACAAACTTAATATAAGAAACTCATAATTATAAAACTGACAAATTATGTCCTATAGGAATGTTTTTTTATATTACAGATGGATTCAGTTTTTGAATTTCCTTAAATAGTGGATTTTCCTGGAAAATTTTAGATTTTATTTGATTTACCACAATTATTTTCATTTGGGTTCAGTCAGCCAATGTTGATTAAAAAATGTTCACACATCCAATACTTGTGTAAGAATATCATTAGTCCCTTCCACTGCTGTAGATTCTGTTTATGGATTTCCCTTCTTTAGTTTGTAGTAATAGTTAGGAAATAAGAAAAGAAGGCAGCTTAAGCTAGATTTAGCATTGTTTTGAAAATGCCTGGCATAACATAGGGGTCTAGGGACCCTGGGAGGGTTTCACCAGCATCTGTCTGTTGAATTTTAATCATATTCTTAGTGCCACACATATTCTCTTGGCACTCTCACATCTCAGGCATAAAATGGAACAGGGGTTTGTTTGTTTAAATTAGTAGGATAGTTATTTTCAGTGAGGGGAGGTTGTATACCCAGATTTTTTTTTCTCTTGGTATATTTTCAGATTCAACCTATGTGTTGAGTCTTCTGTGACTAAAGCTTTTACCAGTAACACCTGCTAAGACTTGACTTGCCTGGAAGTAATTAGGCTTTATGCTTCAGCCTTAAAAACCCGAAGGGAGGTGGATATGCTGACTGAGTGTTATTCGAAAAACCACATGGTGTTGTGTCTTTCACTGCTTTGGCATGGACTTAAAGAGAGGAGGATGGCACTGTAAGAAGAAAGCCACTTCTTGCGTTCTCAGGAGAAGAGGTGCAGTCAGGTTATGAAAGGCAGCATCCCTTTTGGGAGCTGGGATTGAGATGCAAAAAGTCCAATACCAGGGATGTTCTGTGTAGGAGGCAGCTTCAGACTACAGTCTGGCTGCACTGGGAACTTGACTCTTCTGAGGATTCAGAAATAGGTGATTAGAATTGGTGCCTATGTTTGCTGTGGTGTGCACAGAGCAGAGGTATCTTTTTCTTGTTTCTTTTGTCTTTGGGTAGGTGGTGGTGATAGCATGTAGGTGGGAGAAATTAAGCAGTGAACTAGGATTCTAGAGGTTTTACTTCAGCCTCATCCCTTTCCCCCCCCTTTCCTCAATTGCTTCAGGTATATGTCCAGAGTGAGTGACTGCCAACTGGCCACCCCCACTGATGATTCAAAGCTTGAACCTTTCAAGAATACCTCTTATTTATTGTGCTTTTTAAGTTTTCTTTATAGAACAAGAGGAGTCTTTTTAAGAGGGCTTTAGGCCACATGTGGCCCTCTAGGTCCTCAAGTACGGGCTTTTGACTGAGTCCAAGTTTTACAGAACAGATCCGTTTATGAAGGAGATTTGTTCTGTGAAGTTTGGATTCAATTGAAGAGCTGCACTTGAGGACCTCGAGGGCCACATGTGGCCTTGAGGCCCCAAGTACCCCATCCCTGGCTTAGGCAGTTTAAAGCCAGGCCATTGAAGAAGTGGAACTAATTGATTGCCTGCTATAAGATTCTGTAGGCAGAGGCTGTCAAAATGTCAGGTTTGATGGTATCAGATTTTTGGGGTTTTGCTTAAGGTATGTGTCCAGAGTTTTAGGTTTTGTGCTAATAGTTTCCCACTAGTTTGGACTTGGAGTAAGTTTCATAACCTGGACAATAGATTCTCTGGTTTAGTTGCAATGACATACATAAGACAATAGGTACTACACATTAGAGGTTGGAGAAACCATTCTTAATGGAAAGAAACAGCTAAAAGTTGCTTCTGAGAAGAAGAGGAGCAAAAGAAGACTAGTCCTGAAATACTGTGAAGATTTAAAACAGCTCTTCATAGCTGAGCCAGGTCGAGCATTAGGCAAAGTAGGCAATTGCCTACGACTCAGCAGGCATGAAAACACAATGAAGTACACTGTGTATTCCTTTTTGTAAGTACTTATTTTAATCCCAGATAATTCATGCTCTTTATGGCATTTGAGTATTTATCTTGCGTTAGGTCAAATCACATGTGTAGCAGTGAAGGAATGGATATAAACCTCAGTGGCCACAATCTTCAGGCCTTGCCTAGGGTAAACAGGTAAATACCTTCTCCCAACTTGGCTTGGTGGTAGAGTCCTGTGGGCATGAGATAGTATGTGGGAGCGAAGAGTTAGGTGTGAAAATGGAAGGGACTATTCTGAACAATTTCTTCACACCCCAAAAAAGGGGATGTGTTAGAAAATTTGCAAACTATGGTTTACAAAATTATATAATGCTCCCAAATGAATGCCTCCCCCAACCGAGGAGGTGCCATTTTGATTCCCCTCCTAACACCTAAAAGTAATGTGAGGCTTTATGATTGTTGGTTTGACAGCAAGTGTTGAAACCTGAGTAGGAAGAGAGTATGTGGCGAAGACCTAAAAGGGAGAGAAGTTCTCTTACTCAGCTCACGGTTTACAGCTATGAGTAGGATCTCTCAAACTCTGCTGAAATTTCACCACATCTTTTCTAAGTGTCTTAAACCTCTTGCCCCACCTCCCTTCCATTTAATAAATAATTCCTTCACAGTGCATTAGATTCCCCAGCTCTGAAGGCCAAGCCAGGGATTGTGTGCCTTTCATTGTCAAAGGGTAAATAAATATTTGAGACAAAACTAGAATTTTAGTGGAGAGAAAATTTTGTTGTTTAGTTATTTTTTAAGTCGTGTCTAAATCTTTGTTGACCCCATTTGGGGTTTTCTTGGTAAAGATACAGGAGTGGTTTATCATCCTTCTTCAGCTCATTTTACAGATTAAGGAACTGAGACAACCAGGGTTGCCCAGGGTCATACAGCTAGTAAGTGTCTGAGGCCAGATTTGAACTCAGGATGATAAAGTCTTCCTGACTTCAGGCCTGGCACTCTATCCACTGTGCCACCCATCTGCCTGAGAAGAGAGGGTATATAAACATTTAATAAAGGGTAGGGCCCATTATGTTAAATATGAGTTCTATTATATAATCTAAACCATTACATATTTTATTTTTAAATTTTATTTATTTGTTTTTAGTTTTCAGCATTCACTTCTGTAAGATTTTGAGTTCTAAATTTTCTCCCTATTCCTTATCCCCCCTAAAGATGGCATACAATCTGATATAGGATATATATGTACAATCATATTGAACATATTTCCATGTTAGTTGAGTTGTAAAGAAGAATTAGTACCAAAGGGAAAAACCATGAGAAAGAAGAAACCAAAAAAAAAAAAAAAGAGAAAGAAAATAGTATGCTTCGATGAGCATTCAGACTCCATAGTTCTCTCTCTGGAAGTAGATAGCATCTCTTAGATCTTTTATTGCTGAGAAGAGTTAAGTTTATCAAAGTTGGTCATTGCACAGTGTTGCTGTTACTGTGTATAATGTTCACTTCACTCAGCATCAGTTCATGTACATCTTTCCTGATTTTTCTACCTGCTCATCATTTCTTATGGAACAATAGTATCCATTACATTCATATACCACAGCTTGTTCAGCCGGTCCCGATTTGATGGGCATTCCCTCAATTTCCAATTCTTGGCCACCACAAAAAGAGCTGATGTAAATATTTTTGTACATGTGGGTCCTTTTCCCATTTTTGTGATCTCTTTGGGATACAGACCTAGAAGTAGTATTTCAGGGTCAAAGGGTATGCACAGTTTTATAGCCCTTTGGGCACAGTTCCAAACTGCTCTCCAGAATGGTTGGATCAGTTCACAACTCCACCAACAATGCATTAGTGTTACAATTTTCTCACATATTCTCCAACATTTATCATTTTCCTGTTTTGTCATGTTAGCCAATTTGGTAGTTGTGATGCAGTACCTCAGAGTTGTTTTAATTTGCATTTCTCTAATTAATAGTGATTTAGAGCCTTTTTTCATATGACTATAGATAACTTTAATTTCTTCATCTGAAAACTGCCTCTTCATATCCTTTGACCATTTATCAAGTGGGGAATGACTTGTATTCTTATAAATCCGACTCAGTCCTCTATATATTTTAGGAATGAGGCCTTTATCAGAGACACTGGCTGTAAAAATTGTTTCCCAGCTTTCTGCTTCCCTTTTAATCTTTGTAGACCAAGAAGAGAAGCTGTCACTGACTTCAGAGACCAAAGATGCTGCAGTGAATTGTATTGAGAGGTGTCGTGTGAAATGGAAGAATAAGTCTCAGGTTCTTGCAAAGGGCCTGGCTGCGCCATCGTGCACTGCTGCTGACTCAAACAGATCGTTCACAATGACCTCCCCATACAGCCACATCTTATCTCTGGCATCCCTCACAGGGGACCATGTGCCAAAGTAGAGCCTGGAGGGCAATAGGAAGACCAGCAAACTCTATCTGGAAAACAGACCATCACTCACTATTCGCATTTACTAGATACTAAAACCCTGAATTTATTTAATCCAAAGATTATGCTTTTCTATATCTTAGAGTTAGCAGTATTTCAAATGGATATTTAAACAGGCTCCAAAGCAGATTTGCCCTATGAAAGATGATAGCATTGCACAGAAATTTTTCTTTACACTTCGTAGAAGTGTGCACTTTTACAACTAATGTTATATTTCTTGAAAATAAGAACATTTAATGATCTTGAAAAAAAAGCATTGACTTTGTGCAAAAACTTTTTAATTTAATGTAATCAAAATTATTCATTTTGCATTTCAAAATGTTCTCTGTCTCTGGTTTGGTCATAAATTTTTCGCTTCTCCAGGTAAATTATTCCTTGCTCTCTTAATTTGCTTATAGTTTCACCCTTTATATTTAAATCATGTATCCATTCTGACTTTATCTTGGTATACAGTATAAGATGTTGGTTTATGCCTAGTTTCTTTTTCCAACAGTTTTTGTTAAATGAGTTCTTATCCCAAAAGCTGGAGTCTTTGGGCTTATCACACAATACTATATATTATTATAGTCATTGACTGCTGTGAATGAATGGACTTTGTACATTTTAGGATTTTGAAAAATGTTCCCATTTAATAAAAAACCTCTGGCTTGTAGCAGGAATGTAATCAATTTCGGAAACTCAGTTCTCCATTGCACATTTCAACCATTGTTGGAAACTGTATGGGTGCTTAGATGCTGTCATTAGGATTATTCCTATCCATAAGCAGCTGTTAGCAGCTGTCTAAAGAACAACTTGAAGAAGTCTTAGAGGATGAGTCCCATGGGAGTCAATCATTTCCCTCTCACTCTGCTGGAATTTTACCTGTGTGAAAGCATTTATAAGGTGGTTAATCTCAAAGGAAGTGGGGGTCTACAGGGAAGAAAGGCAGATACATTTCCTTTCCCTGAGGTGCATTAGACTATATTAATGAGACTTGTTAGGTAAAATAAGTTTTTAATTTGTAAAAAAAGGCAACACAAGTTGTTGAGCTGTGATTATATTAATGAGTATATTTATATTCAGCTTATTTTCTATATCCCAGTGTCTGAAATCATTGTAATCTTGAGCTTAGGGACAGTACCTGCCCTTTGGAAAAGGTGAGAATTTAGATTTTGGAGAGGATCTATATGTATCCTGGGCTAATAGGTCATCTCGAGGGAAGAATCTCCCACATCATATAACTCTTTTACATAGCTTGGCCAGGCATAAGTCACTTTGTGGTTGATTGCAGTGCATCCCCTGCCATCCACTCTAATGTTGGGGCCTCCTTCTCTCTCTCAGAAACATTTGAGTTCCTTAAACATCCTTTTAGATCTGATCTTTTTGTAGATATTACCTGCTTCGGATCCTTGTTATGGTTGCCTACTAGATCCAAAAAGTTTACTAGTAACTGGCTTACAATCTTCCCTTCTTACCCATATCTCACTATCATAGCTGAGCACTTAAATCAGCCACCATGCATTTATTGAGCACCTACTCTATATGTGCCAGGTACTCACTCTATACATGGTACTGAGGACACAGAGACAGAAATGGAACAGTCTCTGCCCAAAAGGAGCTTACACTGTTCCCTCAAACACCCTAGCTTTTCAGTTCTTCAACTGCCTTCAGCTGTCACTCAGAATGGTTATACTCTCGATCTAACCATTGCCCAGGAAGACTTGGGTTGAAATCTGGCCTCAGATACTTATTAGCTTAAGAAAGTCACAACCTCTGCCTCAGTTTACTTAACTGTAAAATGAGGATAATAATAGTAACTACCTCCCAGGACCAAATAGAGGAATACTTGTAAAGTGCTTAGTATAGTATCTGGCACTTAGTAAGTGCTTAATAAAGTGCCTGCCTGCCTTCTATCTGTCCTTTCCTTTCTCACTTCCTTCCACTCTCTCTCCTTCTGTGCTGTCACTGTGTTGTAGAACTTCTAGAAATTCCCCTCTGATCACAACCCTCTTATTCCATCCCTCTCCCAGATTTACTCCTCCTGAACCTGTTCTTCTTCATCAGGACGTCCTGTCTGTCCTCTTGAGTGTGTCGTCCCTGCTCCAGCCTTGCATTCCTCCCTCCACTGTCTTGAACCTGGGATTGACCTGGGGTTCGTTTATGCACTGTGCTCTACTTTTGAATTCTTTACCTCATTATTCTGTCCCCAGTCACGCAACCACACTGACTGGATCCTTTATAAATTCCTTATCTGTTTTTCACTGGACCCTCACTGCTGCACAGCAGTTCTTTTATTCTTCCATGATTGATTTTGTGTCACTTTCGCTGCAGCAACTGTCCCAAAGATCTTCTTTTTCAGGCTTTGTACCACTCCTCTCCCCGTATTCTCATTCAAGCCAAGCCCCCATATTCCCATGTTTTCTTCTTTACTGTAGAGGCTGTTCTCCTTGAGATTTCCCTTCTTTCCTACTCCACATATCAATCCCAGTGGTAATACTTCCCATTTTCTTGTTCTTTGCTCTAGTTTCTGATGAAATTACAGCTCTTTTCTTTACCATAACCAATCCTGCTACTTGTATTCAATCTGGTCCCTTTCCATCTCATTTGGAAACTTGCTTCCTCAGTTGTTCCCTTTCTTTGTCTCATCTTAAATCTGCATATGTCCTCTAGGCCCTTTCCTGCTGCTTAGAAACATGCCCACGTCTCTCCCATCATTTATCAAGAACAACAAACCAATCACCTTTACTTTGCCTTTTGCTGAAAATACTGCCCTTTGTCTCTTTTTCCTTTCACAATCAGACTCTTAAAAATCATCTATATTCATTGCTTCCACTTCACCTCCTTCCCCCCCCCAAACTCCTTGTAATCTGACTCCTAACTACCATCTTTTCAATGTTACAAAGGCTCTTTTAACTGTTAAATTTGGTGACCTTTTCTCAGTCCTCACTTTACTTGACCCCTTTGCAGCTTTTGACACTGTCAGTATCCATTTCCTTCTGCACACTCTCATTTTTCTTCTATAACACAATATTTTCTTGCCTTTCTGACTGTTCTTCAGTCACTGTTGTTGGATCACCATCTCTCTCCCACTCATTAAGCATGGATGTCCAAAGGGGCTTTCGTGAGCCTTTTTTTCTAATTTCTTTACACATTCTTTCTCTTCGTGATCTCTCAGCCCCCATAGACTAAATGTTCTCCATCCAGGTATCTTCTCAATCTAAATTCCTCCCTCTTGAACCCCAGTCCTGCATTGTCAGCTACCTCTAGGACATCTCTACCCTAATTTTCCATTGGCGTCTCAAATTCCACATGTTCAAAACAACTGCTATTTTCTTCAAAATCTCTCTCTCTACCAGCCTTTCTATTTCTGTTGAGGGCACTGTTGTCTTTCTAATCATCCACCTTCACAGTATTGATTGGATTAGTTTTTGCCTCCTTTCCCTGCTTCATCTCCCGTATCCTGTTTCCAGGTCTTTATGATTACAATACTGCTGTCTCTCTCATTTCCATCTGCTTCTCCTCACTCACATAGTGTCCACTTTGCTCCAGGCACTCTGTTTCACTTGGACCACAGTGGTAACTGAATACTTGATCTCTCTGGTTCCTTTCTCTCCCCTCCGCAGGCCGTCTTCTACATAGATGCCAAATTAATATTCCTAAAACAGGGTCTGTCATTCTTTGACTCAAAAATCTTTAAGCTCATTATTGCTTCTGATATAAACCATAGGCTCCTCACCCTGTCCCATGAATAACCTGATATCTGCCTACCTTTTCAGAGCTATTTCAAATTATTTCCTTTCATGTATAAGATTTAGCCAAACTGGCTAACAGAGTGCATTCTCAAGGCTGTCCCTGTCTGGAATACACTGCTTCCTTCTACTTTCTGGATTCTCTGGTTTACTCTAAGGACCAGCTGAGGTACTTCCTCCTACAGAATGGCTGGCTGTGTTCTTTTTTTTTTTTCAATATTTATTTACTTGTGTACTTGTTGGGTTTTCTACTTTACTTTTCCTGCCCTCTACAATGTAAATTTCTTGAGGGCAGAGATTCTTTCCTCTGTGTCTTTGTATCCTTTGTGCTTAGCATAATATCTTGTACACACACTTGTGTTGTTTGGTGTTCAGTCATTTTTTCAGTCTTGTCTGACTCTTCGTGAACCCATTTGGATTTTTCTTGGTAAAGATGTTGGAGTGGTTTCACATTTCCTTCTCCAGTTCATTTTATAGATGAGGAAACTGAGGCAAACAGGGGTAAGTGACTTGCCCAGGGTCACCCAGCTAGTAAATGTCTGAGGCCATATTTGAACTCGGGTCTTCCAGATTCCAGACCCAGTGTTCTGTCCACTTCATCACCTACCTGCTCTTGTTCACAGTAGGTTTTAATAAATGTTTGTTGAATTGAATAGCATATTTATATACCATACTTTGTTTACCAGTTTTCAGAGAAATAGAATGTAATAAAATATACACCTTTCAAACTCACAAATATGATTTAATGTTTTCTCACTCAGAAGAATAGGGATCTTGTAGGTGACCACAGGATCTTTATTGTGGTATTAATTTTTTATCTAGAATGGACAGTGAATTAGGACACCTGAATTCTAATCTGACTGCCTCTGATTCACTGAATGATCTTGGGCAATTCATTTACCTGACATAGGTTTCAGCTGCTTTACCTGCAAAATGAGGCAATTGGACTTGATGTTTCTACTTCAGGATTCAATATGAGGAGCAACAGAAGACATAAGAAGGCAGAGGGACTTCTGAAGACGGATATTTAGAGGGTTTTGGCAACCCTGATAGCCTTGGGATAAATGGTTGGAGGAGATTATAATGTTTAGCCTAGAGAAGCAAAGAGTTAGTGGGCACACAATAACTTACTTTAAGTATTTGACAGGCTCTCGCATGAAAAGGATTAAACTTGTTCTTCTTTGCCTTTGAGCATAGAATTTGGAGCAGTAGATGGAGGTTGCAAAAAGGCAAACTTAAGCTTGGTATCAGGAAAAACTTTACATCAATTAGAGCCCCCCAAAAAGAAGAATGAGTTGCCTTGGGCAAACTGTCACCGTAAGTCTTCAGTCCAAGGATAAGAACTAGAAAGGCACCTAGCCAAAGCTGAGAACCAGAGAGATGAACAGATTGCTGAAAGTCACAGAGATTATAAATAGTAGAGCCAATATTTGAACTCGTATCCCATCGTTCCAAAATTCAACCCTCTTTCTACAGTGTCATGCAGCTGTTGGGTATGTTGTTAGAAAATATTCTTGTTCAGTAGGAATTGGACTCGATAAGTATACTCTGAGGTCCCTTCCAATTCTGAGACTCTTTGGTTCTGTGGTTTCTAAAAATTTTGATTTGATTTGTTTGTAGACTTGTGGCTAATAGTGAGTTTTGGTAAACAGAATGCTGGTTAATATAGGATTTAACTTATAAGGCTCTTACTTTTGAGTATTTGCTCATCTTAGGTTCCCAAAAAACTTAGGGGCCTCATAGAGATGCTTTTATTGTAATTTGTTTACCTCTTTAAAGTTCTTTAGAGATTATGTTAGCCTTGACTTGCTGTTCTATAAGCTTAATAAAAACAATACAATTCCTCTGAAGTGTGTGTAGTACTTTAATCATCCCCCTTAGGGGACCATCTTTGTGGCATATGAAGTTATTCTGGCTTTTCACAGGCTTTCTGGTAATCAAGTTAGTGAGTCCATGTGGAAAGTATTTTAAGGACATGACCATCTAGACACATATGACCATTGTTTTAAAATTTTGTATTTATTAATATTTCATATCATCCCTTTTTTGTTGTTTGTTTCTGTGTTTGCTGATTCAATATCTCTGGAGTTCTTATTACTTTTGGGTATTACTCTTGTTTATTTTGGGAAAATATTTTGAGTTCAGGTAATAATGACTTCATCTTGTGCTGGTTTTTTTTTACAGGGCCTTTCATTTATCTAATCAGTTTCATATCTAAGGCCATATTTTATCCCAAAAAACAACTCTTTTTTTAGTAGGTTGCAATATATCTTCGTTTTACAGGTGAGAAGCCCAAATTACAGAGATGTTAGAAAGGCGTCCTGAATCCTGACTCCTTTCCTCAGGCTTTTTATGTGCTACCTTCCAACTCCCTGGGCTCTTCCCAGCATGTTACTTCCCCATTCTGGTCTTATGTTTCCTCTTTGGTTAAAATGAGAGTTTTTGGTGGGAAGACCTTTAGGGCCCATCTACCATAATCATTCTGCGAATGGGTAGCACTACTTACTCTGGAATTTCCTAGAGGCCTGATTATCACTTTAGTAAGGGAATGACCTTGTACAAGAAGAGGCCATCTCCCTTCTGTTGGTATAGCTACTTTTTTAGCAGCTCCAACCAAACACTAGGCAGTGGAAGTTGAAGCATTTAGATTGCAAATATATGTATTTAAATTGCTCTTGATCATCTGAATGTGAGAATTATCTGTCCGGTGGATTGCTTGAGAATTGGGAGTCATTTCTTGCCACCTAGCTGCTATATGTTGTAAATTTGAGGTTGCTATGGCTTAACTGGACAACTGTATGTGGATTTTGATTCTTGTATCAGAAGTTTTCATGCTTTGGGGAATGCTGCTTGGGAAATTGTTCATCATTTATCATCATTTGCACCAATACTTCCCTCCATTGGGTCTGGCTAATTTACCATATGAGTAGCCAAACTAAGAGCTGCTAATGGATTGCCCTGCAGTCCTGCATCCCTTTGTGCACTTAGCACCTCTATCTTTCCCTTGAGGTTGGGAGTGGGAAGACAAATATGGATGTCATGGAGAGTGGGGGTGGAAGTGCTTGTTCTGGGGATCGTACAGCCGTATCACTATTAGAGAAAACAATGCTTAATTGTTTTCCTGATTGTTTTTATTTTTCATGTCAGTGTAGGATGATAATTTCATATCTAGAGTGCAAATTATGCTCACAGCCTAGAGTCATTTCTTTAAAAGTTAACATTATAGCACATCTGTAGAATATAAAAGGGAGGAGAAAAGCATATGCGGGATTATCCAGGGAGCCTATCCACATAAGTTCTGATACAGGGAAATGTTTTCTCCTGAACTTTTCATGAATTTTGAAGTTAACTCCGTATACATTAAGGGATTTTATATCTTGATATCCTACATTCTTTTGATGGCAGTGCCTACGAAGGCTGCAAAACTGTCAGATTTTTTATTCTTTGTGTTTAAAAGAAGAATCCAGGACTCTTGAACAGCTGACAAACAGAAGCTGTGGGCCTGGACTCATTAAGTGGCACAGGATTGATTTCTTCTTTCATTTCTCCTTCAGTGCTCCTTTGTGGGGACCATGTTCTTCTTTGAGGTGGGATCTATTTTTTTGGGGAGGAGGGGTGGGAACCATTTTTGTTCTGAGTCTTATGATGCTAAGCAGATCCAGGGGTGGGGAAAACGTGATCTCTCTCTATCCTCTGAACTGATGCAGCATTTTACATCTCTTTTGTTGCAGTTTCAGATTTTCTAAGTTAATTCTGGTAATGTCACAGTGCAGGTATCTCGAGCCAGAATATTATTCAATCCAACAATATCTGTTATTTAACTATTATGTGCCAAGCATTAGGGATACACAGACAAAAATGGAGCTTAAATTCTGTGCACTGTAGGCTCATTCTTTTCTTGCCAAATATCACTAAGTACATTTAGGGATAGGAGTATCTCATGGCCCCAGAAGCCACTGGGGTTCACTTTGCTCTTGAAAGGAGACCTCTGACAGTCACTACCTGTGTGACGTTAGGTAAGTCACTTCTCTCTGAGTCTTGGATTCCTTCCTGTAAAATGAGGGGTTTGGACTAGACAGAGGAACTAGCCTCTGAGGTCCTTTCTAGCTCGCGTGTTCTAGCCTCCGAAGGTGGTTTTAGATCTTTTGTCATTCAGTGGATTAGTTGTGTACAGGCGTACAGAATTGCCTCATGCAGCTTGTGCCATCTGTATAGCCACTGATGGAAATGTGAAGCAGCACGGGACCAAGCAAAGATTTCTTGGAACTTTCCTTTAGAGACCTCTTTTCAGGTTGACGTAGAAATATTAGTGAATGCTATTTGAATATTAATCCTATTATTCTGGCCAGCTCAGTTGGATATGAATCCACCTAAACACACAAGTACCCAGTTCTTATCTCTTCATATTTTTCCCCAAGAAGAGCCTAAGACACTTTGCTAAATGCTTTGATAAGCTGTTTCAGCAGCATTCTCCTGCTTTACTTGTCTCCAGTCTAGAAACTCTTTCAAACAAAGGTTTAGGTAGGTATAATTTGCCACGGCCTATTCTTGATGAAGTTATACTAGTGATACTTGGAATCACTTTTCCTTTCCCTGATGTTCACTAATCTTCCTTAAACATTGTAACAGAGAATTTTTTTTTAAACTAGGAATGGAAGTGAAGATCACTAGCTTAGGGTTTGTAGACTTCATTATCTTTCCATTTTCTGTAGTAAGGCTTTTCATCTTTACTTTGTTTCTGTTCAGTTAAGGAAAATCAGTATTTTTTCCAGTATCGCAGCCCAGTGATTGCTAAGAGTACCAGCTTGCAGTCAGAGAATCTGAGTTCAGATCCCACCTCTGTTACAAATGACCTGTGTGACCTTGGGCAAATCACTGGAGATTGAACTGTATGGCCTCCAAGGTCCCTTCCAGTACTAATTCTAATGCCCTGTGATCAGTGCTCTAAGATACAGTTGGGCCTGGTGACAGAAGATCATTAATGACAGCTAGATATTAATATTAATTAGCTTAAATATTTTGGGATTCAGAAAAGGGGCTAGATTGTTCTTTGTGTTTCCAGAAGGCAGAATTAGAAGCAATGGGTGGAGGTTGCAGTTAAATTGCCTTTTGTAAGCCAGTGTAGACGGATGTAGGAGCAAGTCAAGTCCACCCACGTATGCATCCTTCCTCCCATACCCCTACCCCCTCCTTGCCATGTCTATTGTTTCTCTGTGTTTCAGTTTTACTTTGGAAGAAGCACAGAATGTAAAAGTATATAGGGTATTCTAAAAGTCTTAGTGTGATTTGCGATAAAACTTTGTGACACCCTGTAGAGTGTGCACACAAACACATACACAATCCCTGTTCTCTTTTCTATCTTATTTCTGCATCTTTATTCCTTTCAGACTCAGAAGAAGTATCCTTCCTTTTCAAGTCTATCCTATGCTTTTTATTCCATCCCTCTAATTATAACAACAGGAGCAGGGGCTGAGAACAGGGACCCTCTTTGTCTACAATGATAAGGTGTTTCAGATGTACAAAAAAATGAAATGTAGACTTTTGGGGCATTATAGAATTTTGGTGTCTAGGGAAAT
Organism: Vombatus ursinus; assembly: GCF_900497805.2. Classification (NCBI taxonomy): domain Eukaryota; kingdom Metazoa; phylum Chordata; class Mammalia; order Diprotodontia; family Vombatidae; genus Vombatus; species Vombatus ursinus. The sequence goes on from NW_020954557.1 coordinate 49,060,173, forward strand.
CTTTAGGTAAAAATGTTTTTGGAAAAGAAGGGGAGAAAAAGCAAGCAAACTGGTTAGACAACTGGTTTTTAAAATGATGCTAGTGCAGTAGCTAAAGATTCTGTGGGAGTTTTTCTTTTTTTCTTTTTTTTTTTTTTAGAGGCAGTTGGGGTTAAGTGACTTGCCCAGGGTCACACAGCTAGTGAGTGTTTTGTCTGAGGCCGGATTTGAACTCAAGTCCTTCTGACTCAAGGGCTGGTGCTCTGTCCACTGGGCCACCTAGTTGCCCCCATAGTGGGAGTTTCCAAAACCAAGTTCTGCACCTGGTCATATTAAAATCAGTGTTCATACTTGATGATAAGAAATATTTTGCATTGTGAATAGTGATACTTCCGTTTAAGCAAATATAACAGGGAAATTTGGACTATTGCAGTGGCTCCAAAGCAGTGTTTTGTTTCCATTACCTGTGCACTCCAATTTATTCTTTATGCCATTTGCCTGTATAATTTAACAAAGCAACAGATTTCATTTAGCCTCTTACATCATTACTGTATTCCAATAATCCTCTACAAGAGTACCTTCCCTTGTAACAGAGAAAAGTTAAGTGAAACCACCATATGCAGCTTCTGAATTTGATGGAATATATAGCATTGTGCACCCACAGTTCCACCTCTTTACCAAAAGGAAGTGTATTCTAGGGTCAGTCTCCTGAAACCAATATCAATCATTATGTGTGACCAGCATTCTGTTATCTTTTAGTGTTGTCTTCAAGTATGTCATTATAATTGTTGTGTGTATTGATGTCATGTAGTGCTTGGTTTTACAACTGTCAAATCTATTTATCATACATTATCATATATTATAACTTATATCCTATTTCCTTACTCTATGTCAGGATGTCTCAGACTTTTCAATCTCGTCTGAACATATAGTGCTTTGTACTCAGGCATGTAAAAAAAAAATGTGTGAATGAATGAGATTTACCATCACATTAGTGGTTTTGAGACTTTGGGAAGTTATTCACAGAACAGTCAGGGGGACCCCTGTTCTGGAGAATTATGTTGTCTGATCATATAGACTATATCTAGGAGAGGAAAGATGGAATATTCATTATGTCCAAAAATTCAGGATGACTTCCAGGAGTCAAGATGGTGGAGTAAGTAGTAAATAGCCCTAATTCTCCCATTTGCTGAAATACAACTTAGGATGCACTTCATTGTCATTCTAGCATTGTGTTTTATTCAAGAAATAAGCAACAGAAAAGTGTATCATATTGATATTTAACCTGTGGAGTGGGGAATCTTTCTGAGTGCAATTGCCCTTTAGAATGTATGGATTTTTTGGGGGAGGGTGCAAAAGGACAGATTAACAGATCAAGACATTCATTAGTATGTGACGCATGGGACACTGCAACTATTCAGACTGAGGAAATTGTTGATATATAAAAATTTAGTTAGTTTTGATCTGATAGATTCCTCAGGGGAGTAAAAAAAACAGAAATAAAAAAACTGTTGTGTCCTGCTTGCTCTCCCCTCTTGAGATTTCTAAGTGTAGTGGAAGAGAATACTAAATAAATTCTATTTTATTTTCCTTGTAAAATGTCTTAATTAGGAAGTCTTACTAGGTATTTTCTGTAAACGTAAAAGAATGCTGTTTCTGATCACCAGGCAGCAAAGTCTCTGATTAGGTAGAATGACAATTTAGAGTCAGGCATGCCTGACTCAAGTATTTGCTTCTCTGTGGGACCCTGGACAAGTCATTTAACCTTTCACATCTCCACTTTCATTATCTGAAAAACAATGACAATAATAATACCCTCACAGAATTGTTGGAAGATGAAGTAAACTAGCATTTGTAAAGCATGTTAAAGTGTTATTTAAATGCTATTATTATCCTAAATAATCTAGAAGCATCTAGGTGGCACAAGGGTTAGAGTGCCGGCCAGAGTCGGGAAGACCTGAGTTCAAATGTGGCTGTAGACACTAACTAGCTGTGTAACCCAGGGCAAGTCACTTAACCACTGTTTATTGCAGTTTTACCTTCTGTAAAATGGGGATACTAATAGCACCAACCTCCCAGGGTTGTTGGGAGGATTTAATGAGATAATAATTGTGAAGTGCTGGTCTCAGTGCCTCATATATAGTAAAGGCCATAGAAATCCTAGCTAGCTGGCTTATTGGTCTGTCTTTCAAGTAATTCTTTTTTTTTTTTTTTTTTTGTTCCAAGGTTGTTTAGGTTTGATTCCTGTTGAAAAGTGTCAACAAAATGAATCAATTTTAGATAGTCAGGCCAACTGCCTTCCTTTCCTTTTTTTACCAATGATTTGGAATGATGATTGTATGGAAGTGACTTAATTGTTCTCTTCTCCTGTTTTGTGGTCTTTAACACCGGAACTATCAATATTTATGCACAGTTATCCCTTCCACATTGGAGGGGTTAGGAGGTTGGTGCCCCTGTGATCTGGAAAATCCATGTAAAATTTTTTGGCCCTCCCATTGTATCAGAGAAGAAGTCTTAACTTTTTTCTTTTTCTTTTATAGGGTGTTTACAGTACCTTATCATAAAATTTGGGTTGATATTATATAATACTACACATATATTTTATGCATTTCTGAATTTCTAAACTTTTTTCTATGTTGTCTGTTGGCCTTTTGAGTGTTATCTGGGGCTTCCACAAAACTCCCAAAAAATTTCCATTTAATTTCTTATGCTGACCTGTGACATATTGAAACCATCATGGGGAAAGTTGTGATGTGGAAAGGATACCTGTATTCCTTTAATGATATCTACAGCTATCATCTCATATCTGCAGGCTGCTTAGCACGCAGGGATAATGTCAGGATTAATGAGATGATTTTCTTTGGAAGGGTGGCTCCTTAAAAATGGTTCTTCAGTCACCTTTGGGGCAGGAACACCGGGGTTAAACAGTAAACTTGGTCATTTTGTCAAGGACCCTGTGATTTAATGGAAACCACCCATTCATCCAGACTGCAGCTCATCTATAATTTGTAGTCTTAGAGGCCGAGAGAGATGAAGCGGTCTTCTTCTGGTCACATAGATGTTGGTGAAGGTCAGAGGCCAGATTTGAAACTGGGTCTTCTTGATTTCTTGCACTCTAACAACTATGTGCCATTGTCTGTCAGACTGGGTCATGGGTAAGATTTCGAAGTATTTAAAAATAGGACATTGTGTGTGTGTGTGTGTGTGTTAGATAATATGATATACACACATATATACATATATCTATGTATCTATGAATGTGTTTATATATAAATATATTTTATATATAAAATAAAAAATGTCTATACGTATAGATAGATATATAGATGTAGATATATAGGCAAGTAGAATACTGGTGCTTTGTTGAGAATGAAGAATCCTCATTCTCAAATTACCAAGCCACACTATATAGTTGGGGAAACCCTAATATAACCACAGCCATGGCCATTCCTAGTTAACTTTTTCATGGTTCAGAGAGTAGAGAGGGAACACTTCATGACGTGTGGAAAACTTGGAACATGGGGATTTAAAAAATTGTCCATTGTGCAGGAACCTTAAAGATACAGAGCATCAGTTAATTAACAAATACTTACTAAGAACCTACTGTATTCCAAGGTCTGTGCCAGCCCTGGGGACAGAAAGACAAAAATAAAACATTACCTCCCCTCAAGGCTCTTATAGCCTATCAGGGGAGCCAAGGTATACATATATAAATTTATACAAAATAAATACAATATGATTATAGTAGGTTGGGGGGGTTACATATAGTGTAGAAATAGAGTAGAATTTTGAGGTAATGCCATAGAGAATAAAGGAAATAAAAATGAAAGGAGCTGATGTTTGAGGTTGCATGGAATCTTAGTAATTTCTAGTTTGTGATTTTATATGGTTAAAACCTTGAGAGGACGATCCTGTACAGACGTTTTTAGGTAGATAATGTGGTTAATTATTTGTTTGGTGTTTCTAAATGAACCAGGATAACAGGGAAAAAAAAACCCAACAGCATAACAGCAGAAATTGAACACGAGCTTCTTAATTTGGGCAGAAGGTAGAATAAAGTAAAACATTTTATTTTTTATGATACAGATTTATCTAAGAACGAGGAGTGAGGGCAAATTTAGATATATATGATAAAAATGAATGAGCAGGATCAGGTGCCATCCTTCAATCGAACAAAAATATTAATAAAATCCAAACAATTCATCATAGTGGTTGTATCCCACTCAGTTCATACTTTTCCAATAAAATGTGGTGTAGTAATAATATTAAATATGGAAAGAGATTGTGAAAAATCTGAAGCTTCTTGTCAGAAATTCATGCAAATGCATGGAAATGAATGTAATTTTTGAAAGTCTTTTTATGAGGAGAAAAGTAGTAGAATTAAGGAAGTTAGACATATTAAAAACAAGTTTATGATAAAAGTTAAAAATGGTGGCATACACAGAGATGAGGAAGAACAGGACTTGGAAAGACGTGATAACATCAGATGTATCCCAAAGGTAGAAGGCCAGATTAGGTGGAGTTTAGAATGATGAGCGATAAAATAATAGCTGAAAAGGATTGGGGGGTCAGGTATTGATTTGATAAGAGACTGTTTGGAAGCCAGTCCAACTGAAAACATCCCATGGATTGAGGAGCTTTTTGAAGAAATGTTAAATGATGAAGGAAAGCAAACATCAGTTAAAGTAGGAGAGGCATGAACATGTTTAGTGATATTTGGGACACTATCTCCAATGAAGTGATAAGGGTAAGACTTGGAATGGAAGCAATGAAGAAATATTTTGAGGAAATTTGGTAATGGAAAGTGAAGATCTCAAGAAGTAAAGGAATGATATGAGAAAGAAAGTAATAGTGATAACAGAGCCATGTAATCACGACATATTCAGAAGTATGAGCATTCTTATCTCCTTTCTTCTGTAAAAGTGCTATTAAAAATGAAAATGGGGTTTTGCTATCTTGTTTGAACTTTTTTGAGGTGGTCAGGTGTCACAAGCAACTGCCCTAGAGTTTTTGCAAATAGAAAGTTGAATCACAATGTGTATGGGTTTTCCTTTGTGCCTGGGATTCTCCTTAACCTGGGGTCTTTGAGCTTGGAAAAAAAAAGTAATTTAATAACTGTATTTCAACATAATTGATTACCTCTCTGAACTGTGTATTGTATGCATTTGAAAACATTAATCTGAGAAGGGATCCATTGGCTTCACCAGCCTGCCACAGTGGTTCACAATAAAAAAAAAAGTTGGGAACCTCTGATCTTTGCTGATATTTCTACCATTTAAAACCTTGACTTTTCTTCCTTCTGCTTATCTGCTTATTACCACCACCGACAAGAAAAAGAGGGACAGACACTTGCACCCATTCATGGTCACATATATTTGCCCATGTACACGCACACACACAGCACCTAGAGAGTCATGTTTTGTTACTATGTGTTTGCTGTTTATCTTTTTTATATTCCACTCCCTTGATTGAAATTCTCTTTTTTCCTTATTACCTTTCTTTGAAAGACAAGAACAAAGCAAGGTGTACTCCATGACTCTGCCCTCTGTGAGAACGTACTTAATGTTTGTTGACGATTGCCAAGTGGTGCTAGGGGATGGTACATACTTTAGAGGAGGACATGAGGTTCTGGAGGAGCCAATGCAGGCATCTCTGAAAATGTTCCTGTGTTTTTTGGCAGTACATTTCTGTTTTGACCAGTGACAAGTCTAAGACTTGGAATCATATCAGACTGCTCAGGCATTGTTTGGGGGATATGCACATGTCATTTAGGATTAAACAGAGAACATCAAACTAGTTTTTCTGTGTTGAGTAATCACTGTTTGATCTTTACTCAGCAGAGAGCTTGGCAGCTCTGAACTGTTAAACCTATTGCCCTGGTTTGCCTTCACTCATTTCCTTTTCCTCAAAGGAAAGTTCTTTAACTCTCAGTGACAAGCTGTGAAACCCTTGAATCCATGAGGCTAAGCAACCACCTAGAAATTCTGGGCTTATGACTTTTTTATTGTCACCTTAACTTGCTGTGAGAAATTTGGCAAATTATTTAAGCCTTTGGATGTCTACATTCCCTTTATCATGCTTAGCCAATCAGTGCTAAGTTCTATGGATAATACCTTTGTAATCTATTTTCAATTTTTTCCTTTCTCTGTATATTCACAGTCACCACATTAGTCTAGCACATATTTGCTGCACATCAGAATTCTAGCTTCTTGTCTGGTTTTACTGCCTTAAATTTTATCCTCTCTTCTAATCCATCTTTAATGTCACTACTGCATTGATACTCCTAAAAGGTGACCACATCTTAAACTCTGTGTTGATTACTGGAACAAGTCCTGACGCCTTAGCCTGGCATTCAAGGTCGTCCACAGTCTCTTCTCTTGAGTCATAGAATCTGAGAGCTATAAGAGACCTTAGAGAGGCAATCGAGTCCAACTTGATTGTGCACAAGAATTGTCTCTACATTCTCTTTCACAAGGCATTCATCCAGCCTTTCCTTGGAGCCCTCCAGTGAGTGGAACTTCACTGCCTCATGAGGTACCTCATTTCATTCTTGGATACCTCTAATTGACAGGAAGTTTTTCCTGTTATGAAGCCCAAATTTGCCTCTTTCATTCATTGTTGCTTGTTTTTCTCCCTGTGGCCAAGAATAGAAGTAATTTTTGCTTTGATGTTTACATCTCATCAATGCCTCTCCCCTTCTAGTTAGGCTCTATGGCCTTCTCTTTATGGAAGGGGCCCAGTGCAGTCTTTTCCCCATTTCCCACCATCGCTTTTGTACTTCTTTGAACTCTCTTCAACCCACCTTCCTCCCCCTTGCTTTTTTGTTTTGTGTGTTGTCGTCTTCCGTTAGACTGTAAGCTCTTTGAAGGCAGGGGCTACCGTCTTTCTTTTTATTGGCTTTTTTATCCCCAGTGCTTAGCACAGTGCCTGGCACCTAGTGAACACTTAATAAATGTTTATTGACTTTTAACTATAATAAAAGTGCATCTAACTAGTTCATATGAGTAGCCTAATCATTTCTTTCCTAGGCTTCTGACTATTTTCTGTATCACTGATACTGATGAACTTCCTTTTAAAAAAAAATTAATTTGAAATGTTTATCAAAGAAAAAGGTAAGAGAATAAAGTCTGGAAACTGTGCTTAGCCAATCCAATGCACAATTGTTCTCAAGTCATGAATCCTATGCTTGTGTCAGACTAGACTTCCTTCTGTGCCTCACCCATTCTCCACGTTATCCTTGTGTCTTCTGTCCTGTTCCCCATCTTCTGCAATGTCAGCTTGCAGTGCCTTTCCAGATCTTAACTCACATCCTTCAGAGCTTGGCCCAAGTTCTCTTCTTTCTTGAAGTCTTCCCTGATAATCCTAGATCACATCTTTTTTCATAGAATTTCTTTAGCCTTTAGGGTCTGTGCTGTATTTGTGGTCTGTGACCACATAACTCAACATTCAGTATTGTACAAGATTGTTTAGTTTCATGTAAGTATGTGTCATATTTTTCTCAACCCGATTATAAACTCTTGATGGCAGGGGCTGCATTTTGTACAGCTTTGTATGTGATAGAATATAAGCTTGTTAAGGGTAAGTGGTGGTTTTTAATTTGTCCTGCATCCCCAGTGCTTTGCATAGTGCCTGGCACATAATAGGTGCTTCATTTGTGTATGTTGAATTCAGTCCTCAGTGGTATCTAACACAGTGCTTGTTGCCACAAGTGCTTATTCAGTTTGATCCACTAGAATTTTTATGTCGTGCAGTTTTTGAAAAGAATTTAAATTTTGTTATTTGTATGAGAGGCACTGGCATGGTGATTAGAGAGCTGGCTACATGGCTAGGTCAGCTTCTGACAAGCCAAGTCAGAGAGCATTTACAAAAGAGACAGAGAAAGGGCAAAACAGTCTTTGTCCCCAAGGAGTCACAGTGTAATGGGGAAGACGATATGTTAACATTTCTTACAGATAAAATATAGACGAGAAAAACATGGGGAAGGTGCTAACTAACATCAGGGACCAGAAAAGACTTTTTACAGAAGATGGGACACAGACTGGGTGATGCAGAGAGGATGCTGTCCTGCATTAGTAAAGAGAGTTACTGTACCGAGAGGTGCCTGAGGCACGTCTAGTTCTCACTCCTCTTTTTATGATAACACACTGGCAGCAACGGCCATGGCAGGCTTTTTCAAGGTGCAGTGATTGTTACACCTTGGGACACAAAAGGTTTTTTTCTGAGGAATTGTTACATTTGGTTTTGTGCCAAGTGAGCGAATTGCTGGAAATAAGAGCAGGACATGTATTTGGAAAATGGGGTTACTAGTATAAGATAGTGATGTTAATTGGGGAAAAGTGGAACCAATTACCTAAGCAGATTGTCATACTGCTTTGTTTAGACCAAAGGTCTTTAAAAACCATTCTTCATTTCTGGGCTGTACAAAAACAAGTGGCAGATGGATTTGGCCTGCAGACCGAGTTTGTTAACCCCTGGTTTAGAAAATAATTTAGGCTTATTTTTAATAGGATATTAGCAGTACTGTCATCCATGGAGTGTTGCAGGGAGAAGTTAGAACTAGATGGCGTCATCAGAATTCTTCTAGCTGTTTGATTTTGTTTTCTGTCCCATTCTGGCGTGTAGCACCTGTCTGAAGGCAGCTCCAAGAATATACTCAATACTAGACCCTGGAGATAAAAAAAAAAAAAGAAAAGACAAAAATGCTAACTCCAGCACCCATGGAGGATGTAGTTTATTAGGGATAACAACATGTACATATATAAATACAATCAAAGTAAATATAAGGGAATGTCAGTCTATCTGTGACCACATAATGTACCAGTAGTTCTGTTTACATAGGTACACTATGTACTTTGGAGACTGTTCTCTCTCTTTCTGTATGTAGATGTTTCTTTTCATTGGAAACACACCTGTTCAGCGTATTGTATGTATGCTTATGCAGATGTTATGATAGATATTTTCTATTTCTGACATAGGTTTATAACCTTTATTTATCTTTGAGGCTTTAAAAAATTCTAACTCTTTTTAATGATTTGAGGGTGAATTTTCTTAGATGACATTATGAATAAATCTACCATAATATGAATTATGAAAGATGTATTGATAGGAAGGATTCAACCAATAATGTACTGTAATGTTGTCTTTCTCAGTGGTTTTGTAAGTTTCCAATACAAATTGACAACTTGTATAAGAAAATGAGATAATAAAGAAAAAAAAACCCACAACCTTAAAATTGTACAAATGGCCAAGTGTACATTTTTATGTTACATGACTTATGTTTGGAAGACATTAAGGAAAGTTTCTTGATTAATTTTTAATTAATCAGAGACCAAATTAACGAGAGACCAAGCTCTCATAATAATGTCAAAGCTCCTACATCTAAAGACTCCAAGAAAAGTATGAATTGGTCTCAGGCCATGGAAGAGCTTGAAAAGGATTTTGAAAATCAAGTAAAAGAGGTAGAGGTAAAATTTGGAAGAGAAGTGAGAGTGATGGAAGAAATTCATGAAAAATGTGTTGTCAAAAGCTTTGTAAAAGGGGACACAAAAAATTCCTGAGGAAAACAACATCTTAAAAAGCAGACTAGGCCAGCCAAATGGTAAAAGAGGTACAAAAAGCCAATGAGGAGAAGAGTGGCTTAAAAAGCGGAATTGGTCAAATGGAAAAAGGGGCACAAAAATTCACTGAAGAAAAAAAACCTCCTAAAAAGTAGAATTGGCCAAATGGAAAAGGAGGTACAGTAGTTCATTGAAGAAAATAATTCCTTAAAAATTAAAATTGAGCGAATGGAAGCTAATGACTAGGAGAAATCAAGAAATAATAAAAAACCCCAAAAGAATGAAAAAAAAATAGAAAACAATTTGAAGTATCTTATTGGAAAAGTAACTGACCTGACAAATAGATTCAGGAGAGTTAATTTAAAAATTACTGAACTACCTGAAAGCCATGATGAAAAAAAGAGCCTAGACATCATCTTTCAGGAAATTATCAAGGAAAACTGCCCTGGTATTCTAGAAGCAGAGGGTAAAATAGAAATTAAGAGAATCTACCAATCACCTCCTGAAAGAGATGCCAAAATGAAAACTCCTAGAAATATTATAGCCAAATTGCAGAACTCCCACTTCAAGGAGAAAATATAGTAAGCAGCCAGAAAGAAACTATTCAAGTATCATGAACCCACAGTCAGGATAACACAAGATCTAGCAACTTCTACATTAAAGGATCAGAAAGCTTGGAATATGATATTCCAGAGGGCCAGTGAGCTAGGATTACAACCAAGAATCACCTGCTCAGCAAAGCTGAGTATTATCTTTCAGGGGGAAAAATGGACATTTAATGAAATAGAGGACCTTCAAGAATTCTTGATGAAAAGACCAGAGCTGAATAGAAAATTTGACGTTCTAGTATAAGACTCAAGGATGCATAAAAAGGTGAACAGGAAAGGGAAATCGTAAGAGACTTAAATAAGGTTAAACTGTTTACATTCCTACATGGGAAGATGATACTAGTAACTTATAAGAACCTTCTCGTTATTAGGGTAGTTAGGAGTATGTATAGACAGAGGGCACAGGTGTGAGTTGAATATAAAGGGACGATATCTTCAAAAAAAAAATTAAGGAGTGAGAAAGAGGAATGCCCTGGGAGAAAGGGAAAGGGAGAAGTAGAATGAAGTAAATTATCTCATATAAAGCAGGCAAGAAAAAAACCTTTTACAGTAGAAGGGAAGAAGGGGGAAGGTGGGAAAGCGAGTGAACCTTACTCTCATCAGCATTGGCTCAAAGAAGCAATAACATACACACTCAATTGGATATAGAAATCTATCTTACCCTACAGGAAAGTAGGAGGGGAACTGGATAATAGAATGGGGACAGATTGAGGAGGAGGTAGTCAGAAGCAAAACACTTTTGAGGAAGGACAGGGTTAAAAATGGGAGGGGGATAGAATGGAGAGAAATACAGTTAGCAATGATGAAAAAACATTCTGAAGTTCTCTGATAAAGGTCTCATTTCTCAAACATATAGAGAGCTGATTCAGATTTATAAAAATAAGAGGCATTCCCCAGTTGATAAATGGTCAAAAGATATGATCAGTTTTCAGATGAAGTAATCAAAGCTATCCTATAGCCATATGAAAAAAAAATATTCAACTATTGATTGAAGAAATGCAAATTAAAACAGTTCTAAGGTACTACTTCATACATCATTGATTGGCTAATTGGACAGAAAAGGAAAATGACAAATGTTGGAGGGGATGTGGGAAAAATGAGACATTAATTCACTGTTGGTGGAGTTGTGAACTGATTCAGTCATTCTGTAGAGCAATTTGGAGCTCTGCCTAAAGTACTATAAAACCCTTTGACCTGGCAGTACCAATACTTAGTCTGTATCCCAAAAGAGATAAAAAGGAAAAGGACCTGTATGTACAGAAATATCTATAGCAGCTCCTTTCTGTTGGCAAAGAATTGGAAATTGAGGGGATGCCCATCAGTTGGAGAATGGTTAAATAAATTGTGGTTATGTCAATATGATGGAATTGTACTGTAAGAAATGATAAGCAGGATGCTCCCAGAAAAACCTGATGCAAAGTGAAATGTATTGTGTACAAAGTAACAGCAATATTGTAAAATGATCAGCTGTGAATGACTTATCTATTCTCAGCAATACAATGATCTAAGACAACTATGAAGGACTTATGATGAAAAATGCTATTCATCCCCAGAGAAAGAACTGATGTTGTCTGAATATAGATTGAAGCATACTTTTTTTACTTTATTTTTCTTGAGGTGTTTTTTTTTTGGTCTTTGTTTTCTTTCACAACATGACTGTTATGGAAATGTTTTGCCTGACTACACATGTATAACCTATATCGAATTGTTTGCCTTCTCAGTGGGGGGTGGGAGGTTGGAGAAGGAGGAAGGGAGAGAATTTGGCACTAACAGTTTTAAAAACGAATGTTAAAAATTGTTTTTGCATGTAACTGGGGAAAAATAAAATACTAAATAAGCCTTAAAAAAAAAGACCAAACTCTCCTAAAATACTTACTACTTGTAGCCTCAATAAAATACATTTGTAGATTAATCACAATTATTTTATACTATAATCCATAAACAATACATTATTTTAGTTTAAAATCAGTTAAGATAAAGTCCATAATTGGCATCTATTTCAGAATTAGAAATTCCATTTAAATTAATATCTTAAGAGATTTTCTAACATTATCTTTTCCCATGTCCTAATACCCTAAATCTATAATAAAGGGTCATTGAATCCATTTAACTATGCTGCTTGAGAATTGTTCTTCCTCTTCTCCTATGAAGAAGTCTGACCTTTTGGTTCTTCCAGGTCAATTTCAAACCTCTTAAAACAGCGTGGTTTCTTAAAATATTTATAATTGAAAGATGTTTTGAGCTTGACAGATACCTACAAATGAATCCAAATATTTTTAAAAATGAAATATAATTTAAATATACTTTTGAATAACATTAGCATGAGAGGATGAAAGAACAAAGATTCTATTTGTCAATTTTATTCTTTTTATTTGCGTTCTTACTGAGGAGAATCTGTAAATTTAAATAAAGAAAATCTGAGATTACTGTAACACAACAGGGAAACTATTTTCTAAAGCAACATTGAGTACCAAATTATGTGATAATTTATTATCCCGACTATAGGGCAGCCCGAAATAAAGGTCTAATTATGACCTTGGTTTGTTTCGAGTTGTAGTGTGGTGATTGCTGTCACCCTGACAACTGAAGAAGTATGACTGATCAAAGGATTTGTATGAGAGCAGTTTTGAGGATTTTAGATTGCTCAGCATCTTGAAACTTTTGAAAAGCATTTACTGTCTTTCAGTCTTGTTAGATCACCTGGATATGTATGGTCCTTTCATAGGCTTGCACCATTATTTGTTTTGGTAATCTCGTTTTTTTTTTCCTTTTATGTAAAACTGCCAGTTTATGTTTCGCAAGGCGTATGCAGACATACACATTTATATTCACACATCTGTCCCACCTATATTTAATTTATTTCCCTGTGAAAGAATTTTAAATGGATTACAGATGTCATAAAGAGTATTATTTAGCACTCACAAGCAAAAGCATTTATACTGAAGAAGAATTATCCAAAATCCAAACATTGAAAATACACACACACACACACACACACACACACACACACACACACACACACA